>NW_027286775.1:2112500-2825000 GCF_022747635.1 Hetaerina americana | reverse complement strand
TTCTTTTTTAAATTATGTCATTGCAGTTTGTTTGTTTCCTAATATGTGAATATTATAATGCATGCACTTCAATGATTTTTTCCCTGAAAATTTCTTGGATTTTTGTATGAATATGTGCATGTATGCAAAGGCATGAAAAGTTAGTGCCCTATTTCCAAAATTGTACATGAAATTATTATGTAGTGCAGTTTAAATCACCTGTATTTGTGCATAAATTTTTAATTATGCTCATTCCACTGACACTAAAATCATTAAGAAAAGAAATTGCCATGCATGAATTATCTGGTTATTTATCAGATTCACTTAATTTCAAAATTCATTATGTACTGATGTACTACTATACTGAACTACCATTGAGTTTTTTACCTTATAAATAGAAATACTCTGAGGTGGGTTAGGAGGGAGGGAGGTAGGGAAGGAGTGGAGAGGAGATGGTTGGGGAGAATCAGAGGAGGAATGAGGGTGCTGGAGAGGGAGAGAAGAGTGGCAAGGGGTTTCATAGAATTTTGTTTAGCCCAGGAATTTCAAATGCTCGGAGGAGCCAGATGTTGGCCATCTGGTGGGTATCCCACCTCAATGCTACTTGCACTTTCCGGCTGGACTTTGATTATGGAGAGGTAAAAGGTTCAATTGAAAGTCTAATGGAGGGAGGTGGTGTATGAGGGAACGGAATAATTGGGGAAGGCAGGTGATGAGGGCAATGATGATGGTCATTCGACGCGGATAAAGAGGTGGCACATTCACACAAATAGAAAGGGTTGGGCAGAAGTTGCAGGAAATGTGGTGAATGACTTTTTGGATCTGCACGTGCTGTAGATTAGGTTGGAATGAGTGTGGAAGCAGAGGTCATTGAGAGAAGAACGGGTCAGTATTTGCTTCTTCACCTCACCAAATTATAGCCACCCACAAACCAGGTGGAGTTGTGGAGCTACATTAGTCTCTTTCTGCTGCACTATTCAGGTGACAGCAAGAGTATTGGTATATAGTAATTCGAAAGAAAAATTCAATTGTCTGCCAATTTTTAAGATTGCTGTTTTCATAACTCTGAATTAAAAAAAGATAGGATGAATATATGATGTTTAATCTGAAGAATATAGCAGATCATCAGGTTATATCTAAAAAGATTTGTGTCATACCCTGCAAAATGAAACATTTTATTAAAAATGTGTTTTTAATTTTTGGACATTTAAAAAATCAAACCTATAGTCTTGATTTGAATGGAAACAATGAAGTATTTTCTTTGTTACTAATCAGTTGTTTTCTGTTCAGTTTTTTAATTGCCATAACTTTATAAATAAATAGTTACAGGCATGTCATAAAGAACAAAAGTTCTTGACATTTTCAAAACATACCACCCTTAAAAATTATTAACTATCACTTTTCTAGTACCCTGTATAATGTATGTCCTCAAGAACCTTGGTAGCCTGCAACGATAGACCCAAATATAATTTTGGATCAGAAGAGATTCATATTTAATGAATGATATATGTATCTCATGTGAAAACTTAAATGAAGAGCTAGCCAGTTCCGTATTTTCCATGTTTAGTGCAAAATTATTTTTTATCGCCTTTGCAGTTGCGAGAGGTGGCTTTAGACTACTTCAATTGTAATAACAACTCTCAAGTTGATGAAATAGTCCAGGAATTATCCTTGTATAGAAAAGGTAGGAGCATAAAGTCTAGCATTAGTGCATCATATTTGGGAGTTTCTGTTCTTAACTTTTACAAGTACTGAAAACTTTTTGTTAACTTTCTGATCCTATGAATACTGTTTGGTCTGTATTACAGAATGTAGAAACAAATATGAGAAACTGGCAAAAAGGTGTACACCATGGATTAAGAAAAAGTTGGAGACATTGAGCCTTTATCATGACTACAGGGAAAGTGGAAATATCCTCCACCATGTTTGTGCATTTAGAAATGATTCATGCTTTTGCAATAAGGACGATGCTGAAAGAAGTTGCAACCATTCGACTTTAAATTCTCGGGGAGAAATATTTCCTGATATTTTGTATGGAGCATGCTGTGAAGGCCAGCGAAAGCCTTGTGCTGGGTCCAAAGGCAGAGAAATGAGTGGCTCAAAATTTCTCCTTGATGATGAGCAAATATTTTTATGGCCATTCTTTCAGTCCAGTTCTGAAGCATTGTGGTTTGATGAGCGTGTGTCTCTGATACAATATCATGATGAAGAGGAGAAATGTAGGAAACTTCTACACGGTGAGATTTTACAGCCAGCTGTGTTCCCAGATAATGATGTTCATGAAGAGTGCAGCAAAAAGTCAGAGAAGTTCTGTTTTTCACCATCAATCCAAGGTTTGGCATGTCGAACCAATCGAACTCTCTCAATACTAGCATTAGACTCTTTGAAGTATCATCATTTTGCAATGGGATTAGGTGTTGATGTGCTGTCCAGGAAAGATGCCACAGCTGTTGTTATTTTACATGCGAGTGTAAGTATTAATCCAGTTTTTACTTTATGCAAAATTTTGACATTATAAGCCTAAATAGTTGTTAAATGCCTAAGTATGATATTTTGAAGTTTATATTAACATTTTTATCAATACATATGCGTTTAGGGATTCCATTTTTAACTAATTGAAATAATTAATCAGAATTTTAAGATTTATGAGATAAATTTGTTATACAAGGGTAGGGAATGCCAAGGAAGGTGTAAATGAGAGAGGAATGGCCAGAAATATAGTTTGATTGGTGATTTTTATTAAGGCTTAACACATGCTTACTTAGCTCCAATGTTATTAATGTTTTCATAGTTTATGACTTTTCTGACTCTTCCAGGTCAATTTCAGTTTTCAAGTTTCCTTCATATTCTGATTTTACTCATTAATATTGGTTTTCTTAGGTGGTTCTATTTTACCATCTGCTCTCTGGCTTTTTGAAAGACCTAGGACCGTTTGATGTTGTTTTACTCTTGAAATTTAAATATGCCATCAATAAGTTATTTCTATGTGGAAAATTCTGTTTGGAAAACAGGTTATAGCTATGCTTAATAATGCCAAATTTTCTAATGTAAGTCAAAATTATAATTGCATGTTCCTTAAAAGCATGCACTTAGCTCCTTTGGAGGATTTGATGCTTTCCTGGCGTATGATATGCATGAGGTGGTCTTTGTGTGACTCCTGCCTGGTGCCAGGTAATCAGCTTCCAGCATTTTGATGCTCAGATTATCTATAAAACATCAGCTGCTGATTTGGGCGAAGATCCATGGGGACTTTTTCTGTAGGTGCTTTGTTTTTTATGTAGAAATAACTTTTGGGAGATAATTTTCACCGGGTATCACTATTGACAATGAGAGCTTTCTTGTATCTATGGACTTGAAGTTCCCAGCCTACAAGGAACTAAACTGCCCAATATTAGCTGTTCAATAATTTTAATCCAATCTTTTGACTATGGGGATTGACAACAGAGATTCAGGTGTGATGTGGTGGAATCGTTGCATAATAACAGAACAGAGAAAAACACTTTAAATTTTCCACTATTTTGTGGAAAAAAGTGGAAAATTGCAAGTGTTTTCCCTTTTCTGTTATTAAGGGAATTTAGTGATAGATAAATTTCCTGTTAAAATTTATTAGTCATACCAAATTGTTATTAAGAAAGAAGATAAAAACAAATTACCAATGTGCTAGGTAAATTAATATGCTTTATGTTGACTGGTAATGAAATGTAACTCAAGAATATGTTTAATGTTGCCATTCATTGCCCACTATATTTTAACCAAAATCTTTCTCAATTTTATTATCTTGGAAAATATTTACCCTAATTATGACAGCATAAATTTTGTCCTATAACCTACAATAGGCCCATCATGAGGATTGAATTTGACTCACACATAAAATGTTCTCAATAGCTCTTCTTAGACCAAAAACAAAAACCTTGAAATGTTCAAAATAACTGATTGTGGTAGAAAATCATACCAAAAGCTGAAAACCAAATATTCATGATCAACTTCAAGTTGTACTTTAAAGGGGATAGGCATGTTGCAGTGGCTAACGTACGTACTGGCTTCCCACCCAGAGGGCCCGGGTTCAAATACTGGAGGCGGCAGATATTTTTCAGTGGTATCCCAATCCCTACTTGAGATGCTTTGTGGGGAGCACTTTAATCAAATTTAGGGCATTTTTTAGCCTATGATATGATGAGTTCAACATCTCAATGTTTTTCAACTTTTGAGTTGTTGTAATGGAATATTGTGTTGGCACATAAGTGCTAGTGGTGCTTTTAAATATTTTTTTATAATGGATTTCGTAATCACTGAAACCTCTATTCTAGTGCACCACAGGAAAAGGCCAAAGGAAGGAAGATATAAAGCTTGTTCTGACATTTACATTGATGTCAAGATTTACTAGTTCAATTTATTCTGAGTGGGTTTAGGCACAGGGTAACAAACCACTCTTGATTCCAGGACCATTCTTGAAAAAACCTAGAATTATATATTTGGGCGGTGTGTTAGATGAAAAAGATCATTGTGCTTGGGAGATTAGGAAAAAAACCACATTAGTGAAAGATGCATTAGCGAGAGGGGAATTGATGCCAGGCACACTAATTAAAGATGTGAAGAAAAGATTAGTAAGGACTTCAATATTGGAGCATGGTACTTTATGGATGTGAGACTGGTCTTAAAGGCAAGAGGATGGATGTAGATCAGAGGTGTGTGAGTTTTGGGTGTGGTGAAGAATGGAGAGTATAAGTTAGACCGAGAGTAAGACAAATGCTGATATTTTAAATAGGCTGGGCAAAGAGAGGAAGTTCTTGGGGGAATTTGAAAAAACCAGAGGTAGTGAATGAAGGGAATATGGAAAGGTCGTGATATGTTCAAGTCTGGAATAATAGGGTGAATGTTGGGGTGAGGGTAAGTGGGGTGAGGAAGGAAGAGAGGAGGCTTTCTTTTAAATGGCATGTGGGCAGCTAAAAGTTACCTAGAAATGAAGAAAGAGATACTGTTGGGCAAAGGAAGAGCAATTTTTCTCAATACTTAGAAATACGGATTATCAACCTTTCAAAAAATAACTATAATTACAAAAAATAGCTGGAATGGAATTTTCTTTCCTTGAATGTCTATGATACCTGGGAAAATGTGGAAATGATTGCACTTACCTGTATAAATGTATCAGTGCCCATTAAATTAAATTAAATTCGATTGACACCATAGTATAAATGGTGTCACCAAACTTCGAGAAAAGAATTTTTACTCTGGAAAAAACCTGTATTCAGAGACCATCTAAATGCGGACTATTCTGTGAGAGTTTATTGAAAACAGGTGCAACCATAGCAAAAATGTAGTGGAGCTGATGCACTTTACTTGCACTGTATCTGCTCCCACTTTAACTATTTGTGAATGGCAAAAATACAAAATGTATTGGTCACAGAATCAAGAATTGAAACCAAAAAAAAAATGAATGTGTCTGCAATATTTTTTTAAGGTTTGATGGTTCACTCATCTACTTCTTTCTAGTGAGTTTTGTTGTTTCATGTTTTTACTTCATGATGTAAGGCATTGAAATAGACAAGATTTTTCTTGTGAGAAACTATAAAATATAAAATTAATTATTAACAATTTTTTTTTTCATCAGAAATATTTAGGAAATGAAATTTGAAAAGAGAAATTTGTGCTAAGCATTTAATTGTTTAAACTTATTTTGTGGCTGAATAAAGTTTCTTGGGATGACATTGTCCTTAAATAACTATATAGGGGTTTTTGCACTTTAAATTGTAGAATTGAGACAAGAGTAATAGTTTTTGTGCTGTACCTATGTACCTGTTAAACCACACCCATGTGCCAGAAAACCATGTCGGCCATACTGTTTCAAGGAATATCACACTCTTCTTTGTGCCAAATTGTCATTGTAAAACATCAAGAACCTTTACAGATCATGAAATACATGGGATATCTATTCTTTAAACATAATATTTAATACATTAACGAGTACTTTTCTCTGGTATTCTTCCAGCATCAATGGGTAAGTGGTACCATGTGTTCTCTCCTTCCCCTAAGCTCCACCTCCTTATTGTTAACTGCATTATTTCTCCCCACATTTGTTTAGAATGGAAAGAATCTTGAGTTGAAGACCACTGAAAGTGATGAGGGTAGAAAAAGAAACTTTTGTACTTCCACATAAAGATTTAATACCTCACACGACCATGGTTTCAATGCAACGCAGCATCGAAGCCATGGCCATGTAAAGAATTAAATATTTATGTGGAAGCGCAAAGTTTCTTTTTCTACCCTCATCATGAAGGAATTCCATTCCAAAAAGTTAAGCCTGAAACTGTGATGTTTACTGAAAGTGATGTCTATGAATGTTATTAATAAGCAATGTTTCTATTATAATGGACTGAACCATTTGAGATTTAATATCAGGAATCGTACCTAAAGCATGAAAAACAATACCTAAGTACCATTATTTAGGCCAGTAATCTTAGGTACTCGTACAAACGTAATATTGCTTTAGAAAGCAGCCCTAGTACCTAGTGCTAATCACCTCAGCTTTCAGTCACCTCCCATAACATTACTTCTACATACATTACCTAATACCCAGGTAATGGTACTAATTCCAGGTTTTGAGCTTTAATTACCAAGTACTTATGTGTTGAAACAAGCGTAGGTGTGCACGTTGTACATCATTATTGTACAGTTGTGTTTTCTGTAATTACCTATGGTATCACTAAATCCTTGACTTAATTTTAAAATTCACTGTTGAGGTGTATGCGAGAGGAATGTGAGTATCAAATATAATGAATTTTTCTCATTTAATTTACAGGGTGAGACTCAGCATGTGATGAATGGCTCATATAATAAAAACTCACTCATTGAGCTAATTAGTAATTACTCTTCTGGTGCATTGCGGAGATCATTACGGTCTGAAACAGTAACTGCAAATGAGGATATTAAGCCTCAAAGTGGCGTAAAAGGCACTAATTGTCCACCAAATTCAATATGTGTGTTGGATCTTTCTTCAAAAACCTTCAAAGAGATTGTTTTGGATGAAAGCAAGGTTTGTGTTTGTACATCTTTTGAATGTTTTAAGTGTAAGTTACATCACAGAGGAGAGAGGTGGCAACTATACTTTAGTTATGTTGTTTGGCCTTCCATAGAATGGCACCTGAAAATAGAGATCATGAATTTAATGTTGAAATAATAAATGAACCTGGTAACTGGGCAACTGGCAAGAAATTCGAGTTCATGCCAGTGGTTTGCTCTTGTGACCATAAAATTTGTGGGGGGTTTCTTAACAGAAGTTACAGATTTCGTTTTTCTTACTAATACATGCAGGTGTTTAATTCAGAAATTCATATTTAATTTAATTCGAATTTAATTCAGAAATGTCATATGGAGAATTTTTTTTCCTATTTTCCATCCAATTTTTAAAAATCATACTGAGTGTAATACTGATACTTTGGAGAATGGTGGCTTGATATCAGTGGATTATCTACCAGAATTGTACATTTCTGCTCTGGCGTATTAAAATGTTTCAGAACTGCATAGTGCATACTACTCTTCTACCACCATAATGTTTGAAGTGGAATGTATATATATTGGTAAAAGGGGCTCTGTGTCCTTGCTGGCTTGGGTGCTTGCATGTGAGCAGGTGTGAGTGAAGCTAGTCAGTGCTCAAAAAACCACCACTTTTTAAAGAAGCAGAATTTTAACCCAGCAAAATATAGTAATCAATAATAATCTATTTATTTGACCAGCAATTTCTTTGCTCAAAAGTTGGACTTTTATTTACAACCGATGCCATGCAATTAAAAGTTATGGATGAATCAATTCATCCGCTGAGAAGAATATTAACTAGCGTGAACTTGATTAAGGAATTATGTTTTTAAACTTTATTTATGAAGACGGCTACATTTAATCCCGGAGTAGGTTTACCATAATTGGACATTTCTTGAATTGGTGAATGAATAGGAGGAAAAATAAATGGGTTTTAATGAGGGCTAAAATCACTCTCCTATCTCAGCACACTCCATGTTTGAATCTTTATCATTTACCATGATTGGTGACATCCTTCATGTGGAACATAAATCAGAATTTCATTGTCATGAAAATATGATTTGTATGGCTGAGCAAAATACAGCATTGATTTAGTTAACTGAAATTACCTTTACAGCTGCCATCTACCTGGAAAACCTGGGAAAGTTAGGGAATTTATTTGAGGGCATAGAAAGCCTGGAAAAGACAAGGAATTCAAGAAAAATCCCAGGAAAAAATATTTATCCTTACTTTTATCTTCTTTGTGGCAAAATATTATCAAAGGTGTCAGGTGTTTTATAAGGGATGGCTTGGTTTCTAATTTTCATCATATTTTGCAGTTCAACTTGCTAATTTTAATGAAATAAATGAAAAAGAATTATCCTTGACTGCTGATATTTGACCATCCTCAGGCTCTTCCACGTGTTTTCTGTGAACACACTTTATCTTATTGAGTGTTATCAGGGTGAGATTTGATTGACATATTTGGCCCCTCGAGGTCAAAAGCGACACCATTGTTTTTGCATCAAGGATCAAATGTGAGGGGTGTGATCAGTTGAGTTGATGATCATTTAGTCTGGTTGAAAGATTTTCATCCCAAGGCATGGTATGTTTAAGTGTGTGGGTGAAGCTGGATGGGATCCCTCAGGAGTTGGTTTCTTCAACTTCCATATTGTCTTACTACTGTTCAGTAAAGAGTGATAATTGATATTTTGATTAGAATAATTTATTTAGTAAACATTTCATTTTGTGTTATATTGTTAGCTTCATGTGCTTTGTACATGTATGCAGTATAAGGTGCAATGATTTTACTCAGCATCAGTGGAAGCTGTTGCAAGTTTTCACATGTTCAATTGAATATTGGTGTGAGGGGCCTGGAATAGGAGCCCTGGGTACTTGGAACTCTCACACTATTGTGCCAATCCTTATTTACCGACTTGCCAGAGGGCAAACAGACAAGGGATAAGAGCACCACTGTGACGGTCATCAATACAACCTCCTGTCTACTAGGCCCAGCATTGCTTAACTTTGTTGATCAAACAGGAACCTGTGTGTCAGTATGGGAAGACTCTTGCCCACATGCTCAGTTCTCATATGCCTGCTTCTGATGATGAAAAATATTTTCTATGTAGGTGTTTCTTTAGATTGGGGAAGAATAAAGTTACATGATGCATGTCTGGGATACAGGGAGGAAGAGGAACACAATTCATATTGATTTACATGAGATTTCAGTTAAAGCATTTTCAATGGGCATAGTCATGGTGTAATATCCAGCCTGTTGCATTGAAATGTGACCTTTTGTCATTGATATTTTATTATCAGTGCACCCCCATGCTATTCTCTATTTACAGTTGCATGTGCTGGTATGACATGTTATTACACAATCCCATGAATATCAAAAAATGCTATGGCAATAACTTTCACAGCAAAAGCCATAGTGCTCAAACACATCTCATGTGAAATTTCTTTAACAACATGTGGGTGGCACTCAATGAAATTTTCAGTATGTCAGGTAGTGCTTGAAACATTATTCAACGATCTTCTGTGATAGCAGCAGAGGGGTAAATGCTAACCTTTGCAAGAGCAATGGCTGGAGCTCCATGTCCACCTTCCTTAGAAACTATCTCTGGTCTTTGTACAATTTGAATTATCTTACGGCCATGCTGTAGGTAAGAACCAATTCATATCCGTAAGCCTCCTGTAATATTTCATGGGCCTTGGATTTTAATTTTCTATGGCTAAAGCAAAGTTTCAACAGCATGTGAATTGAATGTGTTTCAGAGAAATAAAAATGTCCTTGCTTTCTTGATCCTTTAAGAACATAATGTCATGCATTAATTATATATCATTTTCATAAACCACCTAAATTTGGCTTATAATTAATTGGCCTCATATGGTTAGTTAATAATTTATAGAAAGATGATACACAAATAGTTGTTTTTATTTGGCTGCCCTAAATGTGGAATCCACCATTTTGTGCTGGTGTTTTATGTGCCTTAAAATTGATTTGAAAATCATATGATTTTTTTTCACAAAACTTGTTCAAAGCATCTTCTGAATTCACCTCGACTATATTGGTTCTATAATTCAAAGTGTGAACTAGCACTTAGCTATGTGTAATCAGGAATTGACAAATGAAAGTTATTCATTGCGGATGAATACAATTATGAACAAAAAGTTGTGTAATTGTAGTTAAAGAGATTTTAAATATTTTATGATTCCATTTTTAATTTAAGTATTAGTAGATTTAGGGGTGGCAAGCAACACTTGAGATCCTTTGCACCATTAGCGAAGGATCGGAAAGGACGAAGGTTAGAGAGAAACCATGCGTTGGCATTAGCCTACTCTAAATGAAAGGCACCAAGGGGCCCACAGTTTAACGTCCCATTCGACAGATGGCATAATTGCTCTCAGTGCTCTCCAAAAAGCACTTCAAATAGGGATTGGGATACCACTGAAAAATATCTGCTATCTCCAGTATTCAAACCTGACGCTGGGTGGCAAGCCAGCACATTAGCCATCGCACCATCGCGATCGCCTTTTAATTTATAATTTTTTTGTCTTTTTCCCCTTTGTTATGAGTATATCTAAAGTGTCTTCATGTGAAGTCATCCATTGTATTTGGACGGATAAATTCATTCAACTTTGGCAGGTTTATGTATTATGCCAGACATGTACCACTTACTTAAGGATGGAAACTCAATGCTCACTTCTTGCGCGGAGTTTAAGATTGAAGAATTCCACAAATAGAATGATCACCTGTGAAACAGTACTTTAGTTTTTTATGCACTCTTATGTTAATTATTAGTGATGATAACAGTTAGAGTTCACCCTTTTTCAATCAGGGAAGGACTTATATAACTTTTTCCGTGAAGTTTGTTGTTACTAAATATATGTTAAGAAAATTATTTTTGTTAATTAGGGAGAATCTATCGATTTATTTTCACTTATTCTGGTAGAAAATTATGTTGCATATTCATGGAGATTATTTGATTCCATAATACTGGTAATCAGGTCATTCATGGTGATTTCAATTTAGTTTTTAGGGTAGGTATTAGAAACATGATTTTTGCCCTGAAAAACCTTGAAATTTTGGAATAAAGATTAGAATTCAAAATTAAACAGCAACCCTGATAATGTGCATCTTATAGGATTATGGAACTTTACAATGGCTGTGAAACAATGAATATTATAAATGCCCTAAGTTATTCGTTTAAATGAATATACTCTGTAACTTCCACACAATTTTTATTCGTACTACCGGTTTCAACGCAACGGCATCATCATCAGGTACCTGATGATGATGCCGTTGCGTTGAAACCGGTAGTACGAATAAAAATTGTGTGGAAGTTACAAAGTATATTCATTTAAACGAACATGAACCTCCCCAAAGTTGAGCCCGAGACCATAGAATTCGCCCTAAGTTATGAATTAATTTATTTTCTATAATTATGATTGATGCGTCACTAATGTAGGAGTATCTACTCACAAGCCCTTAGTGTGTGACTCATTTGAGCTGCTGTTCCACAAACCCGAGTGAGAGTGATTGTTTCAAACCTTTCTTCACATTCCTGTGCCCATGATTAAGGCTAGGGCATTTTTTTCATGCCATTATCTTCCACACTTCTGCTTTTCTACATCCTTATCTCTATCTAATGGAAGAAGGGACCATTTGGTCTCAATTTCGCCCAAATAAAGACATCTATCTATCTATCTCTGACAACTTGTATTGCCCAAGATAGAGACTGAGGGCTGAGACAAAAGCATGCAAGAAGTGTAGAATAAAATAAAACCCATATTGATTGTTGGTGGGTCTCCTCCATTACTTTCAGAATCTCATGGGGTACATTTCGTGCTAGCCAGATACTGCATATGACATGAAACCACATGGTATGCGATACTTGCTATCTTAAGTAGAATGCATGCCAGAAAATTCTGTCAAAATGTAAATATAGGTATGCTGCAATGAAAGGTGCTTAAAAAAATGGGCATGATCTCATTCAATTTATCTAGTTTCAACGTATAGGCGCTTGATTTCCCCTTATTTAAAATTACCATTAATGTTTACATCTTACATACACCCACAATTTGAAAGGATAAATTGCATTAATGGACAAAAATATTTTGCATTTACAATAGGATCCAATAATTTTTTTCTGTTTTCTAACCTTTACTCAATTTTTTCTCTGTATTTTAGGCTAATTAAGCTGCCCTAACAGAAATTAAGTGGATACATTCCCTTTGACAAGAAATGTTTTAAAATTATGAAATGTTCAATTAAGGTACCTACCAATGGATTTGCAGTTACGAAAGTGCCTGCGATCAATAATAGCTGTTTGAGACTGATGTTCATCATGTTGATAATTTATTAGCAAATCTTATGTGGCTAGTTCCCTTGCTTTCTTCATTGTTATGGCATGTAAATTTGCAAAAATAGCATTTTGTGACAAATTATGAATTGTAAGTTGTAATCAGGATATTTTTTCATGGATTATGTTTTTTACCTTGAATACCCATTAATTAATATTAGTACCACTCATGGGATTCATGCAGTGAAGAAAAATCATTAAGTCATGATATCATCTCTTTCCTCCGGCTAATTTGTGGAGCACTTCCCGCTACTCCGAATCTGTTAATTTTATTGTTGGTGGAAATTCTATTTTCTTCCATAATATATTTAAAGATATAGTAGGATATTGTGTGTCAGAAGCTTCAAATTACTATTGATAATTTGGTAATCTTCATTTAAAATGGTGCATTAAAGTTTTGTTTCATTTCAATGAAGATCTGATTATTTTTTTGTTGTTTTCATACAATTGATTGAATTCCCAAGGCACAACTGGGATAGTAGATGTCTCTGTAGCCATGAACTAATTCTATAGGGACTACTTTAAGTTAGCCGCCAGTCCTTATCCTTAATTGGATTAGGAGAATCTGAGTTATTGTGAATTTTGAAAAAGATTGAATTGGAGCTGTTTCATGGAGTTATGTAGGGAATAATTAGCAAAAATTGAATTTAACTTTTTGATGACTTGTTCTAAAAAAACTGATCAACTCTGAGAATTTTACTTTTTTCTTATTATTCTAGAATGTTGTGGTATTATACCACTCTCCATCTTGTGCATTCTGCTCATCTGTCTGGCACATTTTTCTAACTGTTGCTCGGATATTTACCACGAGTCCAAATGGAATTGAGGTTACAAATTCTAGCATAACATTTGCTCGTATTGATGGTGATGCTAATGATCTCCCTTGGGAATATACTATGGACTCATATCCTTCAATTCTCTTCTTTCCAGCACACAGGTATGATGGCTAAGTGGCAATCTAGTATAAGATATCTAAAAATAAAATAATGTTAAACAGGCATAAATTGGATTTTTTCTATTTTTTAGGAAATCTGACAGCCGAATATTTCCACCAAATTTGCCAATGACTGTGAGCAATATCGCTCAATTTGTAGCTGCCAATCTTAGTCCAGAAGCTCGCATTGAAACTCTTTTGGGGGGCTGTAATGATATGTGTGTTCGCAGAGCGAAGGTGAAATGCCTTGGTATGATTGCTTCGTTAATGGTAAAAAGGGAAACTACAGAAACAAGAATACAGCATTTATTGAACAATGAAGAAAGTGTTAAAGGACTTTTAAAAGAAGACTTGGAAGAGTTTAAGCGCATTCTATTTTTGCAACATAGGCGAATTTCACTGAGACTGCGACATTTGCGAGACACATATTTAGCGTTGAATAATAGAAGAAGGAAGTCGAAGGTCAGCACGTCAGCGAGGAATGTGCCAGATATTGCAAGTATCGTGTCCAGCCTTCAAAGATACCATCGAGCACTGAGCATAGTGAGTGCTGATGTCATCGAAAAACGTGAAGTTCGGGAAGATGTAACTGATTTTTTGAAATCAGAAAAGACTGTGGATACTATCCATAATGGTTTATTGCCTGAAGAATTAAAGACATCGGATGAAAATAGTGCTAAGGATACTTCAATCGCGTTTAAAGAGGAACTGTAGGTCTGACGGTGTGATCTGTGATGGACTTGGGAGATTGACAAATTTTCCTAATTTAAGTTTGTATAGATGTTTACGTACATATCGGGAGATTTGTAAATATGCACTGAATACTTCTGTTAAAAATAAACATTGCATTATATGTATGTAGTATTTATTAGATTTGTTTGCTGTTCCCAGATAAACTTCTAAAATTATAGACTGAAAAATGTAAATCGGGTATTTTACAAGGGTCGTGTAATTGTGAAACGGAGAATTCTGACTGACGGGAGTTTTTAAGAAACTGATTGATTAGTCAGCTTCCCTCATTTCCTCTGAAATCATTCACGATTTCAAGAATGGTTACGCGGTTACAAATTTGATCCAATAGAGGCGCTAAAATCGATATTGATGATGAATTTATTTTTGTTATTAGCAAATTATGACTAATAGTGTAAAAATTACTCGATTTTAATTGTGGTACTCGATGTTAAATTGTAATGCTTGATTTTTGGCTAAAGTGGTACGCCAATTGTGGTCATTAGCATAGAAGACGCATTGAGTAGCGTTTTTCTTTACGACCAATCGGATGTTGTGTATAGTACTTTAGTCACCGTACTGTACAATGAACGGTGTTGATGACAAAAAAAGTCTGCCGAACTTGTCAACGTAGTGGCGGTAGCTTCCGTGGTTGTGAATGAAATCTAAACTGATTGAAAGTATAATATTTGATGAAAATTTTTGCAATTAACTCTAAAAATGTGCAGTGTTCCCTCCAAATTTTACGAACTCTGTCGACTTTGTTTATCATGCGATGGTGTGAAATTGTCTATATTTGATGACGGAGCTCAGCGTAACTTTCCACTGAAAATCATGACGTGTCTCTCTATATTGGTAAGTGTTCTGTACAATTTAATAATATTGTTGTCATGTGCTGAATTACATTTGGTAACTATCTATTGGGCTGGAGTTAGGGGTGACACGTCAGTGTAGTTTGTACGATAAGTTAAAATTATAATGAAATGACTGTGATGTTGTTATTGCATGTCGTATTTTTAATTTAAATGTAATGGCACATGAAATTATTCCGTGTATTTAGATTTAATTTCATTATTTATCGCGGCGTTTCAGGTATCGGAACGAGATCTTCTGCCGAGGTTGATTTGTCATAGATGTGTTTATAAGTTGGACGTCCTATATGATTTCAGAGAAGTATCAAGAAAATCAGATATGATTTTAAAACAGTACTTGAGTTATACGGAGCAGTTTCCTCAGCCTACACAGGTAGGTATGTGACTGAAAGCAAGTTCCCTATGGAGTTTCGAGAGTTCTGACGAAAATTTAAATTTTCAGTTTGATTCGAGATTGGAAAATGATCCAACCACCAGTGACTGCAGCAATTCGATTAAAGAAGATGAAGCTACCACGGCAGCTGAAATCAGTGAGGCTCATCCTTCCAGTGTTGATGAGGATGGTGATGATAGTGAAATGCCCTCCGGACGTCCCATGCGGACTGACAGTGATAATAGTGAACAAGAAAGGAGCAACAGTGGTGCATATGATGACTCAAATCCAGAACAGGAACCTGTTAGGGACTATTCTTCGGATGGTGCTGATGATCATGTTGAAAAAGACACAGTTGAGTCGTCCTCACATCATGAAGGATTTGGTGCAGTCAAGTTGGAAATGACTGAAAGATATGATGGCGAAGAAGAAAATGAGGATGATGACCAACCAAGGAGTGAAGGGTCTGTTATCATGCTTGCACATTATGTTACATACTTGACCAGTATTTATCCTTTTGTCTCAAGCACTTCTTTACTCAAATTTATATAATTTTTACTTGTATGATCAGTTTTATTTTTGAAGAATGCGTCATATTTTCCTCTTTTAAAGCTCCATCTTAGGTAATTAAAGTAGTGAAGTAGATTTCTAGTATTTACCTCCGTAGTGAAACAAATACAAGTGATTACTGCCTTTTTAGTCTTTTTACCTACAGTCTTTTAGTTAAAAAAAACTGAGCTGTAAGCATTCAGGGTTGCATTAATTCTTCAAATATGATTTCTTAAGTATTGAAAATAAGGTGCATTGAATATATCAAACACCCTTGGGTGTTCCTCGCGAATAAATGTTGTTGTGGCTCACTTCGAATGATCTTAACGTTAACTAGGAATACTTAACAATAATTTCTGTCAAGTGAATTTTGGGATACTAGCAATAGTTGACCACTGGTCAGGTAATCAATGGGATTTTACTTTTCTACTAAAGTTCCAATAATAAAGCAGAGCATGCCAGCTGCAGGTGCTTTATGTCACTAATACACCAAAGTAAAAACTATAAACACAGTAATCAACCGGAAGGTCAATTTGCGGGTGGTGATGAAGTTCACCCAGTTCTAAGCCTGATGGCGAGTGAAATCCATCCCATTTTTAGCTAGGCATTAATTATCTTTTAGTAAGGAATAATGTTGTGTCTATCACATAATTTAATGCAATAGTTTCACATATAATTCAATTTTTTATGTGGAGATGTAGACAGAAAAAAACTTTCACATCTACTTAAAACAAAAATGAATGAGTTATCGGTTCTAAATTTTGTTGTATAATCCAAAAGCCAATAATATGTATTGGGAAAACAACACTTCAACATTAATATTTTGGCTAATGGGGTCCATCATAAGGAGAAAACATGTGGAGAGTTTTATCTGGAAAGAGTGCAGGAACAGTTCTGAAGTGGAACAACACAGTTAATTTTTGAGATACTTTAATTTTCACGTATTTGTTCATTTGACAGCTAAGTTCTGTCTTTCACTAGTTATTGGCTCCAGAATTTTACCATTTTTTTTGCATCTGCGTATCTAAATTAATATTTAAGGTATAAATGAAGTAGTGTTACTGATGTCCTGATCTTTACTCTTTTTAGGCCTTCCCCAGACACTTCTGCCTTAAGTCCTGTGGAGGAAACGGAGGAAGACTTTCCACGAGAACCTTGTGATCTTCGAACATTCATTGCATGCCGTCAGCTGGGTGCATTGGCAGCTGCTGGAGCCAACGTGTCCAGAGGTCAAGTTTCGTTGCAGCATTCACTTATATCACGTCGTCTTGGAGCTTCTGGAGCTGGATCTGTGGTATCGCATGGAGCCAGCACACCTCAGCCCCTTTCAATGGCAACAGCAATGGCGGAAATGATGGCCACTCGCAACACACTCTTGGCAGCAGCTGCAGTGGCTGCAGCCAATAGGCAAGAGGGCATGTTTGCTGCAGACGTTGGTCAGTCGTATGTACAAGACGCAGCTCATCCCCTGGAGTTGGGGAAAAGAGGGAACTGGGAGCAGAGCCATGAGTCACCAAGGGAAGGAGGCAACGAGGGTGCTTCGGAGGCAGAGACCAATCCAGGATTAAGGGTAGCTACGCAAATTGCTTGCCATGTTCCAGTGGGGGCATACCTTACCAAACTCAATCGAAGGGGTGCACCATGGTGTGGAGTGATGGCTGTGAAGCAGCAAAGACAGGTTTGTGTTTTCGCTTCTATTTGAAAATTGTATTTTTCTCCATTTATTTCTGTTTATTGTTGTGCCTGTGTTATTTTTACGGCATGGTATTCCAATGAAAGTATAATTTTAATGTTAGAATCCCTGCAGGAAAGAGTGAGACATTTATTAGTTTAATTTTGCAAAAAGTTATTTGTGTTAATGCCATGAACATGATTAAATTTTAGCCTTATTATGAGGCGGTGTTGTTGTTCGTATAATTCACTCAAAATCCGTGGTTATATTCCTTTTTTTGGTCCAAGTTCTTGGTGAGAAAAGTGGTGAGGTTATTTGTTCCATTCTTGGATTCTTCAATTATTTATGTTAAAAATAAAATTTTGTTGAACGTTGTCTTTTGAAGTTGGACTTTATAATAGTCTTTTAGAAAGTTTTACGTGGTAAAGAGATAGCAGCTTCATTTTTATGATCAGTATATCATTTCATTGATGTGTGATGCAGAATGGTCATTGGTTTTGTGTATCATTTTCCTTTCCACCTATGTGCGATAACATTCAGAAACAGAGAGGTTGTAACCGTGTGAAATGGAATTTGTTGTAATTATTGGGCATGCTATTGTGCCCTCGTGCAACATTTGTTCAGATATTTTTGAAGATTTTAATTGTTAGGCCTTGTTAGAACATTGTCATTTAAGAAGTATTGATGTACGTATATGATGCTTTGGTTGAAGCATTTATTGTGGATAACCCCGATTATTTTCATTATGTGTGTGGACACTTAATAACATGACAAATTTTTAAGTTTTTTTTGAAATAACAGTAATGAAAAAATAAATGATTCTGATGACTTGTGATAATAAATTTTACTAAGTGAGAGGGCATTTATAATAGAAAAAATGTGCGTAGTTACAGGAAATAAAATTGTGCATAGCAAATGGAAATTAAAGCCATGCCAGTGATTATCAATGATTTTGTATGATGATTCAGATGACATAATGGAGCAGATTTCAGCTGAAGTTCAGAATATTTTATTTATTTATTCAGTATAAGTCCAAAAACAGCACATTCTGGCCTTTACATCTAACTATTAACAACGATAACAATGATCACATTTACAAACACCCAAGCCCTAGGTGGAGGAAAACTCACCCAGGCGGGAATCGAACCCGCGACCCTTGGAATGGCAGACGAGGAGCCGAAGTTGGAAAATTAATTAACTTTATTTACTCAAAACATCTTGTTTTTTAGGCTGTATTATAAGAGTTTGTTTAGTAAGGTATTGTAGTGTTAATTCTAACTACTGGCATCAAAAGGAACAGTAAATGACAGTTAGATGAAATAAAGATAACTTCATATAGTTCATCTAAAATAGTGAAAAAAAATTTCCCTAGTTCTTACATTTACAAGGTCTGTTCAAAAAGTATTTCGAATTTTGTTTTTTTTTTCAAAAATTATTTATTTATTCATGAATATCTATTTTGTCCCCTTCAAAGTAATCCCCATTAGATATTATACACTTATGCCAACGTTTATTCCAATCCTCAAAGCACTTCAAAATATCATTTTTTGTGATCTTGTTCAGCTCCTCCTTCGATGCAGTCTTCATCTCGTCAATCATAGCGTAGCATCGTCCTTAGATGGGCCTCTACAGTTTCGGGAACAAGAAAAAGTCACTGGGGGCCAGATCTGGGGAATACGGTGGCTGTGGCATCATTAGTGTGTTGTTTTTAGCACACAAGTAACGATGTGTGAGCAGGGGTGTTGTCAGTGGTGCAAAAGCTAATTATTGGTCTTCCACAAATCCGGGAATTTGTGGCGGATTGCTTTGTGCAAATTGCGCATAACTTGCAGGTAGTATTCCTTTTTTACTGTTCTACCCTGCGGCTAGAACTGATAATGCACCACGCCCCTGCAATCGAAGAAAACTGTACTTATTGTGCAAAATGACATCTTGTGATATCACATATGACATCTCATAATTGAGTCTGCAATGGCTATTTCCTTATCTTAATTCAGTGCTCAGGAGAGTATTACGTCTATACCAGATTTTCATCACTACACACTTCCTGTAGTTCAGTTATAATTAATGTGTTGCACATGCAGTGCTGTACTGCATTAAGGTCTTCTATTAATGCTACTTTATTCTCAGGACTCCGGATATCTCTCTAAGCCGTTGCACTCTTGAAAAACAGGTTTATTTTACTATTAACCAAGGTGTTGTTTTTGTTAACGTAAAGTAGGAATAAAAGAGGTCTGATGACACTTCCTTGGGGAACACCTGATGAGACTTTGAGCCAGCATCACCTTTGGCTTTAAAAACCCTTTGTACAATAACATTCAAGAAGTCAGCCATCCAGGATAGGATATATGCATTTGTTTGTCATAGACTTCTTGCTCTGTGAATACCCTGCCATGAGACACTTTGAAGATAGCTTTTTTGAAGTCTAGAAAACAAAGCTAAGTGGAGCATTATATTTTCAAGAACCCAAAATATCATGAACAAAAGGCACAAGTTGTGTCTTGCAGGATGTACCCTTTCAGAAACAGAGTGAGCATTTCATCAATAAATCCTGGCGATTGAGATACCTCATTATCGAATAAATTATCTGTTCAATGGCCCTCTCACTGATATGGTTGTGAGAGGGATAGGTTTTTTATTACTCAGTTCCTTCCTTAAAATATACATGTTGTTACACTAGCTACTTAACAGTGATTGGGATTGCACTATTGGATCTTCTAAATATCATCCCTAGATGCCGCCCAATTTCTTATTATCACAAGTCATAATCAAACACATGCAAGTAGTAAGTAAAAGTTAGTAATTATGCTAATGGATGCAAAGGATATTCAAAGTCAACAAACAAATATTTTAACTTAAAATCGAATTATTCAATCAAAGTAGAAATAAAAATATAGTCCCATATTAATTTTATGTTTATCTTATTCGATTTTGACACTGAAAGTGTTATGGTAAATAATGATACGGCATTCTTACAAGAGGGTCAAGGTAGGGTGATGCCCCACTTATTTAAATGCATTTTGGTTGTACACTAAACCCTAATATCTGGAAGGCAGAGACCAGACAGAACTTGAAACCTAAGTACTTTGCCTTGGTGTTGAGGTCTAGAGTTTTAATATGATGAATATAATGCTAGTGTTTTCTTCACCATGTAACCAAATTGGAATTTACTTACCACAACTTGGGAAGGGAAGAAGTGGAGAGCAACAGCATTGATTTTACATTTGCTTCAAGTGCACAAGCTGCATAGCTCGTGTGTTGGTTGTACTCTTTTGACTGATTGGAAGAGGATAACAAAGAACAAACAACCTCTCCTCGAACTCTCTGAGCTCCAGCATCTGGACTTCCCTGACCATACTTGGAAGCATGCGTTGAAAAAGTTGTGATGGGCAACTTCATAAATCTCTGCCTTATTATTTTTCATTTATCTCATTTATTCTCAGTATTCTTGTAAATACCTCGAAATACAAAATGATACTGATTCATCAGTTGTTTTTGCCTTTGATCTTTGGCATCGTAGTGCCTGTAGAAAATATATTAACTCTTAATTCAAAGGCAATTTAAAGGTTGACTTGTTGAGAGTTGGTTAAATACGTTGTTAAACCATTGGTCTTTCTAATCCGTAACATTTATTTTTCAGAACTATGCCTCAAAGAGAATGGATTCTTGCTGTAGTAACTGTGGTACCAGGACTACCACGATATGGAGACGCAATAATGGAGGAGAAACTGTTTGTAATGCATGTGGCTTGTATTTTAAGCTACATGGTGTAAACCGTCCAGTTACCATGCGGCGTGATACCATTCATACAAGGCGTAGAAGGCCTAAACCTGGAGATGGAAGTGTTGGAGGTAGTCATACATCTGAAGAAGGAGATGGACCACCTCCCAAAAAAAAGCGACCTCATCGAGCCATAAATGTTGAGTCTAAATCTGCCAAAGTAGATAGAACGAATTCCAACAATCTGTCGGAAGATGACAGGATGAAAGATCTTCAAAATTTGGCTTCGTCTGATTATAGGTTGCTCCCACAAGAAACAGTGCCCTCATCTCCCGGTGTAATATCTTCGCCGATGGAAAGTAAGTAGTAAATTCATCGAAGTATAATAATTTCTTTTTGCCATAAATATGTATTTAACTTAGGTGTTTGTGTATATGTGTGCATGGCACATAATAACATAGGAAGGCTGCAAATATCACGAGTATATGTTTGTGTTATAGAAGTTCCCTTCTTTTAAACATGTGGGCACAGTGGTAGAAAGAGTAAATCATGGGAAAATGTGGATTGAGAGAATGTATACATTGTGGGAAATTGGGAGCAATAAACCTCATTGCCCAATACAAAAGACTACCTATGCCTTGTTAACCCTCATGGAAAGGTTCCCTGTTGAAATTTAGTGCTCTGTAATTGAATGGAACTAAATGTCATGTCCACCCGTAAATCTATTTAAGTTTATAGCCATTCACATGTCTACTTTCTGTCAGCAGTCCCTCAACCCAGGGCCCTCTATGTTGGATTCACAATACAAACAGCTTCCTTCATCACATTATATTAACTTAGAATTGGTCTATCCAGCTGTTTGATATTTTGAAGTCGTAAAATCTTCGTTGTCTTGTGGGAATACCCAGGGCTCAAAAAAATTTTTAGTGATGCAATTTTTCAATTCATGTCGATTAAATGTCATTAGTTTTGCAATTTGTCATTTTTTCTACCACTCATCACCCTTAAGAAGAATCTTGTTTTTTGTCGTGACTGCAGGTATCAGGTTTAAATTATTGTGACTTTTTGTTGGCCATCATCCCCTGCTCACGTTTGCTGCTCCTGCCCAATGTCTTCCCCCCCCCCCCCTCCACCAGATTCTCTTTTATGTTTTAACTAATAAGTCTGCCTGGTAGTCAGGGCTACCAATCCATGAGAATTTTTCATGCTTAGGCTATTCTCCAGATGCCCCATGGTGGCCTTTATGTGATTTATTATACTTTTGTTGTCCCTGTTTATTCTGCTGCAGTATTTAATTGCAACCAAGTGAAATAGGTAAAAGCAAAGTTGTTAATTCTAGAGCATTCAAAGCTAGAATTTCCTTAGTTAGAAAAAGATGTTAGAATCTGCTGCAAACAAGGTCATTGCATTATACCCTTACATATTACGATGTCAAATTGATGTTTCATGAATGCACGATCGATTAACCACATTCTTCTGTGCAAAACTTTCATCCTATTTTTCTGCAAATCTGCATTTTCTTAAATTTTCACAAATTGAGTCTCTTTGAGTTTTTGGGAGTGAGGCTTTTGGGTTGTGAGCTACCGTATTTAAAGCATGGCATTTATTTAATTCTCAGATGAAATCGTTTAATGAAATATGGTGTGTACAGAAATCGTGAGAATTTCTGCATAGTTTTGTGACCAAGGACCAATGGGATTTACATGAAACATCTTTCACAGAATAAAGGAGGTTATAATTAATAAGTAAATGTGTAATTATTGATGCTTACACTATTGTGCTTGCATGAGGCTTCTTGTTATGGTCGGTAAGATGTTGTTGAGTCAACCAAGATTTCATTTTTGAGGTAATTGAGCTTAGTGTTTTTGTAATAGTAGATTTTTTCATCACTGAGATGATTATCGAGAGGTCTGTTGTTTGGATTGTCATGACGATAACCTCTTCAGTGTGTACCTTGGGGTTGATCCAAAAAGTGAACAACCAAGAAAAAGTTTAGCGTAGCACATGATCGAGGAAAACCAAAGATTTGAAGATCCATCAGTCTATGATTTTAAAGCCCCAAAAGGTGAGTGGCTTTTAAGTTGCTCACATTGTGAAGGTTCTAATATATAAAATCTGATCATCCCTAAGAATCGTTAGGTATAGCATTGCAATGAAACATGTTTATGGTTTTGTTCTAATTTTAATGCTATTTATATTTCATATACCGATGAAATATGATAAGCATAAAAATTTCCTTGTTAACAATGAAGTGCTGCAATGAAGAGAGTGAAACGTTTATGTCCTCTCATAGAATCTTTTACTCTGTTCTGTTATATCTCAAGTTTTGAGAGGTTAAATAGGCCTATTCAGAATTCTTCACGCTCATGATCTTTTATGCCTGACTTTGGGGTGTTTACGATTGTGGTAGCATAGTAGTTAATGTTGCCAGCTAGTGGTTGGAAGGCCTGGGTTCAAATCCAGGAGAATCCAGACACCCTCTTCTTCACCCAAGCTAGACCAGATCTTTTTGGAAAACCATAGTTGGCACATGGAAAGATATTGGTTCCAGGACTGTGACTTGTGAACCACACACATCATGAATGTGTAAGTTGAGCTTTTCTAAAGCTGAAGTACCGATTTTCTTCTCATCAAGAGAATCCACGGAACTTAACAAGGGAAATATTATCCTGAAAACATTTAAATGTTTTGTTAATTTTATTCCCGCTGTTCAATTCATTTATCTATTAGAATTTCATGCTAGAAATCATAGAAATTTTCTGTTGTGGCAACAGCCATTTTTTCTTTAATTTTTCCACAAATGATTCTACTACCTCTTTCGGTAGCCGAGTTTTCAAACTTTCAGATGATTTGCCTCTTAATTATTTTCCATTCAGGTGCGGTTCATGAGATTGAAGATCTTTTTGAGAACTATGGTTCATGTGGTCTTCAACACAACCTATGCATCCTCAGCATATACAATAATTTTTGTGAGCCCTGCTAAACTATAAGTACTTGAATGTGGTGTGCCTATTTGTGTAACAGTTAGCTTCGAAATAATTATTCCTTCATCTCTGGAAACACTTGGGTTTATTAATGCCCCTCTCGCAGTACAAGTCAAGCAGAATAGCTGCATGCCCCTAGGCTACTGGCCTGAGGGCCTGGTTTTGATTCTGGCTTGACTCCTTTCAATACCCTCTCCTTCATGCAAGCTGCGATTTTAAATCTTCAGGCATCTTCATGCTTGTGATGTGCATTTTAAAATAAGTGCTTATACTCTTATTATTTCATTAACGGTAGCAAATTACAGTGATGGAAATCATATTCTGACCGCTGAAACAAGAGGTGTCTATAGTATTTTCCAGTAGAAACTTGGTGCCCTGTAAATCTTCCGTTCTGTTTTCATGCGTTTGCAGTGAATTGTGGTACAGTAGAGTGCTGTGAAGGAATTTCTGAGTTTAGCACATTTGAAGTTCTTAGCTGAAAGTCATTACTTTTGGTGTGTCCAACGTACTCTGGTGTTTCCAAGTATGTCTCGTAAGCTTTAATCATGTATCTCCTGCAAGGATGTGTTTAGGAAATAATTGAATGGCAGTGGTAATCATTTGGATAAAATAATAGCTGCTGCAGATAGTAAATGCAAAGGTAGGGAGAAAAATATAGAATGCCCCGTTTCAGAGAGAATATGACTCTCTTATGATATATTTCCAAGTAGGAAAAATGTTTTCTTGGTGAAGTGTGCGCTATTAAAAATTTTTGAACAAATACATGTATGACAAAAGATATCCCAAAATTGTGAAATTTCATAATTTTTATGAAAGGAGGAGTCAAAACTTTATCAGAAATATATATCAGCCGTAATTCCAGGAGGAACAGAAAAATATGGACTGGATCCATAATCTTTCATTTGCTTACCACATCAGGGATAAACACGTTTATTTTTCACCGGGACATGAATCCAGAATCTGTGGTGGATGAAAGGAAATAGCAAGGTCGGTCGTTAATGCTACTATATATGAAAAGGTGATCCCCAATGGCTAAAATCTCACCACTGTCCTTTATTCACGTACAATTAGTTTCAATACTCAAGCATCATCATTAGGTACCTGATGATGACGCTTGAATGTTGAAACTAGTTGTGGGTAAATAAAGGACAGTGGAGAGATACATTGTATTCTTCATTTAATAAACATGAACTACCACAAAGTTGAGCCGGGAACAATTGACTGACTAAAATCTCATTATAGTTAAAAGAAAGAAGAGCTCTGTAGTGAGGCTTTCTGGTTAGCAATAGGCAAAATATGTTGAACTATCGATGGGAGATCAGTCATTTGCCCATAATATGAAGACATTAAAAGTAAATTGTACTCCGAATCAAGTGAGAGGTGTATGATTGAAACATATACATATCTGATATGGACACTTACCTATCAAAAGGGGATAATAACTGCGTAAAGCATAAAATATCTGTTATACATTCAATTTCACTTTTCATTCATTTTAAAAAAGAGAAAATACTTGCTTAAAACAGGAGAACTTCATGCTATGATTATAATGCATTCCATGGTCATTCTCGGGAAGCAAGAAACTCATTTAGTGAAATGATTTTTCCCATAAAAGTAACGTTAAAAATCAATGTACAAGTGCATTCTCGGTCATCCGTGCTAGTGAATCCCATGAAGCCCAGATGCAAGAAAAACACCAATGAGCAAAAAGTAGAGAAAATATTGTCATGATATAAATGAATATACATGGAAACTCCTTTTTCATTCTGTGTGATTAATTTGAGTAATTTGGCAATGGAAAGTACATTTTTTCCATTTTTATTAGGGTGAAATTATAAATTTACTAGAACACAGAACTATCAGTGAGTGAATAGCAGAACTCCTGCTCCAGATATCATCATAAAACTAAACCAAAAACATAGCCAGGAAAAACAAATAACTGGTGGACAACAAATATTAACAAAGAATCATTGATGTGAATTCATATTTGTCATATTATACCAGTTGAAATAATGTGGTGTGGATTGTCAACGACTTATATGTTGAATAGTTACACTATGTATTTGCTCAACGTGAAGGAAAACATGGAATTTTCATGGCTTATGAATGCCGGGAAAACAGTCATTGGAAAGTATGATGAATAGTATAGAAATGTTCAATTCAAAATTTTAATGCTATTGGCAACTTTTAGTTTTGTTAAATTAAAAACTTTTAAAAAAGGCGTGGTATTTCAAACTTTTATTTCTTTGGAAGGTATATTTAAGTTTTAAAGATTAAATTATCTTCGCAATTGTAATTTTTTTTAAATTTAGAGTTGCTTGGGAGAGAGCAGCAGGGGTGATCCGCACATGGATAATCGAGAGTTTACTGCATTCATTGTCTAGGATCGTGGATGACCTTCATCATCTGTAGTGCAATGAACCACCCTGGAATGCAAAGTTGATTCTTAAAAAGCAAAAAACAGTTGACATAATTATTTTATTATTCATGATGCATCATAATTCATTTTTATGAGAAAGCTGTCCAGAACCTATAGAGCTGTGTCAACACAGCATTTTCATTGTATAAATTTGTAGCGTGTATGGTCCTTGCATTATTGGGGTAATGCTTCCAATTTATAATATAAGAGAAAATGAATCACCTTCACCTTTACTTACATCGTATATTTACCAACCTTGAATGTAAATTGGCTTTGTGGAGAACATAAAAGAATCTGAATAATTAGTTATTAGTAGTTATTCATTAAGTCATGCACTTTTCTGCTGCCTTCTGAGTCCAAGCTTGCTGCTTCACCACGCCTTACAATGCTGTGGATGTTGGATCTTCTGTTAAAATCCTTGAACCACTCTCCACCTAACTTTAATACTTCTTCCTCTATCTGGTGTCTTCGTAACGAAGACTGCAAAAATCACTTTTTCCTTCTCACAAATGATGATCTTGTAAATAGCATTGTCTTGCAATCGCTTTTCCATAATCCATAAAAGAAACTTTCTTCCAACATTGTGGAAAATATGTAATAATGGCATTGGTATTCTTGTCACTTGCTTTTAAATATCTATCTCTATAATTTTTTACTTGTTTTGAGGAGAGTGCAAATCGCCGATGTAGACTGATTGATGATGGGCATGCTGGATCAGCCTTGTTCGGACCTTGTTCTCACTTTTCAAATATTTTACTTTTCATTTCTTATGTTATTTTTATTATCTTGTGGTTGCCTTCATGCAGCTCTTTCTTTTGGGACATTTTTAAGAATGTACACTGAATATTATTTAACTTGATGTAACATAATCAAAAATCAACCCTGTGACACCCCAAATAAATCTGTGACACCCCAAAATAAGGTGGGGTGTCACGGACCCCCAGTGAAATTTGTAACAGAATACATTTCTGCACGAGTATTGCTGGATTAAGGTTTTTTTTAGATCCACTTCTTAGGCTCTATAGTGCAGCTTATTTCAAAGTGATCATCTGTATGTTGTGATTTTCCAAAATACTTTAAAATGGACAATGAATCCTATAATTGGATTGGTGGTAGACCATAGAGTAAAACGCAAGGTATAAATTTAAAATTACATCAAACTGAAAAGGTGGATTGTCTACATATTCTGTGTATTCAGGGTAAAGGGGCTTATTTTAACAGTATATAACTTGTACTTCAATACCTTTGAGCCTCAGCATAAGCTACAAAAAAATAGAAGTATCATTAGGATACCAATATGAATCCCTAAGCAAAAGTACTTGAGGTGGAATCAAATCATAGTTGGTAGTAAGATATCTTAAGTTTTTATTTTCACTTCCTATTAAAGATAGGTTGTAGGCAGTCTATAACAACAGGTATTTTATACTATGTATTACATAGACTCATTTTTGCCCTAAAATATGTATTTCCTCTTGTGCATAGTTCATTTTATCTTCTGCCGAAAATCCTATATGCCCCTCAATATGTATTTCTGGACTCTTTTTATGCCTTCTTCAAATTTCACTTAACCTCATCTCTTCTCCTACAATGTTTAACACATACATGGATGGCTATGGTATGTCTAATTAGATGTTTTTAGGCAAACTACTAGGAAAATCATGGGATTTCACTGAATCTTGATATTTTTATTTTCCTGAATACTGGTGAAATCAATCTAATTTCCAGTTAATGCATGAAAGTTGGCATTGAGTGATTTCATGTTTTTTTATGGAAAGGTACAGTATAATGTGGTTATATGCTCAATTTAAAAAACAAGTATAATCGTCCATCCCTAGTCTCAATCGCTCTTGTAGATGGTGTTACTTTCCAATTGTAATTATGACATTCCATAACCTTATTTAACTGCAGACTTGTACAGAGTGTAATGCTTATTATAATGAAAAACTTTCTTTTCAGGAATACTAACTGAAAGTGCGAATGCAAGGTCAGTTGTGGTAACAACCCATACTTCTCAACCTAGTGCCTCATCAGATAAATTTGGAAAATTCCAAGAAGCAGTACCAAAGCTTGTTAATTGCTTAAACCACAAGCCTGTGGTAGATTATAGTCTTTCACGTGTGTCACCATCGCCTGCTTCACCATCTTCTTGTCCCAAGTCTTCCTCTAGTTCGACTTTGGCTTCTTTAGAGCCCAAGGCTGCTGCAGCTATCAAGGTGGAGGTGGAAGAAGATGATATTGTAGATCCTGTGACACCAAATCAAGATGGCACCTTGGATGAAAGTGACATCAAAGAAGAAGAAGCCAGTGAGAGTGTGGAAGCTCCTTTGAACTTGGCCTCAGGGTCACAGTGAAAAGTGAATTTATATTGATGAATGAGAAATTGATAGATTTTTAGCAATTTCCCGACATGAGAAGTGATTTGGTGGGAAATGAAATGCTCGAGTTTATTGTTGTTGGGGTCATTAGAGTACAACCAGTGTAGGCTCTTGCCATTGGGATTTGGAGTGTACAGTATTTTATTTTTTTAATTTTTAGTTATTGAGTGATTTTCATTTTGCCTGTGTTACTCATTTTAATATTCATAGTAATTTTAATACTCAAAGCCATTTTTGGCCATGAAAATCTCTCATTCTTTGAAGTTAAGAGTAATAATGGTCTCATATTTTTGGTCATATGATATTTTGACTGTCCTGTTTGTATTTATGAATAATTTTCGTTAACTTCACTTCTGTGAAATGGAGGTCACTATATGTACTCTCTCTTTGTTTTGTTACAATTGCTGGCTAGATTATTCTAGTTGATAATTAACTAAATTATTTTTTAAATTCTTAATGCACTGGACCAGATATATGGTTGGTGGGTGAATTAGCGTAACTTTTATATATGTGCCCAATTGAGATATTTTTTGAGAGAATAGATTCTTGAAAGAACTGAGATTATTTATGATTTTTTAAAGAACATTTTGTAGTAATATATACATACACTGAGTGCACTTAACTAAATCTGTATGCTTGTTGGGCTTCATTTGGTGGGTATGAGAAGTGAATTTTCTGTGAATTCACAAATACCTATGGAAATTCAGGGGTTCAAGGGAAGCAAATTTAGGGAATCATTGGTGGTACCAATTTTGCAATTGCATGAGAAAATGCAATTTCTATTTCAACATAAAGATATGTTGCTATATTGTGTGAACAAGCTTGCCTTATATGTCATTTTTTTTAACTATTTACACTGACAGTGTAACAAACTCTCTTTAATTTATTTATCTAAAATTATTATTTATTCTTAAATTTTGATTCTTGTTAATCAATAAAGAACATAGGTAGCAAAAAGAATTTATTGGAAGCATTTTCAGAAATTGTTGGTGAAATGCCTTTTTGCTACCATTAACTTCTTGGGCCCCATGTATGCTTCTATCAGAAGCTAATAATAATAGCTTTATCCTTGTACCTCTGTCCTCTATCCTGCCTAAAAATTGTGATGGACTTGCCCTATAATTTTACATGGGTGTTGTTAATCATGTAAGTACCATTGCACCTCATGTGGCTTACAAAATTTTTACTCTAGGGTGTCTGATGACAATGTAAAACGGTGATAAAGCTGACTGCCATTTTCTGCTCTAATACTAGTTAGTGAGTGTGTTTGTATGCATGTGTGTGCGTAATGCCTTTAATTCTAGGAGCCTTAAGCAGTATTGGTTTATTTAAGAGGGTGTGAAAATATTTTTATCTCACAGTATTTTTTGCTGTGAAACTAATAATTATAATATTATCATGTAAATGATTTTACAAGAAATATAAATGGCTTTTCTACTTTTAAACCAGGATCTATTGTATTGATGACTAGTTACCAAATATTCTGGGGTTTCCAACAGTCATTTCATGTAAGCATCATGTTGAATGAGCAAATTCTGAGAATTTTGTGCAAAATAAATTATATGAAAGTTTTAGTGTAGTAATTTAAACATTTTAGATTTTTAATAACTTGAAATTGTTGGTTTTGGCTACAAAAATGCATTTCAATAAATTTTTGAAATATTTTTTCTGAAGGATAAGTTTTACATGTTATTGACAATATTTGTGATACATCATCCCAAATGAAGTGTGCTCTAAGGAATCATGAAAGCAGTTACTAGGTGGCTCACATGCAACATTCATGTTGCCTTGCCATATATTGAGAATACAAACATTGCAATGATTTTGGATTTTCTCTAAGCTTTGAATTCTTCTATGAAAATTCTGAATTATGTATAATGATGATGATTACAGTTTTATTTATGAAAGATATGAGTCCAACAATTGTCAAAGTCTGTAATGATTTGATACACTACCATATAGGTGTATATATCTATGTGGAAGTGTATATTTTTGTAGGCGTTAACCTACAAAAACAATTTTAAAATGCGTGTGAATAAATTGGTAACTTTAAATAAAGTTAACCATTTTTAGGTGGCAGATTAATTAAAGTAAATTCTTCATATTTACTCAATGGCTGAAGGAAGGTAGGAGGAGTTCGGAAGCATTGCTTAACAAATTGAGGTAAGGTTTGCTATAAGGATGACTCTTTTGGGCTCACTTCTGAATATATTTTTCTAAACTGCGGTATAAAATGTAAAACGGTGGAAGGTATTAAGTAATCTCATTTTAAGGGGTTGGGTGATATTGATTTGTGTTGTGTATTTTAGAAAATAATGTCTATATTCATTTGATATTACTTAAAAAAATATACCTATATTCAAAGTTTAATTTTTGAAAAGCCTTAAAATGACCAAAATGATCAGGTCCATTCTAAATTTTGCTGATTTGACTATACTAGAATACTCAAGCAAATACAATTGGGCAATAGAATAATAAACAATTGGAGGACTTGTCTCAAGGCTGTGATAAAACATCAGTTGTATGTTCCTATAATTGTTCCTCGGTGGAAGCTAAGGTCCACGGTTACTACTGTATGAACTTCTATTTATTTGAATTGGTGAAAGAATGATTTTACTGATGAAATATTTCCTTTTTCTTGTGGATGTCAGAAATAATTGAAGTTTGAAGAGTTTGCATTAGAGGGATAAATAAGGGTGATTTATGTTGGCCCTTGGAATGACCATAGCCCAGCATGATGAATATACATTATGGAAAAATTAATTTTTAGATTATGGACACAATTACATTTTCATAGCCGACCCATGAAATAATTATTAACATGATGGGTAAAGGAAATAATACCACCACACTTCAAATTTTGTACTCTGTGAATCCCATCTAATGTAATTTCTAAATTTACTAATGGTTGTTAAACTAAGCTCCAAAATTGTGAGTGCTGGGCATTTAGCTGGTAATGGTGATGCATTCCTTTGCATAGAGAAGTATCACCATGAATTAATTAAGTGATTTAAAATTATGGATCTTAATTGTTTTATATATTTATTTATACATATGTCATATTTCCCTTGACATATCATTCCATTGTAATAAGTTGATAGAAAATTTGGCGTGTGACTGGCACTGGCTTCAATTTATTAGGATGCCTTTGGGATCCATCAGTTTCACCCAAGCTTTGTGATTTTTTGGGTATCAACTCTTCCTTGCAAGTCTTAGGCACAGGGAAAGAAGTGACCCATTAACCGTCACAACTGAATTTTTATGCCGTTAGCCTTAGTACTAGGCAAGCTGTATCATCTTCTATCAAACCAATCATTAAATTTCTCCCCTATCTACCTTGGTTTTACTATGATCATTCTGTTTCTCTTAATGTTGTTTGGCAGCCATGATCTGTTGACTTTATTGTTAGTCTTGGGAAAAATTCTTCCAAGGAAGTAGTACTAAATTTCTAGTTTTACAGCATTTTTGTTTGTTACTAAGCTATTATATTTTTTATTAAGGGTTTTTCATTTTAATGTACCATATGTATATCTCATTTCAGTTATGCCTGCCTGATCAATGCCAATCATGATAGGAATGTATTTAAAAAAATCTTAGGAACTTCTAGTAAATCTCTGACTGAACTACAGATCTCATGCGAGTCAAGGTTCATTGATTTATTTTTTTAATCCTCCACTTGGAAATAATTTTTCCTGAAAATTGCCCATTTTTTAATGATTTTTAGTTTTTCTTTTTGGTCGGGAATCCCCAAGCATTTCCAGTGAGAGAAGTCAATACTGGTGGGTTAACACTGAGCAGGGACCACTTTTACAGCCCAGTTTGGTTCAAAATATTGCATATCTAGATTATAGAATGAGGTGCATATTTGTGAGAGTTTATGGACGTTACCAAATTTGCGGTTTGAAAATTCATGTATATACAACAATTTCATGATAAAAATCATTCGCCTTGACCAAATGATTTTTACCCTATGGCGTTATTGAATTTTATTGCACAATTAGTGGATGACGTCATTAATAGTTGATGTTGCAGTATCTCCTGGAGTTTCTTGGAATTAATAGATGTATATATGCCCAGCATTAAGTTTGCTAGCCAATAGTTTGCAAATTTTGATCCAGATATGTACAATCTTAGCTCATTGACCATGAAAGCTTGAATTAAGTATGTAGTTTATGAAATTTATTTTTTCACTTTTGCCAAATTGAAAGTAAATTAATTATTTTAAATAAGATATGTTCATATTTATTGAAAATTTACCTTAGTATTAGCACCCCAGAGAAATAGATAAATGTACGCTTGAATTACAAAATTTTTAATAGTATCTGGTGTGTAAGGGAATATTTTGTCCACACCAGGGAAATCCTCTTTTAAGTTTAAATGGGAGTGTGTTCACACTCCAGTTCTCTGTGGAGTCTGCATTTAACTCCAAATTTGGGTAAATTATGTTTTTCAAAATTTGAGTGAGTTAAAACATTTCTTAACTATGATTTGACAATGTAGTACAGGAAGTCCATTTTCACTGTTCACAATATGAGCTAAGTATGCGTAAACCCTTCCTTCCTTAATATTATCCCTAAGCAAATTGATTATGTAATTGGTGCTTGGGTCATTTTTATATATTAATGGTAGGTCATTAATAAATAACAAAAATGAAATATGTTCCAATATTGAGTTCGGCATTCAAACTACCATGCTCACAGGTTAGGAATCTGATGTATTACATATTTCAATGTTATTTCCACTAAATCTGATCTTCCAAATAAGATTTAAACCATTAGAAGGCTAATCCTCTGACACCCTTGTATCAGCTTTGCACGATAGGAGGGAATAGTCAACAAGGTCAAAGGGACAAGTTAAACACAGGGACAAAGTAAGAGCCATCTCCCGCAGTTTCTTTTGGACTAAATTCTGGTTATCCAAGGTATAGAAATTGAAGCATTCATTAATACCCACTCCATAGATCTCCCTTTCTGATAATCTATGGTGAGTAGGAAATTATACGGAATTTTTCGAGAAACCTTACCAATTTATAATAAAAAAATTAATGCAAATAGTTTGGTACATTGAGATAAAAGAGATATTGGTCATAGGTATTTGTAACTGTTTTTACACCTTTACATTTGTATCCTGGTATAATCTTACTAATTTTCAATCTGTCAGAAAAAATTCCTCTGCCGTAAATGTGTTAGGGGTTCAGTTATATAACCTTTGCATTCCAACAACAATTTTCCAGGCATTACATTGATATCTGAAAAAGGTATATTTAGAAATCCTATGAAGGCAAGCCAACGCCTCTTTCTAATGATATGGATACTGACTGGTTATAACAATTCTTTATACGATCCCCTTTGCTTTGTTGTTTTAACATATCCAAGACTTCTTAAAAATAGCTTGAATTGATGGAAGTTGTTATCTAGTTATTAGCTAATATTTTGATATTAGTGAGGCACCGAGTCGGAGTTACTTCAGTGCTGCTTCTTTCAACCCAGCTAAAATAATATGTTTAACTGGTCCATCTAATTCAAAATCTGCTCGGAAAATTCGATTTACCCTTCTATTCAAGAGCAAAGTATGGGCGACCTCACATATCTTTAATTCAATTCGTTTTTGCAATGAGTATTTTCATGAGGTCCAATCGTAAGGGGGTAGCCCAAACCTAAGGGGGCTAATACTCGTCGCTCACAATCCCGCGGAATTCCTCCCGAGGGTGAGACCTAGATCAAACTCTATCCTATCACCGGATATGAGTCTCATTCTCCCGTCGCGTGACTATCTGAAACTCGTTCGTAATCTTCGAGATATCATTATTAATTTTCAATACAGTGGATTTCGCAATTCGCTTCGGGTCTGGTTCTTGCAGCTCCATGTTTGGACATAAAATTCCATTAATCCCCGCAATAATTTTACTCAATCAAAATGTTAATCAATTATTGCGTCAGAGTGCTGTACCGATGATATCATAACCATAATGATGTCAAGTGCAGCATTTCTAGGGTAGCGGGCAATTTTATGTATTTTGCCTTCTCATTGAACCTTTTCAGTTTTCCGTGGAGCGTTGTTTCGATAACTTGTAAATCCCACAGGTTGGCAACGCCAAATTTGTGGGAGTGATTTAGTAATTTGTGCGGGGCGTGTTGTTTTGGGCAGCATTGAATAATAATTTCGAAATGGCAGCGGAGGACAGACTACGAGTAATAGCTCGACATATTTCCGCGAGTGCAAACAGTAAGCAGCTTTCAGGTATTTCAGCCAGCCCACAGCATATTTTAGTTGGCAAACAATTATGTTTTAATAGTTATAAAACCCGTTCCGATTCTAATCAATCAAAATTATCCGAGGAAACTAATCGGGTTGAAAACGGAGAATGTTATTTTCAACCCGCAAAAAGTAAACCTGTAAATAGTGTTATACCGAAGAGTAGGTAAGTGTGATAGTGCCTTAGCTGTAGTGACTCACATTGTGCATACTATCTTTAGGCCGAATTTCCGTAGCCGGCACCGTGTAATTGATTTCATATTGTTTGCTCATTTGGTGAATTATTGAAATTAAACTATATAGTTTGATTAGCGTTGGTCCATATTCTTAGGCAAGAAGTATTGAAATGGAATGGTTGGGGCTACCGAGATTCACAGTTTGTTGTGAAAGACGGTGTTATTGAGTTTACCGGCAATAGGTGAGAGTATTAAACTAGTTTTAATGAAACCTTACAATCTTAGGTTTTTCTGAAAATTGTAGAGTTTAATTTACTTTGAAAGATTGTATATCCGTATTCATAGGTATCCGATTGGGAAATTGACGTTGCCGTATTTTACCCAGTGGGTGAAAGACATTTTCAATGCTGATCTCGGTAAGAGAAACTTGCCTCAACCGTTGCCGAAGTCCGAAGATTTTCCCCATCCTCTTATCAACAAAGGTAAAGATACATTCGGAAGCCTTCAAGCGACGAATAAAGAGTAGTTTTCAACTATTACTTCAATTCCATGAGCTATTTATTATTTAAAGAAATGGTTTTCTTTTCGCAGACTTTTTGGATGGTCTTAGTGAGATCGGGATATCATTTTCCATGGAAGGCATTGATAGGCTTGTGAGGTCTCATGGGCACACACTACATGACATTTTTGTCCTTCGGAAGGGTCATTTTGCCCGGATTGTTGACATTGTGGTGTGGCCAGGTTTGTGTCTCATTAGGTTTAATTATACCACTTAAGAGAAATTCACTTATAATAAATGTGCCTGTGTTTATTCTTCATTGCTGACGAAGAGACCGGCTCCTAGACCGGAAACGTCAAGCATCACCGAATTTCACATCCTTTTCAAATTCATGCATGAAGTTTCTTGACTCTCAGGTGGTGGTTGATTTAAATGAAAATTAAAATTGACATTTAAATATTAAAATGGTAAGAAATATTTTGAATACATAAGTTAGTGGAACTGGGACAATTTACTGACATATATTCCTAAAAGACGTACAAATATCCAGATTCAAGGTACAACTTTCCTTGAGGCCAGGGTAGTATTGTTTTAACTCAATGGAAACGATTAGTCATTATATTTTCAGAAAAACATCCTTGACTGGAAAACACAGGGCAAAAGTAATAATCCAAAATGACCGTTGAAAATGTTGGGTGCATTTGTCTCTCAAATACCTGCTTAAAAACAAATGATTTATACAGGGTTGAATAATTTAAAAAAATATTTAGCAATCCCACGAGGTCTTCAAAGCCTTAGATGCCCTGGCATTGGCTTAGCTTCTCATCAAACAAAGAGCTCCTTCTTGTTTAATTCATATTGTGTATGTTATTTTTGTCTATTCAGAATTCATAATCATTTCAATCCAATGATTGAACCAGAGATTTACTGACACAACTCCTGCTCTTATTACTTTACCTGCTGCCACAGTACTTAACCAGAATTTGAATATAAGGTTGTGTAGTCAAGGAATAAAAGTTGGCTGGATGGCATGGGTTGGTTTCGGTGGTTGTGGTAATGCCCTTCACAGGGTACATTTATTTCCCATCAAGGTGGTTTTTCTGTCACCTTTGGGTTGGGTGTTCATGATTGTAAAATATGTGGCCTGAAATTATTCTGTAGGATTGACTTTAAGCAAGCAAATGAAAATGATTCGAGTACAAACCAAAATATTGCAACCTAAAGTCAGTTGTATTAAATAATTGATCTGGTATTGAACAATTACATTGGAATAATCATGTTGTTGATTTAGATGATGGAGCATTTCTATAGCATTGGAATACTTCCCAAATGGAAAGTTTTGGACAGCCCCTTAAAGAACTAGACCTTTTAAGCCTTTTCATACGAAAGACAGAAAATGACCAACATACGAGTATGAGCACCATCAAGCACCACCAGAAACATCCATCGAACGTGCGTTCCTTCAAGCATCAACCTTATTAAGCACCTTGCCCTCCTTAAGTTTTTCAAATTTTCCATGTAGGAATAAAATTTGATGTATTAAAAAAAATTAAGGAGAAGCCACCTCCATCATAATGCATAAGCTATTCCACTCATTGATAAAACACTAAGATGCTAATATAAACAGTTGATGAAAGAAGACACTTTGCGTTTCCACAAAGAATTTATTTTTATTACAACCTAGGTTTTCTTACAGCGTAAGATCTTTAGGTTCCTGAAGATGCTGCGCTGTAAGGAAACCCAGGTCTTCATGCAAAAATTCTCTGTGGAAACGCACTGTATTTTTTATTTCTGTACTGGAATTTATTTTAAAAAATATTTCCAGTCGATAAATAATTCCAAAGAAAGTATCAGGTCTTCAAATGTTGCAAAAGTTTGTTTAGTGTATCTAGAGAGAGCCAATGGCTGTCTCAAGTGGCATTCATTGATTGCTCAATAAAAAGAAAAATGGGTTAATTTGAGAGACGGGGCTGATACAAAATTGATACACGTCAAGTCCTAGTGGGTAGAGAATAGATCAGCTTTACATGGGGTATGGAGAGAGAATGCGCCAGTCACTAACTCTCTTAAATATGTGCAGGACATATGAACTCAGAATATTGGAAAGTAGGCAACATAGCAAGCATCAAATGGAAGTACAATGTAATATCCCCAGTTCCACCCAAACTTTGTGATTTTTTGGGTACTAGATCTTACTAGGAAACCATAACCGGCACAGGGAAAAGAACTAGCCCCCAACCCTAATGTGTGAATTTCACGAGCCCCATGTATATTATTATTATTAGGTAATCTACAGGTTAAGGTAGGTTTTTGGATGGACATAATTACTAATTAAATAATTTGTGACCCCTAGCAAAACACAATTTCCTACTTTACATCAGGTCCCTCTTCAGCTCTGAGTACTTTCTTCCTCCGTCATCCCGTCCAACATCCCTATCCTGTTCCTTCCCTTTCCTCGTTTGCCTAACATTCTCCCCTCAATTACAGTCTTCAACGTCCCGCTGCCGGTCAGTACCCCCTTCAGCCACTTTTCCTGCCTCCATAGGATTGCTCCCAACAAACCCCTCTCTTCGCCCACCATACCAAGCACTTCCTCATTTGTTTTCTTCTCTGTCCATTTCACCTTCTCCATTCTTCTCCACACCCACATTTCAAAAGCCTCCAGTCTACGTCTATCCTCCCGCTTCAATGACCACGTTTCCGCACTGTACATAGCTACGCTCCATATCAAAGTTTTTACGAGTCCTCTCTAAATATCCTTACTCAACGTCCCTGTCATCAACTCCCTCCTCCTTGTGAAAGCCTCTCTGCCTAGCGCAATTCTTCACCTTACCTCCCTACTACTTTGACCGTGTTGGTCCAAAACACTACCCAGATACATAAACTGTTCTACCTGCTCTAGTTTTTGCCCTCCTATTTAGATTAGCCTTTTTCTTTCTAGAAAATCGCATAACCTTTGTTTTATTAATATTGATTCTCATCCCATACCAGTCGCACTGAATTTCCAATTCACGAAGCAATGCTTGCAGCCCCTTGGCTGACTGACAAACTAAAGCTTGGTCATGAGCAAACCTAACTGATTTGAGGAATTCCTGGCCCACTTTTATTCCAACCTCCAGTTCTTCCTATGCCTCTTTATTCATTTCCTCTGCATACAGGTTGAACAGCAACGGTGATAATAGGCAACCCTGCCTTGCACCTCTTCCTAACACTGCCCAACCGGACTCCCCGTTTCCCACTCGCACCTGAGCAGTCTGAGACATGTACAGGTTGCGGATTAGCCTCCTTTCCCTCCAATCTATTCCTATTTTCTGCAATATACTCATTAGTTTTTCCCAATTCACTCTATCAAACGCTTTTTTTGAAAGCTATGAAACAGGCAAATACCTCCTGGTTGTGTTCTATATTCCTCTCCATTAATAATCTCATTACTGTAATGACATCACGTGTACCTCTCCCCTTCCTAAACCCAAACTGATCATCCCCTAAGTAAACATTTGCCCAACTCTCTATCCTTTTGTTTATGATCCTGAGAACAACTTTAGCTGCGTGGGATATCAAACCTATTGTCCTGTAGTGCTCATATGATTTAGCCATTACCTTTTTCGGAATAGGAACTAAAACTGATCTCACAAAGTCTTCCGGCCAGATTCCTTCCTCATAACTACTACAAATCAGCCCATATAGCCTCTTCCTCCCACATTTTCCTGAACATTTCAATAGTTCCGCGGGAATGTTATCCACCCCCACGGCTTCATCTCCCTTAATGCCCTTTCTATCTCATAGTCTAGTATGCCTGGACCTAAGCTATTTTCCTCTGCGTCATATTCTTTTTCAATGTCTAACTTTGTTGGTCGAAGTTCTTTACTATACAGTTCTTCTATATACTCCTTCCATCTCTCTTGTATCTTTCCTGTGTCAGCTATTACCTTACCCGCCTTATCTCTAACTGTTAGCATAGATCTCCCTTTCTTACTTCCTGATAAAGATTTAACTTTTCTGTACAGTGCACCGATTTCACCCTTCCTCTGCAGACTTTCCATATCCTTGCACTGCGTCTACCTCCATGCTTCTTTTGCTTTATTTGTTGCCCCCCTCAATTTATTGTTCTTATTTTTTTGAAACGGACGCTACATTTCATAATAACTAAATTGTGGTCAAAGTCCGCATCCGCTCCCGAGAAGCTGTGCGAATTTATCACACTGTTCCTAAACCTGTGTCTAACCAGGATATAATCTAGCTGATACCTTTCTGAGTCACCTGGCATTTTCCATGTATACCTGCGTCTTTTGTGGTGTCTAAACCAAGTGTTGGTGATGACTAGCCCCTGTCTCCTGCAGAACTCAACTGCTTTCTCCCCGCGGTCATTCCTCATGCCTAAACCGTAGTCCCGGACCTCATCACCATCTCTTCCATCTCCTACCATCGCATTCCAATCCCCCATCACTATCAAATGTTTCCCTGCAGGAAAAAATGCGATTATGTCCTCTAACTAATCGCAAATTCTATCAACCTCTTCTTCCTTATAGTTACTTGGTGGCATGAATACCTGAATAATAACCAAGTCCGTCAGTTCTGCTTTTATCTCTACTGGTAATATTCTATCCGTTACCTTCTCTATGCTGACTACTCTTCTTCCTACCTCTTCATTTAATACTATGGCAACCCCTCGTTGACTCTAGTCCCCGCCGCTGTATATTTTTCTATACTGATCGCTCCAGTAATACCCGCTATCCTTCCATCTCACCTCGCATAGACCTAAAATATCTATTTTTCCCCTTTCCATCTCACGCTTAAAACTCTTCAATTTCCCTGTCCTCATCATTGTCCTATTATTTCACGTTCCTATTCTAACTAATTTGTTCATCTTCTCCTGCGTCTTCTGTCCTGCTGCTGCTGGTTTTCCCTTGCAAGGGTTTCGCAGGATGACAACCGCGGAAGCCTTGCCTCCCCCGCTGCCGGGCACGACACACGGCCGATTGGGCCGAACCCCGTAGTTGCCAGGACTCAAAAACTGTGTATTGTCCATTATTTAAATCTTGGGATTTAATAATTGAGGTGGTTTCCCATTGCCTTCCTCAATAGTGTTTTTAAGGGACACCATCACTTACTGGCCGCCTCACTGGGGTCAGACGCCATTGCAGCCGCCTCACTGAGGAGCAGACGCTGTGTGGACTACCTTTCGTCTGACTGGTAACCTTTGACCTATCTGGCATGGGTGACCCTATCAGGAGCAACTATTATTACTCCTGCCAGCACAGCTCTAGGGGTAATCCGAATGCAAAAGCCCTTCTACCACACCAAGGTTGTAGTCCAGGGAGGGGACATATATACATATCTATACTCTCAATCCGTGGCTTCCATCTCTGCAACAACACCCCCTCCCAACAGAAATACTTGGACCTGCTACATGACTCACCCAGAAAATGTGGGTACCCTGAAAAACTGCTGAACAGTAAAATCCTCAAACCGTCAACCCAATACACTCCCCTCCCCAAACCAAACCACCCAAAATGCCCTAATCTTATCACCACTTTCTTCCCCAGAACACACAAATTAAATTAAAAAATTAAGAATCTAATCCGCGACCTCTTCCCAATTATTAATGACACTCAGTCCACATCACTTTTATTCCTACACTCTACTTCTTTTTCATTTAAACGCCCGTCAAACTTGCGAGACATCTTCAAGTACACAAAACCGACTGCGATCATCCCCATCTCTCCCCCGCCCCTATCCACAACATGCAACCGCCCACGCTGCAAATGTTGTCAACTTCAAAGACCCTCCCCCTCACTCAGTACCAACTCCCAACCGCTCGCCACCTGTACCTCAAAAAATATTATGTATCGCCTCTCCTGTAACTTCTGCCCTGCCCTCTACTTGGGCGAATTCACGACCGAACTTTCCCTCCGCATGAATAACCACCAATATTCCACCAAATCTCCCACCTTCCTTAATTATCCCATCCCTACTCACACTGCTTCCCACAATCAATCTTTTGATGACTGCTTCTCCGTTTTGGTGATTGAAATCCTTCCCAAATCTGCTAGTATAATAGAGGTGAGAACCTGCCAGATGGCGCGTATTTGGGTGGCCCAGTCATTTAAACCGCCCGGGCTGAGCAAGCCCACTGAATGCATCATATGGCTGCCTACATATCCCCTCCCACCCCTTGTTCATTTCCTATTGATCCCTTACCTCTCCTTCCCCCACCTCTCCCCCGCACATCCTCTCCGCTCTTCCCCGAGAATGCCATTCTGAAGACGACAGCTGAGCCGTCGAAACTTCAAATATCATATTGTGAGTGTCCTTTCTGTGTGTCTCTTTAGTCTAAAAATCTACATCTATGTTTTTATATATTTGTGCGTCGCCTAAGAGCGTTCCATTTCGAAGATATTTTATACATAAACCATAAACACAGTAATCAACCCGAAGGTCTGTTTAGTAGGTGATGGTAGAGTTCACCCAGTACTAAGCACTATACGGCATGTGAAAATTCACACATCAGGGTAGGGGGGCCAGTTCCTTTCCCTGTGCCGTGTCATGACTCAGACATGTCTCAGACTGCTCAGGTGCAAGTGGGAAACAGGGAGTCCGGTTGGGCAGTGTTAGGAAGAGGTGCAAGGCAGGGTTGCCTATTATCACCGTTGCTGTTCAAGTACTCAGAGCTGAAGAGGGACCTGATGTAAAGTAGGATGTTGTGTTTTGCTAGGGGTCACAAATTATTTAATTAGTAATTATGTCCATCCAAAAACCTACCTTAACCGGTAGATTACCTAATAATAAAAATATATAATAATAATTGAACCCGGCTTCCTCCGGTCAGCAGTCCAACACTCCACCCCCTGGACTACCGCGACCCAATTATATATGTATGTATATAATTATTTTTATGAAGTTGTAGTTAATTACTAATGTTTGTACACCTCATATTATGTGTATAATCTGACATCTCTGTTCTTACTTTCACGGCTCTTCATCCCTTACCATTTTATGTTCCATTGTAAATAGTGAAAATTCTCTCTCTTTATTGAAACTAACAGCTTGTCATAGTGATGTGGTGAAGGTGGTTGAACTGGCCAATCGTTACAACGTGGTGGTGATACCTTTTGGTGGTGGCACCAGTGTCACGGGAGCTGTGTCATGCCCAGAGAATGAGAGTCGCACCATTGTCTCTCTGGACACCACCCAAATGGTTGGTAGTGTAGAAAATCAAATTTGACATTATTAATCAAGCAATACCCTTTGGTTATTATGCCTTAGTTTTAACAACAGAAGTCTTCTGAAGGAGTTAGAATGAAGGCAGTTAATGTGAAGGTTATCATAATATTAATAATTACATTTAAAAGTAAATACAATGCTAAATTATTGCTTATAAAAATTCAGCACACAATACAGCCACTAAAATGCTTTTTGAAATGAAATTTAACAGAAATTGTAATGTGAATCTTTTTTGCTGAGAAAATTGTGTTCCTGCAAGAAAAACAAGACCTTACCGTGATAAAAAAATTCATTAGAGCTATAGTTATGAATGGGCTGAAAATATAGATGGTGGTATAAGAAAGAAATTGACTTGGTGATATCTATTTAAAAATGAAATTACGGTTTAGAATATTTTTATTTGAATTTAATGCCACGAAAATTGTTAAGATATTTATTCACAGCCATCAAAAGATGATTTGTTAAAACATGAAGGGCATATATTAGTGCATCTTCTTTTGATGGTGATGTAAATGAGGGGTACGGTGCCTATACTTTTATGTGTTAAAGTGCATAAATTGACTTAAAGGCATGGTTATTATAAGAATATTTTCTGATGTTCAGGTTCCCCTCAGCAGAAGTAATGTTTACTGTGGTGGGGCAAAGTTTGGTGATTTTGTGGTTATGGACATGGAAAAGACATTGTTAAAACATTAAAGAAATACACATTGTGGAATGGAATAGTATTTTGACTCAAGTGATGTTATATGAGCTCAGGATCAAGTAGAAATATTATTGATCCACTTCTAGTGTCATTCATGCTAAAATTAAGAAGCATATTGGATTTCATTCTGTCCATTTATTTTTCATTACTTGACCACATGTTTCATTGCTTGAGCCTTATCATCGTGTATATAATATAAAGGTTGAGCAAATGGATCATATACAAGATGTAATGTATAAAACTGTATGTGCAATGGTGGAGGGAGGCTGGGAGGATAAGGAGAGTGAATTTGGTGGGAAAAAAGGAGGTTGGTCGGATAGTCTGAGTATGGTTATCTCTACTTGGGATTTGGTCATTAGATGTCTAAGGCTGGACTGTTTGGGAGGTAGATTCAAATTAAGAAGGAAAGAGTGATGGAATGCCATTCAATATTAATGTAGTTTAGTAGGTTTATGTTGTTTTTCTTGTTTTTTATCTCCCAATGCTCCAGTGCATTGATTAAACTGTCCTTTGTTTTTGGTGTGCAGTATTTTTCATTGGAGGTTACAACTTTCAAGCAATGCAAACAATAGTATTTATTTATCCTGTGTCAAAATTTATTTGAAGAATAAAATTAGTAAAAAGATGGAATATAAATAAAATAAGCATAAAAATGGAAATAAAATGTGTTAGATATATGATGGTTCCTTTAAAATAGCATTTTTATAATAATAATATCTTTAATAGTCGTGTTGTGTTTTATGAATTATAAAATCTAGAGCAAGTCAGAAAGCATGTCACATATAAATATGGGTAATTCTAAGGATTTATTGTTGTAGTTTAAAAATTCTTCTACAGTGCAATAAGACGTAAGGAGTAAGGTCTATACTGTGAATATAATTTAAACGTAAAGATGGGATATTTTAAATTTTTGAAGGGATGATTATAAAATATGATCTCTCACTGGAAGGGTCACCTACCTTACAATTTTGTTGCATGGCATGATAAATGAACACCCAGCTGCCATGTGGTGAATTCATCATTGGTGGATAATAATGTTCTCTAATAAACTTTCGAAGGTGAAACTTGTCTAAGCAAGGTAAAGTTAAAATTTCAAGTGATTTACAAAGGGGTTTACAAGATTCCCTTCTTGGCACTCTTGCCATGAGCCATATCACCTTTTGCTGTAACAATAATAAATGAATGAATGATGATCCCCAGAAGATTACGGCACAAGTTAAATGAGCCTATGAAACAAAAGAAGTCTTTGCCAGTTTCCCCCTTGTTTTGTAACAAGTTCATTCGTTTTGGGGCGGTCATCAGTATGGGGAACAAGGGATTTAATTAGTCTACATGTTTCTCTTGTTCATCACCAACACAGCATTTATAAGAGCCTTGTCATTTTTTTTTAATTTCATATAATTCGATTTGCCGGCATTCAAAGTTAGGTTGCTTTGAACTCGCCATTTTAAAAATATATCAATTTACCTCACGTTGAAATTTATCAATATCCCTATTGTTCGCAAGTACATTAGTATCATCCATATAGAGGTCAATTCCTTCATTTTCAAGTAGCTAATGGTAAATTATTTATGAGCCAGTATATTTTATTAAGGAATCCCAAAATCCATGGCTTTTAGTTTTGAGCTGTAATGAGTCCATATATTTGAGTCTTCAAAGGTAACTGCTACTTCCACTGACTGTTTTCTATTTGAAAAGTTGGACTTGAACCAATCATAGATGGGGATTGGGTTGGTGCAGTGACTAGCATACTGGCTTCCCACCCAGAGGGTCTGGGTTTGAATCCTGAGGCCACAGATCTTTCTTCAGTGGTATCGTGATCCCTACTTGAGGTGCATTATGGAGAGTGCTTTTAAGTGACGTCATTGATCAGATGGGATGTTGAGCTCTGGACCCCTTGGTGTCTATCGTTGAGTGTATGCTAATGCCATTCCTGGGTTCCTCTCCACCCCTCCTCATTTCCCACCCATCCCTAATGGTGCAAATGACCTCAGATGTCAGTTGCCTCCCCTAAATCTACCACCACCACCAATCATAGGCTTGCCTCTTGCTCATATTTCTCCTGTCTCATCAGTAGGAGGACATGATGGGTATAATTTTGACGTATAAGCGCCAGTCAGTTCAGTGGGGAAATACTTACTGTTATGTATTTTTTCCCGCAGCAGCTATAGAAAATGGTTTCTGTTATTAGAGATTTCAATAATATCATAGTTTTGAGTGTGTGGTAAGAATAAAAATAATTTGAACTTTTATGCCTGACAAATATTTTTTGTAAATTCTGAATTGAAAAATCAGGGTGCGTCTAATTCACTGGCAGGTATGACATTTACATTTGTCATGCATACTGGAAGTTTATATTATTTTCCCATTGAGGTTTTACCTATTTTTTCAATAAATGCTCCGAAATTACTATTGGAGAAATTTTTGGAATGGAGAGTAGGGAGCAGGATTGGATTTTACTTTTCAACTATTTCTCCATTTTCATAGGTTTTACTATGAGCATTCATGTGTTGTTCCCTTCCATTTTATCTTCGAAAGGAAAAGTCTTTTAATATGTTAACACCATCAGGACAGTTCTTTCCATCGTTTCACTCTTTTCATAGCATGCTATTCATTTCAGTTTTGGAAGAGGCTCTCTCTTTCTTAATGTCTCTAATTTTTTGCAGAGAATTTTCGTTTTTATATCTTGTTGAGAGACTATTAATCATTAAAGTGCCAAAGTCCCTGTGAGTGGTGTTGACGAATTTTCCCAAAAATGCCAGCTATGCTCCGGGTGACACTTTTCTCAATGGCTATAAATATAAAAAGAAATTGAATAATTCTCATGTTTTTGCTTAATCCTCTTTTTTGGAACGTCATTATAGAAGTTTTGTTAACTTTGTCTCATAATGATCAATTTTTGAATTTTTATGAATATTTACATACTGCCCCATCAAATCTGCTATAATTTTTTCTTTCACATTAAGTGGGCCTTTTAATTCCATTTATCATGTCAATAATTGTCGAAACTACATAGTTTGGACGATGAGGAAAATTTTGCTAATGGAAATTTTCATAAATGCTTGGTATAGTAAAAGAATTTTTTCTAGTTTCTAAGCAGAAAAGAGTAGGTCCTTAGCTATCATGGTGCGTCTTTGAGACATTCCATTTGACACCCTCATCTGAGAAGATAGAACCCAATTATGGATAACGGAGGGGAAGCTATTATCATCTTACAATGAGTTTTTTCCCTTGAAATGTTGGATACTGCCTAAATTTGAAGTGCTGTATATAAGGCCCCCCCCGTGTTCCTGGGATGGGATCGCGGAGAATTTTTGAAACAATTGATGCCATCATCTGAAGAGATATGGACCAGATATCCTCTTGAGTCAGCCATCTTGAGTCAATGAGGGTAAACATTCTTTACGAGGGAAATGCTAATTGCTCTATGGGCCACTTGAGGGCTCATAAACACAACTAAAGTTAATGTCTCTCTGCATCGGTGCAGCGAAACAATTTTGCCGCAGTAAGTTTTTTGTTCATTTTCCTTCAGAGCACAATGCTTACTAAAGATATGTTTATTGTAAAATGTAAAATTTTTAGTAAATTATTATAAACAATGTTTTTGTGGCCATTTTTCATTAATTCTGCATTTCTCATTAATATAGGCTGGCAATATATCCGTGAAATAAAACAATTACTCCTGGATTTCAATGGATTGAGACTATATTTGCTAGCCATGTCTACCTTGACATTGACCAGAGAAATCCTATCTCTTTTCAGTATGAGAAATATTCTAAGTAATGTATTTGTGCCTATCACAGTATGATTTAAATTGTTTCATCTCTTACCCCTTAGTGTCTTTTCATCACCCTTATTTAACAGGCCTTTTTCCTCCTTTCCTGCCGTATTCTCTGTTGGTTCAGAAATCATATGTTCTGGTTCAAGTCCATCGGTCTTGTTTTCTGTCACCCTTGCCCTTACAGCTTTCAGGATATCTTCATTTCATAAGTTAACATATTTTGGGTTAGTTCATAGCAAACACAGCCCTTATTCATTTTGCTGTTTTTTTGAATCTTCTGAATTCCAGTTCCTCTTCTATTTTCCTTTATACACTCTGTAATTTCCTTTGCAAGTCATTTTGTTAGAGCGGTATAATGACCCTGATTCACCCTGATCCTTCAAAACATGGCGATCGTTATACTTTGACGAAGATTCAAATCTTCATTTGCTACAATCTATGGGAGCCTTCTTGGAGAAATCATAGGTTAACCTCTGACAAATATTGCATGTCTATGTCATTTCTATGCTTTCTTTTATTACTTTGACTTAAATTCGTCAGCCTGGAGCATTAATATGAAAGAAACTTTTGCAATTTCCTTCACAAGTCATACTTGTGTTCTCAATTGAACTCTTTTTGCTTGAGTTAACACTGCACTTTGTTTATTGTTGACCATTTTGTTTATCAAATTGTAAGTGCTGCAAATTGCAAGCATTGCAAATTTAAAAAGTGGAAACCCTGTAAATGATAAAAAGGGAAAGAGTGCAATCTAACTTATTTCATTTTTTATTATTAAGATATTCAGTGATATCATGCCTATTAATATTAATTTTATAGTGTGTATTATCAGATTGAATTTGAAGTTAATCTTGCAAAAATTGAGCTTTAATTCCTCAATATCATTGTAGGTCACATTTAAAAGTTGATATTTTTTCAGACGTATTGCGATTTGTTCACTGTTGGATCACATTCCTACTATCACATTATCTGAATGGATGAAAATCAGATTGTATTTTTTGATTGAAAAATCTTGCATCACCTGGCACATTTTTTAGCTCTTCCTTAGGAATGGAATCAGTCCCGTTCCAGGGAAAGGGCTAGTGCCCAAAGTTGTTGTTTGCAGTTTTTGGTTATATCTTTGCTCTATTAATATAATAATACTTAATATTCATCTTTGTATTAATTTCTAGTTTTGAGATGAAAATATTGTCCAGAGGCTTTTGACCGTAGCATTTTTCAATTCTTCGTATGATACATAATTTTAACTTATTTTTTTCAAATTACTTGTCCCATGAGTGATTTTAAGTGTGTTTCATTGTTTTTTTTGAAGCAGACTTTCACAAATCTGCTTTCTCTTTAAAAAATTGTTGTGGTTTATAATTGTTTACTGTGAGTCACTAATTTGTGTGCATATTAATAAATGACTGTACTTCAATTACAATTGAAAATGTGAAATTTTTACGTGTAAAAGTCATTCATCTTAGATTCCATTTTAGACCAGATCACTCTATTTGTAGCGAAGTGCGTTAGTCAGTTAACTGGCCGGGTTGTCCTCTGACACTGTGAACTTCTCATCAACTTTACTGACTGGAGCACTCTGCAGGAATTCAAGAATTCTGGGTTTGAATCTTGGTCTAGACGAATGATTGTTATCTTGTGAAACTCTTGCATATGAGTAGACATGGTGGATGACCCTGCCAAAGTTGCTGTTGCAGCATTTCCAGAAGTTTCTTTACTTTTCTTAAAATTACTGCTGTTGAATTTCACCCACTGTGGTTCAGTTATTAAAAATAAATCCACTGGGACTATTAGGCCTCTCAAAATAGTCATTTTGGGCCTTTTTTCAAAATTTTCTTGATTAGTATCAGGATTATTCAACAATTGAGTAAATGTTGTAAAATTGGTAATAAGAGGATAAAAAATGTTACCAATGTGGTTGTGAAAGATATCCTATTTCATTACACATTAGTGCCATTTTGTGTTCCTAATGTAAAAATTTCTGATGAGGGTAGAAAAAGAAACTGCCCTTTCACATTAAGATTTAATACTTCAAACGACCATGGTTTTCATACTGCATATCTTATTATTACTATGCATTAAATCTTTTATGTGGAAGTGCAAAGTTTCTTTTTCTAACCTCATCATGAAGGAATTCCACAAAGTTAACCCTGAAACTGCTATGTAAGAATTTCTGAAGAGCAAAAAGAATTTCAATAACACACCTTGTGCAATAATTTATTAATCTTTTTGGCTATGCAACTTATATTTGCAGAACCGAATTCTCTGGCTTGACAGAGATAACCTAATTGCATGCTGTGAATCTGGTATCATAGGCCAAGATTTGGAGCGTGAATTGAAATCTCAAGGATTTACTACTGGACATGAGCCTGATTCATATGAGTTTTCTAGGTAAGGAATAGCTAAATAAGTTCTGAAAGTTATATATTATCATTGAAGTTAAAAAACATGTATCTTGCTAAAAAAAATTTGGTGGAAAGATGCATTGTTTTTTTTACTTCAGTGATAATGGATTTCTGCTAAGTTAAGCCTCAAAACTTCGAATATATTTTATATAATATTTGCATCTATCCATAAATTTAAATCAAAATGACGAAAGCTTTTGGTTTTGGTGTATAAGTTATTGTAAGAGCTAATTTTTTATATGATACTTATGTCGAAGCCCTGTTAGCTTTTTGAAAAAGTCATTTTATGAATTATGCAGCAAAAGAAATCATTGATCCTTTCTCTACTTTGAAAGAACTTGGGCAATCATGAATGGAACATATTTCTATTGTTTGCAAATGATCTCTGTCATCAAGGCATCTAAAAATTAAATCGTTATAAAAGTTCCAAGAAACTGTGGGAGATACCGCAACAGTAACATATAATGGAGTCTTCTGCTAATATGCATTTCAATGCAACAATTTCAGTGTGTAAAAAATCATACGCCTTGACTGGGAACCGAACCCGGATCCCTCAATGTCCAGCCAAGTGCTTCAGCTAGTTAAGCTATCAAAATTTGAGAGTTTAAGAGGACGCCTCGATAGCTTAACTGGCTGAAGCACTCGACTGGATATTGAGGGATTTGGGTTCGAATCCCGGTCAAGGCACATAATTTTTACATTCTGAATTGTGTCATTATTAAAGGTTGATCCCATTGTTTTATAGTCTTCATTTCTCTGTTGAAGCACTTATGCCTGTTCACACAGAATAAGTTCTGGAATATCAGTAGCCTCTCACAAAGCATTTATTAAGAAATCCTGAAAGGTGAAGACAGAAAAATTAAAATTAGTAGCCATATAATGAAGTGAGTTCACGTGTTGATATCCTAAGCTAGTACACTTTTGTACTGCTATTGATGGTTGCTCATAATGTATCTGAAGATGTGAGATTTTTGGTTATAATTTGCCCGAAAGAAGGTTAGTTGGTACATGAGAACATAATAACATTCCATGAAATTATTTCCAACTATCTTGCATTAAGATATCTATCATGTCAACTTCCCCTGCGAGCGATGGCATAAATGCTCCACTCTGGTACTTCATGATTTAAAACTTTATTCAGAGTGTGGCCAGTATTCCTTGAATCCTTGAAAGTGAGAGTAAAAAAGCCAGGAATGGGAAAATCTTGAAAAATTATGCAAAAACCTGGAAAACTCAAATGAAGTAATCTCTGTACCTGAAGTGGGATTTAGGTAAGCCATTTAATTTTAACACTATTTTTATTAAATCATATAAAATTCAAAACAGGTATCATGGCACAGTTAATGTTCATCTATGTGTTTTTAAAGCATCAAATGTAGAACGCCGAAATCCCAAGGGAGGTATTTTCTCTACCATAAGTAGGATTTTGATAGAGGGGAGCTGTCAAATTTTAAAAATGACTTTTGAAAATCATATCTACCAATGAATGTCTTTGCTACTGTGGAATATGCTGAAATATTTGGCAATATAAATGATGCTCCGCAGGTTGAGTAACTCTGAGGAGATTAGGTAGTAAAATTGGTGACATAACACCTTGTAAACAAATTACTGTGCTAGGAAACTTGGAAAAAACTTGAATTAGAAACCATATGATGGCCACCCTATTATTTAGATTTGATTTATTAGCGGTTGGTGTACCAACTTAGGGTTGGTTTAAGTTGTATGCTGACCTTACATGCTGCTTTACTTGTAAGCCTTGCTTAAAAAATCCTTAAAGCTACTATCTGCCTTCCTTTAATCCATTCAAAATGCCTTTTCTTTTTCTTCCTCCATTTCAGTTTACCAGCTTTGTGCTCTCTACGTAGTGTCGCTTTTGGCTTATCATTGTCTCTCAGCATCTCTTTCATCCATTTGCCTGCCTTCTGCAAATTTCTCCCCAACAGCGCTGTCTCTCTCACCCACCATATGCCAATCTTCATCATTGGCTTTACCTCCCGTTGATTTTTATTTCCTCCATTATTCACAATGCCCTCAACTTGGAAACTTCCGTGATTGATGGTTGAGGCCGAGACTTTGTGGAAATCCATTGCGAACAGGAGTTTCACGAAATAACTTTGCAGTTTCCACATAAAATAACTGTTTATTTTCAACTAGTTTCGCTACACTGTAGCATCTTCAGGAACGTACCTGTACGTACAGGTACGTTCCTGAAAATAAAAAATTGATTATCAAGAAATCTCTTTATTCTTTCAGTCTTGGTGGTTGGGTAGCAACTCGTGCCTCTGGCATGAAAAAAAATGTGTATGGCAACATTGAGGATCTTGTTGTACATGTGAAGATGGTCACACCAACTGGTGTTCTTGAAAAACAGGGACGCGCACCTAGACTGTCGTGTGGACCTGATCTTCACCATGTTGTTCTGGGTTCAGAAGGTAATATTCTTAGTGCTGTAACTGTCTGGTCTAAGAAGGGCCATTAAGTGTGTGATGAATTATAAGTTCATACTTTAAATACTGGTTAGTCTGGAGTCAGTTTTATAGGGGCAATTATTATGTGTAAAGTACTGTAAAATTGACCTTGACTTAACCTCTAATGGTAAATTGATATTTAGAGTAGCAGAAACCATTATATATGCGTAATTTATATCCGAGGTTGGCTGACAAGTATTCAAATGATAAAAACCATTTATTAAAAGTACTAACCATAGATGACCCCATGAAAAATTATTAGATTCCAGAATAACTGCTCTTTGAAAAAATATACCCAGTTGTATATGATTTCCTTTTTTTGCCAGTAAAATAGTGGAAATTCTTGTGTCGATATTCATTCAAAACCAATGAACAGCGTTGCCTTAAGACAAATTTTCGAAGCTGTTTGGAATTTGAATAAAATTGAAATCTGAAAACCCATCAAATTGCAAATACATGGAGCATTGGAGCATGCGTGGCTAGATCTAATGGAAAGGGACAGAAATAAATATAAAAAAAAGGCAGACACAAGATTTTTGGGGAAGTTGAAATGGCAAAGGTGATAATCAGGAAATAATTTCCTTGACCGTGACTTGAATTATAGATTTTCACCTTGCTGGACCAATTCTGTCATTGACCAGGACTTGAACCACTGACCTTTGACTTTCCAGGCCAATGCTAGCCTTGATGGGCTGATAGCTTAATTGGTAGAGCTTTGGCTTGGCAAGTCAAAGGTCTTTGGTGTAACTCCTGGTCAAGGAAACTTTTTTCCACTCTTGATCTTCACCCTTCGACCTTCCCCACCAACCTTGGGGGTCTGTGTTGATCATACAAAAATAAATGCATTACTTTTGAAACCCATCCTTTAAAAAGCCAATATATTCATCACTGCAAGCTAGTCTCTAATGTCGTCTTTGGTCACAACTTTAATATGTGCATGAAATTGTGCTAAGTTTGTAAATTGACTGGAATTCTATAAAAAATATGGAAGTTTATATGCAGGGAAATGGATTTTTAATAAATGAGTTTACATTGTGAAATGACTTGAAGTGCCTTAAAACCAAAGCACGATTACTACAAGTGTGGGATGTTCTAATGCCATGCATTTTTATTTTGCTTCCTGGTATATGCTCAAAACAGCAGTATTCTCCCCAGTATTTTTCCTGGAGATGAGACATTTATTTTATTATTTATTGCTAGACATTTGAGATTGGTAGATGTTAACCTTTGAAAAGAAGTCATTCTAGTGCTCTAGTTTTCCTCTGCACCTTCAGGAGAGAGAATGAGGGGAACTATAATTGAAAACCCCATCACTAATGGTGTCTGAATATACTTGGGAGCCTATTATTTAGTGTTTCACAATGGTTCCAAGAGGAATTATGGGCACGTGACATCATGAACAATTATTGTTGTGTATTCCCCTTCTGTGGGTGATTATTTCTTTATTGATTAACATTAAAATTAGGCAAAAGCCAGGTGACCTGGACAGTGAAAAAGATCTTTAATCTTAAAATGCAACAATTTCAAAGTGTAAAAATAATACTTCTTGATCAGAGATTCAAGATTCGAACTGAGATCCCTTCATGCTCGGTTGAGTGCTTTAGCTAGTTAAGCTACCAAGGCGTCGTCCTCTTACACTCGGAAATTTTGAGACCTTTAAAGGAACATGATTGTTATTATGAATAATTGTACTCACAATGTTACAGGTATTTGTAGTCACATTGTAGATTTTTAGTAGGAGAAATTCGTAGAATTAGTTTCTTAGCACTTGCTTTTGGAGTTGATTGGTTGACCACACTCATTTACGTTATGTTTTACTGTAGTTAAGTAAGAATGCATAAAACTATAGCACAATGGCACAAAGTACCAAAAGTTGGCTGTTCATTTATCAAACTCTTATAAAATTTTAAATGGGACTGAAAGAATAGAATGGTTTGAGGCGTCACTTTGTGGAAGCAATTCATATTGGAAAAGAATATGCTTTTGTTCTCCCACATATATTAGACTATGAATGACCCAGGTTTCGACTTTCAAAGTCATCATCAGGTGATGACTGATGAGGACTTCGTAAGTTGAAACCTGGGACGTGCATGATAAAATATGTGTGGAATAACAAAGTATTTTCTTTTCCGGTTCTGAAAGCAATAATTTTTCATTAATATTTTATCTAAAGTTAAATTTTCTCATGATTGGTATGTTTGAATGTATGTGCGACATTAAATAAGGTGGTACAAAAAGTGTTTAATATTACCCAGGCTTGTTTTATTACAGGGTTGGGAAAAATATAAAAGCTTCTTCTAAAAATTAGTGGAAAATGAGGATATGGGCCAAAATTTTCATTTATGCATGGAGATCCTGGCCAGAAACTAATTTAAAGTTTTGAGCTAACCTTATTGATACCAATGGCATGTAAAGCAATGAGGTGATGATCCAAAGCAAAGTCTAATCCTGACTTGAAGCAGTAGAAAAACTGGGATAAACTGGGACTGGGAATCTTGGTCAGGAAAGTTGGGGAAGGGAATCTGGAGAATAAATGACCACTGTGTACTAGACCACTGTTCAACTTTTTTAATGATTTATTTCACCCTGTATTGATAAACAATTTGTCCACAGGTACTCTAGGAGTCATCACAGAAGTTGTGCTGAAAATTAGGCCATTACCAAAATGCAAGAAATATGGATCGATTGTTTTTCCAGACTTTGAATATGGTGTGCAGTGTATGAGGGAGGTTGCTAAAAAGGTATGTTTACTTGAATCCTCTACTCTTAGTAGTGTTTGAGGTGGATTATTAAGAAAATGCCACCACCATTTCCACCATACTCCTGTCCCTACATTTGTGTTACAGCCCAGGATTTAGAATCTTATTCTAAAGACTTCCACTCCCTACATATTGAAATTTCTAATCACTTTCATTCTTCACATGTAAGCATGAGTATCTTTGGTAGTCATTTCAAAAAAAGCCATGTGATCGGTAATCATTTTGATAAAATTACATTGGGGGAAATTTGATGTTTCCTGGTGTTTTGCCGTACCATATTTGCAGCGTAATCATTGTAAAAAAATAATAATGAGTTCATTGGCAGTTTTCTCCATTGTTAGTGGTATTTTCATCCAACAAGGAAACTTATGGATCCTTAGTCAGATTTTTTTTTTTTGAAAAATCGGATCACACAAGAATGTCAACTTTTGTTTGCATGAAATTTGATTCTTATTTTGAGGGTAGTCTAATTTGAAATATATGGGATGTCACGGGAATATGCTGAGGAAGGAGAAGCAACATAATTAACTCCATATATTTTGTCAGTGCATGGTAGCAACAGTAATCATAATTGAATAAATTTGGAAAACTTCACCTTCTGATTTAGCATATGGATGTTCAAATATTGTTAAACAATTGTTTAAAGTTAGAGTGAGAAATTTGGTATATGAAGGTAAGGCCACGATTCCTGAAGATTCCACTTCATCCTGTGATGGTCCATGCTATTGGACAGCAGTTTTTTTCAATTCTAGCAAGTCTTTGAATCTCAGATATGTCAGTACTTAATTTTTCTCCCCTTTTGTAAAGAATGTACTCTTTGGTGGAGTGTGATTTTTTTTGTTGATTTCTTTTCTGAAAGTATACTTACTGGTATGTATGTATTTGCCCTCTCTTTTGAAATTATTAAGTATCTTCAATATTTCAATTGTTTCTTGGTAAGGGTGGAGAAGCACCTAAGTTATTTTTTGTGACTTGAGGTTCTTGAAAGTGGATGATCAATTCTGACTGTGCTAACAACAAATTGCAATTCTTCTAAATGACAATCAAAATGTTTTTAAACTGTTATTATTATATTTTAATGCTGCTAACATTTTTATTCCATTATTTTTGTGAAGAAGTCTTTCCTTCATGTTGTTGTCTCAACATAATAAAACAGGTATTTTCAAATTCTAATTGCAATTATAAATGTTTTTTTTACAACTAATTTGGTTGGTGCACCATGTCCAATTTGTGCAAAATGATGCTTTCAATTTCCTTGACAAATATGGCAATGCTTTCCTAATTTGCCCTTTAAACTCGCCCTTTGCCCTTTGCCCTTAAAGTGGTATGCCTGTAAAAGTGCTAAACCTTACTCTGCTGCCTGGAACGTTCTATCTCGGAAGAATTCTGTGGTCTACATGGTTTCAAAACCCAACCAATTTAAGAACATGCCCTAGTGGGTTTGACTTGGAAAAATTTTAGTCACCACTGAAAGGGTTAAGTGATGAGTACCTATATGGTGTATTGATTTTATGAGTATTTGACATTTTAGAAGAAATTTTAAATTAGAAGAATTTTTTGTTCATTCTTATACTGGTTTTTAGGAATAAGATAACGATTTTGTGTCAAACCCCTCTGCCCCATATGCCCAGTCATAAAGAGGGGGCTGGTGTCAAAATTGAATCTAGAACCTGGGAACTGCCTTTGATTATTTGATGTCATATCTTTATTTTAATGGCTCTTTAAACTCAACCAGCCAAATATCTAAATTGTTTGATTCAAATGGGTCTGAAATGCCAAATATTTCATTTACAGCGCTGTCAGCCTGCTTCAATTCGATTGATGGACAATGAGCAATTTCACTTTGGTCAAGTGTTGAGGTCAGCTCCTGGGCCATTGTCTCGATTCCTCGAAGGAGTTAAGCATGCTTATGCAAAGTACTTGCTTGGCCTCCATCCTGACAAGATGTGTGTTGCCACCCTAGTTTTTGAAGGTGAGCCTGAAGATGTGGCCTTGCAGGAGAAGAAAATATATGCCATCGCAAAAGAATATGGAGGAGTCCCTGCTGGCCAGACTAATGGCGAACGGGGTTATATGCTCACGTTCGTCATTGCTTATATTCGGGTAATATGTTTTGTTATTAGGAAAAGTGTAATATTAGAGGTTGCTAGAAGACTGAAGAATTTTGAAACTCTAGAACATATCTTGGAAAATTTGGAAATCTGTAGAAACTATTAAATATGTACCTTGAAATTCTTCAATTTTGGGAGTAAAAAATTTCATTGAAATAACAAATTGAGAAAAGAAGTTGATTGGATATTTATGCACATTTTGAAAGTCCCTTATTGTGATTGAACTTCAATGGTGCCAGTGGTGGGATCACTAGAGAAATTCAGTGTCAAACTGATATTCTGATAAGTTGTCACGAAAATTTCATCTGTGAAAATTGTTACTCTGGCCGAGAAACCAGAAAAATTAAAGAAATTCGTCCTTGTATATATCAGTGCATGTATAATGAGCCTCTCATTGCATTATTATTTCTAGGATTTGGGTTTGGAGTACAATGTTGTTTCTGAGTCATTTGAAACATCAGTACCTTGGGATCGTACAATCGCCCTATGCCGTAATGTCAAATATCGAGTGGCCCAAGAATGCAAAGGTATGTTAGATATTTGAAATTCTTGTCTATCTGTGTGGTATTTGCACAATTTACGAAGAAATTTGCGGTGGTATTGATGGCGTGTTTGCATAAGAAGTAAGTTTTTCATGCCAATAACTTGTTATCAAATCTTCTTTGTTAATACCAAGGGTTTTTTATTTATTTATTTATTTTATTTATTCAGTATAAGTCCGAAAACAGCACATTCTGGCCTTTACATCGAACTATTAACAACGATAACAATGATCACATTTACAAACACCCAAGCCCTAGGTGGAGGAAAACTCACCCAGGCGGGAATCGAACCCGCGACCCTTGGAATGGCAGACGAGGACGTTACCCCGCCGCCACCGGGGTCGGTTTGTTATATTGAATGGTTTTGTTAGTCGTTTCAAATACTTCTGATGCTTGCATACCATTGAAAATTTAGAAGTAGTGCTTTTCGTGGTGAAAATTGTGTTGGAGTGGTCACAATCTTATCTCAGTGTCCTCAGCTGCAATGGAGTTCCTCTTTAAAAATGTCTGAAAGTTAAAATTGATGGAGACTTGTGATCATAGGGGTCCATCACAGGAAGGTTCACACTATCAATAGTAGTGCAGTTTTATGAACTATTATCTTCTTTGTACTTGTATTTGCTAATTTTCTTGAAAATGTTGAAATTCAATGTCCACTTTTTCATGCTTGAAATCATGTGTACGAAAACAATCACAAAAATGTTCATTTTTCTGGTGCGTGAATTTATCATTGAAGACTGTTTGGATCCATGCAAGAAGTTCTGTAATTTCAGTTAACCAATCTTTTTTGGCATGATTGGATTGGTTAACATTTTAGCTGGTTCATTGTGAAATCAATGCTAATGAATCTTCGCACACCCCTGCTCTAAATGTGCTGGCATATTTAAAACTAATAATTGGTTAATCGAATAAATTATCATAAAGTTCTTTTATTATTAAATAACCTAGGTATCCCTGCCTTAAAAATCTGATTAGTGGTTTAATGAATGTTCAAACAAATTACTACATATTTAATTTATTAAAATAATATTCCATTTCTCTGTTCTCAAACATTTTTTCCTGCTCATTCCTTTGAATTTTAGGGCAAGAAACTGTGTGCCTTGCCTGCTCTGTTGTGCCAGATAAATAAATATTTTTGGTATGACAATAACATATGCTAGATTTGAAATATTCTTTCTTTTGTCCGAATTGAAGTTCTTAATTATGTTTATTTAAATCAAACAAAACTAATTAGAATTAGATAATCTGAATGTAGCGAATAAAATAATTAAATAATTAAAAAAAGGAATTTTCGGAAAATTATTAAATGTTCTAATAATATTTGATTTAAAGGGAGAAAATCTACATGCCACAGGTCTTAACTCTTAGCAAAATGTTCCATCAAACAGTGGTGCAAGGACCTCATGTTATGTCGAGCATGATTGAATTGGAATCTGCAGCGTTATCTGGAAATACATAGGGCACTTTCCAAATAATCTGTGCAGACTAGCATGCTTTGTAGCTGAAGGAAAAACATGAGATTGTAATGACCTTTGCTGATGTGTTAGCAATACAGTGGGGAGAGGGCTACGCAATCTGGTGCACATTCGAACATGTGATGCAGGAGTGGTAACATTTAAAAGAGCTTCTTTTCTGCCTGAAGGATATTGAAATCAGTAGCATGTTTAAATGACGTTGTTTAACCAGGGCAACTATCAAAGATGTGATGAGCATTTAATGATTATAGCATCAAAATGCTAATAAAAATAAAATGTTATTGACGTCAGTGTTTTCATCAAACATAGGGTTTACAACATTTGATCCTTAAGTGTAAGGAATATATATTCAAACATGAAACCAGCCTCTGTTGTGTTTTGGAGGTTTTTCACCATTACTAGTTTGCATTGTACACATTAGATTCTTATTATTTCTGCACGAGCAAAATTGGCAAGGCCCACATTGCCCCATCTTATGAGAAAAAGGTCTAAATGATTTCCATTGAAATGAAGTTTGTTGGTCATTTAGTTTCAGTGAGCATATTTTTTTTAAAGAAAGAAGCACTGTAAACAAGAGCTTCTGCTAATGATAGAATTTTTACATTATGTTGGTATTTCACAAAAAGTAGAATATTCATATTTGCGAGTGAATTTTGCCAGCCCGATGTTTCTTAACTTAACTGTAACTCTTTCCAGTAGAATGTCATGATTGTTAAGTATATTTTTTTAGTAAATTTAATTTGTTATTCCTCACATTTGCTTTCAGCAGGAAAGATTTAATTTCTCGTTGATGATGAAAATCAAATTGATCCATAAAATGGATACGCACATTCTAATATGCAGGTATTTGATTTTTAATAATCATGATGCAGGTTTCTTAGATTTTTTTTATTTTTTCACAGTTCATGGCGTACGACACTTCCTTATAACTTGCAGAGTCACTCAAACGTATGATGCTGGAGCATGTGTCTACTTTTACTTTGCATTCAATTATTCAGAACTTGCTGGGAAAGACCCTGTAGAGGTTTATGAGGAAATAGAGGCATCTGCTCGCAATGAAATTTTGGCTTCTGGGGGAAGTGTGTCGCATCATCATGGGGTGGGGAAAATAAGGCGGCGCTGGGTGTCCGATGCAGTGTCTCCCTTGGGTGTGGAAGTTCTGAAAGCAGTGAAGCAGCGAGTGGACCCCATGAACATATTTGCTTGTGGAAATCTAGTCAAGGGAGATAATGTAGCCGTTGACCAGGACAATATTTTGGAGAACAGCTTGCCAGAGGAATCAATCTCCCCACTTGATCGTAAAGGTACCATTGGAAGTTGTGAGTGAATGTTTTTCATGTCGGAATGCTGTTTAAGTACATGGAAATGAATTTGCAGTGTAAATAAAATTCCCTTAATTTATTAATGGAAATTAATGTCGTAACCATGGTTACATGGAATGATTTTAGAATAAGAGTGTATTTGTGTGTAAAAATGAGTATCTTTTTTTGAAATAGTTTGAGAACTATTTCTCATGGATGGATGCCTGATTCAACATGTTTTATCCAAAAGTGGGCAGTTTTAATTTAGTAAAAACTCTCCTGGGCCTTTCATGGAAAGTTGATTGTAATTTAAATGTTTAAAATGCTTTTGCATTTGCTGTTCTTTTGTTAAAAATTGAAGGACTACTTGTTATCTCTGTATACATGAAGATAATATAGTAAGGTATAAGATAATAAGATAAGATGACACCCTATTCAAATAATCCATATTCACGATAGATCATGACATTTTTATAACACCATTAGTAAAGTATAAAATCCATAAGTTAATGATATATCATTCATGTAATTAGATTAAATGCTTTACCTAGGAGGTGAATTTTAGAAAGTGCTACTTTGAGTAGAAATTAGTGGTGTATAAAATGAATTTTTACATTAGAGCATTTTAATACCTCTACGTATTCATATATTTCTGTAATTCTAAATTGTAGTAATGCAAGAAAGTTGGTGAATCATAAGAAATATGTATGCCTTAGTTTTATTCATTGGCCTAAATGTACAAGCGCCATTTCTCTTGGGTCTAGATTAACAAATTGATAATGAATTTTCTTTGCCAATTAGTCCTAATTCCATCAGTATTTTTTCACTGATCCAGTCAAATCTCAATATTGCATTTTATTTTATTACTTCTGTTATTTTATATTATAATTAGCTTAAGCATGTTTAAAGATGAAATTTTTCTTTTGTTTCAGTTATTGTTACTGTTTCAGTATTGTTGTTTTAAGTTAATACCATTGCACAGCATATGTGAATAATTTTGATTTAATAATACCCTATGTAAAAAAACTGGAGAATATCTTACCCACAGCCTTACCTACCTGGTCGATGAGATGGATGACAATGCAGTGTAATGTTTCAGTGCCGATGTATTCTTTATTTAAATGTGTTAACTCATAGTATTGGTGTGTGAATCATGACTTTTCACTTCAAATGAACAATCATACCTGTTTGAGTAAATTATTTGAATCTCAAATCCTATTGTTTAAATTATTGAGGTTTGAAATCAAATTATTTACTATTCACATCCAAGCGAAGTTTTGCCAGTATCTAGAAAATTGAAGGCGGCTAGTATTAGACTTAGTTTTTCCAATATTGCATTTATTAAATCCTTCATTATATAAAATGTACAATTTTTAAAGGAGACATAAGAAAGTACCATTTCATTTGTCCAAACCAAAAATAGGCAAGTAAAAATATATGTTTCTTTCTTGGAATGACGAGTATTGATGGGCGAGAAAATGAAAACGTTAGCTAACAAGAACCAGAAACGTAAATGTGCATAAATTAACGATGAAATAAGGACTAGAGGACATTTATTTTAAAATCTCTTTAGTATTGTAGTCAATAAATTTTCTGTTATTTATCAAAGGATGTAAAAATAGAATTTCTGTGATTACATTTCCTGCTGGAGAAGAAACTCATTCACTAGTATCTGATTCTGGGATAACTCCTTCATTTTGGCCATACTGCATGATAACATTTTGTACACGGCACCCTGGTTTTTCCATCATGAGAGAGGGCTGGCCAGATTTAATTTTGTGTACATTTCTGACTCATCCATGGTTTTTTCAAGATTTACTGTCTTCAAAAACTTGAATTTCTTCCAAATATAAGTATCATAATCTGAAAAGATAAATACAAATAATGATTATTCTATTTACACTTAAAATTCGTATGAAAAAGCTTAACAATTCTCGTTTTTGTTAGTACTCCTACCCAGCATGACTTTTCTGCCACTCTCAGAAGTATTTGCAAGAGCACACTCATTTTACTGATGTATTACTCTAATTCTAATGGCTATATTCATCAACTCGATGAATACCTGAATGTTGATGTGTACATTTTTTATATCTCAGGCTCAACCACATTGATTTCATGTGATTTAGTGATTCCCTTAATTTACTGAAGTACTTCCTAAGTGATAGTGCCCAATACCAAGAAAAAGGTCCTCCCTCCCCGTAATATTCATTGAAGTATGTAATTAGACTATCTGTTGCTATTAATGGAGATATTATTGACAAATGAATATCACATAGTTATTTTTTTTAATTGTAACAAAGATACCATTTGTAAAGGGAAAAATATCGACAGAGGAATGATTTTTTCAGCTGGAAATAGCTTTACAAGTTCATCGACAACCTCCAGAATATTTCCTAAGTCACCTATATGTTTGCATTGCAAAGAAGTTAAGGAAAAAATTTTGCCAAATTCAGATAACTCATCGTTGACTGTTTGTTTTTTTCATGAACCAACTCTCCTATGTTAGAAATGTAGTTTCATCTGGTCTCATTTGATCAAATAATGCATGTTTACTCAGTAACTCTAAATGGTTATCTCACATTTTTTGTTAAATTTCATATTCACTAGACGTAGAAGGATGTTTCTTAAGGTGGTTCCAAAATCAACTAGTTGTAATAGTTAGGAATGCAAATTAATGTGGGAGCTTTTAAATTTAGCTTTGTTTGATGGTTTCTCGCAATGTTCTAATAATCTCTTTTTCTTTGTCCCTTATGCTTATCTTTTAAAATGAGAATTTCAAGTTTAGAAATTGCAAGGAAAAATTGTCAAGTAAGGTATGATAACAGGCTAATAATTAATTATTTTTATTAGTTTGAAGTGTACCCAGCAATAAAATGCCTGCTGTATAAATATTATGTGGATATCTGCTTAAATTAATGGCATTTTCTAAACTTACACAAAGTTATTTCGGTGAAGTCCAAAACTTGGTTTCAGAAAATGGCAGTTTTCATCTTATTGTGGCATCACTACTAGGAGCACCAAAGACTCATATCTTGTGTTATCATCATTCACTTCCTATTTTTTGCTCTGAAAATGCAAACCATTTTAAGTCAATTAAACATAAAATGATAGAAATGGCTGTTGTCGAAAATTTTGTTGAAGTTGAAATTTTGTTAACCTTAATTAATTAAATTAATTTGAAATGTTTCTTATATAAGAAATGTATCCCATTTGAATTGAAATTTGTCACATTCACACACCTCTACCAAGCAGTTAAATGTGGGGATTATTGTTAAAAATGTTTTTATTTTTGATGCATTACATACTTTAAGTTCACACATTTGTGGTATAATTTGACTCATGTATTGTACCATAAAACTTTGGAACATATGAAGGGTGTGATGTGCTTTAGATACCACACCTGCATGGCAGTCGTAAATGTATTTAAGTTAATTTATTGCTTATGTTTTTGTATGCTTTTTGCTAGTTAGGTTTTACTGCACTATTTAGCTGTCTACTTTCCTTGACTATGATTAGTAGCAATTTTAATGAATATATATTGCTCCAAATCTGCCCATCTGCATTTTATAGGTGCATGTTTACATAATTGAGAAGCCTTGCTACAAATGAGTGCATGCATCAGATCACAAATTAAAGTATTGAATATATTGTGGAGTATTATAACTATTGTACAAAATTTACCACAGTTAATACAAGCAAAATAGCTTGCAAATGATACCAATGTGTTGTTTATGTTTTCTACATTTCGTATTGGCACAGTTTCATATCTTAATAGCTTTATTTGTCACTTTTCAGTTATCCATTGCTAGTAACTTAAATTCTTACCATGTTTTTTTGTGGTGCCATCTAGTCTCAGGAGAAAGTGCAAGAGCTGATAGCTTGTTTTGGTTATCAGTTTTAGTTACTGAAAGTCATTATTTCTAGTGCTAATGAATCATGCTCTTCCAGATAGCCACTGAAAGCAACTATTGCAATTATATTTATGCTTTGACTAATAATGCTTCATGTTGCTTTTATGTTGTAAATCATTTTTTGGAGTCGGAAAAGGAAGTTAACATCGGATGTAATTTTAAGTTGGCATGGAAAAAATTTAAAGTATGTGCTGGAAGAGGGACAGACTTGCATTGCATTCATCAAAATATGCTTTCTGGAATGTTAAATTACTAGTGTTAATTGAGCATTTATCAAGTGATATTTGTGCACACTATTTACTCATTCAAGGTAATATTTTGAAGCCATTCATGTAATTCATTGATGAAAGAATGAACTGGGAAGTATTAAATTTTATCATGTATTAGTGAATAATTATTGAAGTTACCAATTTAGACCTTAATGTTGCATTAAGATAATTGGGTATAGTTTTCCTTTCTTCCATTGAATCTCTGAACACTGTTTAAAAAATGTGAATAACGAATTGAGAAGGTTTAAGGGTGATAATACAGGATTAAAGTGTAAAATGTTCCATTTTAATTCCCTTGTGCCAATTAAATATGCAATTTGTTTATAATTGATTGCATCTTTTCTTTAAATGCTACTTTTCTTGCCAGAAATGTATGCTACGGTGTGATGTGTATGAACCTGCCTTTAAGTTAGTGATAATTCATGTTGGGAGTGAATATTGTGTAGCTGCTATTACTAGGCACTGCCAAAATGCTCTTAATTCATGAAATTATGACATGCACTGCCTGAAATGTGTTTATGGGAAACTTTTTCCATATTTTTGGTATATTAAAGTGTGATCCCCCACTGTATTTTTATGAGGAAAGAATGGCTCTTGCCATTTGTATAGCTTTAGACCTATAGCCAATGTCTTTGTCTTAGCTGAAAGTTTTTGCCACTCGAAAAATTGCTATATGTAGTTTCTAATTAATCATTGAGCCAGCTAATTTCTGTTAAAAGTTGTAGAATATAACTGAGTACTATCATTCACCATTGCGAGCTGTTATTTTTTTTTTAAGAATTTACTCCTCCTATATATGTAAACTTTTGGACGACATATTGTCAGCATAGTATTACCAGAAAATATTTACCTGGTTATTGTTAATTGACATTTAAAAAAAAAATTGTTTTCACCAATAGTGGGTTGGCAACATCAATTCCCAGACTATGAAATTTATATTTGTACATTAATCAGTAGTTGATTAGCTTTTTCATTAATTCACAAAATGTGATTAGTAGTTTTTTTTTTTGATTTTACCAATTCAGTAAATATTTTTAATACTTTGTTGATGTTCCAAAAGTATGCAGTTAAAATTAGTTTAATTACAGAGACTGTGTTCTCTGCAAAAAATAATTTAAAATGATCTGGAATTTCAGTTGGCGTAAAAATGGTATGTGCTCTTTTTCTTGGGCGATCTTCTTTAATTATATAGATTTTATGACAGATTCAAGAAATAGTGGTATTTTTTTTTTTAGTTGAGAAGGTAACTCTGATTTGTTACTTGTGAGAAGTTTTAAGTGTAACACTCTGTGAAATATTTGGAGCTTTGTTTTGCCTCATAAACCAATAAAGCTAGACTACTTTCTTTGCTGGTATAACATTTGTTAATGGTTGCGGTTTTTCCATCAACATTTAAAAAAAATATAATGATGGCATAAAGTAATTTGTGATATTTGGTGAGACCTGTCTTTGGCAGAAATTGCGGGTTGTACGAAATATTATTGATTGCCAGAGGTGTCCACTGATTAGTGAAGAACTTTATGTGCAAAAAATTACTGAGATATGTAAAATCAGCATATTTAACAAACATTTGCTCTAAACCCACTCATCATTTCTGCTCTTTATTAATCATTAATGTGTTATATATTTTTTCATAAGCAACTTACCTAGCATCATTAGAAAAGAAAGGCCATACCATCATTTTGTTTACTTATTGTAGTGTATTCAATGTTGTATCGTGTGATATGAGATTTGGGACATATAAGCACTTCTGTTATGCTGGAGTGCTTCTTCCAATGACCAGCAACTGGTAATTCTGTTTCAATTAAGGGGAATTGCCTTGACTGGATAAAATCGGATGATTCGTGGAATGTAGGGCGCTTCAGGGACCATTTCATAATAATTGTAAAATAAATTTAACATTTCCCATTGTAGAAAATGATAATTTGTGAAGCAGTAGTTTTTAAAGGAATAGTCTCGTAGTTTTAGATGGTAACACATTGTGATTCTATAATTCACATATGTATAATAATTAAAAAACTAATGCAATATGCAGTGGAAAATTGAAAGCCGTATCTTTTTGAGTAACCCATTTGTGTTTTTTGTGTAATTCTGATCGAGAGACATAATCTAGTGTATTACTTCCATATTGACTTTTAGAGAGGTACAATGTCAATGAAATGCAAAGTTTACTTTTTAAATATAAATCCTATTACTAATATTCTAGCATTATATTTGAAAATCCATTTTTGCCATTATTTTAATTGAAATTTTAAGCACCGGACAAAGGCAGTTTATTACTGAAAAAACTGTAATAAATGATAATGTTTGATCTACAAATTTTGATAATGTTTTGAACTCTGAAACTTATTGTACATTAGAAATGAAAAGAATGCTGAAATTATAGTATATCTCTTGTAATTTATTATGAATATTCTCAAATCTGAGCCTGCCATGGTGTCTAATCTAAATTGAGAATGTGCCCAGCATTGAATGAATGCCAGTGATGAAAATTAGTTGTAAGGAACTTGCAGTAAATACCCAAATTGTTTATTCCACTCTTGTTAAGCATTTTTAGACTATGATCAGGCCTGGAAATTTTCAAGGCGGTGAAGGATTTAGTTTTTGAGAGGAATTCCCATAGTGGGTAACCACCTAGATAATCATACAAGTAAGGAGAAAAGCAAAGAAAAATGCAACAAACGGTAAACACATTCAAGTTAGGAGTAGTTTTGGGTTACTATAACATCAAAATCAGTGTAGGAAGAAGCATTTTTACTTTCTCCATTATGTCTCTGTAGTACAGGACAAAGTATTGTTTTCATGAAAAAATCCAACTTCAGGATTTCAAAGAAAATAAATGTTTGACATCCCATGAATATGTTTTGATGATTCTTTGAATGATGTTTGTCAGTGTATTCATGTGTCTGTATGAATGTGATAGGTTTTCGTCAGAACAATAACTATAAAACTATTAACATGATTATTACCAAATTTTATTTGTTCTATCTTTTGTCAGAGTAGATATTCCCTTTTTTTCAAATTTTACCAGTTGTGCAATCAACCAATTAGAATGAGAGAAAATCCTTCCTTTGCCCATTCATTGAAAATCCTGCCCCAACCAAATCGCCTACCAAAACACAGATAGCAATGTAATAGTAATACATATCCATAAAGTTATTAAATATGGTAAATATCACATAGACGTTCTACTCCCTATACCTAATGGCACTGATGACCTCAGCCATCATTCTCCTCCCCTAATAATTATGACTACTACTAATTATAAGAATATTCATCAAGTGCTATTTTGTTCTCATTATATGCACAAATCGTGTAGAAATAATAAATGGTGTGAAAAGAATCATTATATGGAAAAAATTGGATTGTCTTATTATGGTCAATATCGTAATCTCAGATGAAATACTTCAATTTGGATTTTGAATGTTTTCTCGGCCCCCATCAAGGTGATCACCATAAAAATCCTTTCATTGGCACCAGTTCATTCTTCTTAGAATGGCAACTGCTGGATCCATTCTGCCCTGGAAGAAAACAATGGCTTTTTTAAAAACAACACATTTAAGAGTATCTGAGTCATGCAATCAGTTGCCATCAATTAGTAACATTGTCCCTTTCTCTGGGAAATGAAAATCATATGGAAAAAGTCTTGCACTGGCACATCAGATTTTTTTCCTTGAATCAGTGGAAAATGATGAGGATGAAAGGGATATACTTTTCAGGAAGGCTGGCTTTAAATTTGAGGTTGGCTATCAGTTCATTCCATTAAGTTTAATGAATTTTCACTGTGAATTTTCTTTGGTTCATCAGTCAACATAAGTCGATGGGAATCAGAGACTAATTCCTTGAATGATAGGCAATGCACACATTTGGGAAGCATGGCCACCTCAATACTAACCCTTCTGGTGGCTTTACCGCTTAACTATTGTTTCTACATAGAGGAGGGTGTGCTGCCAAACTATTGTCAAGAGCTCAAAAGTTGTTCAAGTAAAAGTTGCCTTCTAAATAAATGATGATCGAAATCTCTTGAGAATAAATGTGTGAGAGCCAACTTAGAAAGATCTGCTGCATCGATGTACCACCATAGAATTGGATTTTCTGGAGCAGTGGCAGAGGAGCTCTTGTGAGAAGGCAATCACTTTGTTGGCCATTGATTTGATATGATAGGAGCAGCTTGTCTTTGCAGTAAACACACTGAGAATGTGTGTTTGTACCTCTCTCTCTATCTTACCTCTTAATCTTACTCCTATGGTACTGGGTGCTGATTAAATTTTAGTCATCGGGTCAGTATGTAGTTCATGGATCACATTACTATTATTAGGCAAAACTCACCAATGCCCTTCAGAAAAATAAATGTTTTATTACAGTAGAAATTATTGAATGCTTATTTGGAATTCAGTGAAATCTATTGTTCCCCTTCCGTTCTCCCCCAAGGACCAAAATAGCAAATTTTTTGCTTTGACTTTTCTTGCATCCGAACAGGTCTTGGGGAACTGGTCTGCTTGAAGAACTTCTGCTGTTAACTGTTGTCCGGTGGTGTGTAGATAGAGTTGGTTCCACCAGGATGGGCTCTGTTGATTTGCCTCCCCTCTCAATGCCTGCACATCAATTTTTCCCTTAGACCTGAAATAGACCCCGTGTGATGTTTAGTGAGAGTGAAATTCAGTAGTGAAAATGCTTTGGTAAATGTATCTAATTAGGGTGTGTTTGAGCCAAGCAAGTTTACCAGCGTACATTTGATATGTGCAATAAGGATAATTTGCAAAATGATAACAGTTATCACATCTGTAGCATCCTGATCCAACCACTTTGGTCTGCCCTGCAACGTTACACAATGTTGCAGCTACATATCTTTCTGGCCTGGCACCTTTCGGAGAAAACAAGGATAGTACCGTAGTATATACCCACCGAGTAATGAAACGTGTTTTAAATTCACATAGTTATGTTTACAGCAATATTTAAGCAAATGTTAGTAATAGTATTTCAGAGTAAAAACTGTTAAAACAAGAAAAGGAAATAGAGGTAGGTAGTTATGTAACTGTCCCAAATTTATTGACATCAGTTGAGTTCATGATTGATCTAATGGAACATTTGCTCTGTGACGTTCATTGTATACTGTTTTAGAAGTGAAGAAACATATTGTTTGAACTAATTATTTGATAACATTCAAGGGAGGTTATCATTAGATTATGGAAGAGGAGAACATAGGCGGGGTTAGATTTGAAATCCTAAGGAATGTGAGATGAGAATAAATAACAATTGTGTAGAAGTTGCATTTTGAATCAAGCAAGGAAATTGAGGGTTTGCTGAAGAACAGAGGTAATTAATTAATAATGAATGCCCCAGAACATGAGTCAAATACGTCCTGTACCCATTGAAGCCATGACAAACAAACCTGATTGTTTAAACAAATGAGTCACTTGAATTAGTAGAAAATGGATACTGTAATTGCACAAAGATTGTTTTGGTAATTCAGCATTGAAGATTTGTTGTATTTTATTTTAAAATAATATTTAGCCCATTAAAGTAGTACGCAAATATTTCATTTGAATGAAAATGACTGAATGTATCATTTGTATTTGAGGCAAGTGCATTCGTGTTGGTTGCCAGAAAAATAGAAACACGAGCTACTCTGTGAACTAGATGTTGGAATAGAAACTAATAAACCTATTTGTTTAAACAAATGATTAAATCAGCATAAAATGTGCAGTGTGGTTGTAGGTTGAGTGGCTTCTGGTTGTCACTATTTAATATCCGGATCAAGGAAGTAATAGAAATAATTATAATGGGAATGCAATCAAATCGTTTGAACAAAGATATGAATAATAGTCCTATGCTTTGTCTTATGTGTTTAGCATAAATCTATTTGTGAATGATACCCTCCTAGATCAACCTACTTGAATAAACAAATGCTTCATTTGAATGAGCAGAAAAATAAACCATGGCCACTTTCTCCATCCCAAATGGTGTTGTATTTGAAAAATTAACTAAGAAAGGTGGTAATTGTTTCAACGAGCAAACAGGCATATAATTGGCAGTGAATAGTGAACAAACAAGAGAAAATGCATCAGTGGCTTTTGCTGTATAATGGGTATGGCTGCACTATACACTATTCTCATTGATACAGGTGAGAGGAAAGTCTCTTTGTTAAACAATTTGAATAATGAGAAAATGAATGCTATTACCACGGAATGGATTAATTTTGATGTGGCAATTCTATTGTTACCCTGGTGACATGTGTCAGTTAAAAAGCTGGAAGGCCAATAAGAGGGTCTTTTGTTGAGTCATAACCTTGTGAGTGACCGGGTTCACTCCATCAGAGGGTACCCAAATTAAACCTGCCATATGCAGTATAACTTTTCCCAATTAATTTAATCTATTTCCCAATATCTAATCAAGTTGGACATAAAAGGCCATCTCCATCATCTTTGTGGTCACTGGGAGATTATAAGCACTTTTGATCTACAATAAAGGATAGGGTTTATCTCTTTGTTTAAAAAAATTGACCTGTAAAGAGCAGGAAGTTGGGGGTATTTGTTGGATGTTTCTTTGTTTTTTTAATTATAAATTTATTTTGCATGGATCATATTAGTTACTACAATTTTTTGCACTATTAAATAATTCATTTAAGCTCCTGACTACCAATTTTAAGTTTTTCATTGATATAACTACATGTATTAGGATTAAAGTATATTTCTATTTTGGTTAGTTTGTGTAGAGAATGCCTTTTTATTAATTCTACAACACAATGGTCAATATATATTGCAAAAAACATTTCTTAAGACAGCAATTATGATATAGATAGGAATGCATATACGTAAAGATCATTGTATAAATGTATATATGCAAATATATAATTATGTGTTAGTTCATATTTAAACATGAATTGTAGGTTCCCCAACCCCCCCATATGCCTTGGAGTGTTATTTAAATGAGCTTATTCAGTGCAGATAAATTGCAGTGTATGCTTTTACCTCGCTTTCATTTTATTAAACTGCCAATTCATTATTATTCACATCCACTTAAATATTATCTGGAAAATATGAAGTTTTAATCATAATTTAGCACATTTTATAACTGAATTATGTTACGGTACACCCATGTTTTTCTGCTCATAGCTGATATGAATGAATAATATAATGTTGATTATTAGCATGCCATCAGATACAGATGTGGCTGAAGTTGCTTTGACTGTAATTTCAATGAGCTGGCAATATCTGGGAACAAAAAGTCAAGTGGATGTTGTATTGCAGGGTGGCATTATGCCACGAGGCGATAGAGACCAGGGGGAATTGTTGAGGCTGAATTGGTGTGGAACCATGCTACGAAGGGCTAATTACTTATAGATGCAAGAAGATAATGGTGGGTGGAATTTTGTATGCATTGAGTTGAAATACAGGACAGCAGATTTTACTAGTTTAAGTTTATTAAGGTTTCGTTACCCCCGGGATTTTTTTATTCCTACTCCATTTGAGAAATTTTTCTCGGTTCCCTTTGAACTTGACTCTAATGTGCTTCATAGGGCAGACTTCCACTTCATCTACGCTAGTGTTTTCTGAACATCTATGCATATATCATCTATCATATGGTTTGCAGAACATATGTTTTCTCATTTATTATTTGGTCTTTACTTTTTGGAAACGGTGACTTTGATAGTTTGTAAGTATAATTGATTTTCCATTTGTGAGCATGCCACTGGTGATTTTGCATCAAGTTGTAGTTGCCCCTTTTTGCTGTAAAGAACACTGCACACTAAGTGTGTGAATCCCATCTTTGGGAGGGAAATCCCCGACTATTGCCCACTCTCTCTCCAGCATCTCACCAGGATTGTTTCCCTATTGTTTGCCAGATCCTGCCATCTGTTTTGTGATCCATATCTCTCCTCTTTACTTATTTGACTTCTGCTTATGTTTTGAATATTCTTTTGCTAAAGTTAATGAGTTGTAGTTTTTGCTCTTATATTTTAATATTTCACTTAGCTTGTCTCTTCCTAAGTTTGTTATTATGCAAGGACCGCCAAGCTTCCTTCCACTGGTTTCAGACCAACTTAGGGCCATAAAATCAGTCGTTTCTGCATGGCCCTCTTCAATCTGTGAAATTCGGAGGAAAGAGGTCATGATCACGCCCTTGAGGATAGGGCACTCTACCCTCATGAACGCGTACCTCTTCATGGTGGCAAAAGAACAGGCTCACTTCAATGATTGCGACTGGCCCCTGATGGTAAAACATATCCTGACTGAATGCAGCAAATACCAAAGGGCCAGAGAAAGGTTTAAAATAAGGGTAGATTTGAGTAACATATTAGAGGATGACCCCAACTCTTTAAATAGAGTTTTAACATTTTTAAGGAAAACTGACCTAATGAGGCAACTTTAGTTGGACTCTCTTCATTTTTAATGCTTTTGGTTTGAAATATTTATGTATTTATTTGTATATTTATAAAAATTGAACTGAGGTTCTAAACGTTTTAACAGTGGTGCAAAATGACCATAGCTGTCGATGCACCCTAAAAACCCCAATACTACTACTTGTCACTTCCTTGAAAACCACATAGCTTAATTCTCATCTTGCCTTGACTTTCTAATGCACTCAGCAATGCTTGCAACCCCTTTACTGACTGGGAAACTAAAGCTTGGTCAATCGCAAACTTAACTGAGTAAATGAATTCCCCACCGACTTTCATTCCTATCTCCAGTTCTTTCCATTCCTTCTTAGCAATGGGTTAAATGGAAGAAGGGACCATTAGGTCTCAATTTTGCCCAAATAAAGACCTCTATCTAACTATCTATCTAACCATTTCCTCCATATTGAAAAGCGCAGGTGTTTATGGACGCACCAGTTGTACCCCTCTTTTTAACGCTGCCCGTGCAATAATTCTACGGCTGTAAACTTCTGCATTACATTCATTAATTCTATTCAATTAACTTTATCATGCATGTATATCTTCTTGAAATGTGAAAAAAATGCAAATACTTCCGGATTGTATACAATGCTCTTCTCTATTAGTGACCTCAGTACTGCAGTGGTATAGTCTGTGCCTCTCCCCTTTCTGAACCTGAACTTATCTTCTCCTAAGTAATCATTTTCCCTGCTTTCCATCATCCTATTGGTGATCCTAAGATCAAACTTGTTCTGATCTGACGAAATTTCCAAGACTGATTCATTTCTCATAACTGCATGGAATTAATCGTTAAAACTCTTCCTCCCACACTCTCCTACCCCTTTAAGTAGTTTTGTTGGAATGATGTGTAACCACACTGCCTTATTTGATTTCAATCACCTTTACGCCCTTTCTGTCTTGCCATCAAGTATGTCTGGACGTAAGCTAACCTCATCTACTTCATATTATCTTTCTATGTCTAAGCTTGCTGATCTTATGTCATTATTGTACCTGTTGAAAATTCAACTTTTTGGAAGCCATTCGAAATTGGCGATGGCCGCATTATTTGAAAAAGAGGAAAAAAAGGAGTTTTAGGGTGACTGTAACAAAATAGGAATAGATTGGTCGTGAATGACTGACTGAGGCATAAGTGGGTCGTTAAGTAAGCCCTTATGACAAAATAGAAAAAGATTATTATCATGGGCAAATTTTTTATTTGGGCCTCCGGTGACTTTTTATATCCAAACTTGATAATACTATATAGCTCGGCGGAAAACGATTCGCGGAGAACGAAGAGGTTATCGACAATACTACCCCAATATCGCCTTTTTGACGACCTTCGGAAAGCCTGATTTTTGGACGGCGTTTAAAAAAATGCAGAAACGCTTGGAAAATTGTATCGAACTAAAAGGAGGTTATGTTGAAAATAAAAATAACATGGTTTTCTATATTTTCTAAATACAAATTAAAGGACTCACGTATATACCTATTACTATTTTGTTAAAGTGGCCCCAAAACTATTCTATCCTTGTTTCCTTTTTTTTCCAAAGAATGTGTGCGAGGGGTTTGTGGTTAACAGAGTAGTCATTTCCAGTGGTCTAAAAACGATTTAATATGGTTGATATTTTGACACTCATATGTAAAACTGTTTGAATATAAATTTAATGGTTTAATTTACGACTATGTTTCATGATTTCAACGAAGACCTACTTGATTGTAATTCATAAGTATATTTGGTATGAAACATATTTCATCGCATCAATACTAATAGTCTTAGGACATCCCTTTCGTGCCTCATGATACTTTGGTAACGAGTTCAGATATCTTATTTTCCATCGCAATTGGCCAGTGATTTGTTCACCGGTCATCTTCTCAGTCATTTTCGAATTCGACGGATAAGGTAATTTGCTACGAATCCACGCAAGACAGCCTTCTATTTATTTTCCTTGTCAGCCCAACCATGTTTCCCTTCTCCCAGTTTCCCCTCTTCATCTCGAATACATTATTTCTAATTTCCGCTAATATCGGCGCAGTCCATTCACTTCCAATACCATCACCACAGGTGTATTGGCCTATCTATGGTATGGTATGACTCGGGATACTCTCCATCTGTATTGCGCCGATTACGGTTTATACGCCCTCAATATTCCCTTCTTTTTCCTCTCGTTTTCTTCTTTTTCTTGGTTGCCTCTCCTACCCCAAACCTCCTTTCCTCGCACATTCGTTGCCCCTTTCCTTGTCTCCTCCCGCAGCTCTAGTGCGCGTGGTATACATATTTTCTCCGAAACATTACCGTCTCTGCTTCTGCACCAGAACTGCCATTCTACGAACACGGCCTGCCGCCGCCTTCGTCCCAAGAGGTAGTCTCCTTTGGTCAAAGGAAACTCACCGTTTCCTGTGAGTAGCCCCGAAATTTTTTCGACCCATTTCCAACGGCCACATGCTATTGTGTGCACATTGTCCTCACCGAATCCCGGTCCTGCTTATCAAGGCTGCGAAATTATCGACCACCCGTAGCATTTTACTCATTCAGATAATACTTATGACGGCAATAAGATCTGCTAAAGCACTTACTTAAATTTAGATAAAATGGCCTGCGAATTTTATATTCAGTAAATGGCTCCTCTACATTTGTTGAAGGCGAGTTTCGTAAACGTCCTTTAAGTTTGCCGTACACTCATATTTTTCCAATGGCTGTTCTCCAAGCTCCTTGGGCTGGTTGGAGCAAGGTTTCGCGAGTTTCAATTCTACTTTATTTTTATAAATTGATTTCTCTCGGAATACTTACTATAATGGTGCGAGGTTATTTCAGTAGAATGATTGTTTTAAATCCAATGAATGATTAAACATCGACTGCAGACTGAAATGGTAGGGTTTATTTGATTGTTGAGACTAAACCTCGCCTCGGAGGTGTACTGTGCGGTACTCTCCCTGCACGACGTGAGAAATCCACACATTCGGGCGAGGTAAATCCTCCCCACGTGTCACCTGTAGTTTTTCAGTTAGATGTGTTTCCTCTAAAGCCCTCCGCTTTAGTTAAGCTGTGCTTGTTAACAGGCAACACCCGGATTCGAACCTGAGACCCGCTGATCATAAACCGAACGTAGAAATGCTCATTTTGTAGTTTACGATACCATTGGTCCATTGCTCTCTATTAATCCAAACTTAGCTCGGTATAATCGCATTGTAGGTTATCTACTTAGATCTGTGTTTGTTATGAAAAAGATAAGTTGTCTTCATTTGAGAGGTTTGAGAATCAACTTTTCTATTAAAAATAAACTGATTCGGGAAGGCTTTTCATAACAGATATATACATGTTTTTGAGTGGGATTCAGCTATAGAAACCGGATCAGATTGAAATTTGGTATTTTTTTATAGATAATTAAGTGCCTCTCGAAATGATTGGATAGAGATTGTCTTTCATGTTGGAGATGATATTTCAACGAATGAGACAAACAGTCAAAGAGGGGCCACTGTCGAATTATTCCACTAAAGGAGCTACTAGACTTTCCACATGCAAGTCATTCGTCGATCCGTTTTATCGCGGCATCATCCCTGCATCTGATAAGCGATGTGACGTGATGAAAGCCATTGGTTGTAGCCAATGAGTTGCATATGGAAAGTCCAAGTGATTCCTGTTATTCTCAGTATTTCAACGAACGACTGGGTGTGCAGAACAAATGAATTACAACCCCACTCGCGACGGATACTACAGGACCGGGCCTCTGAATATCATGGTGGTCTAAATGAAGAGTCAACCAATTTACTAGCAAGGAGCGAGGAACTTCATCAATAAGAAGTTGAAAAAATATCTTAAGCCGTTGTACCTGGCCTGAAATCGTTTCCTTTGGTGGTCTTTATGTTCTTGTATACAAATACGAGATCGATTATCTCTGATGAAATTATATATAAAGTCGTGCTATGTATTTGGGGAAAGGATTGCTATTAATCACCTTATGAGAGAATTTTCAGAGAACCTCCCCTCCAAATTCAGAATGTCTTTCCTCATAGTTTGGCGATGAGATGTAGGTTTAATTGTGCATAAAGGAACGCCTGTGAGCCATTTTGGTTACTCTTTTTCCAATTTTGCGAAGTCCTGGAAGGGCTGTGGACATCGATATCTTCCCAAAAATGTCGCACTTACTGAAATGAAAATAAGCGGTAATGGCTGTGGGACATAATCAAAAAATTTTCGCTCACCCAGCATATGTATAATTTGTCCCTCCAAGGAAATGGAAATTTAGGAAAAATAAAAGTATCCATTCATTTCGTTGTTTCCGACTGCTGCGAAACTTCAGTAAGTGTTTTGAACAAAGAGACAAATCGGAAGTTGGTTGCTGCTGGACAATTGTATCAAAAGAAATGCTTTATCATTGCGTAATTATGGAGCACTATAAAAAGAATACCAAGACTTATAGAAACAAGGATAATGTAGGAAGGACCGCTAGCGGCCCCGTTTATCAAAGATGCGGGCTTATATAATATTGCCAATTGAGTTACCCACGAAGATATTCCGTGAGCAATAAATATGACTCCGCAGTTATCACTTGCCTGCTCTTGCTTGATCACTTGCCTGATTTTCACGGGGTACAAACGAGAGACTTTTACACGTCACGTTCACGACTTTTCGGGAGACCCGTAATTTGAACTCTAAGTGTTGGGAATCAGACGTACCAAGGGTTAGGCCGGTGCCATCAACTGCCAAGGGTTTGAAAATTTGAGCCGATAAAGTTTTTTAATGACTGCAGAAAACCTTCAAACTCCGCATGTATTTTCTCAAATTGCATGCATTTATATTTACGAAACAATTTTTCTTTTCAATGTGGCTACATGTAATTTTGAGCAGACAAAATGTTATAAATAAGTTACGTAGATGTAAACTTCGGCGAGTAATCGGTTGTAAATCCTGTTTTTTTTTAAATCCGGGATTTATTGTTAAAGTGACGTCACGAATACCTAGACGTGTTAAAATCGGACCCCCTCCACCCTAATTTATGGCGTCATCTTTCTAAAAAAATGCCCTCAACTGAAATATTTTTCCTGCTTTCGCAGCTGTACTTAATTAATTGTTTTACTAAACCAAAATAATAAAAATTTTGCCAAAAAATTCTAGAGACGATAAATTAAATTACGAATATCGAATGCCCATTGTTCGCGTGCAGTGGTCGCTCAGAATTGTATAATGCCGATCAATTCTGGAAACGCTTGGCGTTTTCGCTGGGACAACTTCAAAATGCAATCAAGTGCTTGGCACTGAAATATTCCAAGTATCTAAAACATTGAATGCTTCACGCGAGTTCAAATATGTTTCATTTTACTGAAGTAAAATACCATAAATGACGCAATAGTGATCTCGAACTGCAATCAAGTGCTTGGCACTGAAATATTCCAAGTATCTAAAACATTGAATGCTTCACGCGAGTTCAAATATGTTTCATTTTACTGAAGTAAAATACCATAAATGACGCAATAGTGATCTCGAACTCCGGCCAGCGGGCATGATCTCGGCGCCAGAAGCTTCAATAGCATTCTTAGGGAAAGGATGTAATGTCGGAAGCTCGTGTGGCATTCTAGCTTAAGGAGATGAAATCTTACACTGCCTCACGGAAGGGAAGTCTTGGCAATGTCTGCATTAATAGCTCCGTTTTGTGGATTCACCAAAAGTGGTGAATTAATTTAAAAGAAAAGTTACTTAAGATTTTATCCGACCCTTCGAGATTACGTATAATAAAGCAATGTAAGTGTTGATCAGCAGTAATAAAAGTTTGGGCAACACCGGTTACATTCACCACAAGTTTGAATGTATAGTTTGAGAATTAAAGGTAGTATTAACCGCGTCAATCAAGTTGAAGTGAAAGTTCAGTTGCGTGAAAGGTAATTTTAGGGGTCACTAGGGCAATTGCAACACATGGCATAGAAACAACACGCCTAGGTGACCGATCTCTTGGCCCGACCGCGTAACAGTGCTCGCGCCGCCGGAGGCTGCGGTTACATTGGAAGAGCCAACTTCAATTTTTGCGTTCGCGCCCTCAATCGAGCAACCTTGAAACTTGTATCGGAGCGGCTTGACTAAATGAATTGGTGACGAGCGAGCTCGTTTTTCTGCGTCTGCTGCATTGAAATCTCCGGCCAGAATGGCGGATGGGTCCCGGCTCAGCCGACTTCATCGGGTCCAGCGGATGGATGGTGGAGGCGATTCTATGGAATATTGCTTCGCTTTTATAAAGGCCAAAGTAAAGTGTTGCTAGCCATTGGCAGTTCAAAATATTTCAGGTGGGTCGGAAATGTTTCCTGAAGTCACATAGCGGTATCCCGAAGTTTATACCCAAAGCTGAGGCATATTCTTTTGCAGTGAAGGTCATCCGTAATGTCAAGAAGTTGTTGATGGATTTATTTGGGCTAAGGAGGTAAATCCTACTAAGTACGTGGCGTTGATGGGATAGAATTAAGCAAATACGAATTGAGAATTCTGAATGAATTTTGATTCATGCGAGCGATTACTCAGAAGTGCCTTTGGCGCCCGTAATTTTAATTTTTCCAGAAATCTATTCGATTTCAATGATTGGAAATTTCGTATTTCTGGTGAGAAATATATTTCACAACCGAAATCTAATGGCTCACGAACACAAAAAGAGTCGCTAAATGAGGTCAAGCGCTTTGGTGGTTAGTCAAGGTATCGCTAAGACTATACATAACTGCTTTAATTAATATTCATTTAACGAGTAATACTTCAGAGAAATGTACCCCCGAGTTGTAGACCAATTTTTAAAGTGCAATAATGTGCCAAAGGTATTATTCTGCGGTTAAATTGAAGTGAAATGTCACGATAAGAAAAATTTGTTCTTTAAACTGCTACAAGTTTGATTATTTATGGTGTGCAAATATCCTGCGTATAGAATAAAAATCACTTTTTTGAAAATGTTGGTGACATTTCTAGGAAATTATTTTAACCGTAATGTATTAAAAATAAATATCACGTTTGCGAATCTCCTAGGTAACGTGTTGGCATAGTGCGTAGAGCGATGGGTGACTGACTGGATGGTCCTGGGTGAATGGGATGTATTTGGATCACCCTATCTGAAATTTATGCGGGACGATTTCTTGAGTGCCAATTTTTTGTGAAAAGGAAATTCACCTCCCACCCCAAATATGTACGTAAATTGTATTGGACGGAAATCGCAAATATCCTTAGTGACTTCTCTCGCCAATCGGAACCAATGAGGTGAGATCTGTTCGCTTCGGTAGTTTGACTTAGCTTCTTCATTCGTGGCGTCCCTGTATCTACCGTGCCTGCTGAAATTACTTGAATATATACCTAGGATAGTCGATGATAAAGATTATTTCAGGAAAGAAAAAGTAATAAATTCAAAGAAATATGCCAAGATAAAGATCGAGGCCAGGAGTGAAATAATTACATATTGCTTGATGAGAAATTAATAGCATAAATAATAGCAATTTAATCGCCCAGTTCATGCTCTGTGACCAGATTTTTTTAGTGGTGGGGTGTTATGCTCTTGTCATGCCATGGAAAAGCTCTTGCAAAGATTACATATTGATTCACAAAGCATTCTCCCTAAGACGTTCGCGCGACTTTTAGTTGGTAAACTTCGCATTGCAAAAACATTTGCTTAGACCGGGATTCGAACGCGGATCCATTGATTCCTGGCCGAGAGAGTTATTTAAACGAAGCACCTACATGGCTTAATAGCCAAAGTATTCGGCCGGAAATTGAGTGACCCGGGTTCGAAACCCCGGTCTAAGCGAATGATTTTTTCAAAGTGAATTTCTCGCAATAGTATGCACACCAGTGTGTGACCCATTTATATCTACTGTTTCAGATTAAATTTCCCTCGACCTCTTTTAATTTAATTAAGAATGGGCGTTCGAATGAACGCCTAGTTTCTAAGGACTACGTACTGCAATGAGAAAAGAAGAATTGCTTGAGCACACCAGGTTCATTCTCCGGTTCCGGCAGACTCCCTCGTGGAGCAAACGGGAGGCATTGCCTTTAGACTTGGGGAGATGGTCGCCCGTCATCTCGCATCATGCCCGGAAAGGACTTCCTCCACTCTCCCCAGCGTGGCGACATGTGGAATGGCGGCACGCGATGCGGGTTTCTCCCGTGATGATTCATCCGTTACTCTCTCTCCCCTTTGCCCTCTTTCCAAAAGGTCATTTTTTTCATTTAAAAAGAAGTGGTCGAAAAACTTTAGGCATTGCCCTAATATGACGCATCCACTGGCAGTGACCCCCGAAAAACTCCCAGATTCATCTCTGTCGGAGGGAAACCCATGACAATTCCATATTCTCTCGGTCTTTAGTCCTGGATGGCACTTGTTTTGTTTCGGAGGAAACTGTTGTTGGTTTATCTTTTTTGGACGTTTGTACGAGTCTAAAATCTACTGAATGGCTTTTCGCACTCCTTTCAACCTGACCGCTAACAAGAAAAAGCACCCACATCCCCGCACTGGACTCGAGAGGTTCGAGATGTTCAAGTTACCGTTCAACAATGCGGCGAAAACTCTCGACAATACTGGACGCTAACGTGAACGTCATCAAACGCTCGAGTGGGAGTCCGCCCTATTTTTAAGAAGTCGGAAAATAACATTTCCTATGATCATTTATCGGGCGATTGAATTCATGACTAAGAGAGAAGTGGGAGGAAGATGCTGAGAACCCGAGAGATCGAGGTAGTCCGGGAGATTTGCTGCTGCGCCCGTCACGACCTCCGGGATATAATACGGACTGTTGCCATGGTGGCATTCATGCTGGTCTGATCCCACTTCATTCGCGTGCTCCTATCAGGGACACGGTCAAATTCTAGCGCCTTAACGTTGGCCCCAAGTGCGTTGACTTTTTTTTTCTTATTGGTCGTTACTGATAACTGTGGTTGGGACAGCGAGCGCTATATGTGGTGCGCTGCTGCCGGTAGCGGGATGCTGTTTATTGGTAGCAATAGGCATAGCACCTTACAGTGGGAAAATAAAAAGAGTAGCGATAGCGACGCTACCGTTAATAAATTGCAACAGCGGAAAAATGGCGCTTACGTAACCGGTAATTCGGTGATTATTTCGGACTACCTACTTAATGCCCTAGAACTAGCATAATTTTATAATTAGGAGTGCCTTCATTTCTATCGTTATTTCGATTTTCCTCCCAAATCCAAATTCATTTAAAAGAGACTTACTCCCGCGTATTTCCAGCGTGTATTATCTAATGAGAGTCGATAACGTACAATTTTAAGGGAATTGACCGATCAATCAACCTCTGGGATTCTCCCTTGCAGTCTTGAGTATTGGCAAGTGGTACCTCGAATGCAGCTAGAATAATATTAACGCCTGATTAGATTATTTTATCCGAAAGAAAATCATAACTTGGCGCATTAACATGTAGCGCCGGGTTTAATACACGTCAGCACCTCAGATCATGTGAAATAGGCGTTAACTTATTTGGGAGAAAGTATACTTGAAACCTTGGCTACTTATACAAAGCTAAAGCATTTTGCTTATTTCATCCAATGAAGTATAAGGAAATATGCGAAGAGAGAAATGAAATTAGGAGAAAATATGCTGAACTTGTCGAGCATAGCCAGTAGGTACACATGGTGCTGTGTTAACGACCAAAAGAAAACAGAATGGGAATCCTTCAATATTATCACTATACTATCAATCCTGTGAAATTTTCTAGGCAAAACCTCATTATTTTTTCCGCTAATATAGTATCTTCAACCTTTCATATTTTCGACTCGATGTCTTCCGTGGAGGAAAAAACAGAAATATTCGATAGCAATACTCATACGCCGGCGGTTAACACTCGAAGAATAATCCAAGGCATCAAAATGTCATTGATGAAGTTAACCGGATCCATAGAACGATGATGCCCAAGAGCGTGAAACACGCACATTCTCGGATTGCTTTGCGTCTGAATTACCATTAATTTCCCGGTGATTCCTTTAAAATTCACCGGCCAGACTCGTGTGCGCAGTGGGTGAAGCGGCCGCTTGCCATCTCGGGTGTGAGGGGTCGGAACCGGACTCCGGTGTGGGCGTCTGGCGCATGAATTCACGTGGTTTGGCGTGTCTGGGGTGTAAGGAAATTAACACCTTCCATTCAGCTTTGTCTCTTAATTCTCTTTGTCTCCCTATTTATCTTTCCCTCCAAGGTTCCTTCCATTACGAGGATCTGAAATATTTTCCTCGTAGGCGGCATAGCTAAGTTTAATTGGTTTTCCTTTACCAGAAAGTGCATGACATAATACGACTATATTCACATCACATTACGTATACGTGGTGATTTTACCTTTATTCATACATTTTACAAAATAATACCTTCATGAATGCATTGAGACAGTGTAATCATTGCAATAGTTTTAAAAATACAGAGTAAAAGGCTAAATTTTCTCTTTTCTGTTATTTTTTTACATTCAAAACGGAAATTTCATATTAACCATGAAAATTATAGGCCACATGAATTTGAAGGTTTTTATGTATATTTCCTTTGAGGAAATCCAGCAGTATTTCGTAAACCGTTCGCCAGTTTGTGTATGCCAGTAATGTAAACAACAGTACTCCGTTGTTATTGACAGGCGCGGTGCAAGATAATAGTATGGCGTAGGTTTTGTAATTACAGAGCGCGCTTTTCAAGTGAAAAAATGATCATTGATCAAATTTGCATTTTCTTCTTTCGTTACAATGCATTCGAAAGAAGCACGTCTCGTTTGTCGTTGACACAGCGAATATGACATTAAAAACATTTCGATGTCGATCTCAATGACTGTTGCACATCGCGGATTGGCTTGACATTGCCCCGGGACGCATTTTACCGGGACACTTCTTGTCGCTCCACCTTCGTCACCCTTTCTTCCGCGGCGCGGAAGTTTAATGGGACGAGGATCGGTGCGCGCATCGCAATTCACGTTAGTTGCCTCACCGCGGGTGGGAGTGCGTCTGCGCAGTGTTTACGCGCGATAACCCATCCGCAGACCAAGGCACACGCCATTTCGCCTTGGCCTCGTGACCGTTCGAGTTCCCCGAGTGTTTGATCCTCTTTTTGTCGCGGAGACGTTAATTGGCGGTTAAATCTTTTCGATGCACACGAAAATGTGTCCGCCGAGGATTAGAGGGAGAGAGAGGTCGAACATTTTTTTTTAAACTTTCTAGAAAGAAATCGTCGCCCACGGCGAGGAGAGGGAAAGAGCCTAGGGATTGGAGGGGGGAGGGCGTGGACGAGCTTATTTGTAGAAACCTCCACGAGGAAAAAAGGCAAATACTTAAGGATTCATTTTTCTTCTTCCTTTGACCCGTTGGATTGTCGTCGGCGGTATGCACTTTGCAAACAAACAGCTCCCTCCACCCGTCCCTTCGCGTTTTACGCATTCCCGTGAATTGGAAAGCTCCCCATTCTTTCGGACTTGATTCATTCTTCTCTCCTTGTGTTCGCATCGCCTCTTCTCCAACCCTCCTCGGCCTCATCAGCGGCGGTTGCCCTGTCATTCGCAGAGGAGTGTCGGCGGTGTTTCGGTGGTGTGACAATCGGACCGCCGCAGGCACGCGAGGACAGGGATGGCCAGCCAAGGATCCAGCCTCCGCCGCTTCGAGGTCCTCGCCGGGCACTTGTCCCCTTCCCGGCAACGCCCGCAGCCGAGGCCGTGCGCTGCTGACTCCGAATGCCCGGAAGAGCCCGCGAGGAGCACCGGTAGTATCATTCCAAAGAGGAGGTGCGTTCTCTTAATCAATTATCATTTGCCACCGACTTGCGTGTGTCCCTCGAATGCAGGGCCGATTTCGGAGCTTTCTGAATGGGGTCTGATACTCCTCCTTTCCTCGAGTCCGTTGTGTTATGCTTCGAAGTCATCGTTTACGAAAGTATGGCATTGTATACTAGGAGGACGTCGAATTCAACATTAATCTTGTAGGAATACATTTTTTCTTAGGCAATGCTTATTTAAGCACTGTAATCGAGATAATTAGCATCGTATAGTTTTAAATTGGGAATTACATTCGATAAATGAGTTGAATTTTATTTACAGTTATGAAAACAGAAATGCGTACGGTACTTATTTTATACTCTCGCGTCCAACTACCAATCACAGATGAGTAGGGTGGTTTCCAGAAACAACCGATTCTTACGTCGAAATCAACATTATTCTTGTAGGAATACATTTTTCCTTTGATCCAACAGAACAATCAAATTCTTTGTCTGAGTTTCTCTCTTTGGTCATCGAATTGTAATAATTCGGCAATCAACGTTAGTTCTGCTACAAAATCTGCTTCCTTGTCAAAATTAAGGATGGAGTTTGGCATGAAGATGATTATTGCTTGTTTTAATTCAAACGAACGTTAGCGCTGTCGTCGACGAAATCCAAAGTGTTTGCGCGTGCGCCAAAATCAAAAGTGAAAAGGGGAGTTGGATCGTGTGAAAGTATTCATCCGAGACTTTAGGACCGAGTTTGCATCCATTGTTGAACATCCTGATTTCAGGAACTGAAATAGTAAGCATCGTGTCCGAGGGCTTTTGACATAGGCGTCATAGAATATAGTTTGGCAGGAAATGTTTTCTTTTTAAATGGAGCAAAACGAAACTAGGTTAGTCCAAATATGTAAACGGAAGAGATTTCATGCCCGCGACCAATGCTACTATCAACTATTCCTAGGAAACGAAAGGTAGGTATTGAAATGAAAATGTACGTAAAATTCACTATTTACGTTCGTATAGGCGATTCAAATTCTTAATTTCTTAAGATCATTCATTTTAAGTGAATTACGCTCAAAGCTTAACTTCGAAGATTGCCTATGCTTTGTAAGAATGATGATTCAATCCTTCGGTAATCGGTGGGTAAACTTATGCGAATAACGTACTGGGATTTAAGTTCGTAAAAATTTGCAAATGGCTGTAAAAGCAAGGAAGCAAACACTTCCAAGAAGAAGTTCACTCGTTTGACATGTTTGGGTAAAATTTTTGAGGAATCAAACCAAATGTGTTCATTGGAAGCGTTCATATTTATGATTGTTTTGCAGTGATGACATTCCAAGTGCAAATGGAGCGCTGGGAGATTTAGAGTGGGGAGGGAAGCTTGTCGTGATGGCGCATCGGGAGAAAGGTGAGAGCTGACAATTATTTCTGAGGCCGAGAGTGGCGGATCGTAACTATATCTGTCAAGGTGATTTCAGATTACTGTGAAATAATAACATACTAGTAATTATATTCCGCGATTTATTCTGCGTATCTTGTTTTGATGCCTATGAATCGGCATGAAATTCAATACAACTTTAAAAGACTGGAGCAGGGTATATAAGTGGGTCGTTCAAGAAGTCCCTAGGAATAAATAGAAAAAAAAACTTATATTGGATAGAATTTGTTTTACATTTTCAATATAATCTCCCAGTATGTCGATACTCTGTCCCACCGTTTCTCCAACTTTTTTAAGCCGTTCAAAAAGCAGGATTTCGAAAGGTTCTCAAAATAGGCATCTTTGTTGGCGATGACCTCCTCGTTCGACGTGAATCGTTTTCCGCCGAGATATTTTTTTGAAGTTTTGAAATGAAAAAAGTCCCTGGGGGACAATCCGGGAAAATAAGGTGGATTTTGGAATTAATTCCATAATTTTCGCCGTCGAAGGTGTGCGCCCGTGTATTGTCATGATCATGGGAATTATATCTTTGCCAAATGAGGATGTTTTTTCTTGATTTCTTTGCCCAAACAGTGCAATAACGTCGCATAATATGAACACTCTCCATTTATCATTTGTCCTTTTGCAAGTGATCGCGATGCAGGTGGTTCTACGTGCATCCAAAAATACCGTGGCCATCATCAACTTGTCGCCTGGTTTCACCGTCTTCGTCTTCTTCGGTGCCGGATCGCCTTTAGAAACCAACTGCGTCCGACAAGGGTGCACTATCTGCGGCTAAGACGTTCATTTCCTTGACGACAGAGTCGATTAATTTTGAATGAGGCGTACCAATGTAGTTGATGAAAATCGGCATATCAATCAGCCATATTATTATTTCACTAGGTCGTTTTGCATCGGGCGTTAGGTGAGTGTTGATTAATAGCATTCAGGATGTTCACTTTTTCGTATGATTTCCATTGTTATGTCCTCGATGTATGCGAGAAAAAATAATTCCTTTCATTGATCGATAGGTCCGGCAGACAATAAATTTTCCCTATTTCTAGCCAATCCTAGTAATGGGGCGCTAGGATTATTCCTCCTGTGTCAGCGTTTAGTACATTCAGTTTATTTTTCTAAAAGTTAAGTCGTGCATGAAATCTTCGTCCTCTTAGTACGTAGCCCCCAATCTAGGCTATTCAATTACAATGCAATGCTATTTGTTCGTCCTTTCAATGCTGCTTTATCAAATAGAGCTTTCATTTGTATTCTTTTTAATTACGTAATTAGGTCCTTTTGCGAAGGGCCCCAAGCACCCGACGTTCCTTCAAGCGGTGGCCTAAATAAATCAGACTTACACATAATTTTAGTATTCGATGGTATCTGGCTTAACTTGTTGGAAGTTCATGGTCATTAAATGAAGAACACATTGCACTTTGTACTTGAACTCCAACTTGACTAATTTGTACCTGATGATGACACCTCAGCATTGAAAATAGTAGTACCAAAATAAAGAACAGTGGAAAAATACATCGTGTTCTTCATTTAATGACATGTTTTTAGCTTTTCCTTTCGAATATTTCCCCACCATTCGTTCGATAGATTCTAATTTCCTTTGCGCAACCCCACATATTCTTCCTCAACTTGCGAACTTTCCCTTGTTCAATGGTAGAGATAATCCCAGACGTTTGTCTTGTTCTACTATTCTTATCTCTTAACCTCCAAGTCTGTTGATCTTAAGGGTGTACTAGTATTTTATTAGAGATATATTTTCCCAGAAATTCATCACATCTCATTTTTTCAAATTTAATCGGAGACCCTATTCTAGAAACTAAGCACAAATATCGGTGAGATCGCTCATGCCTTACAGCCCGATTAGTTATACCCACGCGGATAAATTATCATCGACGAACAGACTATGCTGATTCTTTAAAATGAATGCCTTTCATGCAAATGAGGGGACCAATCGCGCTTCCTTGCAGCATGTCAGAGGCAATTTTCACTCGACGGGAACTAAACCCATCTCTCATTATTTTTTTGGATTCACAGAAAAGAAAATTACGAACCCAACTTACTACTTTTTCATTAATTGCACATGTTCCCAGTTTGTAAATCCATCTTGTGCAACTTGTTCAACCTTCTTACGGATCGGTTTACTCTTACGGACCCAATTTTGTGTGCTTATGAATTAATTGTGATTATATAGAAAGTGCAAGGCATTGCAATAATATTCTCAATAATTTTGTGGGATAATTTAGTTTGTGAGAGTCTTAAAAGACGAAATATACGGAGAGATTCTTCACTTTCAGTTCAAGGAATAGCGGTAAAGGCGTCTGCTGGTAAATGTGCTATTGAATTGCGCTGCGTAAGCCAATCTAAATTTTCCGGTGACGCGTTATCAATTAAGATATTTTACCCTGAGGTTTGAATATACAGGGTCGCACCCAAAAGTGGTAGAACTGATTTTCTCTGGCGCGAACGGAGCGGTGGAGGGGGGTCTGGCTGGCAGGGTAAGGTGGAGGGGGCTCTTAGCAACAGACCGACACCAATCTCAGTCACCTGCGGGCTGTCGTTGAGTGAGGACACCGTTTTTAGTGAAGCAAGTTTTTTGTCCGCGTCGAAAAACAAAATGAATCTGAATTTAGAGCAACGTTCTTCCGTGAAGTTTTGTGCGAAACTCGGGAAGAAGGCGACTGAGACCCTCGATATGATCAAGCAGGCTTATGGGGACAAGGCCTTAAGCCGTTCCACAGTATTTGAGTGGCACAAGTTGTTTAAAGAGGGTAGGGAGCTCGTTGAAGACGACCATCGCTCCGGACGGCCGTCGACGGCAAGAACCGACACGAATGTGGACAGAGTGAGGACACTGCTGAACACAGACCGACGCTTAACCAGTGAAGAAATTGCAGACCAGTTGGGTCTGTCTGCATCCATCGTCCAACGCATTATTTCACAGGATTTGGCCATGCGCAAGGTGTGCGCCAAGATGGTGCCATGGTGCGCTCGTCGTCAGACAGCTCCTGGCCAAATACGGCGTTGCCACGTTGCCGCACAAGCCTTATTCTCCCGATCTGGCACCACCGGATTCTTCTTCCTTCTGATGAAAAGTCAGCTCAAGGGACGACGTTTTGACTCGATAAAGGCCGTTCAAGAGGCTTCGACGAGGGTCATCAACGGCATCCCCAAAGAAAATTTCCAGCGGGCGAACGGGGAATGGGATCAACGTTATACTAAGTGTGTAGCAGCTCAAGGAGCATACTTTGAAGATTATTAAGTCGATGTAAGTATATCGTCAATAAAATTCTTGTAAAAAAATCAGTCCTACCACTTTTGGGTGCGACCCTGTACATCTCCCCTATCAACGTTGCTTGGTTGCGGTGGCTGGGTTCCTAATGAAAAAGTATTTTTTAAACATGGATTTGATCAAAATTATGGAACCTACCGTTTGAATTGTATTGGTGTACACCAATGTTACGTTGTGTATAATACACTATTTTCAAGTTTAGTTTCATTATCCTTTAATTAAAATATCTGGCCGTCATTTTGTCAGTAATAATGAAACATAATTTTCGGAGAACTCATATTGCGGCGATTGCTTTAGTGATTGATGCGTATTATTTTAGATTATATGCGATGTCAAATGCTTTAACACTGCTAGTGATTTCCATAGTCTTTAGACTGCAACTGGTGGCCTCGTTATATTCGCCTACTGACCGGATAGCTTGGGTTCAAATGCGGGCGACGCTTCAGAGCGTCCCGGTTTTTTTTCCAAGCTGAGGGGGTTTTCAGATACTTCCTGGAACACTGCAGACGTCTCAAGGAAGGGAACTACACTTTTTCCCTGAGATGCCTAGCGTGCAGCGAGTTGAACGCACGCATTCAAAACTCGCTTATTCATTGGGTTTTGTGAAGAGTTGGTGGCGTAAGTGGTTGATGCGCTGGAAAAGCCCGCTCTTGAGGTACCTTGCGGGGCATTGCGCTCGAATGAGTGATGGTAGACTTGATTGAGACAATTTGTCGAAAGCTTATTGAAATTTGAAAAAAAAACCGCGTCAACTGGAATATTATTTCCTCGGGTCAAGTGGGGAGTAGATTATGGACATGGTGAAGGAGTAATTGAATTTTTTACTCGGCACGTGAGCGTGGGTGGGGAAGGGAAGGTGGGAGAGGGTGTGGGTGTCCTTGAATAAGAATCGGTGGTCATTGATACTTAATTATAGGGATGCTGTACGTTGGCCTACATAAAACTCGGGGCATTTACGCACCGCCAAAGATACCTCATGTTGGGTGTGGTGCGTGCCGGATGCTGTACGGAGTGTTGTTGTTGGTGCTGCGAAAGATGGTGATGGGCCGAAATATTGGGCATGCTTTATATCTCAGTCTTATACGTTTCATGGGGGTAGGATGGCGTCGTGCTTACAGGGTTCGTCCGGAAAATAAGTGTACTGACTCCTGGGCTGGGCGCGCCGCTCCAGGCGCGCCCAGCACCGCTCTGACGGGCTGCGATTGGAGGGGGGTATGTTGGCAAGCGACGCTGAAAAAGGCAGTCGGCTCTGAGCTGTGGTGTAGTGAGGAGCTCTGTTAACGCGAACCTCCACGCTCGACCCACGTCACGGGACGCGATGCCGAAGCAGCGTTATTCCATCAAATTTGCGGTAAAGCTTGGGAAATCGTCTACCGAAACTGTCGGTATGATTAACCAGGCTTACGGGGAGTCAGCCATGTCCAGAAACATGATCTTTCGGTGGCACAAGATGTTCGTGGAGGGCAGAGAAGAGTTCGACGATGAGTCTTCGAGAGGTTCCCGATGATGCCTTCGCGGGAGCGTTCCAGGAATGGGAACGCCGCTGGAACAAGTGTATCGACTCACAAGGGTCCTATTTTGAGGAATATTAGCTTAAGATATGTAAAAGTGTAATAAATTTTTTTTTCCTGAGCTCAGTACACTTATTTTCCGGACGAACCCTGTACCTTAAGAGAGAAGGGCTGGGCTTGAGTACGTTGCCTTTATTGGGGGAGGGGATGTATGCATCTGTAACACACGTAAGTGCCCTTGTCAAAGGATTTTTTATTGGTCAACGTGTGGGAAGCACCTTTACCACTGCTTTTAACTTCTGAATAGAAGGAAAGGACGTGATGTGTAGGTTGAGATTATCGAGTGTTCTTATCACGTGGAGAGAATTTGGTTGATGTTGGTATAATGCGTTTACTGAGTAGCGGTCTAAGGCAATGCCTATTAGTGAGGATAATCTGTAGTTTTTTATTGTTCAACTAATTCTCACTCATATTACGAATGCGATGAGCACGGATGGATAGTGAGTTGGGAGTGGAATGTTTTGCATGCGTAAGATGACTGCTGTTGTAATTTAGGCAAAGTTATTCGCAGGTGGACCAGATGAACACTGATGTGGTTGTCTACATTTAAGTGGATGTCACTGTCAATAAAGTTTGCTGTGTTGTGATAGATGGTGGAGATGAAGCGAATGGAGTAGAAGGCATTAAGTTCATGGAGAAATTTCATTAGTTGATCCTCGCTCTGGTTCCAACATTAGTTGTGTTTAGAAGTGTTATCGGACCCCTTTTACCCCTTCGTTACGTTAACGAAATTAACTCCATAATTAATAGTGGCATACGCTTATTTGCCGACGAAGCAGTGGTTTACAGATATATCCATAATCCTGAGGATAAATTAGCTTTAGCAGATGGCTTTAATGCTATACGTATTTGGTGCGACACTTGGTAATTAGTGTTAACTTAAAAAAAGTGTGCAGTGATGAAATTTTGGAAAAACAGTAATTCCTTCCTGACCGCCTGCCTACTGCATCAGGGACACCGAAATAGGAAGTGCAGGCTCGATTGATTAAGTGGGTGTTACTCACACTCGCGACCTGAAACATCTGCGGGTGATGCGTGGACAAGCTAATAAAAAATTAGGATTAGTCGCGAGATTATTGAGGAAATGTGACCAGGGGGCTAGGGAGCAGTGCCGTATTTCGCTAGTTGGGCCTCATTTGGAATGTGCCCATGGTATAGCTGCTAGTCTAGATGCGAAGCTGAAGCAATTTATAAAAAATTTTCTTACATGTAGAATTCAAAAAGTGAAAATAGTGGATGCGTTCTCAAAAGAGGAGAACGTTATAGCAGGAGTTCCACAAGGCAGTATTCTGGGGTCATTACTTATCCTAATTTACCTACACGATCGACTGAATAATTTACATTCCCAAATAAGACTCTTTGCTGATGATTGAATTATCTGCAGATGGGAAGAGCATTTAAATGACCTCCTGATACTTCAAAATGACATCGATTGCCTTGTTTAGTGGGTTAAAAAAAATAATATGAGCATTGATGTATGCAACAGCAAGCATTTAACTTTTTCAAATAAAAAAAAGTACAATAGGATATTTACACTCTCTTTGGAGAAAGAAACCCATGTAGCAGTTGCACATATTCAGGCGTTTACTAAACTAAGGAATTTGGGTGGGAAGTTGAAGTAGATACTCTGACGCGGAAGGCATTTAAAGTAGTGGTTGGGATTGAGTATGTTGCCCATATTGGGGCAGGGGGGCATCTGTACCGCCCTAAGCAATGGATTCTGCAAAAAGAAAAGGAACAAAGTCCTGGTTAGACCTATTCTGGAATACTCGTCCAAAGTATGGGACCCATATGAGACATATTAAAAAGTTATAAAAAGTACGACGAAAGGCAGCGAGATACGTTCTCGGAAGGTACAGAAGGTCAGAGAGCGTAACGGAAATGTTGAGTATTCTGAAATGGGAGAGTTTGGAAAATAGAAGAAAAAGGAGAAGGTTAGATTATAGAAGAGTTAAAAACGACGAGGCGTGGGAAGATTTATGGCAGGAGATGGAAAAACTAAGTTTCAAGGGAATAAATGACCACAGTTTTAAAATAAAAAAATAACACAAAAACAAATAAGAAAAATATTCATTTTTAAGCAGAATTATTGTTGAATGAAGCCAGCTGCCTGGAGGATATGTTTATTTTATTTATTCAAGTACCCTGCAAGCCATCGCTAGGGTGTGTGGCAGAAATTGAATGCATACCAGGCTAATTTTGACCCGAATTCGACTCTATCGCGGTCGGACATGGTTTTTCTGATCTCTTATCGTTCATGGAAAAAACGACATCTTAAATCTATCCGTCGTACACTTGAAACCTCTAATTTTATTGACATGATCTCTCCTACCGCAGTACGATTGGGCTAATAATTTTCAGCATCACTGCTAAAGAGATATCTTTCCAAATTATGCAAGAGATTTAATCTTTAATTTAACCTTCACCCCGTGATTGTGGATGGAGGATTGGTTAAGCCCTTTCCATTAAATTTTAGGAGTTTTAAGAATAGGCATATAGAAGCCTCAGGACAAAGGACTGGGCAATAAACTTTATTTGTCTGGGATTAATTTATTATTTTATTTAAAATATTGTTCTCTACGTGATGTGGGTGGCGTGAGAAGTTGGATTGTTAAAGTGTGTGGTTTCATCACGGTGCGTGATTTTGGAAGGGGTATGGTGTAGAAAAGTGCGTGATTTCGGACGGAGTGTGATGCTGGACGGTGCTTTACTTTGTATGGGGTGAACCGGGGCTCCATGTGTATTGGTACGGGTACGTTTGGGAATTTCGAGAATCCTTAAGTGCCTTTGTATTTAAATACATTTTGTTTCATACACGTATTTCTTCAGCAGTATAAGATTGAGCCATAGAGCGTTGCCACCGGGCCATTTGCCTAATTGTAACTAAATGTGAATATATAATAAATATGGATCCTCATGGATTTGAATTGATTGCCGAATTGGATCGCGTGCAGCGTGGAGTAAATGCAATTGTGAAGTGATGCTGCGATTGCTCGGATGGCGTATCGGGATTGCTGGAGGAGCTAGGTTGGGGGTCACTTACGGAGCGAGGGTTGAATTGCATATTGAACCTCTTGGATAGGTTGGATGGATGTCTCTTTAAAGATGATTATGAAAAGTGTCTTTCCAAGGTACCTGAGGATGACGCCGATACGTCGAAACTAGTTGTACCGAATAAAAAATATTTTAGTGGAAAGATAAATTGGTATATTTACTTCAGTCTGATAACATTTATTAAATTTATGTTTTAAATTACAGAAATAATGCCAAGGCATTGTTTGAATCGATGGTATTTGAGCGCACTCAATTATTTTTCCTTTAAGGCAAGACCTACTTAAATGGAATGGATGGGGCTACGAAGGAACTGAACTGACGCTTGAAAATGGAATTTTAAACTTTCGCGGAGGAGAGAGGTAAGCTAAGAAAATATTCTAAATTTATCAACATTTCCTGATATTATAAGTGATATAAAATATTCATTGGCTTTTAATTTTTTTTTGTAATTTAGGTACTCAGTTCGAGATATTTCCTTGTCTGAGCAGCTAAGGGACTGGATACGAAATGTTTTAAATATTACGTTAGATGAAGCTCTATTGAAACTTCAACAGAATAAACTGCCCACAACATTCCCTCCAAGTATTATAAATCAAGGTAATCATTAAAAAAATAGAGTTATTAATTGATTTCAATATTTCCACTAACATTTTAAGCTTTCTAATGGTAGCCAGTAACCGAAATCAAAGCAAATTTCACTTTCTTGCGAACAGTTTTTTTAATCACTAATTTTTGGGAAACTGAAGTTCACATCACGGGCAAGAGAGCGGATAATGAGGGGTGCTATCCAGAATGGGGCGAGTGTAGTCGTAGCCAAATTGAATCTTAATGGTGATACTCGGACCCGTCGCACGGATTCTCAAAATTTAGGTTTGTTTATCATTAGGAATAATTTACAAGCATGCCATAGAAACCATGGATTTTGAATTCAAATACGGAGTGGTTTATAATAGTAATCTTGTGACGCACTCATAAATACGGGGTATTCGGAATGAGAATATTCGTTAAGCTAAACCAGGACACGGATTCAGAACCCCCAAACATTTGACCGAGCGCTCAGCCACAAAACTCTCCGAAGAAAATTTGGCTGCAAATACTCAAGTGTGTTGTACGAGGTCTGTTCAAAAAGTATCACGACTTTTATGTTTTTGCAAAAAAATATTTATTTATTCATGAATATCTATTTTGTTCCCTTCAAAGTAATCCCCTTTAGATATTATACACTTGTGCCAACGTTTTTTCCTGTTCTCGAAGCACTTAAAAATATCATTTTTTGTGATCTTGTTTAGCTCCTCCTTCGGTGCAGCCTTTATCTCGTTCATGGTAGCGTAGCGCCGTCCTTTCATTGGCCTCCTCAGTTTCGGGAACAAGACTAAGTCACTGGGGGCGGGATCTGGGGAATACGGTGGCTGCGGCATCATTGGTGTGTTGTTTTTGGCCAAAAATTATGTAGATATATTATGTAGATAAATTCTCGCACGAGTAACGATGTGTGAGCAGGGTCGTTGTCATGGTGCAAAAGCCAATTTCTATTCTTCCACAAATGCGAGGGTTTGGGGCGGATTGCTTCGCGCAAACTGCGCATAACATGCAGGTGAAATTCCTTATTTACCGTTCTACCCTGTGGTAAGAACTCACGATGCACCACGCCCCAGCAATCGAAGAAAACTGTAAGCAAAACGTTCACGTTCGACCGAATTCCTTTTTTCGGTCTTGGCTCGTGCTGCAGCTTCCATTGGGATGATTGAGCTTTAGTTTCCACGTCAATATCATAAACCCATGATTCGTCACCAGTTATGATCCTCTGGTCATACCCAAATCATTGGTAAAAATGGAATTGTACTAGTTAATCGATATGTTTAGTTCCTCAGCAACTTCTCTATCGGTGATTCGACGATTGGCCAATGCTATTTTCTTCTCTTCATCAATGTTTTCATCTGTCGTTGACGTGCTCGGGCGTCCGGCACGCTCTTCGTCGTTCGCATCTTCTCAGCCGTCTGAGAAAATTTTGTACCCCCGAAAAACGTTGCTTCGGTCCAAGATAGCTTCTCCATATGCCACAGTCAACATTCGGAATGCATCCGCGCACTTAATTTTGTTTTTCACACAAAATTTGAAACAGATTCTTTGATCCATTTTTTGGAACAGGCAAAAATCGAAGACAAGCCAACACACGTCCCAGCAAAACGGCTGTCAACAACTAACTGAACACTGGCCGAACTTTTCGGCATAAGTGAGAGACATATGTACCAACATAGTTCCGCAAAAAAATCAAAAATACGTAACCCGTGAAAATTTAAAATTCGCGTACTTTTAGAACATACCTCGTAGATGCTTTGCTCAATGCATAAAAGTAATATTAATGAGGGCGTTACTTCATGTAATAGACACCGTTCAAGGCAGTTTTAGGCGGATTAATTTGACTAATAAAAATAAAATTTTGGGGATTTCTGCGGACTTGCGCGTGCCGTAACTTAAGTGCTGTCTTTGCAGCTAAATGCGGGCAATAGTTTGTGAAAAATATATCTCCGGGTACTTTAAAACATTTGGTCAGGGCCAAGGATTTTCTCATGCAGATCCTTCGTAGCAAAGTGCACATCGGTACTAAAAGTTAACGGGGAAAAGTATTTTTCGTAATTTTTCAGCTGGGCACATTGTAAACTCTGAAGGATGGGCGATGCTCTATGCTTTATGCATAAAAGTGCACAAAGCTCTAAAGTCGAATAAGCGATAACTAATTTATAAATCGTTTCTCAGATTTCAATTTATGTTAACGCTGTTTGCTGTCGAACGCAATCTAGCAGACAGATTTATATGGATATAGGGCGGATTTTGAACTATTGCTCTCATATCTTTATATAGCTCCTTTTATAAACTGTGGCTCTTGTTAAATAGCCGTACTTTTGATTTCGGACATGACGAATATGCTCACAAAGTTCAGACCACTTCAGGTTTATACGCGACCGTGCTGCAGAAAAAAAACAACCTAACTTCCTGTGAATTGTGTTTCTCAGAAGATGCCGAGAGCTGTGGATTCTTGCCTTTTCGACGTTCAGAAAATACAAAAATCTGCAGCTACTTTCATAGAGTTGAAACAATGAAACTTAATAAATGAATTTTATACATGCCAGACTCAACATGTCTTCACCAAAATTCATAGATCGACTGCACCACACTGTTCTGACCTCATTACGTAGCTCATGCTTCTCTTGCTCACTTAAACAAGTTTCCAATTGAATTCGAGAAGAGGGCGCATACATTTAATGAATAATTCAATTCAGACGTGCATGCATGCGCTAGGTAAAGTCGGTGATTGGGTGGGCCTTGGATGCAATCTATGACGAAATACATTTTGGCATCTTATTATTTTTTTAGGCTTCTGCCAGTGCATTGTGCATTTTGGCATCCAGCACTCGTTCGACGGCGAAGACAGGCTTTACCGAGCGCACGGGCAGACGCTGGAGGAGATCGCCCTGTTGAGGGGACTAGGGAAACACGGCCCCAGTGCCGAGGACGGGAAGACGGGAGAGGGCGGGCCTGCGTTTCCATTCGATCGCATACCGGACCTCGTCGTCTGGCCAGGGAAGCACGATGACGTGGTGAAAATAGTGACGGCTGCTGACGAGATGAACGTGGTTCTCATCCCCTTCGGCGGCGGCACCAATGTCACCAAGGCGGTCACCTGCCCTCCCGACGAGCGCCGTATGATTGTTTCCTTGGACACTTCGCAAATGGTGAGACTCCACTCAAAACGAGTATCCATCCAACCAAATTGACGGAAATTATATAAATAAATAAATATATATATATATATAAACTTACTCGTGTGTATATATTAGGTAATCTACCGGTTAAGGTAGGTTTTTGGATGGACACAGCTATTAAATAAATAGATAGTGATTCCTAACAAAACACAAAATCCAGTATCCTACTCTACACCAGGTCCCTCTTCATCTCTGAGTACTTTCTTCCTCCCTTCATCCCGTCCAACATCCCTATCCTGCTCCTTCCTTTTCCTCGTTTGCCTAAAATTGTCCCCTCTATTACAGTCTTCAACATCCCACTGCCGGTCAATAGCCCCTTCATCCATTTTTCTTGCCTCCATACGATTTCTCCCAACAAACCCCTCTCCTCGCCCACCATACCAAGTACTTCCTCATTTGTTTTCTTCTCTGTCCATTTCACCTTCTCCATTCTTCTTCACACCCACATTTCAAAAGCCTCCAGTCTACCGCTATCCTCCTGCTTCAATTACCACATTTCCGCGCCGTACATAGCTACGCTCCATATCAAAGTTTTTACGAGTCTTTTCTTAACATCCTTACTCAACGTCCCTTTCATCAACTCCCTCCTCCTTGTGAAAGCCTCTTTGTCTAGCGCAATTCTTCTCCTTACGTCCCTACTACTTTGACTGTGTTGGTCTAAATCACTTCCCAGATACGTAAACAGATCTACCTGCTCTAGTTTTTGCCCTCCTATTTTAATTTTAAGCTTGGCCTTTTTCTTTCGAGAAAATCGCATAACCTTTGTTTTATTAATATTGATTCTCATCCCATACCTGTCGCACTGAATTTCCAGTTCACTCAGCAATGCTTGCAGCCCCTTGGCTGACTGACAAACTAAAGCTTGGTCATCAGCAAACCTAACTGATTTTACGAATTCCCCGCCCACTTTCATTCCTACCTCGAGTTCTTCCCATGCCTCTTTGATCATTTCCTCTGCATACAGGTTGATCAGCAACGGTGATAATGGGCAGCCCTGCCTTACACCCCTTCCTAACACTGCCCATCTGGACAACCCGTTCCCCACCTGCACCTGAGCAGTCTGAGACATGTACAGGTAGCGGATTAGCCTCCTTTCCCTCCAATCTATTCCTATTTTCTGCAATATACTCATTAGTGTTTCCCAATTCATTCTATCAAACGCTTTTTCGAAATCTACGAAACAGGCAAATACCTCCTGGTTGATTAATAATCTCATTACTGCAATGGCATCACGCGTACCTCTCCCCTTCCTAAACCCAAACTGATCATCCCCTAAGTAATCATTTGCCGTACTCTCTATCTTTTGTTTATGATCCTAAGAACAACTTTAGCTGCGTGGGATATCAAACTTATTGTCCTGTAGTCCTCACATGATGTAGCCTTAGCCTTTTATCTTTTTTGGAATAGGGTATATATCTAATATAGATATATATTAATATATAATATAATAATATTATATATATTAATAATATCAGTTAATTCAATTAATTACTAATATTAAAATATAATTTAAAAAATATATTATATATATATATACAATAGCCTCATTCACAAGTATCACAATTCCACACATTCCCTCATCAACGTTCTTTCTCTCACTTCCCCACATCTCCTCTCGAATGTAAACCGAATCCTTAAATCGGCTCTCCGCTCCCTTGAGTTCCGACGCAGAAAAGCCTTAAATAAATTGTCCAATCTGTGCACTTCTTACTTCCGCCAAGGCCTTGCCTTACCTCTCCAACTTGTCAAACCTAGCCCTCCTCCCCCACCCCTTTACCTACAGAAACCGGATTTAGCGACTATTTTCCACCTACCCCCACCTTCCCTACCAACACCAGGAATTCCACCGAGCCGTTGCTACCAACAAAACCCTTCTCAATCCGTCCCTTCCCCGCCGGTCGACCAAACAATAGATACTGCCGAACACGTGCTGAACCTTTCTAGCACCACGCTGAACGAGCACCAAACCTCACTTCTGGGAAAAGGCCTCTCATTCTCCCCCACCCCCAAGGTTAATCACGTGAACATCCTCGCAGACGTCATAAATTTCGCCAGAAATCTTAGATGGCGACATTTCTGGGCCATGCAACCCGCCACTCTTCAATCCCCCGCACACACACAGCGCCCTCACCAAGTTCCGGCCGCCTTCCCACCTTGAACCTCCACCGCTCCCTCCTAATCACCCGGTCGAAATCTTCATCAATCTTCTCCTGTCCAAAACATCTAGTCCTTCTTTCCTTAAATCTCTAAACCCCAACACTAATCTCTCCCCGGCCGAATTAACTGAGTTAAAAAAACTCACTCACAACCCCAACCTAGTCATCACTTCTGCCGATAAGAGTTCGACAGTTGTAATCCTAAACACTGCAGACTACCTTCAAGAATGCAACAGACTACTCTCCGACACTTCATCCTATCAAAATATTCCCGCTGACCCTAACCCCGCATTCCAAAAAGAAATTATCGCTTTCCTCCGAGACAACGGCCCTAAGGAGAATCTTTCCCCCAGTGACATCTCCCTCCTTTCCCCTTCCCAACCTCACACCCCTCACTTCTACATCCTTCCTAAGATCCACAAACCCAACAACCCAGGCCGCCCTATAGTCTCCTCTCGTAGCTCTCCTACCGAAAGAATTTCCGCCTTCGTGGACTACTATCTCCAACCTTTAGTTCACTCCCTACCCTCGTTTATAAAAGACACCTACCACTTCCTCAGATTGCTTCACTCAACTTCCCTCCCTCCTGATACCCATATTACTATGGCTACTATCGATGTCACCTCCCTATACACTTCCATTCCTCACCAAGAAGGCCTTTCTTCCCTACGTTACTTCCTCTCCAAACGCCCTACCCCTCAAATCCCCAGTACCGATTTTCTCATTGACCTTTCCGATTTCATTCTCACCCGCAACTCCTTTTCTTTTAACAATAACCATTACCTCCAGATAAAGGGCTGTGCCATGGGTAGCAGATTCAGCCCTTCATATGCAAACCTCCACCTTGGTGTCCTAGAAGAGAATTTCCTTTCAAACTATCCTCTGCAACCCCTCCTGTGGCTCCGATACATTGACGACATCTTTCTACTATGGCCACACAGCATAGATTCCCTCAATTCCTTCATCTCCCAACTCAACGATTCCTCATCTCTGTCTTTCACCTCGACCATTTCATCCTCTCAGATTACCTTCCTCGATGTTAATATTACCCTCAGCAATAACAAATTCCTTACCTCTGTTCACACCAAACCCACTAATAAGCAGCAATACCTTCATTACAGCAGTTGTCACCCCTCCCATACCAAGCGCTCCCTCCCTTACTCCCTCTCTATCCGCGGTCACCGCATTTGCAACCATCCCGAATCCCTTAAGAAATACCTTAACAACCTTCACCACTCCCTCCTCCAACGAGGATACCCTGATTCCCTCCTCCATAAAAAAATACTTAAACATTCCTACACCCCCAAGCCTGCGTCAACCACAGACTCCCAGCCTCTCTCAATCTGTACTACCTACTTCCCAGGCATTCAGTCTCTCAAATTCATCCTCAAAGACCTATTCCCCATCCTCAAAAATCACAACACTTCCTCCAACCTTCTTCCCAAATGCCCCTCTGTCACCTTCAAACGTCCCGCCAACCTAGCAGATATCCTCAAATCCACCAGGCCGCTCTCAAAATCCCCTCACACCCCCAGAGCCATACCCACTCCATGTCATCGAGCAAGATGCAAAACCTGCCCTATTTTCACCACTCCACCCCACTCCATCCCACCATTTAACTCTCTCCCGCCCTTCCCCTATTCCTCTTGCACTTCCAAGAATGTAGTTTATCTTCTTACCTGTAAACTCTGCCCGTCATTTTACATAGGCCAATGTTCCACACCACTTAACATTAGGATTAATAACCACCGCGCCTCGTGCAATCCCTCCTCCCCGTCCGCGGGTCTCCCCATCCCTAAACATGCTTCCCATCATAATACCCCTTTCAACCTGTGCTACAATGTTTCCGTCCTGGCCTCCCTTCCCACATCCGATAACCCTATACAATTAAAAACACTTGAAATGGCATTCATTTACATCTGTATGGCCTATCAGCATCCGGGCCTCAATGTCGTTCACTGATGGGAGTGGCCTAAAATTGTTACTTTGTGGAAGCCCACCCTCACCCCTCCTTCGCCTCCCGTTCTCCCCTTCTCCTGGCCCCCTTCCCTTTCTCTCGCACCCCTCACCTCAACAACTCCAGCAGTCATTACTTCTATATCTTCAGAGGAAGACGGATTGTTTCCGTCGAAATATCAAGAAATAACGTGTGAGTGTTCTTCTTTTTTTGTGTTTCTATATTGTGTGTTACTGTGTATTGTACTATTCGGCACTTCCGTGTTACGTCTACGAAAGCATATATATATATATATATATATATATATATATATATATATATATATATATATATATATATATATATATATATATATATATATATATATATATATATATATACACACACAATAATGGGCTAACCCAATATAACACAAATAGAATAGATTTAAAAGGACACTCACATGGTAAATTGTTCGAGCTTTCGGCCCTCTCAGAGGCCTTCTTCAAGTGACACAAGCTCACTTGAAGAAGGCCTTTGAGAGGGCCGAAAGCTGGAACAATTTACCGTGTGAGTGTCCTTTTCAATGCTGCTATTCTATCCTATTTTTATTATATTGTGTCAGCCCATTATTGTGCCGCTCGTGTGAGTTTTTCCGTACAATCATTATATATATATGCGTGTGTGTGTATATATATATGCGTGTCCTATTATATATATATATATATACATACATTATATATATATATATACATACATTTTATATATATATATATATATATATATATATATATATATATATATATATATATATATATATATATATATATATGTATGTATATATATATATACATGTATGTATATATATATATATATATATATACATACATGTATCTTTGAAATGGAATGGGCACTCACATATGTACTTCTGACGTTTCCTCGGACTGTTGTCACCAGAATGGCGTTCTTAGGGAAGAGCGGAGAGGACATGTGCGGGGGAGGGGTGAGGGAAGGAGAGGTAAGGGACAAATAGGAAATGAACAAGGGGTTGGAGGGGATATGTAGGCAGCTATTGCATGCACTCAGTGGGCTTCGTTCAGCCCGGGAGGTTTAAATGACTTGAGCACCCAGATATGTGCCATCTCGTGGGTTCTCACCTCTATGATACTTGCAGATTTGGGAAGGGTTTCAATCACCAAAACAGAGAAGCAGTCATCAAAAGATTAGTTGTGGGAAGCAGTTTGAGTAGGGATGGGATAATTAAGGAAGATAGGAGATTTGGTGGAATAGTGGTGGCTATTTATGCGGAGGGAAAGGGTGGTCGTGCATTCACCCACATAGAAGTCAGGGCAGAAGTTACAGGAGAGAAGATATATAATATTTTTTGAGGTATAGGTGGTGTCGGGTTGTGAGTTAATAGTAAGAGAGGTGGAGGGTCTTAGAAGATGGCAGCATTCGCAGCGTGGAAGGCTGCATGATGCAGACAGGGGTGGGGAAGAGATGGAGGTGCTCGCAGGTGGTTTTGTTGACTTGAACATGTCTGGCAAGTTCGGCGGGCATTTAAACGAAATGGAGGGACAATGAGGAATAAAAGTAATATGGACTGAGTGTTATTAATAATTGGGATGAGTTCACGGATTACTTGTTTAATTGTGTGGATTCCGGGGAAGAAAGTGGTGATAAGATTAGGGCATTTTGGGCGGTTTGGTGTGGGGAGGGGAGTGTATTGGGTTGACAGTTTGAGAATTTTACTGTTCAGTAGTTTTTCAGGGCACCCACATTTTCTGAGAGAGTCATGCAGCTGGTCCAAGTATATCTTTTGGGAGGAGGTGTTGTTTCAGAGGAGGCCATGGACTGAGTGAGGAGGGGATGGAGCATTTCCTATGCAATGGGTGGCAGCTATTGAAAGATGACAACAATATCTTCATGTTTTTATATATATATATATGTATGTGTGTGTGTGTGTATGTGTGTGTATATATATATATATATATATATATATATATATATATATATATATATATATATATATATATAAACCATAAACACAGGTCAACCCAAAGGTCGGTTTAGTAGGTGATGGTAGAGATCACCCAGTACTAAGCCCTATGTGGCGTGTGAAAATTCACACATCATGGTAGGGGGGCTGTATCCTTTCCCTGTGCTGGTTATGGTTTCCCAGGAAGACCTGGTACCAGAAAAATCACTTTAGCTTGGGTGGAGCAGCAGGTGCCCAGAGTGCCTTGCCCGGGAATTGAACCCGGGACCTTCCGGTCAGCATTCCAACACTCTACTCACTGGACTACCGCGACCATGAAGAATGCACACATATAAACACACACATCTACTTCCTGCTATACGTGCCATGAAACATGCTGTTCCTATCCTTTATGGCATTATATGATTGCTTTCCGTACTATCCTTTCCTCATGTAATCTCTTCCATTTCTCCTTTGATGGGTGAAATAGCTCCCCAAGGTCATCTCCTGGCAAAAGATTGGGGTACTTGGTTGTAGATTTCAGTGTAATTTCATTGTTGTAAATGTTTTGTCTCGCTAATGTCATTTTGTTTGCTAAATTCATCAGCCCATTACCATCAGCAGAGAAGCAAGTAAAGTGGAATGAAGGAAGTAAAATTATTAAGGAGCATGAAGCTTAAATTTTAACCCAAATCAAACTTTGCAAATGATCTCAATTCGGCTGAAAGTCACAACATTTTTTGCGAATGTTAAATGCCAAAGAAATGATTGATTGATGGAAATATTTGATAACTACTTTAAAATTATTTTGATGATTATAATGATATTGATAGAATGATAATTATGCTATATATATGTAAAATTGTTTATTACAGAATCGTATTTTATGGATTGACCAAAAAAGTTTCTTAGTGTGTGCTGAGTCTGGGATTATTGGGCAGGACATAGAAAGAGAATTGAACTCCAAGGGATTCACAACTGGACATGAACCAGATTCATACGAGTTTTCCAGGTAATCTGGCCATAGAATTGGCTGTGTTTTGATGGTAGAGGGGTGTTGTTTAAGATTACATTCATTTGGTAGCATGTGCCTGATATTGTGCAGACCATTCAAAAAAGAGTTTAAAAGTAGTCGATGAAAAGATTTGAACTACAATTAATTGGGGGTAAAAATGAATACATTTTTTCTCAGAGTATTGATTTGAATTTTACATTGGGCAAGTTTTATGTGGTCACAATTTAAATTAGTCAAGGAAGTGGAAGTAATTGATATTTACCCTTGTTGAGTCAGCTCAATAATATATTAATGGCAGAATGCTCATTGACAATGCACAAATAAAAAAAAACACTGGTATAGATTTTTAAGATATAGAAACACAAAGAAAGGGCACTCAGACATGTAGTTTTGATGTTTTGATGGGACGTGATTCTGATGATGACAGCTGTGCCGTCAAAACGTCAAGACTACATATGTATGTGTCCTTTCTTTATGTTTCTATGTTTTAAATATCTATATGAGTGCTCATATTTATATATATATATATATATATATATATATATATATATATATATATATATATATATATATATATATATATATATATATATATATATGTATATGAGTGCTCATATATATATAATGAGGGGATCAAAATGGTGCAGTGAATAACACACTGGCTTCCCACCATGAGGGCCCGGACTTGAATCCCGGCAATGCAGATAATTTTCAGTGGTGTCGTGATCCCCACTTGAGGTGCTTTGTGGGGGGCACTTTGAGTGAGTATGCCATCCGTTGGATTAGACGTTAAGCTGCTGATCCCTTTGCGTCTTGCGTTAAAAGCAGGTTACTACTCAGGCTGGGTTTCTCTCCACCCTTCATTCTCTCCTGTCCATCCATAATGGTACAAATGAGCTCCCTCCCATAAATACTACCACCACTACTCCTAGATTTTCAAATTTATAGATTGCTATCTACCTAACATTTCAAAAGTTGAATTTAAAAAAAGTAAAATTCTTATTGCTGAGGACAATGAACAAATTAGAGTTGGAAGTATATACATATGAATTAGGTAGCCTCCCTTAGCCAACATATTTTTATCCCCTATCATTTTTCAATTACAGTAAGGTTCTTTGGTACTAAAAATCTTCTTTGAATGGAAATTTTTGCACACAATATTCCAGCCAGCCTATTTAAAAGTTGTCATGAATTTAAATAGACGTCATCAAATCAATCTCCAGGAAAATTCAAATTTCCTAATGATTTTCAATTTTCCCGCAGAAAATTCAGATTTAATGCCATCATTTCTACTTTTTCTGCCATGAATGATAACTTTCCACCCTTATTTCCAAATGCTATAGAGTAAACAAAGATGTATGATAGTATTTCAACCAGGGTTAATATTGACACCGTACAGTAATTAGCATTGACTCCTCGGTAGGTTTAATTATTTTTGCAATGCCTTGTCATAAAAATTACCATGAGAGACTTTTACTGAGGGTAGGGGTAAATATAATTACCTGCTACTATATATATTACTACTATATTACTAATCTATATATATATATATATATATATATATATATATATATATATATATATATATATATATATATTCTAATCGAAAACTAATCGAAATGAAACGAAAGTTATCAAATCAAATAATAAGTAGAGCAATGCCTTAAAATTTCTTTTAGCCTTGGAGGGTGGGTTGCGACAAGAGCGTCCGGTATGAAAAAGAACAAATATGGAAATATTGAAGACCTTCTAGTCCATGTGAAAATGGTTACTCCCAAAGGTGTCCTACAGAAGGAATGCAGAGCACCTAGGGTGTCAAGTGGACCTGATTTACATCATGTAATTATGGGATCTGAAGGTTTGGAACTTTAATGAAATAAAGAGTTTGATGTAGATATTATTTAAAAAAAGGAATGTTGTGTTATATGAATATGCACCATAAAATTTATGCAATCAAATGAGTGTTTCCTCACAAGCAGTTATACACTTAAAGAAGTGATAATTAAATGCAGTTTTTGTGCTCTCCTCTTGGATATGAGTTAGCACTTTTCATAGCCAGACTTGACCTGGATATCGAAGTCAAAAAATTGAATAAAAACAGCTGACCTTGGTTTCATCAGAGTGACACCCATCCTTTTAATCAAGAAGTCTCATAGAATGCAAGCCACCCAGATGGTCTTTTCTCCACCTAAGGCCTTGAAACTTGCATTTATGATTGTCCATGCTGATCTTTCATAGTGTATACTTTAAAAATCCATTATAAAAGCCAGTATCAATTTTTTTGGATTTTTTGGTTTATAAAAAAACAAAAAGCTGATTGGCTAATTTTAATGTTAATAAAATACTCTATGCTTAATATGTAATTGTAGCAGGATTAAAGTGATAGCCGATAGAAGTCATTTAAAAGAAGTTGCAGTGGAATAAGTCCTGACAATGATAGTAGGTGTGTAATATGGATTTGGTCAAACACATACTTAATTGAAAAACCTTGATTTTATTTGATTCAACAGGAAGTTGACCTTTTCGGGTTATTTTAGGTCTCCTCTATGGCTGAAAACACAAATACCTCACAAATTTAGCTACGTATTTTTTTTCATAGCAGTGAAAATTGTAGTGAGGTCATTCCTTATTTTTTATCAATAATAAAAATATTTTCTATTTCCTCAGGAACATTGGGTGTAGTAACTGAAGTAGTTCTTAAGATACGGCCACTTCCAGAAAGTAGAGAATATGGGTCCATAATATTTCCAAATTTAGAGAGAGGAATAAACTTCTTGTGGGACATTGCGAGAGAGGTAAATTTAATAAGACATCAATTGGAAAAAAATTATATGCATACATAAACAATGCATGTGGGTATGTTCCTTATTTGGATTGTTTCATTCATAATGTATATGTATGCTAGTTTCAGTGCAAAAGTTCAATTTTATTTGCCATCGTGAATTTTAACTGACATTTGCATAGTAATAATAAGTTAGTTTCATAGTACATAGCTTGTAAATCAGACCATATCCCAAGTGGATAGTCTTACAATGTGCAAACAAATTATATTTATGAATAAAAATTTAGAAAATTAACTTAATGCTAGTGCATCAGGCATTAAAAACGATTACTATAACTTATTTAATGGGAAGTATGAAAATATATTTAGGGTTTATGAACCAAAATCTGCTAATATTGCAGGCTATCAGAAGACTTATCAAAATTTCTGTTGGTATAGAGTTTAAGTTATTAGACATGTGACCTTTCCAAAAAATTACTATATTATGAACTGTTACTAAATTACTTAAAATCTGTAGAGAATGAAATAGTCATGAAAAAATGCAAAATAATATGGAATTTTCAAAGTTGTTTGAAAATACTACTCTACTTTTGTTTTTTATGCATAGCCGCATAAGAAGTCATGCGTCAATTTTCTCACCACCCAAAGACGTGTAACTCTGATCTAAAAGACAAAATATACCCTTAGTTTGAATGCAACAGCATAACAATAATAGCAATACTTGAAAATTATATTATTTCACTTTTATTTACAGAGATGCCAGCCTGCTTCATTACGTCTTATAGACAATGAACAGTACCAGTTTGGACAATTTTTAAAAGAGCAAAATGGAATATTTGGCTCTATTCTTGATTCTGCTAAAATGACTTATCTCCGAAGAGTTAAAGGAATTGACACGGATGTAATGAGCATAGTAATTGCAATATTTGAAGGTGATTTAATTTGGAATATTTTTGCATAATGTGATATAATTTTGGAAGTTTTACTCAAATTAGTTCAACTCAGGCAGTTGAATCTGAATTTTGATAGTCATTACGTACTGGTTATTTTCTGACCAAACCAGTTTAATTTGTAAATAGCATAAGAACTGTCTACACAAAGACCTATCAAAAGGACTCTCTATTATCTATAATAAATCAAATTGGTGGTACTCAGTTTTAGCCATTATATACTGCTTTTAATGCAATACATGCTTTCAATTGTTTTAGGCTCACAGGAGGAAACGAGATATCAGCAACAAAAACTTTATGGTATAGCTGTCAATAAGTTTGGAGGAATTCTAGGGGGATCAGATAATGGCCAAAGAGGTTACAAGCTCACCTTTGCAATTGCCTATGTCAGGGTGAGCTATTATTTGTAGTGAAACTTCTTTATCATAATTTACTTTATAGTAATAATGGTGACAGTTTATACATAAGGGCGACATACATTTGATGAGTATATTAGCACAAAATTATTTGGAGTAATCTGATGATTTAGTGTGGGTGACAACATATTTCTTTTTATTATGTAATCACTTATCTAACCATAATGTAAGGTAGTGAGGACATACATATGTGTTTCAATGCAGCAATCTCATAGTGTAAAAATCATACCCCTTGACCAGGATTTGAACCTGGATCCCTCGATGCCTGTTAAGCTATGAAGGCATCCTCTTAAACTCTGAAATTTTGGGGGCTTTAAAGGAACAAGGTGTTATGATGAAATACCGTGCATACAATTTCACGGGCATTCATGGTCATGCACGATGTGCCGCAGTCCACGAGGTTAAGGCCAACTTTAAAACTTTCAGGATTCAAACCGGGATTCCTTGATGTCCGGATCAGACATCAAGGGATCCCAGTTTGAATCCCGGTCAAGGCAAATGACTTTTAAACTCTGAAATTGTTGCACTGAAATGCATATAAGCGGATGACTACATTGAAAGTTACTGTTCCGGCATCTCCCGCAGTTTCTTGGAACATATATGTATGTCTTTAGATGTTTTTCTGTTTGCCTATTCCACTAGTCAACTAGGTACTGAAATTATGTTTCTCCATTTACATGTTATAGCTTAAAAAATGGTATTTATATCTAATTGATATTTAATTCAGGACTTCATGCTGTCCTATGGTATCTTTGGCGAGTCATTTGAAACTTCAGTACCTTGGGAGAAGACCCTGTCATTGTGCCAAAATGTGAAGTACAGAGTTGCAAAAGAATTCAAAGGTAAAGAGTACAAATATAAATTATGTTTGATTTTTCAGTGCCTATGCTAATACACATTTTCATATTTCAATTATTACATTTCATTGCTTCATTCAGCCAGGGGGATTAATTATTTTCTGATATCCTGCCGTGTGACACAAGTGTATGATGGTGGATCCTGCGTGTACTTTTACATGGTATTTAATGCAAGAGACATGGTGCTTAACCAGAAACCTGGTGAAGTTGTGAATCCATTTGAAGTGTTTCATCAAGTAGAGGACAAAGCTCGTGATGAAATCCTGGCATCTGGAGGAAGTATATCACACCATCATGGAATAGGGAAGGTAGGCTAACATACATTCATAATGAGCTTTTGACCAAAATCTTAAAGAGGAGGATATAAAAACCTACTCCATAATCAAAAAGTGATGAATGATAGATCACTTAAATTTATGGCTTCATGTAATGAGGTCCTTATAGGACTGAAGACATGCAGACATCCATATTTGGAGTGTTAGGAAATGCAATCTTTCGTCAAGTTTTATGTAGTTGCTGCACTTTAGTAAACTGAAATTTAATTCATAAATTAATTATTTCATTTTTATATATCGGTTAAGTGTAGTTCTCTAGGCTTTTTCATGGGTACAATGATAGTTTACATATATCATAGCCTAATTGCACTTCCTTCATACATCTCACTTTATTTGGCATCTTTATTTATTCCTTAACAATTTCTCTTTGTTTGTCAATTTGTTATTCAGCTTTAATTTTTGAAGGATTCTATTCTTATCTTCTTGCAGGTTCCAACGCTTACCGTATCTAAATCATTCTACAAAAGTATATTCACATGTTGTGCCTTTTCTAACAGCATCTTTCTAAACGAAATCATTGTCCTTTTATTGATGCCTATTTACATTGAGCTGTAATGTCTAAAAGTACAATTATGAACTAAGTTCAGCATGTTCTATGAAAAATATTACCAGAACTCCACTATTAGACTGCCAGTATAATGATGTATTATGGCGGAATATGAATTGCTCATAAATATATCCTTCCATGAGATTTGAAGATTTGGAGTAGTTTGTATTCATATTTTATCTGGAGAATTTTGTGCGCCTAATGATGCATTCCCATTATTTTACTTCAAGCTTATTTACATATTCATGAAGAGTTAGGTGCATTTCACCACCTTCAGCAGAAATAGAAATCACCAGTGACATCTCACAAAGTGGAGCATGCCCTCTAGAACATCTATTTTCGATATTTGTATGCACATTGGAGGGTATCTACTTTTAATTTAATAGGCGTGAATTCAAAAGTTTTCCACTTATCATTTCACAGATAAATTTACTGATAAGTTGATGTGGAGTAGGCTTAAATACATTATGCATGCCTTTTCAAGTTTCACTGCCATAATTTCAAAGGATTTCACTGGCTATATTAATAGTATTTTTACTCCTTTTAAATCCCATTAAAAACCAATGGTGTGAAACAACGTTAAAACACTGAATTTAGTCCCATTTGTTTTTTCATGCCTACTCTTGACAGGTCCGTCGTTTGTGGTACCCAGCCCAAGTATCAAAGCCAGGCTTTGAAGTTTATCATGCCGTGAAGAAACAGCTGGACCCTAACAATATATTTGCTGCTCAAAATATTGCCCAGCTGCCAGGAAACTACTCTTGCCAAAAAAATCATTCCTCTGATACAGTAAATCAGGTCCTTCATATGGAAAAAAGCTAACAAGGACGTGATGATGTAAGTTTTTAGTGAGACACGAAATGAAAATGTTGGTTGGTATCAATTTAAAATCACAGGGATGTGACTCAGAAACATATCTTTCCCAAGTAATCATCAAATGAAACAATCTCTTCATCACTGTACAAAAATTGAATATTGGCTTTTTTATTAAATGGCCGCCATGTCAAGTGGTAGCAAAAAAACCTGAGTTATCAACCCAAAATTTCATTTGGAAGGTTATGTTAGAGTACCCCTAGTGCTAAGCCAAGTGGCACGTGAAATTCACACATCAGGGGATTAAGGGAGGTCAGTTCTTTTCCCTGTGCCGGCTATGGTTTCTCAGAGATATGGTACGCAGCTTGGGAGAAGCTGGAGGTGTTCAGAGGCATCATCAGATCTGGGCACTTCAGTCAGTCATCCAGCACTCTACCCACTGGATATTGCATGAAATGTCCCCTATTGAGTGATTCAAATTCAATTAAATAGTTCTTGGGCATATTTAAGATTACTTTTAAAGTGGGTAAATTTTAAAGTTATATCAAAGATTCAATGAAATGACCTGATTTTATGAATCCATGTATTAACACTGGAAATAAAATTAGTTTCTAGAATTCCTCAAATCATAATATTCAAACAGCAATGCCAGTTTTGTTTCACAAGATGCATTCAATGTGACATTTTCCCATTACTTGTGTGGTTTGACTCGGTTCATCACTGTATGTGGGAAATTGACAATTTTTAAATTTAAGTTATCCTTATTTAACTTTTAATGATTAAATTATAATTAAAAAAGTTGATATTAAATAGCTAATTAGTTATACCTACCATTTAATATATATATATATATATATATATATATATATATATATATATATATATATATAATTTTGTGGGTCGCAGTAGTCCAGAGTAGAGCGTTGGACTACTGACCGGAGGGTCCTGGGCAAGTCTCTGGGCACCTGCAGCTACACCCAAGCTATGTGATTTTCCAGGTACCATATCTTCCAGGAAAACATAATCTGCACAGGGAAAGGAACTGGCCCACCTACCCTGATGTGTGAATTTCACATGCCGTCAGGCTTAGTCCTGGGTGAACCCTATCATCACCTACCAAACTGACCTTGGAGTAGATTACTGTGTATATATATGTCTGTGAGTGTGTGTTTGTATATATATATATATATATATATATATATATATATATATATATATATATATATATATACACACACACATTCAAACACGAAATCCCGCCAAATGGCAAATAAATACTCATTTATATAGAAACAGATATAAGGAAAATGGATAGGAACACACATAAAGGACGAACACATTGTGTTTGTCCTTTATGTGTGTTCCTATCCCTTTTCTGAATATCTGTTTCTATATATATATATACAAGTGTGTGTGTGTGTGTGTGTGTATATATATATATATATATATATATATATATATATATATATATATATATATATATATATATATATATATATATATATACACACACACACACACAGAAGTAAGATCTGGTGCTTTCCCGGCGTATTTGCTTCGTGAAGGATTCTCGGGTCTTCCACCGGGTCAAGGGTTCCATATTGGCCGACGTTATATGTATCCACACACACACACATATATATGTGTGTGTGTGTGTGGATACATATATATGTAAATACAGACACACGTCTGGGCTGCAATTCTCCTAAATTTGTATGCATTGAGGGATTGGATAGGTGTCGTGGCATTGTCACAGCTCCCATTTGAGGCGAACCTGCCATTCCCACCATGGTCCAGTGCTAGTATGACAAGATGATACAATATTCCCTGAAAATGAAAAATAATATGACCATAACTTTCCCAGCAGAACCTATGAAGGTTGATTTTTTTGGAGCTGGTGATGCCAGTTTTGTAAGTTTCCTATGACGCATAACTTTGCTGCTTGTCCTAAGGGTGAAAATGACGTATTCAAGTTTCATCTGCAGTGATAAACTTCAAAAGGGAATCTCATATTCCTGTCAACTTAAACTGTGAACATACCTGCTTGTGAATATCCTGTGGTTTGAGTATGAGCACTCATGGACCCATCACACGCAGACATGTCTCAAGTGCCTCATGTAGTGTTTAATAGCCCTCTGCCGATGATCTTTTCCAGCATAAGCAAAATTTCAATGCAGAGTATCGCCAATTGTGTGCTTCCTATATAGTTACCATTAGGTAACTATATAGGAAGGTCCTCAGTCGCCTGTATGTATACAGGCGACTGAGTGCGCATCGACTTTCAATGGCTGCCTCTGAGGAATGTAATATTGGTGTCAAATCAATGACACTTGCACCACATGTACTTAACACAATAAGCCAGAAAGACAATGCAATTAAATTTTTGAACAAAAAATTGTGATCGAATCTTTATTGAACAGACCTTGTGTTTATATATGTGTAAAATAATGCAGAATTTTCTTTGATGAGTTGAGCAATTGGTCAGGGAATACCCACTGGATCTTTGTATCAGTCCTATTTATCCTCCTGGCTCAATTGTAATTTCACTTGGGGTCTCCTGGATCATTTCCTTCCATTTCTTTATTTGCTCCATGCTCTTTTATATGATAACACATTCCATCCGGGTCTATAAAATGGTTTGCATGACTTTTCTGATGCTACATATGGTAACACCAATGGCCAGATCGGGTAATGGTAAGGGGAGGTATAGCGTGTTACTAGTGCAGGAATGAAGGCTCTGAAAATGCTCAGAAGTGCAAACAGGAGGTGGATATCCCCATTCACCTAATTGAATCTACTAATGGTGGCTGTTCGTTGTTGGAGTGGCTTAGACTCTTTTAATTCCACCTATGCAGACGCAGTATTAAATGCATGACAGTGAGGTCAAATACTCTTCCATCATGTCTGAGTTATTGCTCTTAGTTTGACGTTTAAAATCTAAGGACTTTTTGAAGTGCATTGAGCATGATTGCATGAAATACTTACCCGTAATCCCCCATTAAATCTTAATATTTTAGAAACAGTCACCCTAAGGTCATTCATTCATGGATTTCTACTCCATAGGGAGGTATTTTATCTTTGTGATCCATGTGGAGCACTTACTTCTAAGTGTACAGCGCATCCCCATTAAACATGAACAAGACTGGAATATGAGGGTAAAAAAATAAAAATACTAGAATGAAATGAAATTACTGGAATACCCAAAGAACATAGTCAATCCCCAGGAGATCCATCTTAACTCTGAGGGAATATCCATCTGTGATTGTCCATGCATATTTTTTTAATTTTAATTATTATCTGTATTTATGATGAATTACAACAGTGAATGTCTTCATGCCGAATATGTTTGCCATTTTGCTCCTTTTAAACATTTCACATCATTCTATTGTTCTTATTATCTTTTGGTGAGTCTTTTCAGTGGATATGCTCACTGAAGGTAGACTATCTTGAGCAGGTAAAAAGACGCTTAAAGCATGCGCTAATACTAAAAATTTGATGCTTCTGAGAAACTATAATAGTAGCAATAATTTTAAATTCATGGTTTGAAGGTGGGTTTCCGCAGTTTTGGATTCCCACATTTTCATCGAATTCAGAACGAAAAATTCAGCAGCAAGCAGCTAAGTAGCAGCCGAAGAAATGTAAACCTGTTGTTTTTCATTTGTGCACAGTTCTGTATGGTGTGGGTGCTTGGCGTTGCTGTCAATGCCTCCCCGACATCTTCGAACGAAGCCCCAGATACTTTAACTAATGGTTATTTATCACTTTGAAGTTCGGATGGCGTGTCGGAGTCGTTTTCATTGGTCACAAAACCTAACATTTTCTGTTGCTGCATCGATTTCGAGAGAGCCATCAGGTGAGCCTTTTTGGCCGTGTGAAAAATATGATGAATAAAACAATCCTCATTCCGATTTCCACTGGAGTTGACGTGAAAGTCCACCATTAGGTTCAATCACAATGGCGCTCTTGAGCCAAGCGGTAGTGGTTAGAGCAACGCGCAGGAAAAGACCGTTTTTCGAAAGGCATTACATGATATATGGCCGCTATGCGAAGGGTTGCTCAATATCATCCATTTGCGTTTTCATGTTCGTGACACGCGGACATAACAGAAAACGGGAGTTATATTTTCTCGCCGGTGACCTAGGGCGGGAATTTTCCTTTATTTCTCTCTATCTCCTAACCAACTATGCCATCCGAACAGCAGCACATTACGTGAAGTTAAGCGTTTCACGTGAATTATGCGTTAAAGAGAGTGGGTGTGCGGGTGTACTTCTCATAAGCATCCGATCTGCTTGTGAAATGTGTTTATGAGGCGGGGACTTCGCCATCGTCTTCTGTTTGCTGACGCATTACACGAGTGTGCTTTTGAAACCCACTCGAGCTTAACATTTTCGCACCCATGCTTCTAAGACTTCAAATGACAGCGTTGACGATGTCCGAAAGATGAAGCGTAATTCGCATAGTGATGAAAGATGCCGAATAGGTTGCGTTGGAGTGGATTTTCATGTGACAACTTCGCGGCGCTGGCGCATTCATCCCGGCATCTTGTGCTTGATGACGCACGCTTTAAGACAGGGGGAGATGTTATTTATTCAGAGCATAGGTGACCTCCTTGAGATATGAAGGGAACTCTGGAGATGTTAAATAGGGCTTATATATCGTCAGGGCCTTTTATTTTTACTTACAATACTCCGACTCAGGGCAAATTTCAGGAGATGGCTATAATGCAATCGTAAACCTGGAGTTTTCAATCATTTATGTTCAAGTGTTGAAAATTCTTGTTTTTTTAATGCTTATAACAGTTTAATTAGTCTTTGGAGGAAATACTAGCGATGTTGGCTTCCAATTCAATAATTTGGAAGTGGGCTGAATTAATGTCACTCGCGTAAGACAGGGGATTATTAGTCATTATAGAATAAGAAAAATTTCAATTGATATTCACTCTTCAGTAGGAAAACATTGCTGAATGTTATGGAAAACTTACTTGGGAAATTTGTTTCCTTTACTTCTTGATCTCAATGCCCTTTGAAAAATAATTAAGAGAATACTTGAGTGGTGATTGGAAAATAAAAAAGTTTATTTTATTATCCAAGGGGTGCAAGAACTCATTTCACGAATGGGTAATTCTCGGGCGGGTATAGAAGGATAGTGGAATTTGCGTCAGGAGTAGTGCCTGCATGATTAATTAAGTTAGTGTATCAATGTTAGAGCAGAAGTTATTTACACGTATTCTTATCATTTATACCTCTATTATTTTCCTTGAAAAATGTCAAGCAAAACCTCTGTCCTTGGCCGTTTTAGGCAGTACAGTATACATATTTAACTTCGTTCACAGCGGCGAAGCTATTTTCATTTTTTAGAGAAACATGATCTGCTGTTTGAGTTGACCGTAATTAGTTGCTAGAAACGCGTCATTTTGGCTTTAGAAGGCAAGGGTGTCTTCAGTATCCAAATGACGCAAAAACATTTATCGTTGCTAGTAAAGGTTCTCAAGTTATTCAGACTTCCTGTTCCAGAACTTCCTGTCACAGTAGCAATTGAAGCCACTGAAGCTTTTGGTCCAAGAAATTTTAGTTCCTATTGGTCCATCTTCTCTCTGCTTAGATCATTCCAACGCTCTCCACGCCATCGGTCAGTTTGGAATGACATGCGTTAAACGTATTTGCTACCACGTCGGGTATTACACCTTTCATTTATTTTTTGTTCCGGATTCGTTCCATACCACTAAATCGTGCATATTTTTTAATTTATATTATATTCGAGGATTTAAAAGAAATAATTTTTATTTGTATTTATTTTGGCTAGCCTGAATATTGTTTCGTTTAATTTAGCTAGAAATTGATAGAAATGCTTTTTGGCAGTTGTAACATGTAATTTAATATGATGAGTATGTGACCATCGGCAATGAAAGTTACTGCGATGACAAAGAAAAATCATAAACACGGCATCATCCTGAAAAAATCATCCTGAAGGCCGGTTTGATAGGTGATGGTAGGGTTCACCAAATACTAAACCCAAATTCGAGCGAAATTCACAAAACAGGGTTAGGGCAGATCCTTTCCCAGTGTCGCCTATGGTTTCCCAAAGTATATATTAGAATTCCCTCTCATCTAACCATCCCTCAGGTTTTCGAGTAAGGTAAACTTCGTGGGGGATGTCATTTGTTATCACCGCGATAAATATTTTCCAAGCACTCGGGAGGGAAAGTGAGGAAGACACTCAGACACGATAGCTTAGCTAAGGAGGATGGCGAGACGCTTGAGTAAGGTTTTTATTTAGGTCTCAATCATTTACATACTCTTTATATTTTCCAAACACGAAGAGATTTTCACTTATATATTATATCTTCATTCTTGGAGTACGCAATGCAAACAGCATTTTCAATCTTTGTCCATGCATCAGTAACATTTTCTGTTCATTCGCTGAGGATGCTATGCATAGGGGCTTGAAAGTAATCAAAGTAATCCAGTAGCCGAGTCATGAGTCTACTCTTTCAAAGTGATTCCATTGCCATATTTGGTGAGCATTTCACACGATTATAAAAAATGTTAACGTGCAAACTCACTTTCTGTTTTCTTTGGAACTTGCATTTAGTATTTACTTGCGTGGAAGGACGAATTCAATGATAATCGTGCTCTCTCTCTCTCTCTCTCTCTCTCTCTCTATATATATATATATATATTTATTTATTTATTTATTTATTTATTTATACCCTGCAAACCACCGCCAGGGTGTGTGGTGAATACACACCAGAATAATTTTACCCGAACATGACCCTACCGCGGTCGGACAATGTTATTATGATCCCCTATCGCTCGTGGAAAAAATGACATCTTAAATCTATCTTAAGAATAACATCTTATCTACACTTAATTTCTCTAATTTTATCAACATGATATCTTCTTTAGTGTTTCTTCAACTTCTTGTATTGAATTCGTTCATCTTGTCCAAGGGGTTATCCTATGATACGTTTGCCCTTCCAGTTGGTAGGCCTCGGGTCCACCCGGTTGCCGAGTCACTGACTGTAACTCGAAGCGAACGATACCGAAAATAACGGAACAGGTATGTTAAATCAAGGCATGAGAACTGATGGCAACGCGTGTTTTGAAATTATTCGGGCTTGTGAACGCTGTGTTTTGAACTGGGCGAGTAATCGTCGAGGCTTTGCGGCATTAATTTGGATTGTTCGCCTCGCAGCCTTCCTCGAAAGATGTTTTTCGCCATCGCGTGAATTTTGCACGAAAGTGCGGCGTTTCCCTCGTCCCGGCCTCCGCGCCTCCCTCCGCCGGCATTCTCTCCCCGTCCCTCTTCGACTCCCACACGACTTGTCGGTCGGTATCCGCCTCCGCCCGCTACGGCTTCTTGCCCTACAGAATCCCTTTGACAAGAAAACCCACTTTGTAATTCATAACTTATTTAAACTTCTCCTTCCTTCCTCCGGTCCTCCGGGCTCCTGCTCTCTCGCAACCCTCCCCTCTCTCTCCCTCAGGAGACTCCTCTTTTTATTTCCCCCTTCGCCTCCTCTGGCTTTGCTACCGCAGCCTTCTTTCCGTCCTCTTTCCCGCCTTAACGTCCTCCGCCTAACCTGCCCCTCCCCCCCCCCACTCTGCTCGCTTGCAGTGCACCCCAAGGCACGCTAGAAGCCTTCACGTTCTCCCGAGCAGTGGTCCAGATTTCCCCCCCTCCTCTCTCTCCCTCCCTCCATTCGACTCGATCGCCGCCCTCCCGGAAGTATCGACGGGCCCGAATTCTAATTAGGGTTGAAGGATTTAAGGGTTGCCAGAAACGAGCAGCGGCTCAATTCCAAACCCAAAGGCTGGACGAGTTCGGAATTGTTTGTCAATATCACTTTCGATGTGAAATACGTGCGACAAAGAAAATAACGTGCATTTGAATATCACACCAGAGCGGTGCCTCGACTCAATTGGCTCCGATACGCTTACCGCCACGCGCCGGTCTCTTGCGATCCGACGAGATGACTTTATGTTTCAGCTGATGTGGAAGGTTATGATCAGTTTTTTAAGCATTACAGCACCCTTCGTTGACCTTTCCGCGTCTATATATCTTCTCCATCAGCTTGGCGACAGTATTGCAGAAAACGTTTAGAAATAAGGTATGCAGATGAATCCAACAGTCTCAGACCAAGAGTTGTGATATTCATGATCACTGAAGGAGTAAAATTAGTATATATCCGCAATAAATTTATATCGGCACTATACCTGTAGGTTACGACGCATAGGCTTTTAGATATCTTGGCTCCTATTACCTATCTTGGAACTAGGTACCAATGTCGCCTATGCATCGAATCAGGTGTTATCGAAATAAATTTATTTTGTAAGTTCTTTCAGTGATTAAAGTACCTCCCTCTACATCACCCTATATTTATTCACCGTCTTAGTACCCGTAATTCAATTATCTCTTCACTATAAGCGCAAAAACAACATATGTACTAGGTCGATCCCAAATGTATGCGATGGTTTCTGGCTCAACTTTGTGGAAGTTGATGTTCATGGAATGAAGAACAGTGTATAATTACACTGTTTTGAGAGCAGTGGAAAAATGCATTGTGTTCTTTGCATGTCTGTCCCAAAAGTAGAAGGACTAATTTTTCCCGGATAGACGGACGGACGGGCGGCGGTTTCTCCAGCTGGGCTCAGGAAAGACTGGAAGCCGGTGGCAGTTGGCTCCCAGCCTTTGTGGAGATCGGATCGTTCGTTAGCTAAACCTTTATAACGAGTCCTCGTTACGCTCCGTCATTAATCGGTCATTCGAACGCCGCTACGCCATTAAATTTTGCGTGAAACTGGACTAAACCGGGAAAGAGACTCATGACATGCTCAATACAGCTTATGGTGATAACGTCATGGGTAGATTTGGTGGTTTTGATTGGCACAAGATGTTTTAGGATGTCATAGAAGATGTTGAAGACGCCGAACGTCGTCTAGGACACCCTCCGATCTCAAAAAGTGACAAAACTCTTGCAAGAGTTAAGGTTTTGCTGGACAGAAATCGAAGATTAAGTGTTCGCATGGTTTTTGATGAACTTGGCATCCCTAAAAGTGATGTTTATCGACTTGTGACCGAAAACATGGGTATGGCAAAGGTGTGTGAGAAGTTTGTGCCGCGAGTGCTCTCGGACGAACAAGAGGAAACCCGCACGAGGATCTGCCAAGAGCTTCTCTACCATGTGAGTGAGAATCCCGATTGTCTGGACAATGCCCAACTAGACCGACTCCTCTTACTCTGCCTCAAATTCGTGCTGAAAGAACGTCACTACGGCTTGGTGGAAGCGTTACAACAGGCCGTGACGAGGGAGCTTAGCAGAACTCCGGGCAATACATTTTTTTAATTGACTCAACCCTACTACTTTTGGGACACACCTTTTAAAACATCAAAGATCCAACACAGCTCATTTCCACTTACATTTAAATGAAATATTGGCCACCGTTTGCAAACAGTTCACACGATAAATTTAACAGGGCGAATTCAAAGAGAATTCCATTTTAGGGAAAACTAAATAGCGTGGTGCGTATTACCCAGAAGTCTTTGAATGCCCATTGTGCAACGGCCGAAATGGTGAAACGGGGATGTTTGAGAGTGAGAAGCGTTGCATCCTTAACTACGGTCTAACGGATTCTTGCGTGGAAAAACAGGGAATTGGAGTATCCTTAAACGTGGCCACCATGCTTTGAAGGAAGCACATAGTATATGCTCCTTCAATTGCCTCAGGCCATTTGCGACTTTTTTCCTCTTCTCCTTATTGTGAGGATCAACAAGATGTGAACCCCCGCTCCATTTATTTGATATGAACCACTTGGGGCACTATTATTAATATTAAACATGAGCTATTCTCTAAAATAAGAAAAAAGGTGCATTTGAGTTTGCAGAAAAGGTATTTCCATACGATTATTAATCAGTTCGGGGACGTGTTTTGAATGAAAACGAACACTACGTTGAAAGATGACTTGTCGTTTCATTTTAGAGTTATTAGATTACATTCATTAAAATGAAACAACATTTGAAAACTCTTTCAAATAAACGCTCAAGTAGTTCTGGAATGCATCGGGACCTATTTGCACGTTTGTCTTCTTTGGCGATCAAAGAAAAATAAAATTCTTTCTTCTTAAGCAATGGATGAAATAATGCAATAATGAACTCCGCCTACCCAAACCCTTTGTTAAGGACAGAATTAAAAATGGCTCACCCCTAGCCCTCCCACTCCTTACGTAATTGAAGGACATAGAAGGAAGGACCTGGTGAAGTTGGACTGATTCCACTGCCGACCCCCGCTGCTCGCGCGGCCCCGCCCCGCCCCACGCCCGCCCCCCTTGCCCCTTCCACCCGCTCGCTTTGCCTCGCTCGCCAGTCTCGTTACTCGGCTGGGTTTATCGTCTATGGCAGTGGAATATTATTATTATTATTATTTTTATCTTTTGCAGTAAATGCCGGAAGTTTATTTTTTCATTCCGTCGCACAGGGGCAAAAAGTGTTCCTCGTAGGGCCAGGTGCGCGATTAAATTTGCATATTTGGCGTACACATTTAGTCACGCCGCAGCGACAGAGGTTCATTTATTGAGGCGTAATTTTGACGGACGCTTCAAAGTGCTCCCGCTGAGGTGAACGATGCCACTTTCGGCTAAACAAGAACATGTACACGTTACATTTTCCTCCGAGGCTTCACTAACGAACTGCGGATGCAAAGTTTTTTCAGTTGTCTAATTAGGCCGACGTTTCGAAATCAGGTTTCACATTTGCTTATCTTCTAATCACTAATGTGAAAAAAAATTCCCTCTTGGTTTTCTGCTTCTTCTATAAACAATCCTCCGGTCATTTAACCGAGGTCTCCGTTTATCCGAGGTCCTTTCACCCACTTAGTAAAATCAGGATTTGGGCAAAATCCAAGGTTAATAATATCTCAGACCACATTCAATCTCAGAATATTTCGGCCAGAAGCGCACTTGCTCCCGATCGAAATTACTTTTAATATTCACGTTCTCGTCTCTCGGTTCGGACAGGAATAATAATGTCTTCGGTAATGAAAGTTTACTGTGGCATCATTAAATATATAATTTAGTTGCTTCCCTTTTTATGTTTTGCACCTAAATTACAAATGAACACAGTCCATGCGATATTTAATATTAATATTTATTACGAGTGATGGACGTAGTTTCAAATCACCACGTGAAAAGATATTTGTCCACTTAGGCTATGAGAAGCAATACCCAAACGCAGTGCCCCAATCCACATCGTGAGCATACGCTTCCCATGACACCCTTCCTTGGCCCTCTAGTCTCGTGGAAATCGAAACCTGCAAATAGAGCTCAAGACAGAGCAAGGTGTTACTCTGCATGGTTTCTTTCCCTGATGTGCTTGAAATATCGGAATTCGGGCAATTGCATTGCAATCGTGCAGTGCGTGATTAATGCGGCACATTGAAATAGTATTATGAGGGTAGCTATGCGTGAAATATTTTTTCAAAAATATGTGGTTACGTTCCAAATGACAATATCATCAGTGTGTCAAATCGGCTTTGTCGAATATAAATTGAACATGATCACAAGGGAATATTGTATAATATTTTATGCTCCAATTTGACGATGTGATGTATAGTGCACCTATTTGTGAAAAGTGATGCCGTAATGCCATGAAGCCATATGAGGTATTACTTATTTGAAAGTTAAAAAAAAAACATACGTGCAAAGTTATGTGCTTGCGCAAATTATGAAAATTACGCCCAACGAGCATTGTTTGTTCAATGCGAAATGTTAGAATACGTATATCAAAAAGACACTGCGGTCAGATTACAATGGTGTTGTAACCGTGAACAATGCAAAGTGTTTTGTGGGAGGCCGTCTATTGGGTGTGCTTGAGTGTAGCGTGATTCATCAGCTGTGCATGTGCATTATATCTGTGTTTCCACGGCGGCGAGGAGCCGCACAAATGCCCCTGAGACAGGGGCATTTGTGCACATATTCAAAACTGGGAGAAAGAGGGAGAGTGCTTCAGGGAACCGACTGCAATTATATCACCACTCCGCAGTTATCGTCAACGGGCAAATTTTTTTCTTCCCCAAGACTGCGGTTCCTCGAGGGCACTCCGCAACAGTTGCTCCCCGAATGACCCAGTCAATCCAACTGAAAACGTGTTTGGACTTGAGAGAAATAACTTAAAATTTTAAAACATGAGAAGCAGGGGTATATGTGAGTCGCTCTTCTCAGGACCAACGAGAGTGCCGCTGTCACTTAGCCCGGTGCACGTTCCCGGCCTCTTGCAATTCCACGTTTCCCTTAAACTTAGGCCTTAAATTACTTTTGAAACGAATAAAATGTCACCCTTCATATATATATATATAACCATTACACACAGTAATCAACCCGAAGGTCGGTTTAGTAGGTGATGGTACAGATCACCCAGTACTAAGCCCTATACGGCGTGTGAAATTCACACATCAGGGTAGGGGGGCCAGTTCCTTTCCCTGTGCCGGTTATGGTTTCCCAGGAAGATCTGGTACCCGAGAAATAGCACAGCTTGGGTGGAGCTGCAGGTGCCCAGAGTGTCTTGCCCGGGAATCGAACCAGGGACCCTCCGGTCAGTAGTCCAAAGCTCTATCCCCTGGACTACCACGACCCTCATATATATATATGTGTGTGCGTGCGTGTGTATGTATATATACACTTTGGTTCACCTACTTCAAAGAGGCGACCGTGAGCAGTGTCTCACTTTACAGAAAATGATCAAATTTGCCAAAGAATTTCCGTTTAAGTCGTAGGCAAGAACGACGCTCAATTTTAGAAGCTTATCAGAAAAAACCTAGTGAGCCTACACTGGGCGATGACAAGTTCTTTCTTTAGAAGTATAGCAGAGCAAGTTGGCCCTTATTTAACCCCGCTTCCTCACATGAAACTCCAAATTCAAGATCATGGGCCCTTCCAAGTCACCTGTGAGCATTGAAAGCTGCCAAAACCGTTAGTGTTCAAGGTGATAGACTTCTAAGTCTCGAGTCTTTCTTCATCTCTAGGGATACGGAAGGTTGCGTTTTTTCCTTGGACAGAGATCCTTCTCCGTCTCTGCCTCAAACCCTTGCCTAGTCAGTCGGTAACATTGAAAGTCAGGGCCTCCTCGATCCCTGTGCTCCGATACGGTCCTGCTGTGAAATGCGGTATGAGCGGCCAGTGCCTTTTCATCTTCTCCCACCGCCTCCCTCTAATAATGTCTCGGTGTGTTTGAGAGAGAGAGAGATAGAGAATACTTTACTTGAGTGTCTATATATGTTTCATTCATTGTTGCACAGATGGGTCTATTTCAGAGAGAAAGATCAAGTTAAGTTTACGATTGGAGTTGAAGTGAACTTCAGCTTCTACCCGTTCTTCAATAAATTCACAGATTTTGCGGAGGGATTTACGAACGCGAGGAAGCACCAACTTCTAAGTTCAACTTGTGTCAACTTTCGAGCTCCACGTTTGACGTTCTTGCATCAAGTGCTTGTGAGGAGCCTCTATCTAACCGAGCATCAGCGAAGGCGGACGATGATTACCGACACGTTCAGATTGTAGAATTAATCATAAACCTAATGAATCTAAGTCACGGTTCAAGTTCCCAGTAAACGACGACTATCGTAAACAAGGTTTAATAGTGAATATTCATTTAAGTGGAAGCGTTTGTGATTATGGTTTCGCAATAGAAAAAGGATATATCGTATGGTAGAGTAGCAGATGACAAATGGATGATGGGTCGTTGTAAATTGATGTATTTTATTTCCCTAAATCCGTTTACATCTCGCTCTGTGTTCAATTATTGAGTCGCAATGACTTAATGTTGAAAAAACACTGATCTTTACATGTTTGCATTCCCATAGTAATCAAATGAGAAATGAAGGCTTCCGCGGATTCTGTACAAAATCATGATACTACTAAAAGTTATTAATAACTGTTTGTTGAAGATAACGATGATAAAAAAGGGAAGGGGAGAAGTGATCAAAGAGGCCGGGAGTGCATTGCATAGCAAGCAACGAAAAGCGGTGAGAAATATCGAGTTGATGAATATAGCCGAGGGAATGGAGTTTGCAGTTTCAGTTAGTGAATCCTTGGATTGCAGATCGTTGAGTGTGAGCAAAAATGGCCATGAATACGGTATTCCTTTATCTGTGGCAGATTCAGGGTCAGAGAGAGAGAGAGAAACGACGAGAAGCCAATGAGAGGAGTTCTAAGCTAAGTGGTAAGATCCTGTTGTGGAAGAATAGAGATTTTTGCGTGCCTGGCTGTGGGGGCAAATAAAAGTAACTTCCTCCAGCTGGGACACGGATGAGATGGCAAAGGCTTCTGCTATGTACCATGTGACGACGACGTGGCTCCCCTTCTCTCTGCTATTGTTGCGGTGCGGAAGGCGGGCGAGTTAACTCCACCAGTGAGTGGGTTACGCACACACGACCTCATTCGTTCCGTTTGCAAGACTTCCTCCGCGCTGAAAGAAAACGGGTCCTCCGTCTCCTTATTTCACCCAGAGCAATATTTATACGAAAAAGGGGAATTTTGAAGAGGTGGTTTGGTAACCACCCACTCGTGGGAAGAGAAAGGGCTTAGAAAGTTTCTTAAGTAATCAAACCAATAAGTTATGGACGCTGTTGTGTTTACGGTCGCGGGAAAACGAACAGGGGAAGGGCAAAATGTTTACTCTGGCCAAACATGAAACCCCTCCGTTGAGCTTTTTTAAAGGAACTTTGTGAGGAACGGAGGACTTTTTTCAATGCTTTCCTCCATTTGTTTCCAAGTAAGTTAAGGAAATCGTGCTAATAGTCGCCATTCAACATACTTCTCCGCCTTTCTGACTTCCTTAGAATGTATTTTTCGTGATATTGCTGGTTTGATTATCAAAATACCTGGAGCAGTTAAAATTTCCTGAAGTGTGATTGTATATCTATCAGAAAGTGACGAGTAATCGGAGCTCTAGGCGATAGTATACCGGTTTTGGTATCCTTTCGGTTTTTAGATCATAGGCCTTATGGAAAAGAAAAATTTTGCAACAGGTTATGACCCTGCGTTCAGATATCTGGAACGTTGATGATGCATCAAAAATACCGATTAATTATACTTGATCATGTTTGTTTGCAGTTTATAAACTTACCATTTAATGGGAGAACAGTCACATGACTTGATATAAACAGTTCGCTCATCGAGTACTGGCGAAAAGTCTATCGGAATTAATGGAAAACTATCCTTTAATAGCGATGCCACTCCCTGCAGATTGTTTAAGTTTTAGTGGAAGGTGAATATAATAAGGTAAATATTAAGACATGCAGAGAATTTCCTCCTTCTCTTAACAAGCGATTTCGTGTCAATGAAAATAAGCTTTCAAAGCAATAAAATCACAGATTCGAGGTTGCCGTAGTCAAACGAAAGATTTTTACGGCATGAGTTAAACTTGATAACGTTAATTAATTAAAGGAATGTCAGTACTGTATTCCCTAGGTTAGTTATCATTTACATTGAGGTGATTGGAGATATAATCGGGAGGGTGACATGTTAAAATCGGTACTCCCGTATCGCGAATAGCAATCGGAAGAAAATCAGAGTAATTTCACTTAAAACTCTGACATCGGTGGGCATCAATCAAGGTGGGTATTCATTCATCGTTGGATTGTAGGGCTCTTTCCACCAGCTGGCGCGGTTGTTTAAGCCAATGTTAATAGCATGTTCTGTCTTATTAACTTTTAATTCTCGCTGCCTTACGTTCAAAACTTGGCTTTTTTCAGAATATTCGTCGTTTGATATTTTCCCTTGAGGAATGGAATGGGCTTAATTAACAACTCCTTAATTGGGATTTATGGACGAGAGAATAATTAACGACACAAATTAAGAATTCCTGAGCGCGTCTCAAATGAGATCTCTGACTCAGGCGCCTATTGCAAATATTAGGAAATTTCCTGGTGACATTTTCTCTCTCCGACAATCGCGCACAATCGAAATAGGCGTCTTCCGTTTTTTTCGTAGGACAAGAGAGTTTGCTTTCGTTTCTGGAGCTTTGCCCATTTTTTCCCTCTAAAAAAAAACCATTCTCGTCTTTTTCAATTCCCATTCCTCCTTTTCTCCTACCCTCCCTCCTTTTTGCACTTTCCAATTGCTAAACTGTCACGGGCAACCCCCCGAGTTTCATCAGGAGGGAGAACTAACCCCTCTTTCCGTTTGTCACCCCTGCTCCTCAACCCCCGTTCACCTCCTCCCCTTATTCCATTTACTTCCTCGTTTTAAAACTTTCCTTCAATCTGTTTGCTTAGGACGTTTCATTCGTATTCCTTATTATTCGTGTTTCGGGAGTTTGTTGGGGAGGGGGGGGGGGAGCGGGAGGAGGGGAACTTGGCACTAGTTTCGGAGTTGTCGTCTTTTGTGTTTTATTTGCTGTATACGTACAATATTCCATTTCTCTACATTCAACCCCCCCCCCCTCCTCTCGCTCCAACTCCGCCTCGCGTGCGGCCTCTTGAAAGGTAGTGGCAGACATCAAGAAACAAAAGGCGACGGGGGCTGGGGAGGAGAAAGGCCTGGCTCGGATTGATCTCGGAGGGGGAGGTCTCGGTAATGAGAGGCGGGGCGGGGGCGGGGAAGGGAGATCATCCGTGAGATGAAGGAGAGAGGGCCGCTGGGGAGGAAATGGCTTCTGTGATCGGCACCTGCTCGTCTCTTCCAGATGACAGGAGGAGCTAATGAGGAGATACTTCGAAACATTTCCGATTTTTCTTTGCTCAAAATGTTGTACATAATGTCTAAATTATGATTTTTACGATGCATATTGTGAATAAAGAGCATGTTACACCGAACATCGTGCTATTTTTAGGAATTAATGAAAGTTCAGTGTCGAATTAGCATCAATCAGCCGTTAAATTAGTCTCCTCATCGTCGCTATCACAATCATCGATTCCCATATCGCCAACTCTTCATTTGAATTATTAATAATTACACGTTAAATGTGTTTTCAATCGCCTTGCATTGTATTTTTTCGACCATTCGCACAACGCAGAGATCAGGGCATTTAATCTTGCGCTCTGAATAAACATTTAAAGATTTGTTATCGGTATTTTCCTTTTTTGATCACATGGACAATTTTATAGGTGTATAGGAGATTTTGAGATGATTTAAAATTATAGAAGATTTTTTCCATGGTTACTCGAAGCCAAGACAGTGAAATTATGTGGTGAAAGGAGCCTCTAACTAGCTCAATCACATTACACCATCGCACTCAAAGGTGGGCTCAGTTGAGTTAAAAAGATACACACACCACACCACCCGGCTCATAGTTGTGCTGTTCTTCGTCGAGGTGGCGCGACCTGCTTCAAATGTTAGCCTGGCCGTGTGGCTAATCGCTGCCACGAGGAAGGCATTCCAGCGAGGTTGCCTTTTCTGGTGAACGGGAGTGATTCTAAAGGGTGACTCAAGATGCTGCTAAACATGGAATTAAATCTAGATTAATGAATAATTCTTGCGAGAGTCTCTTATCTTTAGAAAGAAGCCGGTGCTGGAGGAAAAAATCCTAGCGAAAGGAACAATGTATTCTGGCAATCATCAGCTGTAATCATACATTTGGAGTCATGGTGTATAGAGTGCTTCTCACGGATGAAATATCTTGGGTTCAACTCTTTGGGTTCATTTGAGTTGTGGGTTCAAATTGAATGAACCAGTACGTATGTGCCTGATGTCAACTTTGGCAGGTAATTATGACAATAGCATCACTGGTTAAGTCTCAAGAGCAGACCGTATGCAGAAATGCTCACGTATCCAGGAAGTGCGTGCCTATGCGAAAAGGATGACTCAGAGAAATGGGCTGTAAGACAACCGATCCGTTAAATTTACTATTTCGATCCGGAGGTTGAGTAGGACAAGAAATCTACGGCAAATTTTGAATTCTTTAAGTATGGCTCCTATAAGGAACTGGTTTAGGTTTTAAAATAATATTTATCCAGATAATTTAACCTCTTGAGAGCTGCAGTATTTTGAGTTTGACTTGAATCTCCACCGAGTTATTACAAGTAGCCCATATTCCATTCAACAGCCGTGCAAATTACAATGGCCACTTTTTAAGTCGTGACTCCATTGCACTGAGCATTTGATTTGCTCAACTGTAATTATGTACTGTGCTGGGTTATTGGATATTTTGAAACAGTGATTTAGTTCCGCAAAACATTCGCAATGTTAGTAAATAAAATTGTTGAATAATACCCACGAGTCATCAAAATAATATTATGAGTTAAATAAACTAATAAAATGTTATGTATTAAATAACGGGTTGGATAAGGTTGAAAAGTAATCGAACTGGTTTACGATGGCACTATTGTTTTTGCTTATTTATGGAACAGCTTCTCCTTAGAAATTTGAATTGTTACTCATGGAACACACGTGAAACGATTTTTTGATAGTGTGATATTGATTTAAATTACTTCATTTTGGATTTCAATTACAAATATATCGATGAGAAAATAATCTTAATCAAAACGGCAACCCAGAAAAATCGGGAGAAGGGCGTTCTAAGAAATCAGAGTGAGTATGAGTATATAGCAAGGACACGTTGACATTTAGAAAAACTATCAAAGGAGAAAGTCTCGGGGAGGAACAACTAAGGGACAGTCTGAATTTTACTTAGTACCGTGCTAGCTACCGCTAAGGCGTGTGGCAGGGGGTGATTCCACACCAGACTATTTTTGACCTAAAATACTTCCCCCCCCCACTAGCGTTGCTGGACGTTATTCCGATCCCTTATCGCTCGTGGGAAAAATGACATCTTAAATCTACCTGCTCTATACTTAATCTCTCTAATTTTATTGACATGATCTCTCCTGCCGTGGGGGTAATAATACATTTCAACATGACTGCTAAAGAGACATCCTTCCAAATTATGCTAGAGATTTTATCTGTTATAAACCTTCACCTCGTGAGTGATTCTCAGCCGAGCTGCTGTAACAATTTTGAAACGATTCTCAGTTTGACATAACAAAGTTTAACAAATCTAGTTCCTCTACAATGTTTAAATGCCGTTTCTGCAGTTTTCGAGCCTCCTCGTAACTCAACATTGCTGGAGACCGTGGTTGCTGAGGCACGCATCATCCGGGTGTTTTTCGCGCCCGAATTCCAGGGTCATTCGTCGGGTCATCACGGACAGTGTAAATGAGATCTCAAGTCATCATTTTTCCGCCGACATCGACTGTTATTTTCCTCGCTCTTTCGCCTCCACCCCACGGAAATCAGTGCAATAAAAAATATTCGGGTGTATCTCTCGGCGCCGCTGATGCAAGGAAATAGGAATTGAAACGCGAACGCAACATCCCTGGAGTTTGTTATTGGTTGGCGCCGTTGCAAATTTGGCAGGCGGATGCCACTTCCCTCCTACACTGTTTCTGCAAGCTCCAAGACGTAATTGATATTGGCATCGAGTGACATCCCAGTAATCTGTATTTGCAGGTTAACGATCACTTGTGTCGCCGCGTCAGTCAGTGAGTGCCTTTTGGATTTCCGAACGTATCGGAGCATTGTGCGATAAACGCTGATGCCGCAACCCATTATTAAACGGATCTAGTTTCGGAGGAAGTGAGAGGTACATTTCACCTTTTAATTGTGTCACACACCATTTTGGTTCGACTGGGGATCTCTCGAGGCGCCGCGCGATGTGATTGGTTCTATTTAAGAGAGTCAGCAGCTGATTTAAAGTTCTCATATTTGCTATCGTGTTCAGTATCACGAATTTTCACGAGTTAGCTCTATTTACGCCCGATCTTGATGTATATTATTGATGTCGAGCTCCCTCGCCAAAGAAGTGAGATGATCTAGTGCAACACTTATTTCTATTGACTCATGCGACAGCATTAATAGCTTGCCTGATTAGAAGCATTATATAGTATATTGCGCCTTGAATCGCTGCGTCTTTAGTGTTCCTCTGCATCAGCCGATATCAGCATGGCACTGCGGACAGATTTTCTCCTTTGCCATAAATTTGTATATGAAATGTTTCTTTAATTATTGTTTATAATATCTATTTGCTTACTTGAATTGATGAAACTTGTTCACCAACTTTCTGTCATATTCCCTCAGCAAATTATTATTTTATTTTATAGTTTTACGAAGATAATTAAATGAATCAAGGCCCTGATATCAATGCTTTAGCATCTTCAGGTAAAATGATGATGCTCACTCCTTTAAATTAGAGACGCGGTTTATTTTTTTGCGTGGCAGATTCAATTTTTCCACAAAATAACAATTTGGAATTTAATTTGTTTTTATCTCTCAGGAGAACACTCACTATGTACAATATATTGTCGTGCATGGGTTGATAGGCAGTATTATTGGACGATGAGTAACCACAGTAGTCAATCCGTAGGTTGGCTGCTGTGGGTAAGAGTAAAGCTGACCCCGTCCTAAGCACTCCGTCGAGCGAAAGCCGTGAGGCCGGGAGGAGATGGGGGATGCCTTCCCCTACACCGCACGTGGTTTCCCCGGAGGATCTCTTGGCCAGAGAACCTCACAGCTTTGGGTCGACCGATTGCCCTCAGGCAACTCCCAGAGTTGAACCTTCAGTTCAGAAGCTGTGCGATGGACCATTCTGGACTCTCATGCCACTCGGAAAATGAATAGAAATCCACAATAAATGCATCAATAAAAAGTCACCTTGAAAATTTCACATAATTTTGGCAAAGTTATTTCTTAATTCTTCATAATTGAATTTCAAGAAGTTGAAGAGCGTCCTTAAATTACATGCGACGATTTTATACCTTTTTTCTCCTCTTTCCTTTCGTTGTAAGGATCTGTAGGATATTATCCACCCTCTTTAGGTAATCATTGGTGATATTGTACTAGGTTTGCATATTTAGTATTGGTAACAATATTGTCCTGACGTGCGCGTGAAGTGCCGAATTTAGACCTTGGGTTAAGTGTGCGTATAATCGCAGATCGTGGTGGTATTGATAAGACGACAGTGCTCGCACCATTATAACTGAAAATTTGGTGATGCGAAAGATATAACACGCTAAACTCGTCCTCCCGAAGGTCTTTGGACGGGCGACCAAGAGCAGAGTCGAGTGTCTGCTTGCGAAAACCTTCTGAGAGGGCATCGCGACGATTTCCCAACCCCCTTACAGTCACGACTTGGCTCCAGCGGACTATTTCCCATTCCCAAAAATGAAATCCTCCCTCAAAGGACACCACAATGCCACCCTAAGTGTTGTCAAAGAACCTTGCACGCACGATTACCGATCGCTTCGACTACGAGTTTCCACTGAAAAAGTACTCTCCCGTGAAAGGCAACTTAATATTTTTATTTTACTGGCATTGGAATATTAACAGTGAAGTTTTCGGGAATCACTCGCGGAGCGAAGGTTCAATTGCAGATTAAAGCTCTTGCATACATTGGATACCTCTTCAGTGATGATCCTGAAATTGCTTTGTTAACCACTCCATGGTATTACTGTAGGATAGTTAAACTCCTTAAAATTAGAAAGTAGAGCTGATTGAGTTAAGATGCCATTTCTTTCCACGAACGTTAAGGGAGGGATCGGGATTGGTACGGTGGCTATCGTACTGGCTTCCCACCCAGAGGGCGCGGGTTCAAATCCCGGCGGTGTTGAATATTTTTCAGAGGTATCTCGAGGTGCTTTGTGGAGGGCACTTTGAGTGAGTACGCTATCTGTCGGATGGAACGTTAAGCTGCGGACCCCTTGGCGCCTTTCGTAAAGAGTAGGCTAATGCCGACGCCAGGTTTCTCTCCACCCTTCATCCTTTCCTGTCCATCCCCTATGGCGCAAATGACCTCAGCTGACGGTCGCCTCCCCTAAATACCACTACTACTACGATAAGGGATCGGAATAATGTTGTCCAACCTGCGGTAGGGGTAAAAGGTGTTTTGGGTCAACGGTAGCCTGGTGTGTAATCACCTCCTGCCACACACTCTGGCGGTGACTTGCAGGGTGCCATGCACAATGTATGCAAGTGGAAACAATTTGAAAGGAATTTTAGTAATGGCTGGAATAATGCAATAATGAGATTTGTATAAGATGCGACCTTCTTGACTCTCCCCCGGCGAGGGAAAGCAATGAAATGACACACCCTCTGGGGCCCTCTCTAATTAAAGTACCAAAACCCCTTAAGCCGGGAAAATATCGATTTGAATGAAAGCAAAGTTATAATTTCCAAGAGAAATGTGACCCGCGGGGTAGTTGCGGGTTGTACATATTGGTGGAATCGGGGAAAGTGCGCGGGAAAAGAGAGAGGTAGAGAGTTGAGAGGGTGGGGGCCGGGGGTCGGCCGCCTTCCCGGCGGTGCGCCCCCGCTAAATGCCACCGGCGGAGGTCCCTTTTGGTGCACAAGTCGTCGTCATTGATCGGCGTCTCGTTTAGGGGAGTGCGAGCGTGCTCGGAGGTGCGGGCGTCCATTCATTCGCGCGCGCATTAAGGGCAGTGAAAGAGTGAGTCCGAAAGAGGGAAAAGCTCCGTGAATAAATAAATGAATAAATTTGTGAGAGCCTGCGGGGGTGGGGCATTTTTCTGTTCCGCGACCGTGGAGATCAAAGGGCGAAGGTAAGGAGGAGGAGGAGGAGGTGGGGGTGGGAGACACTTGAATGCCGAAGGGGGCAGCACCCTTCTTACATTCTCCCGGGAGCGAAGGCGGTGGAGTCCCAAGGGGCCGGGACCGGGGCCGGGGCGGGGGAGGGGAGGGGGGGGTGAAATAAAAGCAAATCGTAAAGCGAAGAGTGTATGGCTTTATGTATTTATGCGCTCTCGCACGGCCCGACCTGCGTCGTGCGTTTGCGTGCTCCAGCCCCTCCTCATCTCTTTTATTTTGCGTATTTTATTTTGCATTTCCCTTCTCCGAGAGAGGCCTTCAAATCCTTGGGGATGGAAGGAGGGGATGGGATGGGGGAGAGTCAGCGAGGGCCGGCCACCTCCCGGCGTCCTCGTGGCCTTGCGATAACGCGCGCCCCACTTGCCCAAACGTACTCTACGGCCTTTTTTTTAAATCCCCCGTCGTCAGGCGCAAAAAAAATAATTGTGGCACCTCATTGGGCACGTGACCTCTGAGGAGGAAATTGAACGAGCGAGGGAAGATACACTCGGGTTTAATTTTTCAATTCCTGCGTGCACTCGTTGTCAAGCTTAAAAGACCTCGCGAGTCAAATTTTAGAACTCATGAATCATTTCCGACATGAAAATATAGTGCAAGTCCAATTAAATTTTATTAGCTGCCCTAATTGTCTTCCGGCGCTTGATTTGGTATTTACAAAGACGTTGTAAGTTTAAAAAACTGGGCTAGTAAATACAATGGTGAGTGGCTTGCATTGCGTTATTCTCATGCCTAAAATATCATGCCTTTGTTTTGCCGTTTTCATTACCAATGAAAATGGTTTATTACCAAAATATGCATTATGTGTGCATCTAAACGGTTAGAAGCGGCTTCGGGGAAAAAGATTTCCTTCCAAAAATGGAAGCCTAGCCAATAAGTAAGTCGCTCGTTAATTCCAAAATGCCTTGCTTCCAAAATCCCTAAAGCGGAGGCAGGCCGGATGAAAACATTTGGAGCGAACGTGCGGTATGCTAGAATTAGCCCTCGTTACCGTTATTACAACAAAAACTACATCGGAATACTCTTATCAAGAAAAGCAAGGTAAAAAATAAACACCAGGCGTTAGTGTTGGAATCTCTGCATAATGGTGAAACGAATGGAATTCCGTGAAATTCCCCAGAAAATGTATTACTATGGCTGGGTTTCTTTTGACCCTAATAGCATCATCAAATGCAGTTCACTGAATACTCTTTTGTGAACACTACCAGGACCTGAGCAGAACACGTATTTAAATAGCAGCGTCCGACGAACAATATGGGCCGTGCTGCAGTATCAAATCTGCTGAATTTTACTGTTTTAAAATTTTTCATCAATTAAACGGGAAAGATATCATCGAAATGATTGAAAATAGTGTTTTACCTCTCAATTTTCGCGAAAGTATTAAATGGAGCTTACACATACCAAGAGCTTCCGTACACGAGGTTTTTTATACGTGATTAATATTTTAATGTTATCGTTATATTACCATGGATTAATTAATTTATAACATCACCTGGTTCATGCATACTACACGCCGGAATACAAATATGACATCTTGAATATACCTGTTCAACACTTAATCTCTCTAATTTTATTCACTTGATCTCTCTGTTTTCGTACCACAATTGAGCTAATAATCAATTTACGACATCATCGTTGAAGAGATATCCTTCCACTTTATGCAAGAGATTTAATCTGTAATTTAACCTTCGCTCCGTGAGTGATTCCCAGCTTAGCTGCTCTAATATTTTGGATATAACCTAGTTCCTCTAATAACATGTACATGCTTATAAGTTTATCATAACAATGTTTTACATATCTAGCTCCTCTACACTGCACGCGATCCAATTCGGTAATCAATCCAACTTCAACCCATATACTCGTAATGGCAACAACATATTCTAAATGAGACCTAACTAGTTAAAGATAACACTGCTCTCTTCGTTACATGCACAGATAACCAGGGCACTTCATGAATTTCCCTAAATGCTAATCCAAGTTTGAAGCCAACTTTATGTTAATTGCTCATTAAAATCGGCGATCGCGGGTATCGCAAAGCTCGCCCGCACTTGAGAATACGGATGCGTGCGATGGCTGATCGTGGGAGGGTTGTGAAACCAACGGGAGGTCGATTTTTAAGGATATCACCACAGAACTTAACGTACATGCAATCAATTAAACAAAAATACATGCAAACTTACTCGGCATTGAATGTCGCGTTTGCGCGGAATTTATGATGAAGTCCGGAAATGAAAAAGAAAGTACTTGGTTCTTCCACGTGCATTTAATTACACACGACCTAGGTTTCGAATTACAAAGACATACTCATGCAAAATGCAGAAGACATACCTTCCTATATACACTATAGAGGGACGGGGGAAGGAGGGGGCATGGCACCAAATAGGAGGGCGGATGTGGAACAGCGTCAGGCACTTTGGAAAGGAGAGAGGTCTAAGAGGTGAAGAATAAATCGAGTCATTATGCATATGCATACGTTAAACATTCCTGGAAATATTTACTACCTTACTGTTACTGTACATGGCGCCCGGAAAGGTACCGCTAAGGTGTGTGGCAGGGAGTGATTACACGCCAGACTACTTTTGACACAAAATACTTTTCCTCCGTGGCTTGGTCGTGACCTGATATCTTATCGTTCGTTAGAACCAAATAGCGTGGGAAAACTTTTCCAAATGTTCTGAAAGCATCTAAGATAGTGGACGCATTATTTCATTGGCTCTTAAGGGTCCTTCGACCCGCGGGTGCCCACGACGCAGGGTGAAGAGGAGAAGCTGATAGGCAGGGCCTGCTTGCCATACACACATATTATACATACTCTGTATCCAGCAAAATATCCAGGATATTAGCGAGGCCGTCCACAAAGCACGAGGAAAAATCAGAGAGGTCCTCGTCAGAGCCAAGGACGCAATTGGCCTAAAGGCCCCAGGGATTTGTCATCAAGTCATTTGTGCACGCGGAGACGACTAAATTGGAAAGACCGGAGTGAAGGAACACCGACGACACCTACGGCTGCAGCAGGTGCAGAAATCAGCCGTCGCGGAACACAGCATCGGGATGGACCACGCCATTAAATTCAATGTAACAAAGTTGCTTGCCCACTCCGTTGGTTACTGGGACCGAATAATCAAAGGATCCATTGAAATACGGATGGACAGTCGGAATTTCAATAGAGATTCCGGCTACTCTCTCAGCAACGCGCGGAAACCGGTGGCGCAGAAGGTTTAAGGAGAAAGGACGAGAACACGGCGCCATGGCGACCAATCGGGAGGCTCCAACATCTTTCCCTCCACCACGGACCAATCACGAGTCACCTGACCCGTGGACACGTACAAATAAGACGGCCAAAATGCACCGGGACGACGACGGACGGACGGGGAGCAGCAGCAGCAGCAGCAGCAGCAGAGGAGCCGAAGGAGCAGCGCAGCAGCACCAGCAGCACCCTAGCACCCAGGCAGGAGCTTCGAGACCTAGCGGCGAAGGAAATCATCGCGCAAGTGGTGTTTCCGTCCGACGTGAGGGCTCACGAGGCGAGAGCCAATCAGAGGCGAGCAGGCCCATAGCCTTGGCTATATAAGTCGGCGCGTTTCGTCAAGTCTTCACGGCGCTATGGTTAAAAGCACAGCGGGTTGAAACGGCCGTGAAACATCTGCAGCGTGCCACTTCGACCCTAGAGGGATGGTTCCGGAGATGGCGCCTGCGGCCGAATCCCCTTAAATCCGTCTTTATGGTGTTCGCCGGGAGCCACGATACCCGTCAGTCCGGCATATCACCACCCTCCATCTCTCTGTGGAACAGAGCCATCCTCCCGTCCAAATCCGTTACCTACCTTGGCGTCCATCTTGACAGACACCTCGCCTTCAGGCGACACACGGGTGCCGTAAGGGCAAGGTGCAGCCGTCGCGCCAACCTTCTGCGTGCCGTCCGGGCTAACGGTCGCGGAGTATCCGAGGGCTGCGGGGTGCTTCTGTACAAGGCCTTCATCAGGCCTGTACTGGAGTACGCCGCTCTCGCGGTGCTGCCTATGGGCAAGGGTATAGAACGATATGCGTCTTTTGAGCGTAGAATTCTACGACGGCTCCTCCTCCTCCCGCACGACACCCCCAGAGAATACATATATGACCGTGCTGATGTCGAACCCATACTCCACAGGTTGTGCCGCACCCGATGCAGAACGGCGGCCCGCCTCGCGGATTACAACGTGGAGCTGCTCACCACCATCATGGGCAGCATGGGAGGCCTGCTACGTCGCAGGCCAGTGATTAAGCTACAGTCACCGGCACGGATCATCCACTCCACCTTCCCCAGCTATTATCCGGATACCAACTTGCCTACATACCGCGTCAGAACGGAGCTACCAACACCCACATGTCTGCTTCCGGACCCTGACCTACCACTATTTCCCCCCCCTCGCCGTAGATCAAAGAAGTGATCCGAAAAAACTAGTCAAAGTGAAGTGATCCTAAAAGTGAGATCCCAGTGAACCTTCCAGTGTAATAAAAAACAGTATTGTGTTTCCATATTTTGTTATTTTATCCATATTCTATTAATGTTTTGTTTCTGTTGTTCTTATACCGTCTGTCTTCGCTCTCTCTTCTCCGGTGGTCTGGCGGAGGTTTTGCGGGTTTCCCTCCGCCCTTGGGCGAATGCCGGGCCGATACCGCTCCCGTAGAAAAGAAAAGAAAGGTTTTTCCGCAAACGCTACCCTCTTTGTAGCCTGTCCTTATTTATTTCTTTTCCACCCCGAAGAGGATTATTATCCTATAACGGGGTTTCCGTGTTGTGATTGTTATGTTTACATATTGTTTATGTACTCTTTACATCTGTAACCTATAATACGGAAATAAAAACCTTTGAAACGTGAAACATCGCACCGCTACCTGTGAATTCTATACCTCTGTCGTTGTGTTTTCCACCCCGAAGAGGAGCCTATCCTAAAACGGGGCTTCTGTTATGTTATTGTTAGTCACTTTGTAGTTTATTCCTTCTTTCGATGCGTATTTCATGACGGGAATAAAACATTTTAAATTGTAAAACCATCGCTACATTCTTTGAAGAACCAACTTTCATTGTTACCCATTGTGGGAGATTGTTCCCAAACGGGGGTTTCCAATCGTCAAAGTTTTCATGATATATTCTTGTCACCGTTATTTAATCTGTTCCTATTACGGTTGCGGAATAAAAACCGTCCAAGCTGAAAACTGAACAGAGTTGGCACTAATGTGCCCTGAGGACGATTCTCGAGTCGAGCTTTGAGACCGTCGGCCAACATGGATCCCCTGTCCCCGTGGAAGACCCGAGAAAACTTCATTCAGCTTTAACACTTCCTCTCCAAATGTATGATTTCAGAATTTGAAGTCAGTTGTGTGGTTGTTATCTAGTAGGTGCTTGGCAAAATGAGGGGAAGGATTTTTGTTTTGGAAACCCGCGAAATGTTCTCTCACTCCTCCTCGGAATTCCCGCCCGGGCAGCGATTGGACTAGTCTCGTATTGCATATCACTCATTCTGCGACTGCATCATCCGGGTATTATGCAAACTCATCCTTTTGCAGGCATTTAATTTTGTTAAAGACTTTTATCTCACTGTGGTTAGTGTGCTCGATTCTTTTGAAAAAAAACTCTCTTCAATCAAATGCATTTAATAAAGTACATTTTGCGTGTTAATATATCGGTAAATTTTTCCAAAAAATAAATATTTTACTTGAATTTGAAGATAGATAAAATGTTTTCTAGGTCAACGTCTTAAATTGGAACATTTTATGATGTTTTAGTAGCAATGTACTCCGGTAAGGTTATAAAATATAAATGTCAGAATTGGAAATAAAACTAATTTATTGATGCCGACGGATGAATATTTCCGATACCGAACAAATATTTACGCTTTAGTTGATAGAACCTTCATTCGCACATGCAATGAGAAATGACATACTTCAATTTCAATTCACCTATAAATGGAAATCGCCATTAGACCGTTATTTTAAACAATTCAATTATTATTCAACGTTACCGTTTTGCACCATTCAGCTTCATTAGTGCATTTTCCCTCGAAGAATATTAATGCAGCATCAACCGTCATCCAGACAAACATTCATATTAAAAACGTCGATATACACATATGCACACACACACACACACACACATATATATATATAATATATATTATTATTATTAGGAAATCTATCGGTTAAGGTAGGTTTTTGGATGGACACAGCTCCTAAATAAATATTTTGTGACTCCTAACAAAACACAAAATCCATCATCCTACTCTATATCAGGTCCCTCTTCATCTCTGAGTACTTTCTTCCTCACTTCATCCCGTCCAACATCCCTATCCTGTTCTTTCCCTTTCCTCGTTTGCCTAACATTCTCCCCACTATCACAGTCTTCAACAACCCACTGCCCGTCAATACCCCCTTCATGCACTTTTCCTGCCTCCATAGGATTTCTCCCAACAAACCACTCTCTTCACCCACCATACCAAGTACTTCCTCATTTGTTTTCTTCTCTGTCCATTTTACCTTCTCCATTCTTCTCCACACACACATTTCAAAAGACTCCAGTCTACGTTTATCCTCCTGCTTCAATGACCACGTTTCAGCGCCGTAGATAGCTAAGCTTCATATCAAAGTTATCCTATGCGAGGTGAGATGGAAGGATAGCGGGGATTACTGGGGTGATAATTATGGACTAATACACAGCGGGGGGGACGAGAGCCAACGAGGGGTTTCCATAGTATTAAATGAAGAGGTAGGAAGAAGCGTAGTCAACATAGAGCATGTAACGGATAGATAATTACTTGTAGAGATAAAAGCAGAACCGACGAACTTGGTTATTATTCAGGTATACATGCCAACGAGCAAGCACAAGGAAGAAGAGGTCGATAGGATATACGATCAGTTAGAGGACATAATCGCGTGTGTTCCCGCAGGGAAACATTTGATAGTGATGGGGGATTGGAATGCGACGGTTGGCGAAGGAAGAGATTGTGATGAGGTGGGGGACTACGGTGTAGGCACGAGGAATGACCGCGGGGAGAAAGCAGTTGAGTTCTGCAGGAGACAGGGGTTAGTCATCACCAACACTTGGTTTAGACACCACAAAAGACGCAGGTATACATGGAAAATGCCAGGTGACTCTGAAAGGTATCAGCTAGATTATATCCTGGTTAGACACAGGTTTATGAACAGTGTGATAAATTCGCACAGCTTCCCGGGAGCGGATGCGGACTCTGACCACAGTTTAGCTGTTATAAAATGTAGCGTCCGTTTCAAAAAGATAAGGCAGGGGCGGCAAGTTAGAAAATGGAACGTAGAAGTATTAAATGGTTTGAAAAGGAAGGAGTACCAACAGGCGGTAGAGGAAATCATGAAGGATGATAAAGAGCTAAGTATTATCGAAGGGGGATCGAGATGGTGCGGGGGCTAACGTACTGGCTTCCCACCGTGAGGGCGCGGGTTCAAATCCCGGCGGTGTTGAATATTTTTCAGAGGTATCTCGATCCCTACTTGAGGTGCTTTGTGGAGGGCACTTTGAGTGAGTACGCCGTCCGTCGGATGGGACGTTAAACTGTGGACCCCTTGGCGCCTTTCGTAAAGAGTAGGCTAATGCCGACGCCGGGTTTCTCTCCACCCTTCATCCTTTCCTGTCCATCCCCTATGGCGCAAATGACCTTAGCTGTCGGTCGCCTCCCCTCAAAACTACTACTACTCGTATTATCGAAGAAAAATGGGGAAGGATCAAGAAAGGGTTATCGAAAGCCGCAAAAGACACTATTGGAACCGTTAACGCTAAAAGGACTAAGAAACCATGGATCACGGATGAGATGATTATAAAGATGGATGAGCGGCGAAAATGGAAGATTTTAAATACAGAATTAGGCAAAATGAAGTGCAAAGAATTGAACAATAAATTGAGGCGGGCAACAAATAAAGTAAAAGAAGCATGGTGGAAGACGCAGCGCGATGATAGGGAAATTCTGCAGAGGAAGGGTGAAATTGGTGCGCTGTACAGCAAAGTTAAATCTTTATCGTTAAGTAAGAAAGGGAGATCAATGCTAAGAGTTAGAGATAAGGCGGGAAGATACCTGTAATTGTTGACACAGGAAAGATCCAAGAGAGATGGAAGGAGTATATAGAGGAACTGTATAGTAAAGAACTTCGACCAACAAAGTTAGACATTGAAAGAGAATATGACGTAGAGGAAGATAGCTTAGGTCCAGGTACACTAGACGATGAGATAGAAAGGGCATTAAGGGAGATGAAACTAAATAAGGCCGTGGGGGTGGATAACATTCCCACGGAACTATTGAAATGTTTAGGCAAATGTGGAAGGAAGAGACTATATGGGCTGATTCGTTGGGTCTACGAGGAAAGAATCTGGCCGGAAGACTTTGTGAGATCAGTTTTAGTTCTTATTCCGAAAAAGGTAAAGGCCACGTCAAGTGAGGACTACAGGACAATAAGTTTGATATCCCACGCGTCTAAAGTTGTGGTCAGGATGATAAACAAAAGTATAGAGAGTAGGGCAAATGATTACTTAGGGGATGACCAGTTTTGGTTTAGGAAGGGGAGAGGTACGCGTGATGCCATTGCGGTAATGAGATTATTAATCGAGAGGAATATAGAATACAACCAGGAGGTATTTGTCTGTTTCGTAGATTTCGAAAAAGCGTTTGATAGAGTGAATTGGGGAAAACTAATGAGTATAGAAAAAGGCTAAGCTAAACATTAAAATAGGAGGGCAAAAAATAGAGCAGGTAGAACAGTTAACGTATCTCGGTAGTGTTTAGAAGAAAAGACTCGTAAAAACTTTTATATGGAGCGTAGCTATGTACGGCGCAGAAACGCGGGCATTGAAACAGGAGGATAGTGGTAGACTGGATGCTTTTGAAATGTGGGTGTGGAGTAAAATTGAGAAGGTGAAATGGACCGAGAAGAAAACAAATGAGGAAGTACTTGGTATGGTGGGCGAAGAGAGGGGTTTGTTGGGAGAAATCCTATTGAGGCAGGAAAAGTGGCTGAAGGGGCTATTGACCGGCAGTGGGATGTTGAAGACTGTAATCGAGGGGAGAATGTTGGGCAAACGAGGAAAGGGAAGGAACAGGATAGGAATGTTGGACGGGATGGAGGTCGGAGGAAATTACTCAGAGATGAAGAGCGATCTGATGTAGAGTAGGATGCTGGATTTTGAGTTTTGTTAGGAGTCACAAAATACTTTTTTGGTAGCTTTTTCCATCCAAAAACCTACCTTAACCGGTAGATTATCTAATAATGATTCATTCACATGGAAATATATATAAGGAAAACGGATAGCCGTTACCGTGTGAGTGTCCTTTTAAGTGTTGCTATTCTATTTGTGTTCTATTGTCCCGTCCCATTATTATATATATATATATATATATATATATATATATATATATATATATATATATATATATATATATATATATATCAATATAGACTTTTAAGTTTCGCTACTTCGCTTTCGATCCGCTTCCGAATTCGTTAACATTACCACTTTTTATCGGTTCTTGAATTCACATCGCTATTTTACCAGTTCATGAGACTCCCGTTTTCATTATTTGATGCGCTGTGGTGAATTGGCCGTCGTCAAGGTTTCCTTGACATTTGCTCGAAAGTTAAGGTTTACCACCGTGAGTTTCGTTGATTGAGGTACTAACACAGGTATGGTCTCTCGTAGGAGGGAAATGAATGCGTCCTCGTAAAAATGCATGACAACACTCCCCCGTTAGTCAATTGGAGCGTGCGGAGGAGCGGGAGGCAGGAGAGAGAGAGAGAGAGGGGTGGGGGAGTAGTGTATACAAAAACCACTGTTCTGTCAGCCAGCAGACCAGTTGTCTGGCCAGGGCAAGATGCATGCTGGGACCGCCGCTAAAGGACGTGCTTATTTATTCGATGCTCGAAGATAGAAACGCTGTGCAGTTTAGCGGGATCCTCCTGCACATTGGCAAGCCGGTCGCCGAATGCAGTGAGCCCTTTGAGAAAATGGCCGATTACACACACACATATCCGTGATTCTCAAATGCTTGAAAAACGTCGATTAAAAAGTTGCGAGCGGTCACCTTCACGCATGAATTACAAAGATTTTCTTGTCCTATGCTTCACGTTTTTTTTTTTCTAAAAGCAACTCGTAAATACGGATGAATGCCTACCTTGCCTTACTTTTTAATAATTATTTAACACTCCATGTTACAGGAGAGTCAAAATTCAATACAAATATTGAGAACGTGTAGATTACCTGATTAAAAAATATATAGATATCTTTGATTACCAATGATCTGGAATCATAGATATTACGAATCGAGATAAGCTCATCGACAATAATTTGTACATTTATATTGATGCGAATATTCTTGCTAAAAAAAGTAAACCCATTGCCCATTAAACACCTGGGATTTGCTGATTTTTTCAAAAGATGAATAAAAATACATGTCTGTTTCACAAGAAAAAGGCATTCTGTTTATAAAAGGGTCGATACCCTAATAACACCAAAGAAATACCATTTCCACGATACTTGCTCTGGATTTGTTAACTATGGAATGAGTGTGAGATTTAAAACTGGCCTCAAGGCTGTCAAATCCCATTCATCATGGCAGTCACGATTGTTTAAGAATAGTCACACTACAGAACGGCCGGAAAATGGTGTAGAGACACATTGGATCCGTGGATTACTATTTATTACTTAAAAATTGCTTACGTTGCAGTAAAATTTGAAGAACCTGCCTAGAGGAGTAAAATAGAAAACAAAAATTACACATTAAAATCATTGAAGACAACTATTATCGGGAAGGTTTTCTTGTTAACCGTCAATTTTAATTCTGGATTGAAACAAGTATGCGAAGGAAACTCATGCGTGCATACATAGTTCCCTGCAAGTACATCGCCCAGGTGTGTGGCTGGGATGATTCCATAACAGACTTCTTTTGACCCAAAATAGCCGCCCCCCTGGCGTGGTCGGACAATATTATTCTGATCCCTTATCTTTCGAGGGGTAAGTGACATTTTGAATCTACACTTAATATCTTTAATGTTATTGACATGATCTCTCCTACCGTAGTACGATGGCTGTCATAATACATTTTGAACATCGCTGCTGAAGAAACTTCCTTCATATTCATATGCAATAGCTACAATCTGTAATTTAACCTTCGCTCCGTGAGTGACTCCTGACCTAGTTCCTCTAATAACCTTTATACGCTTCTCAGTTTATCATAACAACGTTTTACAGGCCTAGTTCCTCTACGCTGCCCGAGATGTAATTCCACAATCAATCAAATTGCATGAGGATCACGATGCGAGCATCATGTACGTATGTTAAGCCAGATATTCTAAATAATGCCCAACTAACAAGCGAAAGATAAAATTGCTCTGTAACATTCTCGTCGCATTTTCCCAGTACTCTTCCCATAAATCCTATTTTTTTGTTAGCTTTTCCATATATTCCCCGTATGTTGTTCATGCAGGAGAGGTCGTGAGTGAGGGTAACTCCTACATATGTAATCGAGTCTACACATTCCATTTCGATGTTCCCAATGCAGTAGGCGTTCGGGAGGGAATAGCTCTTTTTCCAAAAAATAATCACTACGCACTTTTTTAAGTTTAATCCTAATTTCAAAGTGTCGCACCAGCGTTGTATTGCATTAAGGCCATCTGCCAAAGCTATTTCACGTATGAATCAAAATGTGGAAGTTGGAAAGACTAAGGAAGTTCCTGTGTGTTCCTGTGAAAGGGAAGGGCGTGAACCGTATGTACGAGCATGCAATACAAATTATTCAGAAGGAATTCGTACACGAACATGAAGGCTCTTTTTTGTACGTCACAAATACTTGTAATAAACAGATGAAATCCGTTTTGCGGAATACATCGCAGTGCCAAATTGCAATGTTATTATTTCGCAATGCAGATGCCGCCATTGTGTTGGGATTGCCGTTCCATCTGGCAGGGCGAGGGTTTAGCTGGCGTTGCACTCCGCATCTTCAGGCCCGAAGCACATCTTCGGATTGCAGTCGGCATACTTATATTTATTTGTAAATTGAGAGCTTTGTTGAATTTTTTCTGGTTTCGTACCGACAGCAGACGGAAGCGGTCGACTGGAATCCAGCTCTTAGCCGACGGTGACTTTGGCCAAACTCTTCACGCAAGAGGCGCCCGATGGGGAGTCGTGCACCGGACGAAACCCATACGGGGAATACACCGCCCACTAGGAATACCGCGCATTTGGAATTGCACCCCGAGCAGAGAGCGCGGTGGCCACTTCATCACGTCGGGAGCGAATTTCTTTCGAAATATCGATCTTCGTTCGTAAATAGTAAAACAAACGCGTCGACTCTAACATCATTAACATTTATATCGAGTTTAACCGAGAACAAACGGAGCCAATGAGATGTCCCTCATGAATAGTAACGGCCGCTGCGACACGGGCACACACACAAACGTCGAGGAATCGATAATGAGCGTACGTAAGTTAGTCGGGAATCCTTTCCTTTCATCCCCCCTCCCCTCCCCTCTCTCCTTCTCATTCCCGCGATGAGGGAATTCCTGGAACGGGAGAGGATCCCAATCTCTTCCCTGGCTCGCCCTCAGGCTCCCTCCCGCCCCTTTCACGTCCGGGAATCTGTCTCGGGTCCCTTGGGCAGAATCCACGGGGCGCGCGGGAAAGTAAATTCGAGGTTGGGAACCCCCCTTTCCTTCTCCTCCCCCCCTCAGTTCCACCCTCCCCCTCCACGGATGGCGGAATTCGATTGATGTGTGCTCGCGAGAGGGCGCCCCCCCCGCCCCCCTCGTGTCTCTCTCCCGTGGGAAGAAACCCTCCCTCCGTCTCCGCTTCCTACGCGGCTCCCGTAGCGAGCGGTTCGGCGAAGAGGGGGGGGGAAATGAAAAAATGGAATGCTTGAGGTGCCGCCGTCGCTGTATCCTCCGATCTACCCGCCCGGAGACCTTCTCGCGAATCCTCCCATCCCTACCCACGCCCTGCCCCTCGGAGGTCGAATGAAGGAGGTGGAGGGGGGGGGACTGATCTTTCAATCGAGAGAATTTGATTGCGACGGGTCTATGAAACGTGTGGGCGCAATATTTTAGGACTCGGCAATTGTCCGATAGTTCCCTTGATTTTTCCCTCCCTACCGCCTCGTGGATGCCAGACCTTTTGTCGATGGAAAATAAGTACTGTTTATCTGAATCATTATTGTTGATATATTTCAGTGAAGCTGTGAAATTGAATGTCGCATAAGCCTCTGGTTGGCGCTTGACCCTCGCATTACAACCCTTCGTATTTAAAGCATTTTACTGACGATGCAGTTTTCATAAAAATAATTTAATTCCACGACACATGTTTATTGATATTCCCAATATATTACACACAAGTAATTTATAATTTACTTTCAATTATTGATAAATGGGAAACATAAAAAATCATTAAATGTATACAGGCAAGGGGCACAAAAACTTACGTATTAATAGCATATGTGAACGCGCAACGATAATTTTAAACGTGGGATATCATGTGCAATGCAATTCATTTTCGTGGGTCATGACAATTTTCTGATTTTTTTCTTTTTCCACGAATGTAAATATAATCAGAGGAAACACGTGCACGCAGAGAGACATTTTCATCGAATGCCTTGCGATGAAAGCCGTACTAGTCAGCTGATGACGCGGTAAGAGCATCGATTATTAACGAAAACTACAGGGATCAACCCGAAGACTGGTTCGTTGGGTGATAGAAGAGCCGAATCCAAACCGTTAGAAATAGCGAAATTCAGTCAATCATTGAGGGATCCGTTTTATAGGATCGTCTCGAGATTCATGGGTCAGTCGAGGATCCGAAAATTTTCTCAGAAATTTCAGCTTTGAAGATACGCTCTCTGGACAGCAGACAAAATTTGCACCCAATAGGTCACCGTGTCTGTGTTTCGCGGCTTTCATTTATTTTGGCATTATATTAGCATCCCAGTAGAAAGAGGTATTCGTGGCACTTATTCAATGAAATAATAAAACAAGTACCGGGTCTCGGTAGTGTAATGATAGATTCATGGTGTTGAAATGCTTTTAATGAAAAGGTCAACGCGCTCCCCCATCCCAAACAAAGTAAGGGAAGAAATTCTGAAACGCTCTCGTTTTCTTCAGTGTACCATAGAGTCCAAAACTTATGTCCACTCAAACTACTGTCTTGTCCTTAAGTCGCTGGTTGAGAGCAGTTGAATAAATTGCCTTATAAGATTTCCAATTAAGATAAGTGATTAAAACTAAATTATTGCTGGAATCGCACTCAAAGATTAAAAATCAGTCTAGGGCGTCTGTACTTCGCGTACGATTTACGCGTATAAGCTATTTGAATCTGGCACACCCCATATAATCTAGGAAGCACACGACACACCACACGCCCTTGCGGAGGCTTGCGAGGTATTACGTAGACGTAGAAATTTTACCGTCAAATCAGAGAGCTACACGACATACTGTCTTGTCAGAGAGTTTCAAGGTACTTAAGCAATACCTTTGAAACGTTCGGACTCGCGGCTGTATTCGTTCAAGTCTATTTCATAATGAATTTTAAAGTGGGCCGTTCGAAAACCATTCTTTTGGACTAAAAACTGACTTCATAGAAAACTGTCCTGAAATATCCACTGTGCTGGAGACGAATTCAATTTACCCACAGGTCCTCGTTTAATGGAGCCTTCACGTTGAAGTAGATTGAAGAGATGAAACTTACGAAGGTCATATGTCGACACTCTTGATCGTCTTTCCAGCATTGATGGCTTGGGCTGATCGCTTCGTTTGAAATCGAACAAGTTGGAAGGTGGGCTTTGTCCATTGCACAGCGCTCTCTGCGATCAATCATTGAAAAACAAGTTCGAAAATATTGGGATAAATCGGCGACTGCTCAAAAAGCCATCGCATTCTGTTGTCCTGGGGCATTTTTCTACGTTATTCCTATGTGGACTGCAATCGCCTCCTCTATTCATTGACTCATCCATTTACACCTACATATACAAAAAACCCCTCGATCCAACAAAAAAGGTAGATACATAGTTTTAACATCGATTCCATGCACGATATTAGAACACATAATCGTTAGCAACGTTCTGAACATTCTCGACAGTTGGAAGATAATAAGCCATAACCAGCACGGATTTAAGAAGAGCAGATCTTGCGCAACCCAATTGGATATTTTTATCCACAATATACTCAAATTGGGTGAAAAGAATACACACGTAGACCCGATGTCTTTGGATTTCTAAAAAGCCTTCGATGAAGTCCTCAATAAACTGATACACAAACTTAAAACTATGGTAACAATGAGAATTTAATGAATTGAATTAGGGACTCCTTGTTATATTCCAAACCAACAGTTTGAGAAAAAATTGATAGGGTTGAATTATCGTTAAATTTTAGCTTTTTTCAGTGGATAGGAATCAATATGCGGAGGCATCGATGTGTATTCTTCTGTGGGAGAAGTTAAAGGAGCACTTTTCCACGTTAGTAGCGATTAGAGGTAGAGTGCTGTCTTTTCAGAACCGAAGAGTCAACACAGCTTCTGATATAGGTTTGAACGGTTTCGTATGAAATGCATTGAGTCATCCAGTCCTATGATTCCTTTTCAGTAAGCGACGCACTATCTTAAGGGCCTACGGGCCGGGAATACTATATGTAAAACGCAGAAGCCACGACGACTGCGTGGGACGCAGCCTCCGAATTAGGTTGTCCCCGCCATTGAGAGTAAGTCAAAATTAAAGCGAAAGTTGAAAATTTGCATCTACATGTATGTATAAGAAGAAGATGGCCAATGGGAGATTCCGTGCACGTGTCAAAAGTTTGAGATAAGTTCAGGAGAAGAAGTTATCTAATGCAGTGCAATTTATATCATGTGTTTTCAGCTCAAAGACATAAGCATGAGTTGTGTGAAAAATTGTTTTATATTGTCACTGCTTTACTGTCATTTCTATATTACAACCACAGAATAGTTTCTCATGATTAGTATTTTAAATTGTATTCATAATGCGAGTCATTTTAATGGCTTTATGGTTCTGTATTAACGTCATTAAAAATATAAACTGAATTTTCAGTGCGACTGCGTAATATTCAACGATTGTGTTGTCATTTATTCGGTTATTCTTTTATTTTAAGGATTTAATTCCAAACAGTTTCCTTTCAGAATATTTTCGACGTTAAACCTTCTTGCATCGCCTCACTGAAAATAGTATCCTGGCGCGAAGGCTGTCTCTATCGAATGAATAGTGACGTCCTCGCGGCGAAGGTGAGGAGGAGTCACTGCGGGCTTTCAACCTTGGATTGCTAAAAATGCATACGAATTGAAACTCGTTGCACGAAATAAATGGCTGTTTAAAATTACCATTCTATTATTTTGTCAAATGGTTAATTTTCGCAAACTAGACCTTGCCACTGTTGTGGATATCACCTGAGAAACGGTTACCCGAGCAGCCTAGTGATCGTCGGTGAACATTCGGGGCACCCATTCATCCACCACCATGAAGAAACTTACAGAATATTCAGGTTAACATGAAGGATGGCCTGCAAAGGATCCCACGGGTAAATTCCTAGACGGTATATTAATTACTCTGGCCATTGAATCTTCCAGCACCACCCGCTCCACTCTCGCGATCATGTCCGATTGGTCCGCGAGGTCTTGTGGGTTCACGCGCGGCACTCGGCCTTCATTTAGCTGACCCGCGAAAACCACGAGCGCAAAATGCCCACGTGTCATGGCAGCGGTGTCATCGCTTTCCTCACTCAATTAAAAGTGCATTGCAAATGATGATTCACGGCGCGCAAGTGAAGAATTCAACGCTGCTCTCGCACACAACGCCATCTTACGAAAGCATAAAAAACGCTTCTTGCTCTACCGGGAGCTAAACCAAACTGCGTGGTGATGGTGGTTACTATAAGTGCCCGCGAACTTTCATCTACATCTGCATGAAATCCCAAGAGCCACCGCGAGGGCGTATGAAGGGAGATGTTAGGTCAACAGCCATGCATGCACAACCGCCTTCATGAGACCTCTACACGAATATTAGTTTGATTATGCATTGGAGGAAAGTTAATCATTAGAAAAGAAATAACTTATACTCGTCTGCAACAATATTCAATATCAGGATTATTCTAATTATGCTGTTTAAAATTCATGTATTCATCTAACAATGCTATTTAAAATTCATGCAGGACATTGACAAATATATACACTACTAATGCCAATTATCTCCGCGCCTGCGGTTATCTATTTTGATCTCTAATTGTACGACGGAAAAACGACATTTTGACTCTATCCGTTCTACTATTTATCTCCCTGATTTTACGTTCGTGATCTGATCTACCATAGTTATTCGGGCCCTGTAATATGTCTTTAACATCATCGGATATATGTGACCTGCCTCAAATTTACGAAGTAAATTTAACCTGTATTTCATTAAAGCATAATGTTTGCCAGAATTTTTAGGCTCAATCGCGTCATACTATTGACTCTCAGGGCTGAGAATGAATAGAAAGACTTAGTAAAGCGAGCAAAAGTGGTGCTCTATATTACTTGGCAATTCCGCGCACATTGATTATACTGATTGACTACCAAGTAAAATAAATGTGCTTGAAAAAAGTCCGGCGAACTCAATGTAAATTCATCTTGCCAACAGAAGAGGTTCATCTGAGAATTTTGATTATATTTTGTGCGAGAAATGTACGCTGGGAAAATGTTGTGCAATTTACGCCTTCATATCTTCTTCCATATTATCTCCCGAGAAAGGAAAGAAATTCATTTCCTCGTCGTTCTCACATAGTTATGGGACGCTTTGTTCTCACGGATGCAGGCAATATTACCAGAGACGCGTTCCTAAACTACAGACGCGTTATTTGAAAGTAAATATTTCCAGTGAATGATAGATTTTATAAGGTACTATTGTTGATGCGACCGAACATTTTAACCGATCAAATAAAGTTGAAGCTCAAACAACATCAAATATTTCATGAAGATTTTCCTAATTCCAATTTCGTATTTACGGGCGCCTGATACGAAAGAGAATTACCGCGTACGCTCTTACTCGCCCTGGAAATCATCGACCTCGGCGCAGAAGAGGTTTGGCCGTCCGTTCCAAGAGGGCCTTCCTCAAAGCAATGGTTCTCACCTCTGAGGTCATCTGCATTCGCGCGGTAGCGGCGTGGGTCGCTTATACTTGGAGGGCGGTGGTGGTGTCGTTCACGAAGCGAGTCGTCGGTCCCCCCCCCCCCCCACACTGTTGCACGCCGCTGCTAGGACCAATAATTTCCCCCTTCGAGTTGCAACCGGGTGAGATTGCAGGAGGCATCAGGCTGTGCAATTCAATATGCGAGGTCAGGGCATATTTACGCTGGGAGCTGCGAGCGGTTGTCGGGCGCGAAATGAGGCTCGGGTGGGTGAGGGAGTTGGGAGTGGCAGGGGGTGGTGGAGGGGGGCGGGGCGGGGGTGGAGAGGGGCACACGTAGGCGGAGGCGGAAAGAAGCGGAAGGAACAGGGAACGAGAAACGAGAGAATTTTTATGCCCAGCGATTACGTATATGCGAGCGAGTGTTTGCACAAGACCCCCTACTTCCCATTCTGTTATCCTTTTCTGAATACCTAAAGCTCTCGGACCACTTTGAATGGGAAGATGGGGAGGGTTGGAGGGAGAGGAGGGGGTGTGGGAGGTTTAGGTTCGCGCAGGACCCTTGGGGAACGGGGGGGAGGGCGGCGGCAGGGGGTCCGGGGAGGTGGGAGCGAGACTTGGGGGAAGAAGAGAAGGGGACCGAGTGAGGATACGGGCGGGGTCGGGAGGGGTTATGGCATATTCACGGAGGATATAAAAATAAATAATGTGGGGCAATAAGCGTTTTCATTCTTTGCCCAAGGTTCACCTTTGGAGGGCGGCGGGAAGGGGAGGGAGGGATCCATTGGGAGCTGTGGAAGAAATACGGAGTGGAGGACACGGAGGAAAGGTATTCACCATTCAGCCATGTGCATACAAAGGAGGGTGGGCGGGGAGCGAGTGGATGGATTTTTCGGCGTCCCGAACAGTATTCATGTTGCGGCTAATAAAACCAAAGGCACAGTCTCAAGGTACTCCACAATACATGCTTCTCCGGGAAAAATGGAGTCAGACAATACAGCAGTGGCGGCAGCAGCCTTAGAGTAGAATACGTGCCTCACGCGCGCGGATGATTATTTCATTGGTTCGGGCCGGTTTCCATGGATTAAACCATCAGGAAAGTCAGTCAACATCAGGAAAGATTTCCTCTTAACCTTTATCACATCCGGTCTATCACATCCGACTGCGGGGTGAACTTTCCGTCCGGCCGCAGTGCTAGTTGCCCAAACTAAATTGTTATTAATTACCCCGGAGAGCGGCATCTTATTTCCAAGAAATTCCGTCACAGTAACGCGGCCACAGTGAGTGCTCAAACACACTTCGGTACTTCCCCACGATAGACCTCAGATCAAAAGTTTGATTAAAGAAGCTGAAACTACTTTAAAACACAAAAGACAAGTTTCAGTCGTGATGTGGTGGAATATCATGGTTAATTAAATTTTGGCATTTTCCCGCAAAAGTTTCCAGATATTTTGTGTAAAATTGCCAATTTTTATTTCATACTTTAAATACCATTGAAAGTGACATGCATGGCAACATATTTCAATGTTGACTAAGCATTTTAAAACACGAAATTCGAGGATTGAAGAGTTCGAATAAAAAGGAAACGTTGAGAAATCTCTGATGAATTAACTTGATTCCGGGAATTGAACCAACCTGTCGTGGCGGCGAAGCTCTGTCCTGCCCGCCTATCGAAGTGCGACCGACGCTTCTCTCGGGAATCCTTCTCGAAGCGACCAAATAGTTAGCTGCTGTTCGCTCGCGTCAAATGGCTCGAGTTGATCCTCCGGGAGGGACGGCCACGGAGGGCGCCATTCGTTGTGACGTGATGCCGCTGTGACCGTGCTCTCGGACTGCCCCCGACGATCCATTAAGGCTTAGGCTTTGATAGGCGATGGTTTTGTTCCGGATTGGGCTGCAAAAATACTTTCCCTCAACCTCCCTGACTCTTCTTATATACGGAAACTCGGTTTTAATTTAATGTTGATCGGCGTTGAGTTTATTACAGTCGTGGCAATCAGTGTAAAGAATTGGTCGATGTGATGAGTGGCGGTGAATTCTCTGAATTTTTCATTTTTCTTTATTTGCAAGAAATATCTTCATTAAGGCGTTCAAGTCCGTTTTTAACGGAGCTGGTGGTAAAGACCTCTCGGCCTGCAGATGTTTTTGCCCTTCGGGGTACGTGTGCGCCGATGCCGATGGCGGAGTGTCAGAAAGTCGTCGCCGGCGTCGTACTCGCTGATTGCCCCTCTGCCGACGGCGGCGGGATCATTATACAGGTATATTGTGTATATTATTTACACTAGCCTAGACTCGCACACTTTTCTATACTAATTGTTTCTCTCCACCCATCACCTTTCCTTATCCATCCCTATTCGTGCAAATGACCTCGGCTGTCGGTCGCCTCCCCTAAAACTACTTGTATAAATCAGTCTAGCCTAGACTCATCAAAAATGACAGGAGTGCACCGAATTTTAAATGAGTCTTAATTATTGAATGAGGGCTAATTGTAGTGTCGTATGTCAGGCCATGTTTTGTTAGAAGAGGCAAAGAGAAACATCGTTGTGCCATTATATCGGCTGTGCGTAATCCAGAACCGGTAGAATGTCAATAGCAATATATAATAATGAATGTATGAGCATAATATTTATGCATGTATGGTTTGGGCCCTGACAACCTCCTACCACACACGCGCCCTTGCGGTTGCCTCCGAGATATTGAGTGCTTGTCTTTCTAATTTTTGTTAGCATCGCATGAAAACCTGCAGGCCGCCGGTTGGGTGTTTGGCAGGGAGAGTGCATCCATCTCAGAAATGATTCTTCCTGATTAAATACTGCTTATTAATAGAAAAGTCGTGTTATTTAACACCAAAATAATTTTAACGATAGTTCACATGCACTAGAGAACGTTAGCTTCAAGTAGTTCTCCAATCACCATGTTGAAGAAGCAAGATAATAGGCATAGGTGTGATACTTTTGAGATATGGGTTTGGAGAAGGATGGAAAAGGTAAAATGGACGGAAAGGAAATAAAGGGTGCGAAGTACTGGGCGTAGGGTCGGCGAGGCATGGGTAGGACGAGAATAATCATGTTGGGCGGAATGTAGAAAGGTGCTTTGTTTGCGGAATTAAAGAACAATGCAATGCAGTCAGTGTATGGTGCCAGGTCGTTTTCTCCTTGGACTAAGCCAAAGAGTTCTTTTTGTGCCCATCCGGAACTTTATACCTTTTACGGTTGGCTGCAAATAAAAAAGGAAAATTACTTGCTAGTTACAGTTAAATCCGATTAAAAATACAACAATAGATAGGCCTCTGGATAAAATCTGATAAGAATAAGAATCTTTATTCTGACAATCTGTGGTAACTGATCTTTTATTCTTAAATTGATCAATATCACGTCGATATTTTTGTCACAGAAATTAATAATGTTCAAGTAAAAAAACTTCCGCGCGAAAAATTTCAGAATTTGGCAGATTTCTCGCGATTGGAGACTCCTACGAAACGAATGCGATGAGCTACCGTCTCGGGCATTCAACGGTTAAAACAAATGTAAAAATGGTGTTAGTGAAGCTATTGAAAGAGGATTTATGAAAGAAGTTATTACATCCCCGAGGAAAATGGACTTGGAAAAATTGACCCAGATTTCTGGACCAATTGGAACTCGTCCCGACTGTGTAGGGGCTTTATACTTGCATGCCGTTATCAAAATACTGGCTAGAAGTGGATCTCCGTATTTCAATCATGGAGAAGCATTTCCAAATGTTGTTCTGATTCATGCTGACGCAAAAAACAAATCAATAGCTGTAGTCGACATTGGGTCTCATGGGGAAAATAGTGTGGGAGGATTATTAAAACATTCGGAGTCGAGGAAATCGCGGTCGAATGAGACCATATCCTCCCTGTTAAAAACGGAGTCGCCTCAGGTGTAATTGAGGCAAAGTAAAATTTTCCCTTGAATAAACATTTGCCGAAGCCATACACTGCGATGCAAACGGAGGGTGATGCAGGAAAAAGGATTTTCAATAACAGACCATCACATGCCCTAAGGGTGTTGAGTATTTGGGAATCTGACTCGAACTTTCCCTTTTTTCACAGTACGGCTTCAATTGCAAAAAAAAATATTTTAATATCATGTACTGTATTCAATATATGATCTAAGTAATTTTTAATGCACGATGCAACAGATGCTTCATATTTACCAAACTGCTTAATCAAATTTACGAAGGAGTCCTCGGCCTTCACTGCGGCTCAACCAAATCAACTTCCTTGGCCGAAGGACTTCGCTTAACCGATTTTGGAAATGTACCGCTCCTGTTGTGGAACGACGACGCATCGCTTACCGCCAATGTTAAAATGTTCTTATGCTGGATCGCTGTCGTGCCGCGAACGTTTTGCGATATCGGGCTGTCGGGCCGTATCGCGGGCGTTGGTTCGATTTAATCCAAATAACTACTTGGGCATGTGTCATCGAAGCCATACCGTATCATGGCCAACTGTGTGTTGAAGGCGAGCATTCACCATCACCGAATCGAAGTGGCCGTCGATCGGCGCGAGGATTGGTGGGATATCCGTGCATTTGAATTCCGTCCGTCGAATCCACGGGTCGTGCGTACGTTTCTTCAAACGGTAATCGAGTTAGGATGGTGGTCTTGCATTACTTCCTCGAGGTGTGTTTCTGGTTTTTGCATGGTTTTATGCTTAGATTACGATTAAGGTATAGCCACATTGGTACGCGACCAGGCATCATTATATGTATTTAGTTCTTCCATTCCTCAGCTCTGTTGTGGGCTTCGGGAAGCGTTTGACCCAGGGTCGGGATGCGCACGTATTCATGGAAGCAACTAGTATTGTGCCCAAAGCAGGTGGTGCGCGATGAGGGTGGACCTGAAGTCATTTGAAGCGTCCGTGAACAGGTTCCGCCGTACATTTTCGTGTGCTTGCGTGAATTTAGGGTCTATTTTTGGTTGCGATATTTGGGTGTTAAGTGGGTTTTGTGCGTGGATGTTAATGATTTCGTCTGTGGTCTAAGTTCGACATCGTCACTGGTTCACACATCACTCCGTTCGACTCCTTAGGACGGGGAGGAATTATCTGGCCGGAGGCTTCTCGGGCAGTTGGCGGTCCACGAGAAGGTGGAGCCCCCATTGCTGTTGCTATTGCTGTAGTGCCCCCATGCCTATTTCTCTTGGTAGTTCGTGAAAGCGTAGGAGGCTCCCAAATTATCATTTCACTTCCAAAAGTAGGAACAGAAAACGGTTTTGAAGAAGGGTCTATTTTAGTGCGAGGTGTCCATTTGTTTTTGTCTTTATAGGCGATGTCTAGAAATGTGGCGGCGTTCAATCTACGCGTGTTGATCCAAAATGCACCTCTAATGGAAGACTACTAAATTAAGCTCTTCTAAAGCCTCAATTCGGAATTTTCATATGTTCAGCTTGTATCATTAGCTGGTCACTAATTGAATACGCACGCGGAGATGCATTGTCTTACCTTCTTGCGACTGCCAAACATTATCCGCTGAGATTCCTGATCAGTGACTGATACTATACGAAGAATAAAAAAAAGTATTTAATCGGGACAAAGACGATATCATTGGCCGGTTTGCATTACAGATCAAATTTAAAGATTACTTTTAAAAAAATCATGCGTTGATTCCTTCGCACGATTGCCAATATTCAGTAAATATTGTTCAAATGATAGTTTAATATATCGTGGCCGAAGAAAGTTTTAATCCGTTAAATTATTTATAGGGTCTTTACAGTGGATAAAATATACATTATGACTGTCAACATTTGAGCAAATCGGTAGCAATATTGGATGTTATAGAAAAAGACACAGAATTAGTGTTTTTCTGTTCATTAGATTGTATAAGTGGGTCGCGATAGTCCAAGGGTAGAGCGTTGGACTGCTGACCGGAGGGCCCGGGTTCGATTCTCGGGCAAGTCACCCTCTGGGCACCCTCAGCTCCACCCAAGCGGTGTGATTTTTCGAATAGCAAATTTTTCGGGCGCAGGGAAAAGCCACTGGCCTCCCTTATTACCCTGATGTGTGAATTTCACACGCCGTATGGGCTTAGTATAGTACTGTGTGATTTCCACCATCAGCATTCTACCTACCAAACCGACCTTCGAATTGATCAATGATGCACCGGAATCCATATCGTAATAGCGACGATCACAGACAGATATCGCCAACGCAACAATATCGACAGTCACGCGGAACACTCGTTAGAGAAACGGATTCGATTAAAATTGAAAGTTTTCCTGAGTGAATGTTGAAACATACTGTCTTTTAAAACAACAAATGAATCACCTGGTCATTCGTAGTACCTTAATTGAACATATAAATGCACTATAACACTTATCATTTGTATATGTCTTCCACCTGAGAATTCTATGATACAAGGTCTATCCTAAAAGTAGTTGCACTAAGTCGATTAAAAACATTCATTGCCGGAATTGGTACATTCACTGAAGAGTCTTCGTAGTAGCACCCTTTTGCGTCCACGCCAGCGTGTTATCCACGCCTCGTACGCCTTCTGGAAGGCGGCGCCCGGAATGCTTCAAATCTCTCTCATCACGGCCCGTTGTAACGCTTCTACCTAGCCGTGGTGATTTCCTTCCTTTCGGCAGGGATATGAGGCGGGGGAAGAGGAATAAGTCTGCCGGGGCAGTCTCTGAAAAAATTAGATCCTCACCCATACGGTCGAGTAGTTCTTGGCAGAGATCCGCGTGCGAGTTTCCTTTTGTTCGCCTGAGAGCACTCGCGGCACCAACTTCGCACACACCTTTCTCGTGCCCACGTTTTCGGGAACAAGTCGATACACATCACTTTTAGGGATGCCAAGTTCATCAGAAACCATGAGAACACTTAATCTGTGATCCCTTTCCCACAAAGCCTTCAATATTGTAAGATTTTCGTCGAATTTTCGGGTCGAATGCCATCCTGAACGTTCGGTGTCTTCAACATCTTTTCTACCCTCCTCCGAAACAACTCGTGCTACTCAAAAACGCCCGATCTATTCATGGCGTTCTTACAATAAGTTGCCTTGAGCATGCCATGAATCTCTTCACCGGTTCTGCCCAGTTTCACGCAAAATTTAATAACGTAGTGCTTTTCCAATGACCGGTTAATGGCGGAGCGTAACGCGATCCCGTTATAGAGGTTTCACAAACGAAGCATCTACACTCCGCAAAAGCTGGGAGCCAGCTGCCACCGGCCTCCAGTCTTTCCTGAGACTTCCATCCCTCGAACCCGCCGGAAGAAACCGCCGTCCGTCTGTTTATCCAGGAAAAAATGTCCTGCTACTTTTGGGATACACCTTTTAATTTGAACTCGAATATATATTCATCCACAAGGAACTCAAATAATTCGGTCATAAAACGAAATCAGATTTAAAATGATAAAATATAAGAAATAATGTACACATTGTCAAATTTTATAATTGAGCTCGATAGTATCACAGTGGCATGAATACGTAGACTTATGAAATTACCTTTGTAATAGTTAAATTCTTATTCCCCACATCAAAGTGACGAACTTACGATTGGAAGCACTGCTATATCTTGCCAGCGCAGGTCTTAGGTCTCGAATTTAGACAGGGGGAGCAAGTTCTGTGATACAATTGTTGTAGAAAATGTTCTCAATTCAAAACTGTACCTTCACGTATATAACATTGGAACGATAAGTTATAAAAGGACTCAAGATTTCATGAACGAGAGGGAGTGGAGGTTATTTCTGTGGATTAAAGGGCATGTAGGATGGACAGAGAGGAAGAGAAATTGAAATGCGGGAATGCGCTCTCCCTCTCTCTCATTTATATTGCGACAAAGGAATTCACAAGATGGCCCGACTGCTCCCAAGGCGATCCTCCAAAGATTTCGGCGCCAGAGTGAGGTGTGGGGTTAAGGGGGGGGGGAAGGGTAGGGGTGGGGGGAAAGGCTGAAGGAGGAGTGGCGACCGAGCCATTTCTCCCCGAAAATAGTAGGTTTTCCCAGGGACACTCTTCCACCACTCCCAGCGTCGAGATATTATACCCGAAAAGCTTCTTCTAATTTCCCGTTACTTTTCTATCATTTTAATTTATTTGCACAACTAGGAAAAGGCATTCATACGATAATTTACGTAAATTTCTAATTAATGAGGAGACTGATTGAAATATATACAAATATTGTGACAGAAATATACCAAATCGCCTGACTCGAGTGTGTTCGAATAAAGCGAATGAGTTCATTTTTTTGAGAATAAATTAAATACTCTGCTCTCTCTTACTGCTCTTCCTTGCATTTTGTAAAGACGGTTCGACTGCACAACGTTCGTCAACGTCTCTTCTTGAATTGGTCCTCTTGCAAGCTAGCTTTCAGGTGGGCCTTGAAAATGTTTTCCACGCTTTCTGTAACCGGTCTCAGGGAAGTACGTATACCAATTGTCAATCTGCATTTACGTACATCTTACCTTGTACTCCGCAAGCCGCCGCAAGGGCGTGTGGCGGGGGGTGTTAGGTCGCCAGCCATGCATTCATAATCATTACATCAGGACATGGATATCAGTGCGATCATGCACTCGAACAAAATTAGTCCCACGAAAGAAGCCACTAGCCTGCAAAAATATTCAATTACAGCATTATTCGATAAAAGGATATACTTATCATGCTGGAAAATGGGTTTATTTAAAATGTGTGCTGGACATCAACAAAAATTCTACATTACACTTTCAATTCTAATTATCTCCAACGCGATTGCTGTCGTATCTATTTTGATTTCTAATGGCACTAGGAAAAACATCTTAAATCTATCCGTTCCCCTATTAATTTCCCTGATTTTACGTGCCTGATCTGATCTGCCATAGTAAGTAGGGGTCTTTAATACACATATATGTCTTTAAAATCCTCAGATAAGTGTACTGTCTCAAATTTAAGCAGTAAATTTAACCTGTAACCGATGCTCGTTATGACAGCTCTGCTAAACAATAGTTTACCATGGTAGACGAAGGAGCAGACTCATCCGGAGTAGAATCCAGTTCAGCTTTTATATTGGTTGGGCTGAGGCCTTTCAAATAAAAGTATTGTATCACATAACGATGACCAATTTTCTCCATTTTCACAAATTCACTGAAAACGTTCACCATTGATGGCTGCCAAACAAATACTAAAAAATGTTACGTCTTCAAACTTGAAACATATGCTTCCCAAATTGCGCTCTGTTCAATACAGTGATATATTTTAAACATCTACCGCCATGCCTAGGTCAGGCCGGGTGCTTATGGGACCACCCTCGTTTTTAAGCCTACTGTCAACTGGTGGCTCCCATCGTAATTCGTAGTGTCGTGACACTGCCAACGTGTTCTTAACAACTTTCCACAAACCTAGCTGCTCCACGTTGCACACTGTCGCATTGACGCCGCGCTCAATCACATTGACCTATGAACGAACTACCAGTGATCGGATTAGCCAATAAACAGGTCCACGTATGAAATTTGACTGTTTTTAGAAACAGATTAGAACAATCAATTTTCTTGTGAGGCATTATAATTTAGGGTAAGATATTACTTTGAACGACATTGCATCTCAGGTTTATCCCGATAAAATATACGTAATGCTAATTGAAACGCGCACCTTATCCTCAGTTTGGCAGGCAAACACGAGTATTGACGGCCAAAGTGATCATTGTATTGATACACGCGTTATCGTCTAACCGAAACACTGGCATTGCTATCACAATGAGAGAATAGTGTTCGAAGGTAATGAATTACTTGCCTCAAAGTAGATAGTACATCTAAATTCCCAGATTTATCGATGTTATGAAAGATGAAGTCTTGCATCCATTAATTCCATCTATTTGGTGGATTATTAACTCTTTCCATTGTGAAATATTTGGCAAAGAAAAATTCATCGGGCAAATATTGCACGACTTGTGCGACGCGGATTTAAATTATCAAAGTGCTTGAAATAGACACCCAACAATATTGATTCTTTTCACGACGGAACAAGTCTCGCTGAAGTCATTCAAATTTACCTTCAAGTAGTAGGCAGAATGTTGACGCATACTTTTCCCAATCATGTGGGTCGGCACACAAATTATTACTCAAGTCAGCCTATCGTTTATGGTAGGTTTTGAACAGCGTTACCTTTCCATGACTCTCCCAACGAAACAGAACCCGACTCAACAGGACCCCTTCTTCCATTCCGCATACTTCCTTCCTCCCTTTTTCCCGTCCTACCAGCCCTTGCCTCTTCCTAGTCCTTCCTCGCTTGCCTCACGTTCTTCCCTCTGCGTTTCGGGGTCTTCATCGCCGATCAAAATGCTGTTCATTCAACTTTTCTTCGCCCTTTGAATTAATCCCCTCTCCTCCCCTTCCTTGTCTCCATTCTCTCCATTTCACCTTCTCGATTCTTCTCCACCATCACATTTAATAAAGGCCTCCAATGTACGAATGCCTTTTATCTCGTTTCAACGAACGACGTTAAAAACCATGCTCAATATCAAATTTTAACTTTTCTTAACATCTTTACCAAACTTCCCTGTCTTCAGTGACATCCTCCTTGTGAAAGCTTCTCTTTTGTCTATTGCTGTTATTCTCATTAAGTCCATACTACTTTGACCATGCCGGTCCAAAACACGCCCGAGATACGTAAACTGTTCCACCTGCCCTAGTTTTTGCCCTCCTATTTTAAGGCTTAACCCAACCTTTTCCTTTCTTTAAAGCCACCTACCTTTGTTTTATGTACATTTATCCTCAGTCGATATCTATCGTACCGTATTTCAAAAGCGCTCAGAAATTTTTACAAACCCCAATGCTGAATGGGAAACTAAAGCTTGATCCGTGTACGCAATTGACTTTATGAATCGTCCACCCATTTATTCACTTTTTCCCGAGTCATTTCAACCATTTCTTTCTTCTTCTACGAATTAGTTGAAAAGCCCGGATGATAATGGCCTCCCCTGACTCACTCTTCCTGACGCTGCCCATCCACCTCTCTCACCTGAGCAGTCTGAGACATGTACAGGTTGCAGATAAGTCACCATTAACCATGAATTGTCTTCTATTTACGGCGCTAATACGTGACCATGACTAGAAAGAAGGAGTTCTTTCTGTGGCATTCATCAAACAGGCGCAACTGTTACTTACGATACATACGTATTAGCTGAGAGACCGTGTCCATTGTTGAAATGTAAATACAGAAATATGTGACGGAGTGAAATGGGGAGTATTTAGCAAGTTCGCCCCCAAGGGTTTGAGTATTATATGAATATTGCAGGTGTGATAACCAATGGGGTCGCGTCATATTTACATACCATTTCATAATTATCTGGAGGTAATTTCAAAAACAAAGAAATATCTCTTCAGCGAGTTATCAGGCAGGGTAATGATAGTTTTGTTAACCTCTTCCGTGACGTCGGTTGCTGCCATCTGGGTAATAATTCCACTGTCTCACAAATGGGCACATTTTTGTGATATGCGTGTTAAGAGACAACCCCGTGACAATCCCGCTATGAAAACCCCACTTATCCCTAGAAATTGCCTGCATTGAAATCCCGTAAGAAGTAACAGAAACTTTTGAGCAATCTTTTCTCTCTCTCAACGTAATCATAAGTTTTGACCTTCACTTGGCCCAATTCTCTAGCGATCACCGTCAGACTTGAGGCCACATCTGGCGGGCATTCCATGCGCGAATAATTAATTCACGAAGAAGTAATTTTAAGAGACGTAAGGTCGAGATAAGGTAGTGAGTTAGGGGAGCATCGGATGTAGAGTTACACAATTCAATTTAGGACAGTAATAGGAGTGTTGGTAAATTGGATTTCAGCATTGGCTGGTGAAGTTAGACATAATTTAATTTTTGTTAGATTTTGCAGCAAAGTAAATTAAACATGTATGCTCCATGGCACAACGTTTGATGTATTTTGTCTTATTATAGGTACTAATGCATTTCCCCGAAGCAGTAAGTAAAAATTAAAGAAAATACTGCTCAAAATTTTTTCGGAGGTCTTCATAAAACTAAATATTACTGTCTCCATTGCCGTCGAAATATCTTTCGCAACGAGAAGAAAAGAATTTAAATCCAGAGCAAGATTTTGCGCCTTTCGAAGCGATTCGTATTTGTCACGAGGCTTTTTTTTTAAGCTTTCCATTGTTTTTTTTACCGAATTAATTTAATTTAGTGCCTTCGTTTACCAGTACGCTGAATACATTTTGCAATAGCCGGCGCATCAGGTCGATTGAACTAACACCTCTGGCATTCTCGGGCCCCCTATGCCCCGGGGGACGGCGAATGGGGGTCGGGGTACCAGGGGGGGGGGTGCCAGCGTGACTCCAGCGCGAGTATGGGTGTGCATTTATTTCAGTCCAAGTTATTTAAACATTCGGCCTCTTTGACACCTTTATTTAAGTGTAGTTAAATCCCGACGCCATGTTTCGCCCTCCACACATTTAATCCCCGTCATCTGATTATCCTACGTACACTAAATTATCCTAATCTATAATGGCGAGATTTACCTCAGCTGTCTGTCGCTTCCAATATTACTAATATTAGGCCATATTTGACTGAAGACTACAGATGAAACGTGAAAGCTGCCTACTTTTTAATATTTCCTAAATATTAATAAATAGTGTGAAAATGTTAGACACACTTTATGTAGATTTTAATGGAGCACTTATGACATTTTTTTCTTTTCAACTTTTATATAAAACATATCCTCGCACCTTTCCTTCAGGAGGTCCTGGGCCGCCTTATCCGCCCCTGGTCCGAAGCGGGGGTAAACACTCGGTCATGGAGGACTTCCAGATGAGAAAGGCGTTAGGGGTGCGGAGGAAGGGAGGGGGAGGAGGGGAGAAGGGACCGAGGGTTGTGCGAGAGGGTGTGAAGGTGGCCCGGGGAGGGGCAGGTGAGGAGGGCCCAAGGCTTAAGGCAGAGTGCTTTATAAAGGTTTCATTCCTTCCTTTTTGCCGCCATCAGACCCAACTCGGCCCCCCCACCCTCTCCCGAGAAAAGAAGAACACGCGAGAGCGGCGACCCGCTCGGCCCTCCCCTCCCCCAAGGGCCGGAACACCCCCTCCCCCCCTTCCCTCCCACCCTCTCGCTCCCGCACGTTTCGAGCGCAGCAGTCGAGAGTGTGTCTCTGGGACATCCTTTCTCCCACCCCCGCCGCCGCTACCACTGCAGCTACCTTATGCTTTTCCCGTGATGGCGCCCGGGGGGGGGGGGGGAGGGTGAGACGTGGTGTTGAGGGCGAGGACCCTCCAACCTCTGGAGGTCATTCCTCGCGTTTCCCATCGCTTCCATCCCCCGGCACGTATTGCTTTTGCCCTCTCGCTCCTTATCTTAATCCAAGCGTGTACATTCTTTCCCCTTACTCGATCTTCCTTTGTCTATTCTCCCGTACCTCGCGACGCCCTCTGCGGATGTTGTTAGGAAGCGGAGATTACGCCGGGTTTGACGATTCGAGCATTGATTGACCGCAGCTGACCGGTTTTACGGCATCCGTCGCTCTTTGTGGCAAAGAGAAACCTACACGCTCTCTCGACTCAAAGGAATGTGTGTATCTCGTAGTTACTCGTATTTTCGACGCAAAGCCGTAGTTATTCGAGGTAACAGCAAAATCATTCTTTCCCCAAGCCTTTTAGATTTTTAATTTCAATAGATACGAGGCATTACAGTACAGTACTAATGAGACAGCAGTAATGGATAAGACTGTGATGGAGGGAGAGCGTAAGACAAGCGAGGAAGGTTGTACGCATGCAGAGTTGAAGAACAGTTTGATGGATGTAGTTTGTGTGTGAGGGTGTCTTGCTATAGGGAGCTGAGGATTGTAGTAGCGATGATAGGTGCTTGCTATAGGATAGCTGAGTGCTGCCTCTTGGTCTGGCCGCGCTTCCTCTGGTACATGCCTGTCGTATTGTATGTAGGCTGCGAGCCGGCGCGTGGCAATGTTGTCAAATACTCTTCTCTTCGAGAGCTTTTTTGCAGACGCATTTTTCTGAAATCCAGTGCATTAAGCCGATGAAGCATATCATGTACAGGAGCCTTTCATTTTATGAACAATCAATTGATTTAAATGTTACGTCTCGCCCTAGTTCAAATACCGAGTAATGTCCTGGGACAACTCCAAATCAGAGCGTTGGATTTTCTGGGTGACGGAACTTTGTGGGAAGCCGCAGGTGGCGAAGAGGGATACACACACACGCACACACTCGCGCGCACACCCCTCCCACGCCGGAGGGGGCGAATTTGATAGCTCGAAGGGCTTTGTACAAGATGAGCTCTATCTCATCTGTCAAAACCAACCTTCGCCTTGATTACTGCGGTCATTGATTTTCATTTCCCTTTCCTTTTGAGTCCTTTTTCGTTTCCGCCTGCCCTGGTGGCGGTGGGGCAGCACCTCCACCCGCCAACGGGTTCGCGGGTTCGATTCCCGCCCTGGTGGGTTTTTATTCACCTAGGGCTTGGGTGTTTGTAACTGGCTTCGTTGACGTTTTCAATTTTGAAAATACGATGTAAAGGTAAAAAATGGCCGTTTTCGAATTAATGATAAATTTTTGAACAAATGAAGCACCTTTTTAATGTAAAAGGGCAAAATCTTGCCATAAAAGAGACAATTTGGACGTCTGACGGATAAACTAAATCCAACGTGAAGAGAAGGGAAATGACATAAAGGTCTGTCAAAAATGATAGATTAGGAGCTAATTGGATACACCGTCCCACTGTTAATAATAATTTATTGCGAACATCGTTACCTTATCATCAGGTGAATTATGCCCCTAGCTGCAAGATTATATACGTAATTTCCTCAAAGATGACAAGGTAGGAAGGGCAGATGATAATGGAGGGGGAAGAAAGGCAGCGGGGGTAAATGGGAAGCGAAGAGAAAAAGGTTGAGGTTTGGCAAACACGACAGAAATCAAAAAGTTCGGAAGGGCAGTCGTCAGTTGGTGGTAGGGAGTCCAGCCACGGCGCACTTGGTCGTGCGGGGGCCGGGGGGGGGGGAGGATCAGCGCCCCAAAGAGGGGTCCACCCCTCGCTCGTTGCCATTAGCCGGGGGGAACAGGGTGAGTGCGCTCCCCTGGTGGAGAGGGGGACCTCAGGTTCGATAGAAGCTGGAGAACAGTCGCCAGGGGAACGAACACACAGGGGATGAGAAGGGGGGGGCTTGAATGCATTATTTGTGCGACATTTAAGAGAGGAGGGGTTTTATTTTCTCTTGATTCATTGAAAAACATGATGAGTATGCGAATTTATCTGAACAATATTAACCGTGTATGTATTCCTGAATTGTGGGTAAAAATTCAGAGCCATTATTTTAATTTGATAGAATTTTATGCATTAGCAAATGCGTTTCTCAAACACATTAAACAATATTTGGGAACGTATTTTTTACAATGTCGTTTTAAAAAAATATTTCTTGGAGTGTTTAATATTGTTGATTGTTTCCGTACGGCCTAAAGTGCATACACTTCACAACTCTCTTTTGTTCTCTCCTGAGAAAGCCGGATCTTATTAATGAACTTCGCCTCATTCAGCGGCCGTGAAGAGCCGAACCCTGATTTGACTGAAATCAGTCTCCGCAGGCATAATGCTTTAAGAGTAGGTTCTCAAAGTGATGACACTTGGGAAATATTCTTTTATGAACTCGGTGAGAAATTTAACCTGACGTTCAACCGACGTTTCTATGCCGGTATTTTAAGTATAAATTCGACTATGTTATTGAGAACACTTATTTGTGCTACGAAGAAATGAAAACTCTTGCAAATTATGATTACGTCATCATGCGCTGTGCATTGGGTAATAATATAATCAAAGGATCATTATTATTTGGTCTGAAACTCTCGCTGCTTTTAACGCCGATTTTACCGTATGCTATGAAAATTTGTTTCGAACATTTTAAAAATCTGGCGGGGAAATAGGGTGGACGAGTGGTTTTCTTCCTGAAGGAATACAATCGAAGCGAAATATTCGGAATTGGATTAGGGATGCGGAAGGGGGAATTCTACCAATACGTAATCACCGAACGGACCCGAGTCAATCGACGGAATTTGATCTCACGTGACGCTCACAACACTATGGGTTATAAGCTTCTTCAAAATACGGTTTAACGGAACGGATTGCCTGAGATTTACCTGCCCGGTGGAATTAAGCAATGAGTGTCGAGCGCCGCGGACAATGAGGCAGTCTGGCCGGTTGAAATGGGATTTGCTTCCCCTCGCACTCGTCCGGCGAATACCACGACATCTGCTGTCTGCTGCTGAAATGTTTTCTGGCAACCGATATTGTGTTTCGAACACGGAGCGCAGTGACGGTGAACCAAAATGTTGGCATAGCCGTTCCACGGCGTGCGATTCCCTATCTTTCTAGGATGCCTTTGTGCCTAAATAAATGGCAATTGATTCGTATTTGGATACAATCGGTGAGATACAGTGATGTGAAATTCCTTCGTTAAAATCTATCGAGAGTTCAATATTTTTTAGCCGTTTAATACACAATTTAATATAGGCTATTACAGAGGAGCGACCTCGATCTCCAGAAAATCCAACCCTTTTCAATCAGGTTTCGCATTAGCGGACAGCGTACTTGTCAAGTAGGTTTTGATATCACCATTTGAACCACATCGTTCTCGTGTGTTTGGACTTCTTAGTGAGGAATACATTTCTGTCATTATGTCGTTTTATTATTGCATGAAATAATTTTCAATTATCACTATTCGTTCACAGAGTTGTTTAAAATTGGAACCAACAGGTTTTCTTGTAAATCAGAATGTATCGCTCGCTCAAGAAAATCACGTATTTACCTTAGTGAATAGGTTTCAACTACAGAAAACTTATGAATATACTACTTGGTGTTCCGTAATGAAATTACCCGACAAAAAAGTTCCTAATTTTTTCTGTAATTACACATGCCTATCTTTATTGCTGTGAATTCTTATTAAATTAAAAAAAAATTAATGAATGGAAACTTTGTATTTGTTGTCCGGTTTAATTTTTATTTCATTGGTATTGGCTGCATTAGTTGATTATTGAGAAAAGACTATGTTATCATTGACGATTGAAAAAGCATAGGAATAGTAAAATGGCCTTATTCCTCATTACCATATTCTTGAACGGAGGAAGTGTAATCATTTGCGCTGCTACGGAAGGTTAATTAAATTTCGGCATAATTATGAGCGAGTAATTCATGCCGGTCGTGTAAAATTAATTCTAATCATTTTCAAAGAAAATCCAAGCTGATTTCGCGCCAAAAACACGTATTTTGTGACTGGATTGTCATGTTTAACAGCGAAATTGGTGATGTTGATATAGCGTGGGAAACTTTAAGTATCATTTGATGGTCATGGCTTGCCCCGTGCACTCACTGCGTTGCATATAAATTATTCATGCACTTAATTAAATTGGTTTGATATCTGAAATTAGGGTTAATTCATCCGAATTCACCCAATAGGTCACGTGATCATTTTAATTAATATACCTTTCTTCGTTTAATTGTGTGGTACAACAGGATTTCATTTGTGCAATGGAGAGCTATTTTTCTATTTCGATTAGTATCACTACACATAATTGTTAATGATCGAACATCATGCTTAATGTAGTAGCGTATGGGCTGAAATGGGCCATGGGTTTTTATTTCCAGTCTAGTTGATTTTTTTCAAATAGCCCGTAATAGCACGGAGGGTTTGCGGATCGCGCATTCGCCCGGGTAGCGGAAAGTCCATGGACTGATTCCCCCGTCGAGGTGAACTCAACATTGACCTCTCATTGTCAATTAAATATTGTTTAAATGTCGTGTACGGTGTTTGTGAGTATTTTGGAAACACAAAAAGATGGGATATTTTTTCAGGGCTTGTCAAAAACGAGGCAGATCACTTGGAATCAAAAAATTAACTTCCTGTTGGTTTTTAATCCCTGCACGATCGTCTTTGCGCAGGCAATATCTACTGTGAAAAGGGGACATGAATGATATGTGCTTTAAGGATAGGACTTTTGAGTTGATTTTCTATTTCCCGAATGCTTGTAATTATGTGATCCTTACTTGATATCCTAAGTACCATTGAATGCATTGAAATTATTCTCTCATTCAGATAAAATTTGATTATTTTAATTCCACAATCCATGTTATTTCAATTGTATTCAGAATTTTCATGTAGTTTAAAACTTTGAAATAACAGTAATAAAAAATAAAGTATTTATTTTATTACTTTTATTATTATATTACTGTTAACACTGTAAGAGACTGCATCATTTTTATGAGACGTACTTGTATTGGATTGCGAATAGGAAGTACGGGGAATTGAAAATCTGGTACGATTTAATGCCAACCGTTTGGGTAAATAGTGTATTGCTTTGTGGAACTTACTTATTTCTAAGGGCCATCAGATGCCTATCTTAAAATGTAGGTTAATACCATTATTATACAGAGATCAAAGTAAATTAATGAAAAACAATAATGTTGATTGGACTGTGTTTTTTAGCGCCTGCCGCATAAGCAATAGTGGTACCTAACCAACTGGCAGTCCACCTTCATCTTCTGTCCTTCTAATTTGCACTTATTAATTCATACTAGTATGCGTGGTCAAATTATATTTTGTTTCGTTGCGAAATTCTATCCTCTAATTTTAATTGAACTTGACATGAAACCCCTTGGATTTTCCACATAAAACATTGTCTATGAGGGAGAGCTAAGTGGTTTCATTTCAAGTTCAATATGAAGGTTTTCCACCAAGTGACACCAGAAACTGTTTTATTACTCAACTTTTTAATTTGTTAGCTATTGGTTTCAGTAGTCATGAAGTTTCTTTTTTAGGCTCCTTTCCGCTTTGTCACAATTTCCTCTCAATTATATCTCAAGTTCACACTGAAAGATGATATTCCACTGTGAATTTTAAGATAATTAACGTTGAGATAATTATGCCTCGGTTAAAATTGGTCGAAAATTGTTAAAAAAGTCCTCATCATATTTTGACTCTTCGATTCCAAAAATTACATTCGAAGATCCAAATTTCCAATTTCAGGAGTATTTTTTGATTTTATTTATTTACATTCTCGTTAATGCCATCTTTATCATCCCTTGTGTTCTGTGGGTTCGGTGGCCTTTCTGCTTGGTTGAAGGAATATAAGTTCCATTATCAAAGTCTATCATAGTGCCATACAAGTCTCTTATCTTCTGAGAGTCACGCTCGAAAAGGAGCAAAGTGTTCCGGGGAATGAGCGAAAGCGAGCGGGCCGAAAAACAGTACGTCTCCACCTTTTTAGGCAGCCCTGTAATGATAAGGTTTGTTTATTCGTGCATGAAGATGACGGTCGCAGTAGGTAGCACACGGAAATATAGATAGCCCTATCCTCAAGCATTTGTGAACGCCTTGAAGTTATTCATATTCCTATTTCTCTATCTACATAGCACCGCTGGGGTGTGTGGCAGGGGGTGATTGCACACTAGGCATGAACCATCAGAAATCAAGTTTTTCTTAATATATAATGACACTATATTTTTGTAAAACGATTCAACTAATGTAGATCTAGGATGGATATACTTCTCTAGGTACACGACTTAAGTGAGAAGTACAATGACTAATGAGATAGGGACAAACCTTAAGATTATTGTGCATTCTTCAAGGAGGCAGAATTCACTTTTTTGTCTTCAGATTTCGGAATATCGTCGAGGAGAGATCATTTAAGAGATGGAGTAATTTTAATTTAGCCTCCTACGTGAAGTTACGGTAAGTTTGGTCAAGGATGATGTATTTAAATTTAAGGTGTGCGTTTTTCGATTTGACGAAACCGTAACAAGCGCGATTTCTTTTCCTGGTGGGCGAGGCAGATTTTTGGGCAAGGGGAAGGTAAGAGGCAGAAATAGGAAATTGATAGTGGCCGGGCAGCCCTTTTAAGGGAGTTATGCTGGGGTTGTTGAATACTCCTAACGCTTTGCCTGGCGAGTTAATTTAATTCAAAAAGAAGGTGTTGAGAGGAAGAGACGTCGGTGGAGAATTTGGCTGAAAATTTTCACCGGTTGTAGGAAGGCGTATTCTGTGCGCCTTAGGACCGAGTCGAGATAAAATCGAACGGGACGGCATTCCGACGTTCCTCCATGAAGGATTCGAGTGTTGTGGAGAATGACTGTGTTTCATGCGAATGCGGTGTCCAAAGGGTTTGTTGTGCTGTGCTGTATGTTGGCTCCAAAGGAACATTTGATATCGATGTCGTTGTTTGCAATGAATTCACGTAGGGCATTTGGCATTTGTGGTTGCGAATGCAATAAGAATATATACTTGCGATATTTAGATTAACAACACAGCGATCCGGAATCCCCGTTTACGTAAATGTTCCTTATTGGGGACCGCAGGAAAACACAAATGTTTTAAAAGTTGCGGCTACAGCGAAATTCTGGCATGTTATTCGTGCTATGCTGAGCGTGGATTCCGTGGAACGTACCAAAAATTCGGAAATTGGTTGCGAAAGGAAGGATTGAACACGAGTGAAATGTCGTCTACTTACTGGCTTAAAGGCAATTCGATTTCGGAGAACTTGACTCTTTCGCTGGTGCGCACCTGACTTCTCTAAACGCCCACCCACGGCCACGGGTCGGATCTTTATCGTGCTGCCATCTCTCAAGGGCAAAACACACTTTCTGCATAGTTCGGGGTCCGAATTTCTGCGAGATTTCAAATTGAGTAAAACGGTTCCACCTATAAAAGAGTGAACTACAGCTTAAAATTCTCATTCGTTCTCTCTATCCAAGTTGGCTCTAGCCGGCTGACTCTTAATTGAAGTCCTGAGAAGGCTGTCGGGGGGAAAAAGGAAGGGTTGTTATTATTTTTAAGATCACGTGTAATAGGGAAAACAAAATCAATCCGCCCAATGCCGTGTAAGAGAATGGCATTCAAAGTAATTTTATATTTAAAAAAACACAGAAAAACATTCAAGTAAAATCTCGAAGGCATCACGATTGAGCTTTGGTCGTTACCATCGCTGCAATTTAGAGTAAAATTGGGTCGGCTCCGGTGGTGACGGGTTAATGTCCTCGTCTGCCAATCCAAGGGTCGTGGGTTCGATTGTGGGTCGTTTCAATCCTGGGTGGGTTTTGCTCCACCTAGGGCTTGGGTGTTTGTAATCCGTTGTTTTCACTGCTAATAGCCCGATGTAAAGGCCAAAAAGTGCTGTTTTCGGACTAAAGCTGAATGCCTAATTAAAATATCGTGTGCCTTCAGTAGCACAGCTGAAAGTTTTAATGATAGTTATTTACCCTGAGCTGTAAACATTGAAATTGAAACATTAATTTCATCATTTTATGAGACGGAATAGGTATTTTGGAGTTTTCATTGCCTCTCGAAGGTTTGAATCCAAGAGTTAATTTTCTATATTGATATGGTGGAGTAGTCTTCCCCTTGAAGGCTGGTTTATCATGAGAGAAGGAGGCCCTCTAATAGCGTATAACCTGTGTGGGATGCACTCATTATGGAAGGGAGAACGGCCCTTCTCCATGCGCCACTGCCGGATTTCCCAGACCTAGTGCCTAGGGAATCACTCGGCTTGAGTTAGGTCGAAAGTGACAGAGGCAGCAACAGGACTCGGACCCTGCAAACCACCGGTCAGGCTACCTATCCTAGAGCCTATCAGAGAACCTATCAGATAGCCTATCAGCCCATAGAGCAAATTTAATAGGGCCTTTGTTGTTGATAGGTAGCTTGCGCAAGCCAGTCAGTTAAATTTAGAAACGCTGTTCCTGTTCCCATGCAAGAAAATACTTTTTTGAATGTCCGCGGTGTGCTCAGGAATGTTGACCATCGATCAGTATAAAAAATTGATACATTTACATTATCGAAACTACAACAAGGTATTAAACGATGAATAAAATCTTTATAAATTATCAATATTTTAGTTGACAAAAATGGAATAAAGCATACACATTATCATAATCCTTTAGAATAAACATTTTTAGGGTTTTTGCCTCCATTTGAAAGAGTGCAATACAATCAATGTGTTGCTCTTCGTCTACTTGAAGCGTCACCGTCACTGACACACACGTCAAGCTCCTTCGTGGATTTAAAAAATTAATTAAATGCTGTTAAATATTTAGGCTTATACGTTATATGCGAAAATTATTTCCAGCAAGCCCCCCATATTCATTTTTAATTGCATTAGAAATTTACTGCTATGGATTAAATTAAAATTTCACTTACCAAATGGTTTTTGGGCATGAATATTAAACAAAGAGGATTATTTTACATCCGCGATGCGGATATCCGGGTTAGTTCGACCACCACTCGCGCACTTTCCCTTTTTCCCCCCACCCATCCCCTCAGAGGACGTCACGCCATTCACGGCGAACCCCACGTGCAAGATTTGTGGATATAGTCAATAATTCACACAGCTCCTGATGACTTTCTCACCGAGAAGAACGAAAAATTTATTTATAATGCATGTTCAATACCCAGCAGGAAATCCCGAAAGTATTTTTTTATTGAAAACACTGATCGTCGCGGTAATATTCGATAAAACATTAACGTCTTTCTTTTTGCCCTTATGAGCTGACAAACCTAAGCTTTTGAAGAGCTGCGGTGACAATGTCAACGCTACTGCCAAAATATTGGAAAAAAAAACGAACGCCTGGACCGCCGGAAAAATAAAGCGGAGGCAGGTGCTTCTGTTGCCGAAAGTCTTCCAGTGCCTCCTGCTCTGAGTGGAAACAATGTTCAATTTTTTTTAAAGAAAACCAATTGAAACACTCTATAAGAATCCATATTTAATGAAGATTCCATTAAGACCATTTTCCTTGGTGCTGTCCGATGCTACTCCACGACGCACCGCGCCTTTCCACTGAAGTGATCTTTACGAAGCCTCGTAGGTGACGGCTACTAGTAAGTTAATTTTTCCACTGTGTGGATTCCCGGGGAATATTGCTTTAAACCGATGAATAGAACAAGCGTGACGAAAAAAACGATCATCACGCCCAATTGACGCGTGAAAAATTAAATTTGAAATCAACTGAAACAAGTACATATTGACTCTTTATTCTCGGGATGTCACCGCGTAGGATGTTTAACAACCTACGCGGTGACATCGCGAGAATGAAGAGGCTTTCATCTGAACGCCGCGAAAATCTACGATCCCATAAGTACATATTGCATGAAAGAAATCATTTCCCGCTGCTACACGCCAATATTTACAGTGGTATATATTCGTGTCAAAGAAGGAATGTTTGAATAAAGTATTTTTAAACCAGCCATAGCTATTATTGCATAGAAGAATAGAATCACCATCTGCGTTTGGTCTATTATTATATGAGGATATTAACTACAACCCACCGAGACAGTAAATATTTTACGAAATTCAAATTATAATTAAACTTTTCGGTTGTTCTTGGTAAAGGTTAATAATTACACTAATAATGCAACTATTCAAAAATATATTAGAATAAATAAAGGGATTATAATTTCGTTTCGAATAACATGCTGATTATCTAATTGCTACGACTATGTTTGTAAGGTACTGGTTAATATTCCCTTACGCACTTATTAACAAAGGCCATGCTTCCTGGCCCCCTCTCCCTATATTTCTCTCCTAGCGGTATATATCATAGTAATAATAGTAATGATATGAAATACGACACCTGGTTCTTTAATTACCCATGAGAAATAACAGTCGCATTTTCATGTGCAGAAGGCTAAACCTAGTATTAAAAGCTAGACCTGTATTACAATCAAAAGGCTAAACCTGTATTACAATGAACCGCTTTTCAATCCCCGCTCTCCTATTTAGATTTCGCTGACCACTCTCAAGTGTTCTCCGCTATGACTGTTGTCGTCATGAGCCACGGTCAAATCCTTGGAAGAAGGTTGCTTCGATTGAAGACGACGTCACCCCCCCCCTCCGTGGTCCATTTCCCGTGAAATATTCGGGGAAGGGGTTGAAAACCGAGAAACGAGCTAATTTTAGCACCCTTTCGTGGATCGGTGTAAAGAATCCAGGTACGATGGCGTACTACGCAGTTAATACTAGCCGTGCGTCTTCGAAATTCTCGGAATACTAGTCCAAGGGCCAACGAGCAATTTTAACGACGTATACCTTCTCCAGGAAAGAAATAATGAATAAAGAGCCCACAAACGGACTAGGCGATCAAAAGGAATATAATCAACTCTCTCTCTCTCTCTTGATCACAGTGTATAGCAATGAATTTCTCAAGGAGAATTCATTCTACTACACATTTTTACAAGAGAAAAGAAAATTTACCAAATTAAGTCAGCAGTTGCCGTCATAAAAGTTGTACCTGTCGTTTCTATCGACTTCAACTCACATGTTACCGCGGAATAACAAATTTCTCTTATTCCCCATTCCATTTTGTGACTCATGTTGTCACAGTCAATCCTATTATACTTATCTGCTCTGTGGAATTCATCATCGCAAAACGGGTTTCGGTGTCAAGTAACACGTTTCTACCGGATTATGAATATGATGTGCATTGTCCCAATATTCCCTGAAGGTTGAAAGATCTTGGTCAATTTCCTTTGTTTATTGTAAGGGAATCTAATGAGAATTCAGTCTTTTTAATTTATGAAAGGACAAAATAAATTTTAATGCAGAATTTTATTAATATCCAATGATTTTTGCAAAATTTATCCTTCATTTCAAGTATCCTGTTCAAAGGGTGTACTTGGTTGGAAATACCGTGGCATTGCCGATATTTAGCTGTGGAAAGGCGAGGAAAGGAATAGGAAGAAATCTTAATCTCCGCAGATTAAGATGTTGTGCGAATCATCGTTCCTCACCGTCCGCCATTTCAGCATTCACGTTCAAATGGAAGGAAACGGGGAGTTGACAAATGCCTACGTGTTGAGGCCAATGCCCATAACTCTTACGCTATATGGTTTCTCAACGACGGCTTATGGATTGCTTCGTTGGTTTCTCCTAATTGTTCTCGTCACGAGGCTTTTGGGGAACTGGAAGGCGGGTTGGAAAAAGGACTTCTGGGGTATCGGGTCTGACGGACCACCGCGTCAATGGAAGCACGCGCCCACACAACATACGTACATATATATATATATATATATATATATATATATATATATATATATATATATATATATATATATATATATATAAACACAGATGTAGATTTTTAGAATATAGAGACACAAAGAAAGGACACTCACAATTTGTTATTTTACGTTTCGACAGCATGGCTGTCGTCTTCAGAATGGCGTTCTCGGGGAAGAGCGGAGAGGATGTGCGGGGGAGAGGTGGGGGAAGGAGAGGTAAAGGGACCAATAGGAAATGAACAAGGGGGTGGGGGGGATATGTAGGCAGCCAATTGATGTATTCAGTGGGCTTGGTTCAGCCCGGGCGGTTTGAATGATTGGGCCACCCAGATATGTGTGTATTTGTGTGTCGCCGAAGAGCGTTCCATTTCGAAGATATTTTATATATATATATATATATATATATATATATATATATATTTATATGTATACACTCATTTAATCATTACTTCCATATCTTCCGATGAAGACGGAGCAGAATTCCATCGAAATGAAGATTCCGTCAAGAAATAACGTGTGAGTGATCTTTTTATGTGTTTCTATATTGTTTGTTGCTGTCCAATTTATTATTCAACACTTCAGTGTTACGTCGACGAAATCATCTATATATATATATATATATATATATATGTATATATATATGTATATGTATATGTATATATATATGTATATGTATATGTATATATATATATGTATATATATGTATATGTATATATATGTATATGTATATATATGTATATGTATATGTATATATGTATATGTATATATGTATATGTATATATGTATATGTATATATGTATATGTATATATGTATATGTATATATGTATATGTATATATGTATATGTATATATGTATATATGTATATGTATATATGTATATGTATATATGTATATGTATATATATATATATATGTATATATATATGTATATATATATACACATATATCTATGTATATATATATATATGTATATATATATGTATATATACTACCTTGATCAAAAATTTCCCGGAATTTATTCAGAAAATTAAAAATACAAGTTTATTCATCTAAATCTATATTGTCCCCTTCAAAGTAATCCCCATCGACTGCAACACACTTATGCCAGCGCTTGATCCAATCCTCGAAACAATTTTTATATTCGGTTTTCGGTATGTCCATCAGTGCTTCCTGCGATTTTTCCATTACTTCCTCTCGGCTGCTAAAACGCGTTCCCCGTAATGGTTTTTTAACTCGATTAAACAGAAAGAAGTCACAGGGAGCCAAATCAGGTGAATTCGGTGGCTGTTGGATGGTATTTGTTGCATTTTTCGTCAAAAAATTACGAATAATGATAGCACTGTGCGACGGTGCGTTATCATGGTGCAAAAACCACGAGTTTTCTGCCCACATTTCTGGTCTCTTTCGGCGAATTGCTTCACGCAAACGTCTCATAACGCCCAAATAATACTCTTTGTTTACTGTCTGGCCTTCTGGCAAAAATTCATGATGCACTACACCGTTGTAATCCATGAAAACCGTCAGCATTGCCTTCTTTTTTGACTGAAAACGACGTGGTTTTTTTGGTCTCGGCTCATTTGGTGAACGCCATTCACTTGCCTGATGTCTGGATTGCGTGTCGTACTCATAAACCCACGTCTCGTCTCCAGTAATGATCCTTTTGATGAATGTGGGATCGGATTCAGCCTCGCAAATCATGTCTTTTGCGACGTCAACACGGTCTCTTTTTTGCATGAAATTGAGGTCTTTTGGCACCAACTTTGCTGCTACACGACGGAAACCCAAATCATTAACCACAATGTCTTGGGCGGATCCATAGGCAATGTTCAAGTCCTCCGCTATTTCTCTGATGGTTAATTTGCGGTTATTGACCAACATTTCTTTTACTTTATCAATTTTTTCACCGACTTTCGATGTCGATGGTCTGCCACTGCGTTCATCATCTTCGATTGACTCACGACCACTTCTGAACCGCTCGTGCCACTGGTAAACGACCGTTTTTTTTAGAGAATCGTTGCCGAAACACTTTTCCAACATTTCCAACGTCCGTGCGCCACTAAATCCGTTTTTTACGCAAAATTTAATACAAGTTCGTTGTTGCAAATTTAAATCCATTTCTGAAATTGTAAAAAATCGCCAACACACACAGAGATAGATGTACTCTTGGCTACGTAACTTTGGCAAATGTCAAGTTATGACACTAAGATTTAAAGGGAATATCAACAACAGATGTACCAATTTAACAAAGAAAACAGAACTCAAATCGGAACGATGGGAGCGCCACACGGTGGTTATTCCGGGAACTTTTTGATCAAGGTAGTATATATGTATATAAATATATGTTCGTATATTGTGTGCAAGCATATACAAATAAAAGGTCGAGCAGAAATTAAGGAGACGAAGGGTATAACTTGAGCGGGGGATGAGAGACGGGAGGGAGGGAGGGGTGACGCCTGAGGGGTGGGTCGCTGCGAGGGGGTACGAAATAAAGGGCCGCGGGAGGCACGGCGGGAAATGAGGGGCGGCGTATCTTTTACTCCGGAAGGGGAAGGGCGGCGGGGCGGGGAAAGGAGTTGCCGTGGGAAGAGAGGTCAGGTGTGGGTGGGTGGGGATGGGGGGTGGGGCAAGGCGGGGCAAGAGTTGGGTTTCTCTGGGTTTGGCTCCCACCACCACTTAGCGTTCCTTTAAGTATTCACGCCCACGAAATGGATACGAACCTCAAGACTTGCCTTTCTCTACCTCCCGCCGCCACCGTCTTACACCCTCCACGCTCCCTTGTTTCCGACCTCCTAATATTCCTCCTCCGCCCCTGGCCCCCACCACCATGCCCCCTTCTCTCTCTCTCTCTGTGCTGGCGAAAGAGGAGAGGGACCGGAGCGGGCGCCCGGCGAGGTATTAAACTCGCCCCGGCCTCGCAGATTAAGACGCTCTCTTAAAGAATTAAAGTTGATAAGTATGTGGGGGGGGGGGAAGAGATGAATGGGGCGGGCGGTTAACCTATTGTGTGTGGAGTTGGAAGTTGGCGCGCCCCCCTCCCCTCCCCTTTCCCCCCGAACCCTTTCCCCCGACTCCCCTAATTCGCCGCTGCATCTGAGAATGGTTTCCCCAAACGCTTCGGTTTCAAAAATTTAAGCGTGCACAGCTCGAGGAGGCGAGACTGCGATATTAGATTCCGTGCTCGAATAACCTCGAGTGAAATTCAACGAAAAGCAGGAAAGGGCACGAAGCGGACTGCTTGATGCGTTTAAGGGTCTCGGAGAATGCCGGGTAATTTCCCCGAATGGGTAAAGTGCTGGTTTGTACAAGACATAATTGTTCATTTAATAACTCATATACTATATTCGGAGTCGTACTTCGACGAGGATCGTGGAAAATTATCGCAGTTGGAGGGATTGCATGGAAAGCGGAAGCCGGGTTCATAGCAGGAAAGACAAAGAGCATGTTTGAGCACTTTGAAAGGAAAACACAGACGAACATTCAAGAGATAATATGTGAAAGAGAGGGAAGAGTTAGACAAAAAAAATACCTGGAAGATGACAAAGAGAAGATTAGATTGATGAATGAATGGTAATAGGCGGGTGCGAAGATCACGCGAGCGTTGGAGAAGTTGGAGCATAGGCTGGAGGCAACAGAGCGGTAACAGTTAGAAAAATACGTAGGCAGAAGGTTGTGGGGGGGTCAAGGCTCAACGTTAGCTCTACATAGTGTTACAAGAGAGAGAGAGAGAGAGAGAGAGAGAGAGAGAGAGAGAGAGAGAGAGAGAGAGAGAGAGAGAGTCGTAATTGCTTATTTAATTACTCTGTTCAGAGCCAAGTTTCTTCTAGCTGAATAAAAACGTCGTAGCTGAAGGAATTGTCTCTCTTCATTGGACGAGTTTCATTTGGATTGGTGTACGAATATTAAAATAATGCCAACAGAGGGAAAGGGCACCGTTGACATTCGCTCAAGTCTGGATTTGGCTTTCGACAACATTTTCAAAATCTTCAAACCTCACATGGAAAGGGAGAGAAAAATGTCGACTTTAAGAGAGGAACTTACCGTGAAAGCCTGTATTTTTCACGTTAACGGACGGGAGTTCATGTTATGATCGGGGGCTTATTCAGCAGGATTATGTACGCATATCAGATCCTCGATCCCATTGGGCAAAATGAATTTGAAGTTCCTTGAGAAGCACGTTCTTTAGGATTCATTTCTTGCGGTTATGTCCCTGTCTCCTCGAGAGATCGCCGCGAATGTTAAAAGGGCGGACATGGGTGGAACACTCCACGGTAAATATAACCGGATGAGGCCGGGGGGCTGGGCATCCGATCGGAAGGGGTGTGTCCCTTGGCCCGTTCCTTCACCCCCCCCTCCCCCCTCCCACCAGTTCACGCCAAGCGATGTGCTTTTCTTTCCGAATTCAGATGGAGGAGAACTTACACATTAATATTCAACCTTTTCGATGGTCAATTCGAGCTCCCAATTCGATGACCTCTCTCAAGAAATAGGTCTAGGGTACCTTTCCGGTTCCGCTTGAAATTCCAAAGCCCAAGAGGAGAGTGTGACGAGCACGCGCTGCGGTGATAATTGCTTTCGGAACGGTTTGTTAATCGAAATGAGGACTTCCTCGGCGGGAGTACGCTCGCGGACCTTTAATAAAACTCAACGCGTGCTTTGAAGAGAGCGCTTTTGAATTCCTTCGTCGGGAGGGCATTAATCTGCTTAAGTATTTAAGATCGGGAGAGATTTCATCAGCGAGTGCCGCGGAACCGAGCGTCGCCGCCGGCACCGGCGCCTCCCCCCAGGGGAGGGGATCCTCCGACGGTGCTCGCCCCCGTTCCCCCTTGGGTGCGTTCGTTGATGCCTTGGCACGGAGCACCTGAAAGAAGTGGTGCTTGCCCAGCGAACACAGTCAAGGGCTTGCTCGCCGGCTGCCTTGGAGAATTGCCTGAAGGCGGATTCATATTTAATGGCGGAGACTTCACATTCTTCGAGCCGCGGATTTGATTTGCCACGGAACACCGAACGTGCATAAGCGAAGAGCTTTTTTTATACGTTATATTGTTTTCCCGGCCATGGCAACCGCACGCTTCCACTCATTTAAACTGCAACGTTTGGGTGGAGAGGAATGACATAGAAAATGGTGCACCCAATTAAAAAGCCGATTGGAGCGTGGATTTCAGTTGGCCATTTTTTCCCCATATACGATATATATATATATATATATATATATATATATATATATATGTATATAATATATATATATATATATAATATAATTTATATTTCTGATATATATATCTATACAGGGTTACACCTAAAAGTGGTAGGACTGATTTTTTTACAAGAATTTTATTGACGATATACTTACATCGACTTAATAATCTTCAAAGTATGCTCCTTGAGCTGCTACACACTTAGTATAACGCTACTCCCATTCCCCGTACGCCCGATGGAAATTTTCTTTGGGGATGCCGTTGATGACCCTCGTCGAAGCCTCTTGAACGGCCTTTATCGAGTCAAAACGTCGTCCCTTGAGCTGTCTTTTCATCAGGGGGAAGAAGAAGAAGTCCGGTGGTGTCAGATCGGAAGAATAGTGCGGGTGCGGCAACGTGGCAACGCCGTATTTGGCCGGGAGTTGTCTGACGACGAGCGCGCCATGGCACGGCGCGTTGTCATGATGAAGCACCCAGCAGTTTGCATGGCCAAATCCTGGGAAATAATGCGTTGGCCGTTGGATGCAGACAGACCCAACTGGTCTGCAATTTCTTCACTGGTTAAGCGTCGGTCTGTGTTCAGCAGTGTCCTCACTCTGTCCACATTTGTGTCGGTTCTTGCCGTCGACGGCCGTCCGGAGCGATGGTCGTCTTCAACGAGCTCCCTACCCTCTTTAAACAACTTATGCTACTCAAATACTGTGGAACGGCTTAAGGCAGTGTCCCCATAAGCCTGCTTGATCATATCGAGGGTCTCAATAGGACTTCCCGAGTTTCGCACAAAACTTCACGGAATAACGTTGCTCTAAATTCAGATTCATTTTGTTTTTCGACGCGGACAAAAGACTTGCTTCACTAAAAACGGTGTCCTCACTCAACGACAGCCCGCAGGCGACTAAGGTTGGTGTTGGTCAGTTGCTAAGAGCCCCCTCCACCTTACCCTGCCAGGTAGACCCCCCTCCGCCCCTCCGTTCGCGCCAGAGAAAATCAGTCCTACCACTTTTGGGTGAACCCCCTGTATATATATATATATATATATATATATATATATATATATATATATATATATATATATATATATATATCCCTCCCCGGACTACAACCTTGACGTGGCGAAAGGGCTTGTGTGTTCCAATGACCCCTAGATCTGTGCTGTCGGGAGTAATAATAGTTGCTCCTGGTAGGGTCACCCATGACAGATAGGTCGACGGTTAGGAGCCAGACGAAAGGTCGTCCACGCAGCGGCTGTTCCTCAGTGAGGCGGCTGCAATGGCGTCTGACCCCAGTGGGGTGGCCAGTAAGTGATGGTGTCTCGTTAAAACACTATTGAGGAAGGCAACAGGAAACCACCTCAATTATCATTCCCAAGATTAACATGATGGACTATTCAGAGATTTTGAGTCCTGGCAACTACGGGGCTCGGCCCAATCGGCCGTGTGTCGTGCCCGGCAGCGGGGGAGGCAAGGCTTCCGCGGTCGTCATCCCACGAAACCCGTGCCAGGGAAAACAGGCAGCAGCGGGACAGAAGACGCAGGAGAAGAAGACCAAATTAGTTAGAATAGGAAGGTGGAATGTTAGGACAATGATGAGGACAGGAAAATTGGAGAATGTTAAGCGAGAGATGGAAAGGGGAAATATAGACATTTTAGGTCTATGCGAGGTGAGATGGAAGGATAGCAAGTATTACTGGAGTGATCATTATAGAATAATATACAGAGGCGGGGACGAGAGCCAACGAGGGATTGCCATAGTATTAAATGAAGAGGTAGGAAGAAGCGTAGTCAACATAGAGCAGATAACGGATGGATTATTATTACTAGTAGAGATAATATCAGAACCGACGAACCTGGTTATTATTCAGGTATACATGCAACCGAGCAACCACAAGGAAGAAGAGGTCGATAGGATGTACGATGAGTTAGAGGACATATTCGCGTGTGTTTCTGCAGGGAAGCATTTGATAGTGATGGAGGACTGGAATGCAACGGTAGGCGAAGGAAGAGATGATGATGACGTCGGGGACTACGGTTTAGGCACGAGGAATGACCGCGGGGAGAAAGCAGTTGAGTTCTGCAGGAGACAGGGGTTAGTCATTACCAACACTTGGTTTTGACATCACAAAAGACGCAGGTATACAAGGAAAATGCCAGGTGACTCAGAAAGGTATCAGCTAGATTATATCGTGGTTAGACACAGGTTTAGGAACATTGTGATAAATTCGCACAGCTTCCCGGGAGCGGATGCGGACTCTGACCACAATGTAGTTCTTATGAAATTTAGCGTCCGTTTCATAAAGATAAGGCAGGGGCGGCGAGTTAGAAAATGGAATGTAGAAGCATTAAATGGTTTGAAAAGGAAGGAGTACCAGCAGGCGGTAAAAGAAATCATGGAGGATTGTAAAGAGCTAAGTACAATCGAAGAAAAATGGGAAAGTATCAAGAAAGGGTTGTCTAGAGCCGCAAAAGACACTATTGGAACCGTTAACGATAAAAGGACTAGGAGACCATGGATCACGGATGAGATGATTACAAAGATGGATGAGCGGCGAAAATGGAAGAATGTAAATACAGAATTAGGCAAAATGAAGTACAAAGAATTAAACAATAAATTGAGGCCGGCAACAAATAAAGCAAAAGAAGCATGGTGGAAGACGCAGTGCGAGGAAATGGAAAGTCTGCAGAGGAAGGGTGAAATCGGTGCGCTGTACAGCAAAGTTAAATCTTTATCGGGAAGTAAGAAAGGGAGATCAACGATAGCAGTTAGAGATAAGGCAGGTAAGGTAATAGTTGACGCAGGAAAGATCCAAGAGGGATGGATGGAATATTTAGAAGAACTGTATAGTAAAGAGCTTAGACCAACAAAGTTAGACATAGAAAAGGAACATGACGTAGAGAAAGATAGCTTAGGTCCAGGCATGCTAGACAATGAGATAGAAAGGGCATTAAGGGAGATGAAACTAAATAAGGTCTTGGGGGTGGATAATATTCCTGCGCAACTATTGAAATGTTTAGGAAAATGCGGGAGGAAGAGGCTATATGTGCTGATTTGTAGTATTTATGAGGAAGGAATCTAGCCAGAAGACTTTGTGAGATCAGTTTTAGTTCCTATTCCGAAGAAGGTAATGGCTAAATCATATGAGCACTACAGGACAATAAGTTTGATATCCCACGCAGCTAAAGTTGTTCTCAGGATCATAATAAACAAAAGGATAGAGAGTAGGGCAAATGTTTACTTAGGGGATGACCAGTTTGGGGTTAGGAAGGGGAGAGGTACGCGTGATGCCATTGCAGTAATGAGATTATTAATGGAGAGGAATATAGAACAACCAGGAGGTATTTGCCTGTTTCGTAGATTTCGAAAAAGCGTTTGATAGAGTGAATTGGGAAAAAGTAATGAGTATTTGGGGTTAGGAAGGGGAGAGGTACGCGTGATGCCATTGCAGTAATGAGATTATTAATGGAGAGGAATATAGAACAACCAGGAGGTATTTGCCTGTTTCGTAGATTTCGAAAAAGCGTTTGATAGAGTGAATTGGGAAAAAGTAATGAGTATTCTGCAGAAAATAGGAATAGATTGGAGGGAAAGGAGGCTAATCCGCAACCTGTACATGTCTCAGACTTCTCAGGTGCGAGTGGGGAACGGGGAGTCCGGATGGGCAGTGTTAGGAAGAGGTGTAAGGCAGGGTTGCCCATTATCACCGTTGCTGTTCAACCTGTATGCAGAGGAAATGATTAAAGACGCATGGGAAGAACTGGAGCTAGGAATGAAAGTGGGAAGGGAATTCGTAAAATCAGTTAGGTTTGCTGATGACCAAGCTTTAGTTTGTCAGTTAGCCAAGAGGCTGCAAGCATTGCTTAGTGATTTGGAAATTCAGTGCGACAGGTATGGGATGAGAATCAATATTAACAAAACAAAGGTAAAGCGATTTTCTAGAAAGAAAAAGGGTAAGATAAACATTAAAATAGGAGGGCAAAAACTAGAGCAGGTAGAACAGTTTACGTATCTCGGTAGTGTTTTGAACCAATACGGTCAAAGAAGTAGGGACGTAAGGAGAAGAATTGCGTTAGACAAAGAGGCTTTCACAAGGAGGAGGGAGTTGATGACAGGAACGTTGAGTAAGAATATTAAGAAAAGACTCGTAAAAACTTTGATATGGAGCGTAGCTATGTGCGGCGCGGAAACGTGGTAATTGAAGCAGGAAGATAGACGTAGATTGGAGGCTTTTGAAATGTGGGTGTAGAGAAGAATGGCGAAGGTGTAATGGACAGAGAAGAAAACAAACGAGGAAGTACTTGGTATGGTGGGCGAAGAGAGGGGTTTGCTGGGAGCAATCCTATGGAGGCAGGAAAAGTGGCAGAAGGGGGTATTGACCGGCAGCGGGTTGTTGTTGAGGGGAGAATGTTAGGCAAACGAGGAAAGGGAAGGAATAGGATAGGGATGTTGGACGGGATGAAGGGGGTAAGAAAGTACTCAGAGCCAAAGAGGGACCTGATGTAAAGTAGGATGTTGTGTTTTGCTAGGGGTCACAAATTATTTAATTAGTAATTATGTCCATCCAAAAACCTACATTAACCGGTAGATTACCCAATATATAATAATTCGCCTTAATTCAACTTGCTTTCAAATTGCTGCCCCCCTGCGGAACAGGCGCTTGGTGCACTACCTTTCGTCTGGCTCCTAACCTTCGACCTATCTGGCATGGGTGACCCTACCAGGAGCAATTATTATTTCTTCCGCCAGCACAGCTCTAGAGGTCATCGGAACGCACAAGCCCTTCCACCACGTCAAGATTTTAGTCCGGGGAGGGAATATATATATATATATATATATATATATATATATATATATATATATACATATATAATATATTATATAAATACTTATAAGATATATCTAATATATTTTGATAACTTATAATATTACTTGTTTTATTGCTTGTGTAATATTTCCCCAGGAAAACCTCTGTCTGATCACGTGGCATTGATTTTAACGCTAGGTATACGCTCGTATATTTCAGAGTTGGCGCTCAATGCGAGGAGAGGTCAAGCGAAAATGCGAATCACTGAGAGCTGAACCGGAATTGCAGAGGGCGGCAAATGAATTTAGTGATCACGTACCAATAAGTGTTGGATTTATTAAACCGATGTAATAAAGCAACGCTACGCAAATGAAAATTTTGTTCCGTTTTGAAGAAACTGAAAGAATTAATTGGAAATATCAGTTTCATATAAAATGCCTGCCAACGAGGATCTTTAATCGCATGGAACGTAATGTTACGTTACTCCGTAGTTACTCATGTGTCGGAATAGTTGTTCATTTTGTGACAACTCTTACTGATAAAACTGCCGGCTGAGGGGAATATTAATGCTATGTTACCCGTTTTATCTGAATTATAATACTTAAAATTGAGGCGAAACCGAAGATGTGATAATATTGCAGTCTAATCTCCAGTCATTCGACGATGAACTTCTGCTAAGGAGGTCATATGAATTGTGATTCCAATTTGGTGGAACTGAAGAATTTCCCTGGCTGTCCTGAGCTATGAAGTTTTTTCTCCAGTTAGTTGAAATTGAAATCAGTGGCAGGCAAATCATAATAATTCATTCCTAAACGCATTGAGAATAATCCTCGTGGCCTATCGTTTGAGCATTATTCCAAAACATCAAGGCTACCCAATCGTCAAGGAAGAGGAGTAATGAAATGATGAAATACTGGCAACAAATGCTATGATCACACTCCATAGTGGCCGGTTTCACTGCGTGGAATATGAATATATCCCACTTCCTTTTCCTTTCTCACAAAATTTTGCCATTTGGTACAGCGCGTTTCGCCGTGCTGCGGCTTCATCTACTACTTGCCCTGTGACGCTGTATCTCGGTGGAGTAGTTAGTAGTTGAAATTCTGTGTCAAAGTACGTTGTCCATTCTATTATTATGGATACAAAATTTACAACTCTTTTCTTTCATGATTATATTTTTCAATCGAACCTTTCAGATTACCGCACGATCAATTCCACTTTTTACAGTTAGTCGATACGAATATCCAGAAAATCTAAAAATTACCAAATAATAGTGATTTTTTTGCATAAATATTTTAATGTATAGAATATTAACTTCCGCTTCATTGCCAGTATTATTACATTATGTTGTTGAATGCTTATTTTTTTCGATTGAAATTGTGACAGTGTTTTTGATGCTAAAAATATCTCATTCGATATTTACAAGAGAAGGAATCTACTAATGACAAGAAAAAATTAATAACTATATTTAAATGATGTTTCCCGAAACGTTACTCTTCATTAAGTAATTATGGATAATGTCTCGCGACCAAGCAACCTTTTCCAATATTACAATCTACATCTACATCTACTTAATACCCCGCAAGCCGCCGCAAGGGCGTGTGGCGGGGGGTGCTAGGACACCACCCATAATTTAGAAAAGAAAAATTAAAAAAAAAAAAAAAATCGCATGCAATAACGAGAAAATCATATATAAAAAAAAAACATGGCATACATTCATGCATGAACACTTACACCCCACACACATGCAAACACTCAAACTACCAACTAACATACACATGCACCTGAAAGTATACCTAACATCTCTATAGTGTTTAATTTTGTTCCGACTTGTAAATTCAAAGTTTTTAATATTTCTAAAGTGACTTCGGTTTCTTGCTATTATGATTACTGATTGTTCGGGGAAAGAATGAGTATTTGTACCTATCTGTCTTGGAATCTATCTCCCTTAGTTTATCTTTGTGGTCTGATCTACCTAAGTAGTGTGGGGCCATTATAATTCCTTCAGTGTCATATTTAAACTCGTTTGTTCTGAACCTTTCTAAATGTCGAAGCCTCGCTTTTTCTCTCCGCACTTCAAGTGGTTCCCAGCCTAAATCCCCTAAGAGACCTGTCACACTTGTGTTCTTATTATAACAAGTTTTAACGAATCTGGCGGCTTTTCTCTGGACTTCATCTAATTCTTTTTGCCAAATTTTCTCCCAAGGATCCCAAATACTTGCGGCATATTCCAAATGAGGTCTAACTAGAGCAAAATAACACCTCTCTTTAACTTTTTCATTACATTTCCCCACCACCCGTTTTATGAAGCCAAGTTTCTTTAAAGCTGATCCGCATATTGTCCTGATATGTGCTCCCCATGAAAGGCGTGGTGTTAGAACAACCCCCAAATATTTAACTTGATTTGCCGTAGTCAATACTGAACCCTCTATTTTGTAGTTTATATCCTGTTCCTCGCTTCCTTTGTTCCAAAATTTCAAAACTGCACATTTATCTATATTAAGTGTTAATCCCCATTTATTGCACCATTCCGAGATATTGTCTAAGTCTCTAGAGAGTAGCTCGCGATCTAGTTGGCTCCTTATTTCCCTGTATACCACCGTGTCGTCAGCAAATAATCTCAGATTGCTACCAACGTGTGTGCTTAAGTCATTAATGTATATTAAGAACAGAAGAGGCCCTATTACACTTCCCTGGGGGACGCCCGAAGTAACATCTCTCTCCGTTGAGCACAACCCGTCTATGACTACTATTTGTTTGCGGTTTGACAAGAAGTCTCTAATCCAATTAATTAATTTCGGATCGATCCCATAGTATTTAAGTTTATGTAACAATTTATTGTGTGGGACTTTGTCGAAGGCTTTTTTGAAATCCAGGAATACTGCATCGACTTGGGTGTTGTTTTCTCCCGATCTAAGTATATCGTGAATGAAGAGACCAAGTTGTGTTTCGCAAGATCTGCTTTTCCTAAATCCGTGCTGGTTGTCGATTAGTATTTTCCTACTATCAAGAAATCTCATAATGTTAGTGACAATAATGTGTCCCAATATTTTACAAGAGATCGATGTTAAAGAAATGGGTCGGTAATTGGTTGGTTTATCCCTATCGCCGCCTTTATAGATGGGAGTTATATGGGCTAGCTTCCAGTCGCGAGGCACTGAGCCTTCTTCTATCGATTTTAGAAAAACAATATGTAAAAATGGGGCAATGTCTTCCGCTAATTCATTTAATATTCTAGCAGGTATTTCTTCCGGACCAGGTGCCTTGTGTGCTTTGATACTACGGAGCAGATGTACTATTCCCTGCTTGGTCAGTGTAAGATCGCTCATGTGTTCCCCGGGTGGGTGTGGTGGATCTACTGAGGACCTAACCATCGAATCGTTGAATTTTTTTCTAAATCAGCACTAGAAATAAAAGTGTCTCATTCCAAATATAAAAAGTTAAAATCTTTTCGTTCTTACAGTCATTTGTCCCTCCCTTTGTGCTAATAACTCCGGTTATTCGTGTGTTGATTCTTCCCCATCTCTCCATTCCTCACGGTCTTCTCCTCGCCTGGGAATGAAAGGCTCATTCTGATCGCCTCATCCGAGATGGCTGGAATGATCCGTCACACACTTAGACCTTTCCCTCTCGCCATCACCAGCATTAATCTCTGACGACTTCTTTCTAGAACTTTTGAGACCACTTGGCCACCAGGTCCATGGCCTATTGTTGTTCGCTATATATTTTTCAATGACTCCGTGCGGCTTCTCTGTGACATACATTATAATGAAGCTTAGGTTTACCTCTTCGTAACCGAACATCTTAAACGGATTAATCTGAAAACTTCCGTGACGTCTATCTGATGAACGATCCATACTGCTTCCGGGAATTACCTACCGTCGCAAAGGTTTGATTGTAAGGCAACTGTTTCGTGCCCAGTCCTGGATGCGTCCATCATATTATTTATATATCTTGTGGTGAGGGCTCTGTTCTCGCCGTTGTAAGCTTTTGTGGCATGACCAGACAATGCCTGTGATAGGCGACGGACTCTTTGACGTCACGGGAAAGGCCCGGAAGACCTAAAGCGGGAAAGCCTCGGCGAGGTCGTAGGAAGGGTTTCTATAACCCTAGCGGTTCTTGGGCACCGCCAAAGGGCTTCGGGGGCAATGATCCTTCCTACGCCTCCAGGGAGGGAATCCCAGGTGGGAGGAGGGGCTACCGGGCCAGTGACCAACGTCACGGGGAAGGCCCTAGGGAGGGGTGCCGCCGCGCGCGGACCAGCTTGGGTCGGCAGTGTGGTGCGGGGGCGGAGAAAGAGAGGACCAGGGAGGCGATCCGGACCGACGCGATAGAGGGGCAGTCTACTGATATAACCTGCTGCCGAGACCCTGTGTTCGCCCGTTGGTCGCCGCCGCATCGGAGTATCCGAGGGACTCCCCGCTAGACCACCGACATCGGACTCCCCGCTAGGCCACCGCCATCGACGAAGCCCCGCGTTCGTCAGTCGGCTGCCAGCACGTCTGCGGATGATTCCCGCCCGAATACTTCCTTTCCCCTGTAAGTTCCCTGCCTTACCCGTTCCGGTGCTTGATCGAGTCAACATTACCAATCTGACCCCTCTAATAAACGGCTGAGGATCGCAGAGTGTCTTGCTGGCTTCACTCTTACCCAAAGTCGGGTCGTCCTTCCCATGTCTTTACGACAATCTTAATGATTTCAACCGTGAGGACGGCTTGACTTCTACGTGGAAAAGGGTGATTCCTATTCGCCGCCAAGAAAGAGCTAGAGCACTTCGGGCCAGCCAGCGTCTCCCATATAAGTATAGCGGCCAAATTACGACGCAGAGGAGTTTCCGCCAACGGTTTCTTTCAAAATGTATACTCTATTGTTGCTTCTTCCACCCCGAAGAGGTGGAAGACGCCGTTCCACCCCGTTCCTAATTCGAGGTTTCTCTCATCTTATTGTTATTTACTTTATAGTACATTCATTTTTTCAATGTACCTGTCATTGCGGAAACAAAACGCTTTCAATCGTAAAAGTCGACGCAGATCATTTGGACCCGAAGACACCTCCAGGACCGGGGGCGAAACAGCAGTCAAACAATCAACCTACGCGGCGTTAATATTCTCGGAAGCAGCATGAACCCTTCATCAGAGAGACGTAATTATAAAAACTATTTCCGCATTTTCTTTTATCTTTGAGTCTGTGCTCATTTATGGTTCCTTTTGATTCCTTTCTTGGAAACAGCAATTGATGGTATTGCGTTGGTAGAGTTGGAAGAAAGAAAACGTGGCACGCGAAAGAAAGTACCTACAAGCGGCAATATTCAATAACAGAATACTTATATTCAAATCATGCCATGGGACTGTTAAACAAATGGGTCTATTAAAAAAATAAATGACATGAAGGATATCGGCAAAATATATACACTACTGATTCTAATCATCACCTACGCGGTTGCTGTCAAATATATTTTGATTTACAATGGTAAGGAAAAGCGACATTTTAAATCTATCCGTTCTACAATAAATCTCCCTTCTACAATAAACTTATTGATCTGACCTATCATAGTAAGTCGGGGCCTGTAGCTAGTCCTTAAAATCCTTAGATAAATAGCCAACCTCAAATTAAGGCATTAAATTTAACCTGTATTTAAGCCTACGTCAACGAGTGGCTCCGATCCTAATTCTTCCAATAGTGTCGTGATACTGCTACCTTAATCATAACAACTTTTCACGCACCTTGCTGTTCTTCGATGCACTCGATCTAGTTCCAAAACTAAGTCTACTTCATGAGGATCCCACTCACTCGCAGCACACTCAAGGTGGGGCCAAACTAACGTGAGGTAACTAAGCTCCTTGACCCTTTCTTTACAATTCTCAAGTATTCTTTTTGTGAATTATAACTTTTTATTGGCTATTCCGAAAATATCACGAATGTTTCCCCAGGACATATCCATAGTTATCGTTACATCTAAATATTTTACCGATTCTACCTTTGTTGTGTTGGTTCCCTGTATGGTGTGTTTTCGGGTGGAACACTCTCCTCCAAAAACTTATTGAAACAAATTTAATTCTAGCTCACATGCCTCGGACCACTTTTGGAACGTATTTAGGCCATGAGATTAGGATTCCTTGTCTTCAAGAATGGACATTTCCCTGTATATCAATGCATCGCCAGGAAATAGGCGAAGTTACTGGAAACCTTAGACCCAAATAAGATATAACTTATTCTATTTCATTTAATTTAAAATAATAGTTTCCACATCAATATTTTAATTACTAATTTTTGCATCACTAACTTTTCACTCAATTAAAAATATATATTATTTTTAGAAACTCCTAAATTAACATCATCACCTCCCATTTTTCGTTCTTCTAAATCAAGACATGTCACATAAAGACAGGGACATTTCTTCACGCCACGTAATGAGGGATAGGTGTTAGGCATTAAGAACGGCTAGGGTTACCTGCTAATTAAAATATACGTATCAAAATATTGGTTGATTTTCTGGAATTATAAGTAATTTCTACAGAAATGAAATTAATTTTATTCATTATTATTTAAAAAATTGAGGTGTTGACTTCTAACATAAGGCTGAAATAAATATGCTCCTAAAAGAATTAACCCAACGAGTTTTTTCTAATGTGGATCACTGTTTTCTAATATGAGCTGAAATGGAATTCAATCAAGGGCGATGAAACTGGATTATAAAACTAGAAATGAATGATAAGTCCGGATCAGTTGATGCGTTGCGTGCAGTATGGCCGTTCGTCGTTCATTGAGGAAGTTGCGAATCATACTGCGTCGATAGCTATGATGATATCCTGCGCGCCCATCATGCATCACCGCCATAGTAATCAACCCGGAGGTTGGCTTAATAGAGAGCTCACCGGTACTGAGCCCTGCGGCGCGGGAAAGGCATGCATCAGGATGGGAAATTCCTATCCTCGCATCGCCTAGAGTTTGCCAGAGAGATCTGAAAATCAAACGGCTCGGGTACATTCGAGGATGTCCAAAGGCCATCCAGCATTTAACCCGGGCTCTCTCCGGTCAGCATCCGAACGTTCCTCTCACCAGAAGCGGAATTTTGCATGTTAAAAATGACTGAAATTAACGGCGAAACGAGAGTACCTGGACAATTTTCATTGTAATTTTACTCCAAAGACTATTCAAACTGATGAAGAAATATGACATGTTCAGAGTCAAATGAATGTCAGAGGATCAGTTTAAGGGCCCAAATACAATTATTCGCTGCATTATTGTGTTCGAATGTCATTACCACAAAGAACACAGCATCCATTACGCATCCAAGTTGTTCCAAAGATATCATAAAAAGATGGAAATGGGTTTTTTCCGTTTTTAAGACCATCTGCTAATCTGGTCATAATATTAATGATTATTAATATTATATCAAACAAATAATATGCAATGATAAATCATAAAGGAAATATCTTTATGCGTGACGAATATTAATTAGAACAAAACTATTAAAGTTAAATCTAAATACAAAATTCGTTTTTTTTAATCCTAGGCTAGTTTAGATATCATCTCTTCCGCTACGCTGGAAAAAATTTTACTCCGTTCTCCAAATTATTGATATTATAAACTTAATTAAATGCTGAGCAATGAACCATTTGTTAATGTAAGTGTATGAAAGATATGGGTAATCCCGTCTTTTTTAGAAATTAAAATTGTTTCTTTTCTATCCAATATGCCTGTTTAATATTAGTCATCCGGCGGCACGGAACAGCGGACAGGTATTGAAATGCCAATAGCTGACCTTTAAACTAAATACAAGTATTGGTAAGTCAGTAGAGTATTGCCAATTATTGATGGCAATGATTATATCGTAGTTTTCCATTATGGAGAATTCGGCGCGGTTGTTGTCCATAGGAGTAAATTTTGAAACTTTGTTCCATATACAAGTGAATATATGTATTTTGGAAATTAATTATCAGCTTTGGAATTTCATACCGTAGATGCCGCGTAGAAGCTTAGTAGGCGACTTATTGGGTGGGGGTAGGTTGTGAAAGTAATGAGTTTTAATGGCATAGCCCCTCATTTTCGAAAATTGGAAAGATTAGTTGAGTTAATGAGATAGTTCGCAGGGTGTGACGGAACGATCAAGTTTGAGATTTTTCGGCCACACCTCCGGCGGGGAAACTTCCTTGAGGAATGAAACTTTTCAGCTTGTTACAATGAACCGGTTTACTTAAGCTCATAACTAATTGAGTTGTTGTTATCTCCCTGATTTCATTCGCAGCCTCCGCGAAAAGGTCAGATTACTAGATGAAACTAATTAGACTGCCAAGATATGCCATGATGTTTTCTTTAGGCGAAATGGGTTACTAATAATCATATAAACTTATTAATATATATAGGTTAATTGCAAAATAAATGATTTTTCAAAAAATACAACTTTTTAACACTAACGCAGAGTAACTGGAGGATGAAAACATAGAATATCTGAATATATTCGACAGATTCAGGCGAGATGTAGGGGAAGTTCGTCATTATAAGAAAAATGAAATGTGCACTTTTCCGCAGATTTATTTGCAACGTACAACGCGTTTCAGTTCATCTACATCTACTTAATACCCCGCAAGCCGCCGCAAGAGCGTGTGGCGGGGGGTGTTAGTACACCATCCGTAATTTAGAAAAGAAAAAAATACCACTTGCAAAAACCACAAATTCATGTATCCAAAAAAACATGGTATACATTCATGCAAGAACATTTACAACCCACACACATGCAAACACTCAAACTACCAACTAACATACTCATGCACCTGAAAGTATACGTAACAGCTTTGCAATGTTTAATTTTGTTCCGACTTGTAAATTCAATGTTTTTAATATTTCTAAAGTGACTTCGGTTTCTTACTATTATGATTTCTGATTTATCGGGGAAAGAATGAGTATTTGTATCTATCTGTACTGGAATCTATCTCCCTTATTTTATCTTTGTCGTCTGATCTGCCTAAGTAGTGTGGGGCCATTATAATTCATTCAGTGTCATATTTAAACTCGTTTGTTCTGAACCTTTCTAAATGTCGAAGCCTCGCTTTGTCTCTCCGCACTTCAAGTGGTTCCCAGCCTAAATCCCCTAAGAGACCTGTCACACTTGTGTTCTTATCATAACAATTTTTAACGAATCTAGCGGATTTTCTCTGGACTTCATCTAATTCTTTTTGCCAAATTTTCTCCCACGGATCCCAAATACTTGCGGCATATTCCAAATGAGGTCTAACTAGAGCAAAATAACACCTCTCTTTAACTTTTTCATTACATTTCCCCACCACCCGTTTTATGAAGCCAAGTTTCTTTAAAGCTGATCCGCATATTGTCCTGATATGTGCTCCCCATGAAAGGCGTGGTGTTAGAACAACCCCCAAATATTTAACTTGATTTGCCGTAGTCAATACTGAACCCTCTATTTTGTAGTTTATATCCTGTTCCTCACTTCCTTTGTTCCAAAATTTCAAAACTGCGCATTTATCTGTATTAAATGTTAATCCCCATTTATTGCACCATTCCGAGATATTGTCTAAGTCTCTAGAGAGTAGCTCGCGATATAGTTGCCTCCTTATTTCCCTGTATACCACCGTGTCGTCAGCAAATAATCTCAGATTGCTACCAACGTGTGTGCTTAAGTCATTTATGTATATTAAGAACAGAAGAGGCCCTATTACACTTCCCTGGGGGACGCCCGAAGTAACATCTCTATCCGTTGAGCACAACCCATCAATTACTACTATTTATTTGCGGTTTGACAAGAAGTCTCTAATCCAATTAATTATTTTCTCATTGATCCCATAGTATTTAATGTTAAATTTTATATAACAATTTATTGTGTGGGACTTTGTCGAAGGCTTTTTTGAAATCCAGGAATACTGCATCGACTTGTGTGTTGTTTTCTCCCGATCTAAGTATATCGTGAATGAAGAGACCAAGTTGTGTTTCGCAAGATCTGCTTTTCCTAAATCCGTGCTGGTTGTGGATTAGTATTTTCCTACTATCAAGAAATCTCATAATGTTAGTGACAATAATGTGTTCCAATATTTTACAAGAGATCGATGTTAAAGAAATGGGTCGGTAATTGGTTGGTTTACCCCTATCGCCACCTTTATAGATGGGAGTTATATGGGCTAGCTTCCAGTCGCGAGGCACTGAGCCTTCTTCTATCGATTTTAGAAAAACAATATGTAAAAATGGGGCAATGTCTTCCGCTAATTCATTTAATATTCTAGCAGGTATTTCTTCCGGACCAGGTGCCTTGTGTGCTTTGATACTACGGAGCAGATGTACTATTCCCTGCTTGGTCAGTGTAAGATCGCACATGTGTTCCCCGGGTGGGTGTGGAGGATCGTTTTGTGCGTTTGTGTTTTTATTGTAGACACTATAAATTTACGTGGGTTATATGTTGTTTTAACGCAAGTGTGTATTTGTTCAATTATTTTGGGGATTTGAGAGGCAGAACCTGATCTGAATTGACAAAAAGCAACGGATTCTACTTTATTTATCCCAATATATGACCTACGCTCTTGCCTACCAACTATGCTAAACCCTCGAAACGTGTTCGTCAAACCTACGCGCTATATTGATACCTGTTTGAGGAAGGCAGGGGGGGGGGAGAAAGGAGGTGAGTATGGTAGGTGGGGACAAAGAGGGGAAATATGGAAAACCCAAAGAAACAGGGAAACTAAAAAAGTGGAAAGGTAAAAAGAGGGGGAGGAGGAAAGCACTCGTGGTCATTATTTGAGACGACAGTGGCAGTTATCCTGGCGGTATGAAGAAGGGAAGAATAAAGGAGGGTTAAGCGGGAAGGGGACATGGAAGGGATTCCTTTTTTCTCCTTCTTATAGCTAATTTCCCCCCCTCTTTATACCTCTCCATTTCTTTAGTTTGCCTGTTTCTTTGGGTTTTCCATATTTCCCCTCTTTGTCCCCGCCGACTTTACTCCTCACTCTCTCCTTCCCTCCCCCCCCTTCCTCAAACGGTATAAATATGGTGCATCACGTGCGGAAACTTGTCTTGTACCTGAAGATGGTTCGATGAACTGAAACGCGTTGTACGCTATAATTAAACCTGTAGAAAAATGCAAATTTGTTTTTTCTCATAGCAGGATATCTGCTCTGGAATTTTGTGAAACCTTCAACAAAATTGCACGTTTAAATTGACAGCAATTCACATTGACTACGATTTACATTTAGAGTTAGTATTTAAATTAATATTGGGAATTTTGTTTTCACTGCACCAAAATCATTTCAGTGATTATTTTTAAACCCACTTTCAATCCAAGTGATTGCTTTCATTTCAATATTAATTCTCTCGACACTTTACCAGCAAAATAATTTCACCACATTCACTTTTTTGAGCTTATTCACTTGTCCCATATCAATTGTAAAATTTAGTAACAATAAAAAGAACCGTACTGTAGAATTGTGAACAAGATTTTTAACTGTGTAATTGCAATGCTCCCTCGTAATTTTGAAGGCTCGCATTGCTAATGTTTAATAGTTTCTAGGATATCTAATTTTACATATCAAGAATTATCTTAGTAACCGATTGTTAATTATAAACTAGCCATTAATAATAGATCTACCAGTATATTCTATCAAGTAAAAATGAATGCTATTTTTGGAGGGATAACAAAGAAAGAATGACCAAAAAGGGAGCTTCTGTAAAATACACATGAGTGTAAACAATTTTACGGCACATTAAATGAGTAAAACGTTTTATTCTAAGTACGTGTAACTGGGTGATGCAGTCGTCAAGGCTAATACTGTACGAAAGAAATTCAAATAAATAGGGGTGTCTGACTGGGCAAAGTACACCGTTGGTGGTAAGTGGCTTATGCCCGCCGTTAAAAGGAGTTAATTCCGACAGAGATTCTTTAATACGCGAGGTAATGGTGGATAAATATGCTCTCGAGTTGTTTTCACCGCCGAAATCTGAGCTTTTCACTTTTTATTCAGGGCTCTTCCTTGATGGGTCAGCCCCATCACACATGCTCTTTGTTATAAGGCTCCATTAAGTGTAAAATACGAGGGGGACGCGTGAGACACGGGCCCCGGGCAAGAGGGCGCCAAATGCCGGCCGGGCGGCCTCCTTGTTCATAAGGCATGGGCCGAAAATGGAATTTTTCCTCGTAAAAAGGAACGGATGACCATTTATACCGGCCGTGCTCAATTTGGGGAGTTGGTCGTGCTGCTCAGAGATGCTTGCTAATTGACATCTCACGCGTTAAAGCAAATGGGAGTAAAGTGGTTGGCTACTCCGGCCATGGGTCACCCGTTCGCCTGCTAGGGAACTCTCACCTTTCACCCCCGGGGGGGGGGGGTGTCTCCCTTGCCGAAACCAGCACTCCCTTCCTCGTGTACCATTATTTGTTTCCCCTTGGATTTTTTTCACCAATCCTACCACACGATGAGACAACAGGTGCGCTGAAGCGTGAATAAAGGGGAGCCCACATCATTCGGATTTGTGTATTTCGGAGAAGAGAAGAAACACCGGAACGGACATTCGCCCCGTGGAATGAAATAGAAACCCCTGAGCGAGAAGGGCACGGCCTAAGATACAGGGTTCGTCCGGAAAATAAGTGTACTGAGCTCAGGAAAAAAAAATTATTACACTTTTACATATCTTAAGCTAATATTCCTCAAAATAGGACCCTTGTGAGTCGATACACTTGTTCCAGCGGCGTTCCCATTCCTGGAACGCTCGCGCGAAGGCATCATCGGGAACCTCTCGAAGACTCATCGTCAACCTCTTCTCTGCCCTCCACGAACATCTTGTGCCACCGAAAGATCATGTTTCTGGACATGGCTGACTCCCCGTAAGCCTGGTTAATCATACCGACAGTTTCGGTAGACGATTTCCCAAGCTTTACCGCAAATTTGATGGAATAACGCTGCTTCGGCATCGCGTCCCGTGACGTGGGTCGAGCGTGGAGGTTCGCGTTAACAGAGCTCCTCACTACACCACAGCTCAGAGCCGACTGCCTTTTTCAGCGTCGTTTGCCAACATACCCTTCTCCAATCGCAGCCCGTCAGAGCGGTGCTGGGCGCGCCTGGAGCGGCGCGCCCAGCCCAGGAGTCAGTACACTTATTTTCCGGACGAACCCAGTAGTTTAAGTCACGTCCTTTGACGATGGAGCAGTCAAATATTGGCGCCTATGGAAATATATTCAATGAACATGATATTAGATAAAGATTAAGTTTTTTTGTTCCACCAACGGAGAGCACATATTATTGGAGGCACAAAAACATATTGCATTTTCATGAACATATTGAAATAAAAACATTAAAGTCGAAACTCAGATGGACTCATAGATGTTGACTTATACGAGGGTCATCCGGAAAGTAGTACCCGTTCGTGCCGCATGAAGTGCTGACGACGCGAGTAGCCGCTGGACGAGGTCAGATAGCTTCAGTGGCTTGTCTGCCTTCTCTGAGCCAAGTTGCGTGACGCTAGCATTGCCTGTGTTGTTTCTGTGATTGTTTACAATGTTTAAAAAAATTGAGAACGCCGCCAGTTGTGAAGTGAGGGCAGTGATTAAATTCCTCAATGCAAGAAACGTTCGCCCATGTGATATTCATCGCCAATTAAAGGAGGTGTATGGAGACAATGTAATGGACGAGTCGTCTGATCGGCGGTGGTGTCGCAACTTCAACATGGGGAGGGGGAACACACACGACGATGAGCGTTCGGGGAGACCGTCTGTCATTACAGACCAACTGGTGAGCTCAGTTGACGAATTCGTGAGGAACGATCGGCGCGTCACAATTGATGACATCTGTGAGCATTTTCCCAATGTTTCTCGAACAATTGTTCATGAAATTGTTAAACACCATCTGCATTATGCAAAAATTTGTGCAAGATGGGTCCCTCGCGTATCTCAATGAGCTGGCGGCGAAGGACTATGCAGCAGGAATACAGAAACTTGTCACACGTTATGACAAATGCCTTAATTTGCTTGGAGATTATGTTGAGAAGTAGTTTAAAGTATCCTCTTTCAAATAAAATTTTTTATGTTTGTTAATATTTACTTTTGTGTCTTTATTTCACGAACGGGTACTACTTTCCGGATGACCCTCGTACATCTACACCAACACAATAACCCGCAATCCGCGGCAATGGCGTATGGCGGGGTATCGTGTAGCATATTACTTTGAGCATGCATAGAGTGTAGTAAATGTAAGTTTGATCATGCGGTCGAAAAAGGCTAATCACACGAAAGAGAGAGTACTTGCATGCAACAATATTCAACAATAGAATGCGTATATTCACGTCCTGCAGTAGAACTGGTAAAAATATGGGTCTATTAAAAAAAATAACATACAGGATAGCGGTAAAATATGTACGCACGCTACAAATTCTAGTTATCTCCTCTGCGATTACTGTAATTTATTTTGATCTCTAATAGTGCGAAGAAAAAACGGTATTTTAAATTTATGCGTTTTACCATGCATATCCTTGATTTTACGTTGGTGATCTGATCTCCCATAGGAAGTCTTCGTTAAAACCTCAGTTAAGTTAGGAGACATTTGCCGTTAAAGGAGAAATGTAAAATGCAGCAGAAGCGATTGTAACTTTGCGAGCGTCATTAGTTGTATAAGTTATGAAAAACATAAGTTATGAATTGAGTTTCACATATAAAGGAAACTAATATGAACGCTTAATGTTAGAACATCTAAGTCCGGTTAAACGTATCATTACACATGGGGATAAGAGATGGTGGATTATATCTTAGAGAGTTTAAAAAGAACATGCCCATGAACAAATAGGCATGGGGACAGTACTCTACTTGGAGCACGTGTTACATTTGAGAAGATGGATATAAACAAAAATTACAAGTTATTATGAGTGTTTGTGTTGGTGAGTAGTATTTTACGCATTTATTTTTTGTTTTACTTTTTTCTAATTAATTGGAAAGGTCGATTACCTACACCGTTATGCCATTATTTACCATTGCATATCAGGTTGCATGCCGATTGCCTTCAGCGTGGATTCAGTTTTTGAACAGCTTTCCAAGTGATACATACAAATGATACCTATTTGACGCCAGAGGGTGGCATATTGTGTATATACATGTGTATAGTTACCCGGTTCAAGAACGATCCTTAACATAAGGCTCCGTTCTGTGGTCAGCCTAATGCTGTTGCCGCTATTTCCGCTCGAGTAAGATTACATGTCGAGTGACTAAGGAGTCGTCGATTTGGTTTGACTACGACAGTGGGGTTACTCGCCGGTTTTGAAATTTAAAATTGGGTTAGATGCTAACAATATGCCCATATATAAAAATCGCACATATATATAATGGGGTGCACGCGTACCAATTAATCTGGGAAAGAGTAAAGTTAGTGCATGCAATTTACATTGCATCCAAGAGATGTAGATTATATTTATAAAAAATGGGTTGAATAATTGAATAATGTGCACGTACACAAATTAGAATATATATATATATATATATATATATATATATATATATATATTCCGAAATAGGTAAAGGGTACGTCATGTGAGGACTACAGGACAATTAGTTTGATATCCCACGCAGCTAAAGTTGTTCTCAGGATCATAAAACAAAAGGATAGAGAGAAGGGCAAATGTTTACTTAGGGGATGATCAGTTTGGGTTTAGGAAGGGGAGAGGTACGCGTGATGCCATTGCAGTAATGAGATTATTAATCGAGAGGAATATAGAACACAACCAGGAGGTATTTGTCTGTTTCGTAGATTTCGAAAAAGCGTTTGATAGAGTGAATTGGGAAAACCTAATGAGTATATTGCAGAAAATAGGAATATATTGGAGGGAAAGGAGGCTAATCCGCAACCTGTACATGTCTCAGACTGTTCAGGTACGAGTAGGGAACGGGGAGTCCGGTTGGGTAGTGTTAGGTAGAGGCGTAAAGCAGGGTTGCCCATTGACACCGCTGCTGTTCAACCTGTATGCAGAGGAAATGATTAAAGAGGCATGGGAAGAACTGGAGGTAGGAGTGAAAGTGGGCGGGGAATTCGTAAAATCAGTTAGGTTCGCTGATCACCGAGCTTTAGTTTGCCAGTCAGCCAAGGGGCTGCAAGCATTGCTTCGTGAATTGGAAATTCTGTGCGACAGGTATGGGATGTGAATCAATATTAATAAAACAAAGGTTATGCGATTTTCTAGAAAGAAAAAGGCTAAGCTTAACATTAAAATAGGAGGGCTAAAACTAGAGCAGGTAGAACAGTTTACGTATCTCGGTAGTGTTTTGGACCAACACGGTCAAAGTAGTAGGGACGTAAGGAGAAGAATTGCGCTAGGCAAAGAGGCTTTCATGAGGAGGAGGGAGTTGATGACAGGGACGTTGAGTAAGGATGTTAAGAAAAGAATCGTAAAAACTTTGATATGCAGCGTAGCTATGTACGGCGCGGAAACGTGGTCATTGAAGCAGGAAGATAGACGTAGACTGGAGGCTTTTGAAATGTGGGTATGGAGAAGAATGGAGAAGGTAAAATGGACAGAGAAGAAAACAAATGAGGAAGTACTTGGTATGGTGGGCAAAGAGAGGGGTTTGTTGGGAGCAATCCCATTGAGGCAGGAAAAGTGGATGAAGGGGGTGTTGACCGGCAGCGGGATGTTGAAGACTGTAATTGAGGGGAGAATGTTGGGCAAGCGAAGAAGGGGAAGGAACAGGATGGGGATGTTGGACGGGATGAAGGGAGGAAGAGGGTACTCGGAGCTGAAGAGGGACCTGATGTAAAGTGGGATGTTGTGTTTTGATAGGGGTCACAAATTGTTTAATTAGTGATTGTGCCCATCCAAAAACCTACCTTAACCGGTAAATTACCTTAAAAAATGTGTATATATATATATATATATATATATATATATAGCCCTCACGAGTGCTTCTACATCATCAATATATATATATATATATATATATATATATCTATATGTGTATATATATTTGTATGTATATCTATATATGTATATATATACATATATATATATAAATATATACATATGCATATAAACCATAAAAACAGTAATCAACCCAAAGGTCGATTTGGTAGGTGATGGTAGAGTTCACCCAGCACTAAGCCCGACGGCGTGTGAAATTCACGCATTAGCAGAGTAGAATGGGCCAGTTCCTTTCCCTGTGTTGGTTCTGGTTTCCCTTGAAGATCTGGTACCCGTATCCTGGTTAAACGTATCATAACATATGCAACATGGTATCGATGTAAACAGAGAACACAACATTAGTTGTGAAATTTAATTATTAGCAGAAAGACATCGTTACGTAAGCGTGATGCCGTTCACTTCCCAGCTTAAAATGTGCAAATTGGAGCGTGATGCCCAGCAAGGGTTATTCAGCATAATGTAACACATGAAACATGTATTTCGCATATGTATACCCGTCTGAAAATTGGTATCATGGTCAAGTTGAATAAAGATTTGATTAGTTTTCCACCTCATTTTATTACAATATTCATTTCATTCTTTCACTTTTAAAGCATTCTAATAACTAAATAGCGACTTCCTGCCACATACCCCTCGGAAATCTACAATATGGTCCAAGCTATAAAAAATATCTATGCTTCCTTGTACACATTTCGCCGTCTGCTTCTCCCCGTTTGGGGCAAGGAACTCCCGATCGCTACATATTTCGTAATACCTTGAAGCGCCCCGTCAATAGAGTATTCGTGCCATCTGTCGTTAGGTTTGGCTTTATGATAATTGCTGTTTTTTATTTTCTCTGCCCTTGCGCATTTGCTTTTCGTTTTTTATCTTTCATCATATTTTAGCTTCTTTCCCGAGTCGGGAAAATAAGCTTTGACTTCCCTCGCTCCAGTGGCGTGCATCGCCTCCCTACCGCTTCGATTTTCGGCTCTCTCTCTCTCATAGCACACGCGGGGGAAACTATTTCTTTGGCCGTCTTGCGGATTCTTCACTTGCTCGCTCGGTTGCCGCCTCGTATTCATCGCCGCTCTCGTGTGGTGAGGAGGCTGGCCAATCGTAGGGAACTTCCCCCCCGCCCGCGCGTCGATTCTCGTTCGCGTGACGTCGTCTCCTGCCTAAGCAATCCAAACAGCCCATGTCTTTTCGTCCCCACCGTAGTGCTCAAGCGACCAGTACCGAAGAGACAAAGTACTTTTTGCATGGAATTGAAAAATAAGCTTGAATTAAAAATAGCTGGTGGGATAGTGCGAGTCTGCACAGTCGCATCCGTATGAGGAAAAGGTCCGTTAAGACGATTTATCAAACGGAACATTGGCACTCATCAAATTTGATGTCCTCATCTGAATCCAGTACTGGATGCAAATTTGAAGTGCGCCAAAACATCATGCCACGATTTCGCAATGGTGTCGCCTCCGGCTGTCGACAACGCCCCTTTCCTCCTCCCCACATCTCTTTTGCAAACATCCCTCAACTTTGAAGGGAATCATGTGCCCCGTTTCACTATCTTCGGTTCATTAAGAATGAAGTCGGTGGTGGCCGAAAGACAAAGGAACAATGGATCGGAGGCACTGGAATGGGAGAGGATGGCGTTATGTGACGGCGCGCTCGCTTCTTTCGTCCCGCATTCATTCGCATGCACTCCGTGGAAAGCACCGTCCGTACCCGTCTCGCCTCATCCCCCGGCCGAGCCTCCCCCATCCACCCCCTTCCCCGACCCGCGGGCACACCCGTATCGCGCGGCGAAAAACTGGGGCGGCGAAATTTCCGCGCCCAGTGCCAACGGGGATGGGACGGGCGGGGGGGGGCACGTCACCTTCTCCCTTCCACGCGCTCAGCACATCGAAGTCCCCGTCGCTTTTCACACCCCAACGGGGCCGAATGATTACGGCGCTACATAATTTTGGGGTTCTGTTTTTAGTATTCGATCTCTGTCGCGGTCGATGCAAGGTTACATAGCCTCGCCCTGCCTGCCTCTGAGATTCATACGGCTCACTACCCCACTCGAGTGGGGTAGTGAGCACCCCAACCGAGCACTTTTATGATTTCGATAGATATTGCTTCCCTGAAAGGTATCTTTCGTCGTCTTTTTCTTTGATACTTTGGTCTACCATCCGTCAAATAGTAAGCGAACACGTGCTAAGCCAGAGAAATTGAAAATAACTTTTTTTCTACACTTTCGGAATGATATTATCAGTTCCGGTGCGCAGGATTATATGAAGTGTTTACAGTCAAAGATTTACGTGCAGGCTCTTAAGAGGGCAAAGTGAAAAGTTCTCTGCCTGACAGAGAGATGGCGTTACAATCAACGAAAATTTACGACTCCTGCCTGGACGCACGTGCCATTAGTTCGCAAAACAAGTTTAAACGTGTTCCCTCGAGTAGTTTGTTCACATCTATATTTGCAGTAGACGCCTTTCGTGTTTTTAGTTCAAATGAAAAAAATCGAACTTCGTGCGGTATTAAATACTTTGTTTTGGATGGATTATCCCCTGAGGAAATTTATCCGAAGCCGGAAAAAGTGTACGGGGACTTTGCTCCTTCAATATTAACCGTTAAAAAGTGGGCAGCTGGATTTAAACGTGGTCGCACATCCCTCGGAGATGACCCACGTGAAGGACGGACAAAAACCGCAACCACACCGGAAACCATCGAAAAGGTGCACGATATCGTGTTGGGCGATAGAAGGAGTGAAGGTGAGTGAGATACAGGCTGAGGCCGTGGGGATATATCGGAAGAAAGGGTGCGAAGCATCTTGCACAAAGAATTAGGGATGCATAAGCTCTGCGCAAGGTGGGTGCCGCATTTGCTGAATGCCGATCAAAAGCAAATGCGCAAAAGATTTTCGCAACAATGTTTGGACCCATTCAAGAGTGAACCGACCAATTTTGCGTGGCAATTTGTCACCATCACTATGCACCAGAAACGAAACAGCAAGCACGAAGGAGCAGTGGGTGGAAGCCGGTGGTTCAGCGCCAGAGAGAGCGAAGTCAATCGCTTCCACCGGAGAGGTCATGGCCATTTTGGGACGCAAAAGGGATCCTGTTCTTCGTATACCTTGAAAAAGGCAGAAAAATTACATGCGAAATTACAACCTTCTTGACCAGCTGGAAGCAAAAATTCGCAAGAAGAGGCGCGGCTTGAAGGAGAAAAAAAATCATCTTTCACCAGGAAAACTCACCTCTTCACAAAGATGCGTTGGCGATGGGATAACTACGAGATTGGGGGTACGATTTGCTCGGCCATTCCCCCTATTATCCTAATTTAGCATCGTCAGACTACCATCTGGGCTCATACTCGAAGAAAAATGTTTCGACGAATCGCTTCGCGTCCAATGAAGAAGTTGAGAGGCCGGTAAATGGATATTTTCACAGCCTTCCAGACTCTCGCTTTCGGAAAGGAATTCTGATGTTTGAGACACTCTGGACCAAGTGTATTGGAGTCAAGGGAGATTATGCAGAAAATATAATAATTTTTTGATTGAAAATCGCCTTCTTTCATTTTCAGGCCGAGAACCTTTCATCTTACCCTCGCACTCGCGTGCAGCTACCTTAACTCTGAATTGAATTTTGTTTATTTTTTATCGCAAAATGTTAAAAGCTCTCAAATTTCGTGAGTTTAAAAACTAAATATTTGAGCCAATAAAGGTGCTGAGGCGAGATTAATTTTCCAACTCATCCGTCGTGGGAACAGTGGAGTATAGAGTGTGCAGAATAGTTCTCATCATTTCTTGAGGAAAGTGGAGCTAATATTAAGCTTAAGATAATTAAAAGATATTGTGGCACAAGAAATGGAACATCACCACAAAAGGGTAGACGCACAAAACGAACTTCGCCACAAAAATTTAGCTCGTTCCTAACCATCACGTATCAGTGCAGACGTTTCTATCAGCAACAGTATTTCAAGAATATGGAGGTATGTCGGTCGTTAAATACGTCCTTAGAAAAAAATATTAAAACATTATCTAAGTTAGATTCTTTATTAATTTTTCGGCATAATTTCCTTTTTTGGGTCACAGTATTCCAGGGGTTGGACTACGAATCGGAGGGCCTAGGTTCAATTCTCTTGGGTAGGCCTCTCTGGATACCTGCAGCTCCACCCAAGCTGAAGTGATTTTTCAGGTACCAGGGCTTCCTGGGAAACCATAACCGGCACAGGGAAAAGAACTGGCCCCCATACCCTGATGTGTGAATTTCACACGCCGTATTGGGCTTAGTACTGGGTGAACTCTATCATCACCTACTAAACCGACCTTTGGGTTGATTATTGTGTTGAAGGTGTTTTTAATCTCCTTTTAACTCGTTACACTTTTTCCAACATTCTTAAGCTGTCCAAAAAGAAGTTTCAAGTTTAGAAATAAAAAGGTCACTGGGGGCCAACCCCCGGTGGCGGCGGGGTAACGTCCTCGTCTGCCATTCCAAGGGTCGCGGGTTCGATTCCCGCCTGGGTGAGTTTCCCTCCATCTAGGGCTTGGGTGTTTGTATATGTGACATTGTTATCGTTGTTTATAGTTCGATGTAAAGGCCTAAATGTGTGTTTTTCGGACTTATACTGAAAAAAAAAAAAAAAAAAGTGGATTTTGTTATTAATTTCAAAGGCGTGCATCCGTGCACTGTCATGGATCAAGGGAATTATATCTTTGTCAAATGAGGATGTTTTTTCTTGATTTCTTTGCCCGAACAGTGCACTAACGACGCATAATACAAGCCCTCTCAATTTATCATTTGTCCTTTTGCAAGTGATCCCGATGCTTACGATTCCGCGTGCATACCAAAAAACCGTGGCCATCATCACCTGGTCGGCCGATTTCACCGTCTTCGCCTTCTTCGGAGCCGTATCGCCTTTAGAAACCAACTGTTTTGACTGTTCCTTTGTCTCTGGAGTGAAGTAGTCTATCAATGTTTTGTCGCTAGTTGTGTATCGACGCAGAAATTCGATGATTCCGACGGAAAAGCGCAAAACCAGGCTCCGAAGTGATCATACCAATGCGTTTATTCTCCACTGAGGGCAAACGTGGCATCCCTCTTGCAGAAATGTTCTTAATACCCAAATTTTCGTGCTAAATCGAAAATAATTTACCTTGCAATACGTCTGTGGCCAAAACTATTTCGTTAAATTTGATTGATCGATCAATCAAACCTATCTTGGATTTTGTCAAGCATCAAGTCACTTCCACTGGGTGTCACGAGCGACTTTCATTATTTATGGATGTAAAGCCATTTTTAAACTCAGTTGCACAATTGCAAACAGTCGGAAACACAGGAGCAGATGCGTGAAATTCATTCAAATCGGCTTTAATCTCTTTCGGTGCCAAGTCTATAAGTGTTAAATCAACCAATGAAACTTATTTTTTTGCATTTTTCTAAATAAAAAAAATGTGTGTTGCTTCAATTCACTATGAAAATGAATTCACTGGATGTATATAAATGAAACTTTAACAGTAGTCTAGTGAGAGTTGAAGATTGGTACAAGCGAACCTTTTACGATACTACGAGCCGATAATACTGCAATTTCTTCGACTTTCTAAGGAATATTTTAACCACTTACGTATAAGTGCATAAAAAATATTATCCCTGCAGCCAATTATTAGTACCGATTGAAATTATCCGATACCTATTGAGCATGGTGACCTAGTTTTCCCAAGCATGAACTCTTTTTGTATGGGTTTCTGGCTCGAAGACTTCCTTGTAAACTATTTCTGTTTAGGACGTATAATGAAATGGACTAGAATCAGCCTTAACGTCTCGAAACAAATGCAAAAACTTTGGGCTTCTAGGGTAGATCCGCAAGCTTAACTTTACTTGCGCAAATTGAAGTTCCGAACATTTGAAAACTTACAGCGGAAAAAAAGTTTCCGGCGCGATCAGTCGGTTAAACGAGCGAATAATACACGAGTATTCGTGGTAATGATGGAGTAGAATTGGAGAGCAGAAAAATAAAATATTATGCCTTTTATTTTATTGGGGAATATTTTCATTACCCACAGCTGTCCGGCTGGTTACGATATTTTCATGAGGATAAGTATTGCTAACGCCACCGTAGTCATGGTCTAATTTCATTAAAACCTCTCATGGAGTAATAGTGGGATGGATGGAGTTTGATTTGGCAATGACTATGATCCAATTATATTTCGAGAAGGAAGGAAAGAGAAGAGAGAATTTCCATTTTTCGAATCACTGCCGCCAAGGATTTAATTTGTAAAATGTACCACCAATCGTTATAATAATAGCCAAATTATAATGATATTTATCCAATAGCAACAATTTCCTGAATGATTTTCGTTCCATTTTCCGGGACCCGGAGGGGCAAACTGATGCCTACTCTTTCCCAGAGAAGGTTTGTGATATCTATCATCAGTACGAAATGGGAATAGGGGAACGGAGGGAAGAGAAAACAGGAAGGTGAGGAAAAACGAGCAATGACTGAAAAGAAAAGGATTATTATTATTGAAGATGAATGTGTTTCTCCATTCTCATTCTCCTCTCGCCTTTGCAGTGTATATTGCCTACATATTACATGCACTAGATGCCTTGAAATGGCGGGTGTAGAAGAAGGAAAGGTGACGAATATCCTATGAAAGGTAAAATACCTCGTAGCTTGCCCCAAAAAGCGGCGATCATCAGCAAAAAACCAGCTAGCATCCGATCGATCTTTCTCGAATGTAAATACTAAGATGGACTCAAAATAGAAGGTGAGCCGTGTCAGAACAATCACGATACTTAATTGCAATTGTAGCGAGACTAAAATCGCGTCAAGAAATCTTCGAGATTTACTTTGCTCTCATAAATGAATTGGTAATAATAAAATTGAGCATGAATGTAGTTAATCCTCTAAAAAATCATTTGTAAGTGAAACAGCGCTTATTATGAAGCTTTTAATATGATTAGAACGTTTTTGCCTAAAAAAATGGAATCACTAGCTCAGAACGACGGTTGGTCCACCCAAGTATCGAATTTCGGCCATGATCGATCGTGTGTGATCTTAAGGAGTGAGTGAGTCCATACAAAACCTTCGAAGACGACCTTTGAACTTGCCTCCAATATGATACAACCATTTTCTTTGTAATCACTTATTTCCCTAAGTTATCGCATTCCAATGCCGCTGTTTTGAATATTATGATGCGTCTATATCGAATTTTGTAAGCATAGAAACTAGCAAGGACTGCAAGTTGATAATGGAATATTAGAATAATGTTCGCATGTCATAATTTCATATTGGGTGGTTTAAATCAAATGAATTTTGTGGGAAAAGATTAATTCTCAAAGCAGGATTTGACAACTAACTCTAACTCAGTTCGCCTTTGGTAAGTAAGCATCCGAAGTTCTTGCTATTGCGCTCGGACATGTTTCCCTCTTCCTATCACTCCTTCTTGGCTCAATAACCGATTTCCATTAATGACGTTGATATTAAATTATTGATCGCCGCGGAGCGTTACACGCCTTTAAAATAGCATACAATGCCAATATCTTTCCATCAATGTGTGTAAATGTGACCCCTTGACCTTTCATTCTGTGGTCATCCTCCTCTCCTGCCATTCTCCTTTTTTACTCATATTGCTCATCTATTGAGAACTCAAAAATGCCACATTACGAAGTTTAATTTTATGACTTCTAATTTTCCTTGTTGTTTGCAACAAGGAAGTGACAAAGTTTAAATGACTGAAAATGTGTCTTATTAATTTTGTAAATCGGGTATCTTCTTAAATACTGATATAATATTTGAAGGTTTTTCTCAGTTATGTTGGAGCCTCGCAAAAATTTTCCCTCTTTGGAATGTTTCGCCAGATATCCGTTGCCTATTGTAATGCAGAATCGCTTAAATTTGAGACACGCTGGAGATGTTTTGTGGTCCTGAGTTAATAGGAACCACAAATCAGAAAACGAAGCATGTCTCCGGCCTCAATCAACATGTCGTAATTTTAAATGCTTTAATATTCTAATAATAAACAGCAGTGTTGACGCTTGAGTGGATTATTCTCCACTAAGGAATGGGTTCTCCACTGAGGACAGACAGCTGGCGCCCTATTGTGTGTGCGTGCGAAATTTGTGTGGGAACGGTTGGTCGCGATGCTTCGGATATTCTTCCCGATATCGGAAAACAGTAACTATGGCCGTCGCAATTTTCGGAAGCGCCACTGTCGATCGATGCGACGACGTCACGTCCCTCATTAAAGAGTCTGGGTGCCTCTTTGCCATTCCACCAAAACCCACCGCAATACGGTGGCAGGGGTTATTTTTTGCAATTCAACAGATTATATTATACTGGTAGCCATATTCCATTTCCCTGTTAGTGCTCCGTTCAAAGAAATAAATGTCTTTGTTGAGACAAAGGGCTAGTTTTATTTCTCTGGAATTAATTTCAATAATATTTACGTATGCAGGTCTTAAACTAGGGCCTATGATTTGAGTTGCATCGATATTTCTCAATTGACTTAAATCTATGGAAATATTATTCGCGTGTTGAATAGCTAATTTGACGTCTTCATAATTAAACCTAGATTAAAAATGATATTTTGGCAGTGTCGCGGAAGAATGAATGGATATCTGAGTGATGATTACGGCGAAGTAAAATAAGAACACGTTATTTGTTGCTTATTAATGTGATTAAATTAAAAAAAGTCTAAAACTACAGATTATAATATAACGGGTAATTGAAGACATTCGAATAACTGTGCCTAGCTGATCAAAACTACCAACAACCAATTATATAAACCCAATAAAGGATTTCTATGTGCATGTCTTGTCTATGGCATTAATTATGTACTCGTGTGTGTGTATGCATTAATTATATGAAATGGGAAATTAAATTGGAAACATATGGATTAGAACCATATTAGAACGGTATTGGTGGGGAAGGATAAAAATGTGGACAGCGGGACAGTTATCTGCTTATGTTGGAAAATGATCATTCCTCTGTCAAAGCTTTCGGAACATTATTCAGATGGGGAAGATCCCCATCAATGAACATCCCAATTAATACTTGAAATATCAAAATGGAAATTAGAGATTCTGATTCAGAGGGAATTTGGATTTTTACGGAAGGGAATTGGCAAAGGAAAATGTTCTTTCTTTCGATAACAGTCTATAACTCTCGTGAGCACACTTATATAGAACACGCGTGTGGGCTTGCATGAATTACGATTGTATTATGTAATCACGGAGTCTAATTTCCATTGATAGTGTATTAAAAATGCAAATTGGAGCCAAGTATTGACCAAATTTTTAAGTTTACTCTTTACTTTTGAATTTAACCAAAATACTTTTCCTTCGAGGAGAAGTTTTCAAATATCACGGATTATCTTATCAATATTTTATATTCCAATTAATTAATCATCTAAGGAAACTCAGTTTGAGGTAATAAGTAGAACTGGTTGCCTAAGGCATGACTTCATGGAATTGATTCATTTTATTGAAAAGTAAAAACTTTGCCATTTCTCAGTATTCTAATTAAGACATGGCCGGAGTATAGGCGTTCAAACACATCATCGGGTAGATCTGAGGACGACGTCGAACGCCGAGGCCTAAGTCATATCTAAATACAATGCTATCCAATAACAACGTTAAATTTTTTCATTGTATGAAATATGTAATGAAAATGCGACTTTGTCAAACTGTTGTCTTAAAGATAAGTTTTATGGAGACATGGGTGAGCTCTTCACCCGATACTCGAAGTACTTCTTTGTTTTTTTATTATATCTATCCTTTTTATTTTCGATGTTTTCCCTGTTGTTTCTTTGCTCTGATGGAGACCAACCTTCCCTATACCTTACCTGATTACTTTATCTATCTCGCTTCTTCCATCAGTAGTGATGCTACTTTCCAAGTATGAAAACCTTTTCACCTGTCCTAGTCCGTCTTTCCCTAGCCTTGCTCGGAGATTATCTGCCCTAATTCGACTGCAGACAATCGCATAGTTTTAAAATTATTTATCTTCGAGGTTGTACTTTTGCATCCCCTTTCCCATTTTGGCAAGTATCCTTGTAAGGTCTTCTTCCTTTTCTATTAGTGTGTCGTCTGCGAATCGCTGCATAATTGGCCTTTTTTCTTGAATTGGTACTCTAAACATTGTCTTTTATATCTTATTAATTGTCTTTTTAATATTCACATTTAATATGAATGGTGGTGATGAGTAATCCTGTCTTACGCTTTTCTTCATTTTGGCTTTTTTCCCCTGTCTTCACCGCATCTATTCATTGGTGCCTGGTACTGGGCGTTCATAAATCTCCTGTCGTTGAAGTTTATTCCAATTTCCTCAGGGTAAGCAGCATCTTATTCCAGTGGACATTGTCAAAGGCTCTCTGCAGATGAAGATATGAGAAAAATGTGGGTTGATCTTATTGTATCTGCAATGAATCTGAGAGAGAAAATCTCATCTAATGCTCATCTTTCCTCTTGAGTCCAAACCCGTATTTATTTCGCTTTCTCTCCATTCTTTGGTATATTACTCTTGCTAGAATACTCGACTTTTCGGTCGACAGACTGGCTGTTCCCAAGTTTCAACATATTTTTGTCTTTCCCATTCTTGGTTAAGGAACAATTACATTCATTATTTAGTCCATTGGTATTTTTCCTTTCATATACAGGGTTCGTCCGGAAAATAAGTGTACTGATTTTTTCCCGCCGCTCCAGGCGCGCCCAGCACCGCTCTGACGGGCTGCGATTGGAGAAGGGTATGTTGGCAAACGACGCTGAAAAAGGCAGTCGGCTCTGAGCTGTGGTGTAGTGAGGAGCTCTGTTAACGCGAACCTCCACGCTCGACCCACGTCACGGGACGCGATGCCGAAGCAGCGTTATTCCATCAAATTTGCGGTAAAGCTTGGGAAATCGTCTACCGAAACTGTCGGTATGATTAACCAGGCTTACGGGGAGTCAGCCATGTCCAGAAACATGATCTTTCGGTGGCACAAGATGTTCGTGGAGGGTAGAGAAGAGGTCGACGACGAACCACGGCCTGGACGCCCATCAACGACACTCACCGACGAAAATGTGCGAAAAGTTCGCGATGTACTGAACTCTGATCGTCGTCTTAGTGTTCGGATGATAGCAGAGCAGTGTAATGTGCCAAAAACAATAGTGCACGAGATTATTAGGCACCAATTACAGATGCGAAAAATTTGTGCAAAGTTGGTGCCGAAAGTGCTCAGTGATGATCAAAGGCTCAATCGTTTGGAAATCGCGACACAACTTGCGGATCACTGCAAAAATGATCCACATTTTTTAGAGAACTGTTCTGTTCCCGAAGATAAAGAGGAGTTTGAAAGGAACGCGATACGGGACTTTGGACGCCGTCAAAGAGGCCGTGACGACGTGTCTTCGAGAGGTTCCCGATGATGCCTTCGCGGGAGCGTTCCAGGAATGGGAACGCCGCTGGAACAAGTGTATCGACTCACAAGGGTCCTATTTTGAGGAATATTAGCTTAAGATATGTAAAAGTGTAATACATTTTTTTTCCTGAGCTCAGTACACTTATTTTCCGGACGAACCCTGTATATATTTGAAATATTAGGTTGCATAACTGTTCATGATTCTTTTTTTCTGAAGTTTTTCTTCGTTCCGAGGGTGTATTGTCGAGCACTGGTGCTCTATTTTCTCTGAAGTACTTCACTGCAGCGCCAAATTAAGACCTAAGGACATAATCTCCTTCGTGGCTCAAAGTATCCTCATCTTCCAGTACGATGGCGTATATAACCTGCCCTACATCCATTTACAAGGTGTCTCTCAGTTCTTTAAGCTGCGTAACACGTTTTCTTTGGACAAAGTTACGCTGCACTTCTTCACAGTATCCATTGTTTTCTTATTCTGTTCACCATTCTGCTGATTTCGTTTCTCAAGCGTCTATGGCATATCTGTCCCTCCTCAATCTTCGAGTTTTGTTTTTCCTTCATTCTTTTATCGCATCCGATACTTGGACAGTGATCAGTCGTTTCCTTTTCACAAGTTTCCTTTATCTGCATCGCTTTCTCCTCGGCCGCTAGAAATCCATTCTCCATTTCTTGTCATCTCTCTTCGATTTTTCCTGCGTGCGTAAATTTCCCATTCCATTTTCCAATTTCTGCCGTAAACCCAACTGTTTCTCAGTATAATTCAACCTGTCTAAAACCCATTGAGTTTTCTTAGCCTTAGCTACAATTTCAATTCCAGAAGTTACTTTGCGTGACTTTATTTGTGGTCACTGTCGATATCAGCCCCCGGTTGGCCTTTGCAGTCTTCATTGAATCCCGGCTTCACGACTATGCATTCGATTTGGCATCTTCTTATATCTACCGGCATCCACCCTCTGTGCCGCCTTTCTCATTGGTACTGATGTTTCGCGTGTGCATGGCATCCCTCATATGCACTCTCTGCAGGATTCCAAAAGCCTTCACTCCTATTACGTTATTCTCATGTTGCTTTTTCATCACTTCGAAGATTTCGGCATACATTTCCTCCAATTCGTTATTATCGCATTCAGCTGTTGACTTGTAAAACTTGTTCCACTCCGTTATCTAAAACTTCATCCACACAATGCCCCGCAAGCCACCGCAAGGGCGTGTGGCAGGGGGTGCGAGGCCACTATCCGGAAAAAAGAATTAAAACACATGAAAAAATAACAAAAGCATGCGCCCACGTATATGCATATTCATGCAAAAGCCATTTTAACTAATATACACCTCTCTGTGTCTTTTTCTTCTAACTTACCCTTAATGGTCATTTCATTGTATTGTGAGTTGGAGCACATCAGTCTCATTGCAGCACTCCTCCGTAGCATTGCGCCCTTTCCCGCATTCCCATTCGTGGAGCCTGTGATCATGACTCCATGGTTGCCACTACAAATTTCCCCTTCTTCAGACCATTTCATTTCACTTACACCTAAAATGTCTAACCCTATTATGTTGCTGTCGTTTATCTTCTCGAACATTCTACTTAAGTGGAGTGAATGGAGAACTTCAGAAGCGTCTTTGATCGACACATTAGGCGAATGTATTTATTACCTTGAGTATTCATCGTCCGGAGATGCGAATGGGGAACTTGTTCGCCTCTGGTTTATTTCACTCGATAGGGTTCCATCCGGCCGTCTCTGTTCATTTAGTTCCATGAAGAGAAAGAGGGCGCACGCGGGTCGAATGCTGCAACTCCTCTGAATGGTAATGTGGTGGTTTCCCTTTGCCTTCCACATCGCTGTGCTGCTGCAGCCAATGAAGTCATTTTTCACGCGCCTGCCATGAGATGAGTTACGCTGTACTGACTACTGCCTATCTTCAGCTTCGCTCATACATACAGTTACATGTAAAGGGAGGCTGTACACTCCCTTTACATACCTGTACGTGCAAAAGGGAGGCTGCTGTCGCCCCCTCCTCCTCCGGCTAATTGGAGACCTATTGCTTAGCGGCGGCCACCCGGCAAGTCACTGCGCCTTCCTACTCTTTTATCAAAAATTTAGGCCATCTTTCCCAAGAATGACCTTCTACGTTCTCCGGGCACCGACACTGATGTCCCACAACTGCTCATTCGCCGAATACGCTCTCATATTTCGCGGCTAACCTCTTTATCTAGAGCTGGAACCTCCGTCTGCAACATTGTGGTTTTAAGATTAGCCACCATTTAGTTAATTTTAATAATAATTACTTTGATTAATATATTTATAAATATATAACAAATATTCATTCACATGGATATGGAAACGAGGAACCCGTAACAAATACGAACACAGGGTGTGTTGTGGGAAGGCGGAATCGAGAAGATCACAGGTGCAAAAATAATTCCCTGATCGGGACTTGAACCATGGATATTTCAACTACCGGGCTGAAAATCTAACCACTTGAGCTATGATATAAATTATTTTATTCGGTCCAGAATGCTACAGAGTTTGTTTGCATCATACATAATATCAGCTCACAGATTATTTGTACATCATGTTTTCCTTTATATAAGTATGTACATGCATACATACGTAGATACATATACAAATGCACATACATACGAGGGCTGTTCAAAAGGTTTCGCGAATTTTGAATTTTCGCGGGTTACCAATATTTGTTTATCGATTTTTTATGGCATTATGTTGGTACTCATGCCTCTCACTTATGCCGAAAAGTTCGACCATTTTGAATGATCAGTTAATTGTTGGCAGCTGTGTTGCTAGTAGTAGTAGTACTTAGGGGAGGCGACCGACAGCTGAGGTCATTTGCGACATAGGGGATGGACTGGAAAGGATGAAGGGTGGAGAGAAACCCGGCGTTGGCATTAGCCTACTCTTTACGAAAGGCGCCAAGGGGTCCGCAGCTTAACGTCCCATCCGACGGACGGAGTACTCACTCAAAGTGCCCTACACAAAGCTTGGACGTGTTTTAGCTTGTCTTCGATTATTGCCTGTTCCAAAAATGGGTCATAGAATCTGTACCAAATTTTGTGTGAAAAACGAAATAAAGTGGGCGGACGCATTCCGAATGTTGACTGTGGCATATGGAGAAGCTACCTTGGACCGAAGTAACGTTTATCGGTGGTATAAAATGTTCTCAGAGGGCCGAGAAGATGTGAACGACGAAAAGCGTGGCGGCTCGTGGCATTCGATTTTTATCATTGATTGCCGCGAAATTCGTACCAAAATTGCTCAATTTCGACCAAAAACAGCAACGAATTAAAATTGCTAATGAGGTGTTTGACTCTTTCCGCGACGACCCAAATTTCTCCAGAGGGTCATAACTGGTGACGAATCATGGGTTTATGGTTATGACGTGGAAACTAAAGCTCAATCATCCCAATGGAAGCTGCAGCACGAGCCAAGACCGAAAAAAGCGCGCCAAGTTTGATCGAATGTGAAAGTTTTCCTTACAGTTTCCTTCGATTACGGGGGCGTGGTGCGTAATGAGTTCTTGCCACAGGGTAGAATGGTAAATAAGGAATGTTACCAACAAGTTAAGCGCAATTGCGCGAAGCAATTCGTCACACAGGCCCGGATTTGTGGAAGAACAAATATTGTCTATTGCACCATGACAACGCCCCTGCTCACACATCGTTGCTTGTGCGCGAATTTTTGGCCAAAAACAACACACCAAATGCTGCAGCCACCAAATTCCTCAGATCTGGCCCCCAGTGACTATTTTTTGTTAACGAAAATGAAGAGACTCATGTAAGGACGACACTACGCTACGATTGACGAGATAAAGACTGCATCGAAGGAGGAGCTGAACAAGATCAGAAAAAAATATTTTGAGAATTGGAAAAAACGTTGGCCCAAGTGTATAATATCTAATGGGGATTACTTTGAAGGGGACAAAGTAGATATATATTTTTTATTAGGTAATCTACCGTTTAAGGTAGGCTTTTTGATGGACACAGCTACCAAATAAATATTTAGTGACACTTAACAAAACACAAAATCCATCATCCTACTCTATATCAGGTCCCTCTTCATCTCTGACTACTTTCTTCCTCCCTTCATCCCATCAAACATCCCTATCCTGTTCCTTCCCTTTCCTCTTTTTCCCAACATTCTCCCCTATATCACAGTCTTCAACATCCCACTGCCGGTCAACACCCGGTTTCTTAATATCCTTACTGCCCACTGCCCATCCGGACTCCCCGTTCCCCACCCCCACCTGAGAGGCCACCACGGCCTCCTGTTATCCACCCCCACGGCCTTAATTAGTTTCATATCCTTTAATGCCCTTTCTATCTCATCGTTGAGTATGCCTGGACCTAAGCATTCTTCCTCGACGACATGCTCCTTTTCTATGCCTAACTTGATTGGTCGAAGTTCTTTACTATACAGTTCTTCTATATACTCCTTCCATCTCTCTTGGATCTTTCCTGTGTCAACTATTATCTTACCCGCCTTATCTCTAACTGTCAGCATAGATCTTCCTTTCTTACTTCCAAATAAAGATTTAACTTTGCTGTATAGGACACCAATTACACCCTTCTTCTGCAGACTTTCCATATCCTCGCTCTGCGTCTTCAACCATGCTTCTTTTGCTTTATTTGTTGCCCGCCTTAATTTATTGTTTAATACTTTGTACTTAATTTTGCCTAACTCTGAATTTACATTCTTCCATTTCCTCATCTTATCCATCATTGTAATCATCTCGTCGGTGATCCATGGTTTCCTAGTCCCTTTAGCTTTAACGGTTCTAATAGTGTCTTTTGCGGCTTTCGATATCCCTTTCTTGAGACTTTCCCATTTTTTTCGATAGTACTTAGCTCTTTACCATCTTCCATGATTTCCTCTACCGCCTGTTGGTACTCCTTCCTTTTCAAACCATGTAATGCTTCTACATTCCATTTTCTAACCCGCCGCCCCTGCCTTATCTTTTTGAAACGAACGCTACATTTCATAAGAACTAAACTGTGGTCAGAGCCCGCATCCGCTCCCGGGAAGCTGTGCGAATTTATCACACTGTTCCTAAACCTGTGTCTAACCAGGATATAATCTAGCTGGTACCTTTCTGAGTCACCTGGCATTTTCCATGTATACCTGCGTCTTTTGTGGTGTCTAAACCAAGTGTTGGTGATGACTAGCCCCTGTCTTCTGCAGAACTCAACTGCTTTCTACCTACGGTCATTCCTCGTGCCTAAACCGTAGTCCCCGACCTCATCACCATCTCTTACTTCGCTTACCGTCGCATTTCAATCCCCCATCACTATCAAATGTTTCCCTGCAGGAACACACACGATTATGTCCTCTAACTGATCGTATATCCTATCGACGTCTTCTTCCTTAAGGTTGCTCGGTGGCATGTATACCTGAATAATAACCCAATTCGTCGGTTCTGCTTCTATCTCCACTAGTAATAATCCATCCGTTACCTGCTCTATGTTGACTACGCTTCTTTCTACCTCTTCATTTAATACTATGGTAACCTCTCGTTGGCTCTCGTCCCCGCCGCTGTATATTATTCTATACTTATCACTCCAGTAATCCCCGCTATTTTTCCATCTCACCTCGCATAGACCTAAACTATTTTTTTTCCCCTTTCCATCTCTCGCTTAAGTTTCTCCAATTTCCCTGTCCTCATCATTGTCCTAACATTCCACGTCCTTATTCTTACTAACTTGGTCTTCTTCTCCTGCGTCTTCTGTCCTGCTGCTGCCTGTTTTCCCTTGCAATGGTTTCGTGGGATGACAACCGCGGAAGCCTTGCCTCCCCCGCTGCCGGGCACGACACACGGCCGATTGGGCCGAGCCCCGTAGTTGCCAGGACTCAAAATCTCTGAATAGTCCATCATGTTAATCTTGGGAATGATAATTGAGGTGGTTTCCCATTGTCTTCCTCAATAGTGTTTTTAAGGTGACACCATCACCTAATGGCCGCCCCTTTGGGGTCAGACGCCATTGCAGCCGCCTCACTGAGGAACAGACGCTGCGTGGACTACCTTTCGTCTGGCTCCTAACCTTCGACCTATCTAGCATGGGTGACCCTACCAGGAGCAACTATTATTACTCCCGCCGGCACAGCTCTAGGGGTCATCGGAACGGATAAGCCCTTCCGCTACGTCAAGGTTGTAGTCCGGGGAGGGATATATATATAAATATAAATAAATAATAAATAAATATATATATATATACTACTACCTTTTGGACACACCAGATATATATATATATATATATATATATATATATATATATATATATATATATATATATATATGGTGTGTCCCAAAGGTAGTAGCACTTTTTCCCGGAAAGACGGACGGATGGGTGGCGGTTTCTATGGCTGGGTTCTAGGGAGGGAAGTCTTAGGAAAGGTTTGAGGCCGGTGGCAATTGGCTCCCAGCCTTTGCTGAGTGCGGATCATTCGTTGCGAAACCTCTATAATGTGACCAAGTATCAAGATTAATCAATATAGAATGATCACAGATTAAGTTCTCGCTCGGTTTCTTATGTACTTGGCATTTATAAAGTGATGCGCATCGACTTGTGATGAAAGACATGCGCATGAGAAAGGTGCGTGTGAAGTTTGTGTCGCGAGTGCTCTCAGTCGAACAATAGGAAACTCGTACGCGGATCTCCCAAGGGCTTCTCGACCATGTGAGTGAGGATTCGTTTTTAGAAAGAAATCTACCAGACGTCTTCCTCTTCCCCCGCCTCAAATCCGTATGGAAAGGGCGTCACCGCGACTTGGTGGAATCGTTACAACAGGCCGTGACGAGGAGACTTAGCAGCATTCCAAAAGACGTAAAAGGAGTGGAAAATCCGCTGGCAGCGGTGTGTTGACGCACAAAGGTGATTCTTCGAAGGCCCTTGACTGAATTTATTCCTTCTTAGAATAAATTATATACATAAGGTATATTCCAATGTGATCCAAAGTGAGTCCCAAACGCCATCTCCTAGCCACAGAATCGGAGCAGTGGGTTGCATAAGGCCCCCACAGTTTTCCGTGTAAGTTACATTTCCTCTGTCTGTTTTCACCGGCGACTGGGGCAATGGCCGCCGGGATTGGGAGAGCGGCACTGCCGGACTCTCTCGGAAATCGAGGTTCCGATCGGTTGAACGTCTAGCTCTTCTAGAAGCGTGAGGTTTGACTCTCGAATTTCTACCGCCGGAAAGGCCTTGCTTTCGTTTTGTTTACTGGTTCAAGACTGACCATAACTCCTGGTGTTAGGTTCTTGAGATATTAGGCTCTTTTTTATACTACCGTCGGGTGCGTGTACTGTGGATGGAGCGTTCATGACTGTTTTTTCCTCCTTTGGAGTGCTCGTTCCTTCTTCAAGCAAGCGTGCTGGATTTTATTTTTTAATGGCTGTGAGCCACTTAAACACACTTGCATGGCAATTTGACGAGAAGGCAAAGCCCCCTACCCCGTTGGAGGTCCACCTTTTCACGTTAGAGTCGCTGAGCCTCACACCCGAAGAGATAGTGGCGTTCCAATTTCTATATAAACGCCCTTTTATACTACCTTGATCAAAAAGTTCCCGGAATAACCACCGTGTGGCGCTCCCATCGTTCCGATTTGAGTTCTGTTTTTTTTGTTAAATTGGTACATCTGTTGTTGATATTCCCTTTAAATCTTAGTGTCATAACTTGACATTTGCAAAAGTTACGTAGCCAAGAGTACATCTATCTCTGTGTGTGTTGGCGATTTTTTACAATTTCAGAAATGGATTTAAATTTGCAACAACGAACTTGTATTAAATTTTGCGTAAAAAACGGATTTAGTGGCGCACGGACGTTGGAAATGTTGGAAAAGTGTTTCGGCAACGATTCTCTAAAAAAAACGGTCGTTTACCAGTGGCACGAGCGTTTCAGAAGTGGTCGTGAGTCAATCGAAGATGATGAACGCAGTGGCAGACCATCGACTTCGAAAGTCGGTGAAAAAATTGATAAAGTAAAAGAAATGTTGGTCAATAACCGCAAATTAACCATCAGAGAAATAGCGGAGGACTTGAACATTGCCTATGGATCCGCCCAAGACATTGTGGTTAATGATTTGGGTTTCCGTCGTGTAGCATGCCAAAAGACCTCAATTTCATGCAAAAAAGAGACCGTGTTGACGTCGCAAAAGACATGATTTGCGAGGCTGAATCCGATCCCACATTCATCAAAAGGATCATTACTGGAGACGAGACGTGGGTTTATGAGTACGACACGCAATCCAGACATCAGGCAAGTGAATGGCGTTCACCAAATGAGCCGAGACCAAAAAAACCACGTCGTTTTCAGTCAAAAAAGAAGGCAATGCTGACGGTTTTCATGGATTACAACGGTGTAGTGCATCATGAATTTTTGCCAGAAGGCCAGACAGTAAACAAAGAGTATTATTTGGGCGTTATGAGACGTTTGCGTGAAGCAATTCGCCGAAAGAGACCAGAAATGTGGGCAGAAAACTCGTGGATTTTGCACCATGATAACGCACCGTCGCACAGTGCTATCATTATTCGTAATTTTTTGACGAAAAATGCAACAAATACCATCCAACAGCCACCGAATTCACCTGATTTGGCTCCCTGTGACTTCTTTCTGTTCAATCGAGTTAAAAAACCATTACGGGGAACGCGTTTTAGCAGCCGAGAGGAAGTAATGGAAAAATCGCAGGAAGCACTGATGGACATACCGAAAACCGAATATAAAAAATGTTTCGAGGATTGGATCAAGCGCTGGCATAAGTGTGTTGCAGTCGATGGGGATTACTTTGAAGGGGACAATATAGATTTAGATGAATAAACTTGTATTTTTAATTTTCTGAATAAATTCCGGGAAATTTTTGATCAAGGTAGTATTCCTGAATTTCGCAACCGAAGCTACAATGACTAGTATTTTAGACAATTCTCCGCGGAAAATACCGTTTCCGCCTTTAAGTGACCAGAGGACGACAATAATTATTGACGAGACTTCCGGTATCCCGTGTAACGTCAGGGTTCTTTGTCTCCCCGTGGAGACCCCGTTGAAAGACGCGAGCTTTAACGTTTTGGTAAAATCCATCGCTCGTGGGAGAATAGGTGGGGGGGGAGAAAGATGGCGCGTGTGCTTACGGGTACCAGGGTGGTGCGGATGACGGACGAGTCAAATGTCCCCTCGTACCTCCACACCGGGCCATCATCGTCTGTGAGGGTCCACGCCGCACTTGCGCCCGCTGCAACCAAGAAGGCCACGAGCGCAAGACCTGCCCTCGGAACCACAGAGGGAAGAGCTATACGGATGAAATGACGATGGTATTTAACATTGACACCGCTGTGGAGATGGACGAGCCCGAGGAGGCTGTGGTGGAGTGGGCGCGGTCGCAGCTACTCATCGAAGGTGCGGCCCCGGATGCTCCCATCGGTCCCCCGAATCCCCCACCACTTGGAGGGAAATGTTAGCTGGGACGAAAATCATCAACGGAAGAAAGGGATCCGAAAAAGAAGAGGACAGACAACCCCAAGCTCCTGGTCTGGAATACCGATCTACAAGCGGCTCACGCATCTACCACCTCGCCTAGTCTCGTACGGCCTCCGGCTTCCGTCTCCGGGACCCCATCAAATGAGGAGGGATAATCTTTTACAACCCCCCTTCCCCCGCCCATTTCATCGGCGACCTAGCCTCGTAATCCTTGTAGCACGGGCTTCAAACACCCCGAGAACTTTTAATGGCAGGTGAGGAGGATGCATCTGAATGCTACTGTTTCCCGTCCCCAACAACTCGCCCCTCAACCCCTTTGTCATTGAAAATAAAGGAAGCGTCACCGACCCCGGAAGTCGACTCACCAATAAGTTTCCCGACGTCACAAACCTCATATACCCCATCGTCCTTCCCCATTGAGGACAGCCAAGGTGTCGACGAACTTCCCTGCGCTCCTCCACGGACGGATCATATGCAACTATCTCCCCTGATTTTTCCAGGTCGAACCCTTTCGACAGATGACCCCCATTCCGCCACTCCGGCCCTCCTCGAAGCCATCTCCTGCCCTGTACCGGGCCCCATTGTTGCTCTCGCAAAGAAGGCCCCCCGTGGAACGCTGCGAAATTACCCGCTCTTCATGGAGACCACGGCTGGCTCTTCCTCTTCGGACGAGGTCAAGGGGGAGGGATGCGGCGAAATGCCGCGCCCTCGCTCGTCGACCCGTCGGACGAGGCGTCCCGGGAAGCGGCGAAGCATTCGTCACTCGGGGTCGAGTCGCGACCGCAGTGACGTTGACCACGACCATAACTATGGTAAGTGGTGTCCGGTACCCACCCGGTGCCGGACACACTTCGTTCGTCTTTGAAGAGTTTTTTTGTGGAATGACTGAGCTATCATCGATAATTTCACCCTAATACGATAATTTATTATAATACATAATTTTCAATTGCTAGTTAAACTCTTCCTCCTAATATCTGTGAACCTTGCCTTCCTTTCTTTGTTTTCACAGTATCAACGGTAACATGAACATGTATGCGTCTGTATACCCATGCTAATGTTTGTGAGTGTACGAGGTCTGTTCAAAAAGTATCACAGCTTTTGTGTTTTTTTCAAAATTTATTTATTTGTCCATGAATATCCATTAATTGCTCCTGGTAGGGTCACCCATGCCAGATAGGTCGAAGGTTAGGAGCCAGACGAAAGGTAGTCCACGCAGCGTCTGTTCCTCAGTGAGGCGGCTGGAATGGCGTCTGACCCCAGTGGGGCGGCCAATAAGTGATGGTGTCACGTTAAAAACACTATTGAGGAAGGCAACGGGAAACCACCTCAAATATCATTCCCAAGATAAATATGATGGTCACCAAAGAGATTTTGAGTCCTGGCAACTATGGGGCTCCGACTTCGGGTTATTACTATGTTTATGGTTTTTTTAATATGTGTCTGTGTGTGTATAAAAACAGTCCCGGGAGAAGAGAACAAAGCTATTCATTCTTCAAAGGAGCCAAAATATGATTTGAAATTTAGAATTTTCTCGGCAAAAGTTTGCTTATACATGTGTTCCGAATGCACCGCGGTCCATATTTGAAAATGGAATAAATCTCTAGCCGAAACGCGGAGATCTCCACATCTGATGCCCGTGATTTGTTTTAGTGTTCACTACAAATAGTCGCCGAAAAGGTGACTTAGATGATGCAATTGCGTTTCCATAGTTATGTGAAAAGATTCAAATAAAAGCAACGGCTGCGCTTTGAATTTGAACCTGTACACATAATATTGCTGAACGGAAAAATTGGTCCCCAAAGAGTTCGAATGTTGATTTCACCTCTATGACCACGATAATCATTCTCGTCCAAATGACTGCGTCGTCCGAGGTAACGCCGAGACCTCAACCTCACAGCGAGCTTAAGGGAAAATAAATGTCATAGACATTATTTTATGGAAAAGGGGCTTTCATTTACAAAAAAAGAGTTAATTGGATTAAATTAATTCAGGGTCGAATGGTTGGTTGTGAAATGCCAATCGTCTTCATATTTTCTTGAAGCTCCGTACTTCTCCCACGAAAGGGAAAATTAAGGGATGAGGGATCGCCTCGGCGGCATAAAATACGATTGCCTCTCAAACTCGGTGGATGAATCAGTTGAAGTAACAGTCGTGGAATCTCCCACGGTTCTCTAGATATCTCCAGCAAAGAATTTGCTGCTTTTTATCGTGACGGAAGACTGCAATGATGCCTTCCGGCGGAAAGACAACATGAAACGACACTGTTATTGAATAAACGATATCTGAGTCAGAGAAGAGAAAGGAAGTATGAATTTTTGATGGAAAAATAAAGGAAAGCATGGGTAGGACATTTTCCGGGGAAGGGAGCGGGGCAGGCAGCCTAGTAGTCACTTTTGGAGGTCAGGGATCCCGGGGGGAGGGAATGGCGTGGTAGAGCTGGAGAGTCGGTCGGTTGGTAGAGCGGGAGAGGCTGGCGTGGTAGAGCGGTGGTCGGAGAGGGGGACGGAGAGGGCTCTCAGGGGGTGGATAAGAGGGGGCGGGAGATGTTGAAAGTGGCGGTGCAACGCGTGTGCAGCGGGCGGCGAAGGGAAGGGTTTATGGTATCTAAGCTTTGGAAAGATGCGAGCGGTATTAAGAGCTTCCTTCCCTTGGAGGATTTGCGGCTGTGGGTGTTTGGCGAAGTTATGTCGTTGGGTTGTGGGAGGCGCGGTGGCCCAGTGAAGAGCTGGAACCCTAAGAGCCCAGGATTCTACTGTAGTTGATAAACCCAACTGAGTTTCTGGTCTACCCAACACAATGGAAAATCTCGGGTGGAATAACGTTTGGGACTGACACCCCCATTCTGGTATTCACCAGTTGGACAATTGGGGTCGGTACCACGCGAAAAAATGCATGCCAATTCACACCCACAGAGTCTTATATAGTATATATATATATATATATATATATATACTATATAGAGTCGTTATATAGTATATACTCATGCAAAACCCACTTCAAATTACACACATGCAAATACATAGACTAGCAACTAACATACACTTACTGAGCCCACGAAGATAAGGCAGTTATACTCTTGTACAGATGCATGCAAATATTCGTTAATTCCTCGGAAAATCAGGAATCATTATAGTAAGAAATAAAAGTCATAATAGGAATAGAAAAGACATTAGAATTTCGAGTGGGGACAAGATTAATCGCTGCGCGGACATTCGGTGTATTCGTAGATGCATGTGTATGTTAGTTGCTGGTATATGCTAGTGCATATGTGGACGTATGTTAAAATGGGTTTCGTATAAAATTACATGTTTGCATAAAAACCATCGGGACAAGTTTCAAAAGAATTGATTTATTTCAGATGTTGCTATAATGGCTCAATATTCTTCAAAGTACATCCCTTGAGCGTCGACAGACTTTTGCCAGCGGTTTCCCTACGACTCGAAGGCTCCCTGATACCCGGATTCCCGAAGGTCCCTAAGGGTACGCGTGCAGGGTTCTTTGACGGCATTAATGTTCCCATAGTGGTGCCCTTTGAGGGAGGATTTCAATTTTATAGGGAATAGGAAATAGTCTGCTTATGCCAAGTCGGGACTGGAAGGGGGTTGGGGAATCGTCGCGATGCCGTTTTTGTCAGGTAGTCGGTTGCCTTGGAGCCTCAAGCGCTCAAGACCTTCGGGACAAGTTTAGCGCAGATATTTCGCATCGCCAAATTTTCAGTGATAATGGTGTCCATTGTTTTCTTATTAAAGTCAATACGATCTGTGATCATGCGCAAACTTAATCGGTGGTCTGAATTCAGCACTTCACGCACAATTTGCACGTTTTCGTCGGTTCTTGACGCCGACGCCCGTTCAGCGCGGGGCTCATCCTCCACACTCTCCTGGCCATCTTTAAAGAGAAAGTGACGCTTAAAAACTGCAGTAAGTGACGTGTTTTCATCTTTAACTCTTTGAAAATCATTCCCGACGTCACCGCACCAGATTTCCCAGTCCAACACAAAATTTGTCGGCGTACCGCTGTTCAACTGTTCGCTGCATTTTTCGCTTGCACCGAGTCACTCGACAGAGGTTCCCTAAAAATACGATCCAGCCTAAACGAGCGCCCGCAGGCGATTGGCACTTGGCGTATGTTGAAGGTTAGACCCCCCCCCACCACTGTGCCTGTTGCTGTGAGAGCGCTATGCGTAGTACAGTGACGTCAGAAAAAAGTTCCTTCCGATACATTTCATGCAAACCTTGTATACGACTCTGTGGGTATGAATATGGCTTGCAGTTTGTAGTTTTGAGTGAGGTTTATGTTCTGTTTATGGGCGATGATCTAACCCTCCCAACCACTCTGACGACGGTTTGCGGGGTATTGTTTGTAGATATAACCCTGAGGTCATGTGCACTCATTATCACAATTCAGAACAACCATTTGTTCTCTTTCCAACAGAAAGCCTGTCACCCAATTTATTGCGCTCTTATTTATGCTGGCGAGCGTAAATTCATATTTTAGGTTACCATGAAAAACTTTGTCAAAAGCCCTTTGAAAAAAATATTGCATCCCCTTGCCTACCACTATCTCCCGTTAAAAGTAAGTCATGAGTGAATAAACCTAATGGAGTCTCGCATGAATGGGCTAATCTGAATCCGTGCTGATCGTTACTTGCGAAGTTAATGAAGACGAGATATCCCATTATTGGGATAACCGACACTGTGTGTGTTCCCAAATTTTGCGGCAAATCGACGTGAATGGATGTGTGTGTGATCACTGGGATCCTCTCGGTGTCACCACTTTTATAAATAGGCGTTATACATACATGCGCTTTTCCAAAGCTTAGGGACTCATCACCCTGTGAGGGATTTGTTAAATATTGCTTCGAGATACGGTTGCCTATGAGGACTTAATTGTTTTGACACTCCGGCCGTTATATTTTCGGGATACGGGGATTTTTTTTGGGTTTAACTCTTTTACAAGTAACATAATTCCTTCCGCTGTTACGTTCGTCCGCTGTCACCTTTACCATTAGTTCGGGACGTAGAATATCTGGGAAATCCTCGGTGGCAACATTGTTCGCAAAAAAAAATTCGGCAGAATTTATTTAGAGAATTAGCTTTTCCTTCGACGTCAGTGTGAATGACATCGTTGCAAACAGTTTAGCAGGCCTCGCCTCCCCCACCTTCTCTTCCCACTATTTCCTTCTACTCCCACTATTCCTCAGACATATGATCAGAACGCTCAAGGGTCACCACCCAAGGGATAAAAGAGTACTTTGTTACTCTTAAAATCAATTAAGGCGCCACGTAACAGCGTTTTACTTTCGATTGTAGAAAATATTCGCTTGTGCAATTAAATTTGTCCACAATGAGTTTATGCTCCAAGAAAATGTCCTCACCTTCTCTTCTTAGTCTTGAATGTATACTACACCCAAGACTAAGACGAAGATAAATATTCTTTTCTTTGCTTTCCTTACATCTTTATTGTACCATCTGGACTCGAAATCAGTTTTAAGCATTTAATTTTACTTATTCCGGAATTTCTATTTATTAGTTAGCGCATTTTGTGGTGAAAAATTCTGTGATGACGCCTTGCGTAGCACTGAAAAATACGAGCTTCTTCTATGTTGAAGTTAATTACGCGCATTTTCAACTCGGGTAGTAAAGAATTTAATTTATCGGCAAAATTGTAAAAGTCTTTCTCACAGTGTACGTGTATCACTTTTTAGTTTTCGTTTAATACTCTTTTATTTCTTAGTTAATATTCCGCGGATGTATGGCCACTCAAGCCTTCGTCATTAGCTGCATTAAGTACACGCACTGGACTCTTTGCTTAGGATGTCCGTTCTTTTCCACAAGTTGGTGTGCGCACTTGCTTGATGAAGTGAGTCTCTCAATAATAATTTTAAAAATGAATTGCGAGAATCACAGTCACGGATCTGAGTTTCAACTCGTATTCCGAGGAGGTTAAAGTCACCAACTATGACCATTCTGTTCCTGATTTTACGGATAACTGTGTGGTCATTTGCGTCCAAAGAGTGAAGTGCTAAAACGTCCTGGAGTGTGTAGATCTGCAGAAAAGTCATAAAATATCGTTGAGTTGATTTGATCGCAAAAATATAGACCGAACACTTTCGAAATTGTTCTCGCTAAGCACGCATAGTCCTCTCTTGAAAATATTTTTTACGGTCACAAAAACTCCGACTCGACTGGGAAAATTTCGCGGTCGTTTATATCGTTGAATATTCAACTCTCTGTACTTATAACAGTATCAGCGCAATAACTTTGGATTATATGCTCGAGGTCCGATCCATTATTTTGGAGACTTCTACAGAGTAATACGATGAGAGAGAAATTATATTTCCTTTGAGTGACACGAGCAATTTTTACCTCTTCCGTTTCAATTCTGCATGACCAGTCTTATTATGGTAGAGGTCTCTCGTATATATGGTTGCGGTTTATTTTTATTTCCTTTTCTTGCATAAAAAATGACTATGCGAGTTTACTCTTGTTTTGAATTAAATCTTCTTCCAGTATTTGTATAAATTCGCACGTTATTTGATAGTTTTTCAATGAATATTTTTCCCTTTTCCCTCCCTCTCCCATGTCCCACTTATCCCCTAAACCCTTCCCACTTGGTGCTGAACCCCCTGCCGCACACGTAATTTAGTGGCCCCGTGGTTTTGGAAAAGTATGTGCCAAATGCCTATCAGTCTTAATTATTTTGTTGCTATTTTTTCTCTTTTTTGATTGGTAATAACTTTAACTGCGCTAATCGCACTGTAGTGGATGTCCTCAGTGTACATGGTTTTTGATTCCGCAATGATTGAGAAAAAAAAATGGATTAACATTATCACGACAATGCTGAAATTTAAAAGTGTCAAAATCATTCGCCTTGACCGAGATGATTTTTACACTGTGAAAATTATGCATATAGCGGATTACTCTGTAAAAAGTTACTGTCGCGGGATTCTCCCGCAGTTCTTTGAATTATAATGTCAACAAAATTTAAACTCTTAATGATTTTACCTGTGTTCTAATTTGCCATCAACGTTAAAAACTCGAAATATGCTTGTAATATCGTTATCAAGCGCGATTCTTCGGCGCTATAATGAATCTCCGAACGATTAAGGGTTTCCCGATAAGAATGAGATCAAATCCGTAATAAATAGTTCCCTGCCTCCATTCCCATCCTGGAATTGGAATTTTTATACTTTAATTATCCGTAGAATATTGAAATAAATAAATAAAATATATTCATTGGGAAGAAATGTCTAATATACGAGGAGTTTCACATAATAATATTGTAATCGTGGATTTCTTTCAATTCCTCAGAAGGGTGATGGGATGTAACCCAAGGCCTGGAAGCTACGTGCGGCTCACCACTGCTTTTTATGCGTCCCATAACTCTTTTTGTTGAATTAAAAAAAAACATTGAATTGATTAATTTAATTAATATTTGAAATTTTAATCCATAATTTTTATTTTTTATTTCAAATAATAAAACATTTAATTTGGGTGTCAAACATTTAAAAATGTTAATTTATTCGTAGATTTATGCATCCTACTATTCCAGAATTCGCGGGTTCGATTCCCACCTTGGTGAATTTTCCTCTAATTAGGGTTTAGGTGTTTCTAATAATATTCATTGTAGAGTTTAGGGGTTAGGTGGAAGAAGGGACTTTAAAAGCTTCAATGTCGTCCCTATAAATTCATTAAATAAATCAAATAAACAGATACTATGGAATAATTAAAAGTATAAATTAATATGTTAGCTAAAATGTTCTTGATGCAACTCGCAAGCTTGGATATTATCTGACGCACGGTTCTCTCATGTGTCAACGTTGTACAGCATGTGCCCTAGGGTTAAACGGAATGAATTTTTTTCAACATTTTGATCCTTTTTCCTCCGTAAGTTTGGATCGCGAGCAAGGGAAACTGCGGAAAATCCTCCCAAATTTCCCGCTAATCTTCATTGGGCCATACCAAAATGACGAAAAAGAATGATTTTCAATGCATCTGTGTCTTTTGTATTGAAGCGTGTAGAGATTGGTTTTAAATTATAAAAGGTTCAGATCTTATTGGTATGGTGTATATTAAATATCATACGTTATGAATAAAGCATGTCATAAAGTTAAGTAAAAAGTCATTACTTAGCAGGATTAAACGAGAAAAAATTGGTTGTTGAATGTTCCAATATACATCCGTTATTCTAACCATTTATATTTAAAAAGAAATTACCCCGTATCTATTTTGTTCTCATTGGTTTCTATCATAATGAAATGAATTGAGTCTATCTAAATATATTTTTCTTGAAAAATTGTGCATTTAAATTTGATTAAAAATGGTATGTGCTTGATTGAAATCGAGTCGTGCTTTTGAAATATATATTGAAGGATCCTACCGTTTGCAGTGGCTGAAAAATTATGGTTTGATAAAATTGCACTTTTGTAGAGTTGGAATTTAGTAGAACTGCGAATTACCACAATTATTATTAAAAATTCTATTTATTCCAAATTTCACGAACGGCCGCCATAGAAAAGTATCGTCAACAATAATCCGGCGGTTTTGAACTAAGGATTATCTTTTGCATAGGGTGCGATTCACTCAAAGTGATGCCTTTTTTGTTGAAATATTTTGCATGAGGTATAAAAATATTCATAAGATAAATTTATAAACTTTTAATAAATGTGCTAGCATGACATCAATTCCGTAGACATCACTCAATTTCAAGCTTGTTATTCGTGAAAATTTGAAAATGATTATGGGAACCCTAAATTTGTTGATGATTTTTAAAATGTATTTAAAATACCAATAAGATCTATTGTTTAATATTATGATTACTCGACTTTATGATCACAAATTTGATGCAGTGTAATGAATTAATGATTTTATTAATAGATAAATATCATCCGGGTGAAGAGCTTTCTACATAGCCATCTGAATTCAATGTAAATCTCTTGATATCAGATTTCTTAAAGGTGGATGGATGAAATGGAAAAATTGAGTTAACTACCAGTGACATATGTTATGAGAAACCGTTATAATTATCGAATGATTTATTATCAAACGAAATATTTTAGGTGCATGTCATTTATTGGTCGCCATTAAAAAATAAATAGGTATTCATTATAGCCATGAATTGAATACGTATCTCAGCAGGATGCACTGATTTATTGTTGGGTGTTGCACGGGATATTCTGATGTTTGATAAATGGAAGAATCAAAGGAAAAAGAGAAAATGGAATGCGCCGCTCATGAGTGAAATGCGAGCGCGTTTGTGGGGCGCGGAGTGTGGGCGAACGCGAAGGGGAAAATGAGAATGGAAGCGACGAGCGCTTCGGAGGGGTGGATTGGGAATCGGAGCGGAAATGGAAAGTTGGGGCGGCGGACCCTGGGGTGCGGCGAGAGATAAAAATGGGGTGTTTATTCAGGTAAGGTGAAGGCGGAAGGTGTCGGAGTGGAAATGGGATCCTTTGGTGTTGCTCGATGGCCGTGGCAACGGTGAAATGCATCATGGGAATAAGATGCTGTCGGCAGAGGTTTATCAGGTGTTCTTTCGTGGGCTCCAGTGCTATCCGGAAATGGCAAGGGTGTGTGGGATGGGGAGTTTGAAGTGGGGGTGGGTGGCGTGGGATTAGTGGGTATCAGAGAGAGGTCATGGCGGAGGTTGGTGCCCAGAGTGAGATTTGATGAAACCGGAGCGAGTTTCCATTAGGGATATTTGTTTAAAGCTTCCCGTTTGTCCCTTACCGGGTTATGTGCCGCATCTGCTTAAGCATTCCTCTTCGTTCCGATGGAAATTTACGGAAAAATACTGGCCGTTCTCTTGTTTCAAATAATTTATGCACGATATGAATGATATCATTTTGAAGAGCGTTAATTAAACTTCGGACTCGTCTGCGAAAACATTAAACTGATATAATACGGTAGCTAGTGTACTGAACAATTAAAATTAAACTATCCACATTTTTATTGCACAGTTATTGACGGAACGGCGCAAAAACAGAAATATTCTTCTGCAATTTAAAATTGAAATTACCTGGAAATTAATGTTAATTTCTAAATTTTTCCCTCGTGTTTAATATCAAGAACATGGTCGTTTGTCGTTTATCGGTATTCGCAAAGCTTAACGACGATCTCTTAAAACACTTGACTTAGGACGAGAAAATGTATATCACCAAGTGAGATAAAACAGTATTATCCCTCCTATTCATTTGTTAAAAATTATTCTCATTTTACCGTCGTCGTGCTATTTTGACAACCATAGAAGAGTTTAAATTATGGCTGGAACATGCATAGGAAGAAGGTGATAAAAATTTGAGAATCCCAATTTCTTAAAACTTTGCTGCAAAAATTGTACTCTCTATTGATGATTTAAAATGCGGTCAGGTGAAGAAGTGAAAAGAAGTGAAAACGTGTGTGTGTGTGTGTATATACTACCTTGATCAAAAAGTTCCCGGAATAACCACCGTGTGGCGCTCCCATCGTTCCGATTTGAGTTCTGTTTTTTTTGTTAAATTGGTACATCTGTTGTTGATATTCCCTTTAAATCTTAGTGTCATAACTTGACATTTGCAAAAGTTACGTAGCCAAGAGTACATCTATCTCTGTGTGTGTTGGCGATTTTTTACAATTTCAGAAATGGATTTAAATTTGCAACAATGAACTTGTATTAAATTTTGCGTAAAAAACGGATTTAGTGGCGCACGGACGTTGGAAATGTTGGAAAAGTGTTTCGGCAACGATTCTCTAAAAAAAACGGTCGTTTACCAGTGGCACGAGCGGTTCAGAGGTGGTCATGAGTAAATCGAAGATGATGAACGCAGTGGCAGACCATCGACATCGAAAGTCGGTGAAAAAATTGATAAAGTAAAAGAAATGTTGGTCAATAACCGCAAATTAACCATCAGAGAAATAGCGGAGGACTTGAACATTGCCTATGGATCCGCCCAAGACATTGTGGTTAATGATTTGGGTTTCCGTCGTGTAGCATGCCAAAAGACCTCAATTTCATGCAAAAAAGAGACCGTGTTGACGTCGCAAAAGACATGATTTGCGAGGCTGAATCCGATCCCACATTCATCAAAAGGATCATTACTGGAGACGAGACGTGGGTTTATGAGTACGACACGCAATCCAGACATCAGGCAAGTGAATGGCGTTCACCAAATGAGCCGAGACCAAAAAAACCACGTCGTTTTCAGTCAAAAAAGAAGGCAATGCTGACGGTTTTCATGGATTACAACGGTGTAGTGCATCATGAATTTTTGCCAGAAGGCCAGACAGTAAACAAAGAGTATTATTTGGGCGTTATGAGACGTTTGCGTGAAGCAATTCGCCGAAAGAGACCAGAAATGTGGGCAGAAAACTCGTGGATTTTGCACCATGATAACGCACCGTCGCACAGTGCTATCATTATTCGTAATTTTTTGACGAAAAATGCAACAAATACCATCCAACAGCCACCGAATTCACCTGATTTGGCTCCCTGTGACTTCTTTCTGTTCAATCGAGTTAAAAAACCATTACGGGGAACGCGTTTTAGCAGCCGAGAGGAAGTAATGGAAAAATCGCAGGAAGCACTGATGGACATACCGAAAACCGAATATAAAAAATGTTTCGAGGATTGGATCAAGCGCTGGCATAAGTGTGTTGCAGTCGATGGGGATTACTTTGAAGGGGACAATATAGATTTAGATGAATAAACTTGTATTTTTAATTTTCTGAATAAATTCCGGGAAATTTTTGATCAAGGTATATATATATATATATATATATATATATATATATATATATATATATATATATATATATATATATATGCATATAAATTTATAAATAACTTTTAAGTAATTACTTTCCTACCTGAATTTATTCTTCGGCATTGTTTATTTAATATCAATTTTTTTAAAGTGATGTGATACAATTTTCCCCGATGATTTCCGCGGAGCATCACTGTACCCCCGGCAAGATGTATAAGAGAGGGTAATTGAGGTGATGAGCTCCGGAAATTGTATGGCGGGAAGAGGGAAGGCATCTCTCCGGGAGCCACAGGGGCAAACACCTCGTGGGATAGAAAAATGAAAGGATCCTTTCAATCCTCACCCCCTGCCTTCCTCTCCGCCTCCTCCCTAAACCGACCTTCGCCTTAACTCCCCATCAAACCTCTCCAGCACGCGTCAACTTCCACTCGACCCATCCCCGCCCGCTCGCCCCCTTCCCCTCTAGCTCTAACCGAGGTGCAGAGAAAGGCGCAGCGAGAAAGCTGTTGGCTGGGGAAAAACGCCGCGCCTGCGTGGGGGAGGGAAGAAAGGCGGAGGAGCGAGGGGGCGTGGGGGAGGGGAAGGGGGTCGGCGGTTCTAGCAGCGGAGGGCACGGATCATTAAGGTCGGGCAGCGAAGGGAAAGAAAACACGCACACCGACGGAGGGGATCCTCTCTTCGGGGGAAGGAATAATGGCTGCTCATCTTGAGTTATTGAACAATAAAACCTACATCCAGGAACTTAGGATCGACCTTCAAATATCAAATTTAAATAGTTTCGTAGGAAGAGTGTGAGCACTTAAAGTAATTGGGGAGAGTGTGACTGGGGTTTAAAGGAGTAATCGTGAGGATGACCATGAGGAAAATTGGAAACCTTCGAATAGAATATACTCTGGTACGCCTCGTGTATAGCGTGTTCTTTTTGTTAGAATGGGTTTGGAAGCTAATATACGCCAAAATGATGAGAAGGGAACGCGTCATAATCGCAGTTGCTTGGTGCCGTTTCTCACAAAAATATTAAGACGCTGATGTCTTTCTCTTACTCCTCTTGTTTTGATCATCGGATACAACTGAGAGCTTCTACTCTTTCCCAGCCTCCTTGCACGACAATAGCGGACAAGTCCTCGAACGTCAGCATCAGCAGGGGAGGAAATTCCATTCCCTCCGCTCCTAAAAACCCTTTCCCCAAAGTCTCTCTCTCTCGCTCGCTTCTTCATACTCATCTCTAATCTTTTCTTCCCCAGTTCTCTCTCTCTCTCTTTACGTTACCACCCAAAACTGCCCGCGTACGCTCCGACCACGGCTTTCAAATCCTTTGGGGACCTCACTCCGGAGACTTCACCTCTTTACTTTTGACACCTTTTTTTTTTGAGTTGAGCTACATTTTTGTCCCACCATTTTCATTACTTTTATTCCCGAAATGAAAAGTGCTTGCCTTCTTTTTTCAGCTGACGGTAAAGTGTGTCTTTTCCTTTGCCTCGCTGCGTCGAGAAAACAAGAGGAAGGAGATGCGCAAGAAAACGTTTTTGAAATTTATTTTTCAATTTATTTTCAGCTTCTCCCTTAAACTTATTCATGCCTTCTCTCTCAACCCCTCCCTTCTCAATCCCCCCCTCCCCCGATCGATTCCCCCTCCCCCTCTAACCCCCCCCGTCCTCAATCCGTGCGCTTCTACCAACCATCGGGACGCCCTCGTCTGCCTTCCTTCCTTCCTTACGTCTTACCGCTCGCTCTTGTTCACGAGAGAGGGGCACGTATATATGTGCAAGCGAAAAAAAATCCCGAAAGGAGTAAAAAAAGGGAAAATAAAGCTTCACTGCGGAGGAGTATTGCGACGTAGTTGAGGATTTCATTGCCACCAGTTTTTGGAGAGAAAAAAAGAGACTAACAAAATAAAATTGAGCGCTCGTTATGTTTTTGTTCGCGTGGTAGTCAAGAGAGAGGGCGAATGAAGTGGTTTACGGCTGTTGTGTTGCGTAGCGTGTTCAGTGACTCGAAACTATTTTAATAATGTCGGAAATAAAGGCGCAGGATGGAGAATTCGGAGAGCGAATGGAGGGAGGGTCAAAAGGGTTTGGGGGAGTGTGAGTGGGCGGGTGCAGATGGAAATGGGTGCGGAGGATTCCTGCGAGCGTGCGTGCGTGCCTACGAGCATGGCAAAACTTTTAATCAAATCTTGGAAACAAAAGTCAAGAAAAAATACAATGAATGTTACGCTCCTTTATCCGGCCACAAAAAAATGGATTGGATGTGCAATGAAGTCGGAAATGCGCGCGTGAAGTTCCAAAGCAGGGTAGGCGCACGACACCGTTACTGACGATCCCAACTTGCATAAAAAATTCAAGAAAATCCTCGGGTAGTGAAAACTCGAAGAAGATGAAGGGGTGTTCCTTACTGGTGCCATTTTCGCTCCAGTGTCACACATTTCTCTTGGTCCAAATAAATATGAAAGAGCGCTGGCATCTTTTGTTTTATTGTGTGATATGATGGATTTCCAGCGGAGCGGTGCTGGCATCCCACCAGGACGTAACAATGGCCACGGCTCCTGAGGAACAGGACTCCGAAGGCATCGCGTCCACTGACCTTGATGTGCAACTACCAGCGGAGAATATTTCTTAAAGGAGGGCACTTGCGCCATTGATGTGGATTCCGAGCGATGAATGCGAGGACTTTTCTTATTGGCAGCGGCGATTGGCTGCTCTTCCTCTCGTCCCCTCCTCCCGCTGAACTGCTTCCGTCCGAACGTCAATCTGGGCCCGACGCAACTTCAATCGACCTAGTAGGCATTTCATTTTTATGGAATATTTTACTTGGTAGGCAATTGCATCAGGTGTCATTTTTTGGAGTTTCCGCAACTTTTCCCATTGTTCACGTCGCTTTTTGTTTTATAATTGCTGCTCCACACTTGATACCTGCACTTCAATAATTAATGTGCGTAAAAATGTACCGAACTCACTTTATCATAGAAATAATGACGGGTTGTCACACTTTTCGGATATTTGAAATGGGTGAAAATTGTCTCTCCCATTATCTCCTATTATTAGGGGCTAGGTGGTGGAAGATACTCCATAGTTTCCCTCTCGCCCCAATATAAAGACGAATATCCAAATATCTATCCAACAAAGGGCTAGACCCACCTGCTCAATAACTTCTGAGTTTCGGACAAGGATGACATTAATCATTAAAGACAATAACTTTCTCGGTTTGGCGACAGACCGAAGTGCCCCGCTTTTGGGGCGATGCATCTGAAGCGATCGACAACTTTCTCGTTAGTCGGTGTAACCTTTATTGTTATGTTTTTAAAAACAGGTCACTTTCGCATGATGATGACCTGATCTTGATACCTCGTTTAAGTGGTCTTCCCCGTTCTATTTCCCCCCCCCTCCATTTGCACAGTTTTCTTTTGGCCACAAGTGAGATTATATCGCATTCTGTTCTTGGCCCAGTAATTTACACATTCGTTCTGCAATAATATTTCATTTGTTTCTACTTGAATTTCCATTTTGTTTCTCCTTCTTTTTTACCCATATTTTTCTACCAGTCATTTTTTCAGGTTCTAGAGTAGTCAAAATTTTCCCGAAAGTCTTTTATAATTCTTATAATGTTTTAATTTGCTTGGTTGTGGTATTTATTGAACATATTCCGATTTCCTGCTGTTTTTTGTAGAAAGTACAAATAAATTCTTCCTTTTTTCTTTATCACATGGGTACGTATATCTTATTTGTGTATCAAGGAGTCTTTTCGTGTGTCATGTATGTCTTTCTAGGGACGTGGTTGTCCAGGGGTAGAGCGTTGCACTACTTGCAGGAGGGCCCGTGGTCCATTCCCGGGCACGCCTCTGAGCACCATCAGCTCCATCCGAGCTGTGTGATAATTCGACTACCAGATCATCCTGTGAAACCATATGCAGTGCATAGAAAGCATCTGCTCCCCCCTGCCATTATGTTTGAATTTCACGCGCCGTCGGGCGTCGGGTACTAGGTGAGCTCTATCCACACCTATTAGAACCGACCTTCGGGCCGAACCAACTATTGTGTTTATGGTTGATATGTCTCTATGTTTTATAGCCTGCTTGGAAGCTTCTATGTTATTTTGCCTCAGAGTAATTTATTATTTGTCTAATGTTTGTTCTTTGCTGTTAGGTTAGGTTAATATATCTGCTAATAACTATTGGCATTCCATTTTTTATTGCATATCAAATAATTAAAACCTACCCAAAACCAGTATGCTAAATTTGATGATTTTTGTGACTCCAGAGAAAAAACTGGCATCGAATGCTGAATAGATCATTTTTGCATGGATGTTTCCTTATTAGGAATAGAAAAAGAACGCCGAATATATGGATGATAAGACTGCTGAAATTATGCAGCAGTAAACACGCGTGATCTCATGCTCTTTTTCTCAAGAAAAACTCTCTCACGACATGTTTCAAATGTGTTTTCTCTACCACGATCGAATATTCCGAGTATATTCCTTCGTTTGCCTGCAACTTCTGCCATTTTTAATCTTGTCAACCAGTCCTCCTTTTTCCCCTTCCTCTCTTTTCTTCCGTTTTTCCTTCAATTATTCTTCACAGCGAGCATCTTCTTCGTGCTGTATGCCGCCTTCAAGGGGTCTCTCACTTTATGATCCCTCTCGGCAGTTTACTTCCCTCTCCTATTTTCATCTGCAGCTCTTCAGCCCTCAGTCTACCAGCCCAACTTACCTCACGCAAATCTCTTCCTCGGTTCTATTTGAATTCTCCTGGCTGTCAAAAGTCCTTTCACTTTTTCTTAAGTTTCTTACCCATAGATATTCTCTTTCTTATTTGCAAAATTCCAGGTTCCTCAAACACTGAAATGATTTTATCACTCGCTCAGTAGTTTTTACTTCTATTGATATATCAATGCTTCATTGATAGTTTTACTCAACACTTTTGTTTTTCCTATATTTACATATGTGCTATTCCATCTTCTTTCCCCACCCCTACTCTACTCTCCATAACGTACTATAGCTCCTATTCTGATTCCGTCAGAGCTGCTTGACCATCTGCATATTTCACTGCAAAATTATACGGAGAGTAACGTGTTGGGCAGGGAAAGAGAGCCCGACAAGGGTAGCTACAGTACTAAAGAAAAGGTAGGGAGAAACGTTGTAGGCATATATCTGGTGATTAATAGAACGTTATTAGTGGAACCAAAAACCGAACCAATGAAATTCATCATTTTTCAGGGCTACAAGTCGTGAGCAATCGAAGGGAGGACGAAGTCAGCATGGTATACAATCGATTAGAGACAATAATAGCAGGTGTTCATAGAAGGAAACATTCTACATCTACATAATACCTCGCAAGCCGCCGCAAGGGCGTGTGGCGGGGGGTGTTAGGTCACCAACCGTAAAAAGGAACAATACCACATGCAAAACAACAACGTGGAAAATTACACCCACACCAGCGCAAACACTCATGCAACAATCCCTTCATCCAACACTCATGCAAACACATACACCGCAAACCAACAAAAAAACTGCACCCCAGGATGCAGCACGAAAGCCCTCCTACAACACGAAAGCCAGGACACAACAAGCAAGAAGGTGAAACACCACTACCACATGAACATGCACCACAAAACACTCTACCCCCCGTGGAGACTCTAAAAGGCAGGGTATGCGAACCAACGTTGCAGGTAGCAGGAATTTGCCCCCGCGGAGAGGGACGAGGAATTGAAAGGGAGACTTAAAAACAGATGAACAGAACACGAATTAGGTCATTCCGAAAGAATGGGTCATTATAACAAAACACACAAGGTTAGTGGAAGAGCATGCATTTAAATAGAACTTATTATTTTTTAGACGCTGAAGGTGGCAAGTGGAATTTTTGCTATCTATAACCCTGCAGTTGCTATCCCGTATTGTCCGTGGGAAGAAGGAGTCCTTGAGTCGGCTAGTTCTGGCATCTATTTCCCGAATTTTATATGCATGATCCAAGCGACCAATGTATGTAGGAGTACGAATAATTTGCGAGACCTCGGTGCTGAAACATGCGGATCTAAATTTATTTAATAATTTCAATCTTGCATTGAATCGTCTCTCAGCCAATGATTCCCACCCCAAATCCATGAGCATTTCGGTGACGCTTTGCGTTTTATCGTAGGAATTTTTTACAAAACGGGCTGCCCGGCGTTGAACCTTCTCAATTTCCCGAATGAGACCTTTTTCACTCGGATCCCACACGCTGCATGCGTATTCTAAATGAGGCCTTACAAGAGCGTGGTAACAACGTTCCTTGACCTTCGAGTCACTTTTGCCGACAATGCGTCTAATGAATCCCAATTTTTTATATGCTTGACCGCAGACTTTACGTATGTGAGTCCCCCAAGTTAAGTCTTTTGTGAATGTGACACCTAGGTATTTCACCGTATCAACTACTGCTAGGTCACCTCCAGCTAATTTGTAAGCAAATCCCGTTGATCTTTTAAAGAAATTTACCACCGAACATTTATTATAATTTAGTGTCAATCCCCAGTTAGAACACCATTTAGTAATGCAATCTAAATCCTGCGCTAGAATAAAACGATCCTCATCCCCAGATATCTCCCGATAGATTACTGAGTCATCCGCGAACATCCTAATTTTACTTTTCACTTCGCGGTTCAAATCGTTAACAAAAATAAAGAAAAGCAACGGCCGGATTACCCTTCCCTGAGGTACCCCCGACGTGACTCGAACGCTGTCGGAACTAGCGCCATCAAGGACTACCCTATGTTCCCGCTCTGAAAGAAAATCTTTAACCCAATTTATGGCGCCCTTGATTATACCCGCGACCTTTTATTTATGAATGAGTTTACCATGGGGAACCTTATCAAATGCCTTTTGAAAATCTAAGAAGATCGCATCCTCTTGCCTGCCTCTCTCACCCGATAAAAGTAAATCATGTGTAAATAATCCTAATTGGGTTTCGCAGGAGCGGGTTTTCCTGAATCCGTGTTGATTGTCACTTAAAAAGTTAATATTGTCGAGGTGTCTCATTATTGAACTGACAATTATGTGCTCTAAGATTTTGCAACAGATAGAAGTGAGAGATATAGGTCTGTAATTACTGGGGTCCTCCCTGTCACCACTTTAAAAAATAGGCGTTATTTGCGCGGTTTTCCGAAAAATTCTATGGCGATGTTAGCTTGGAAGGAACAGAAGACGAAGGGATAGGTGATAGTTTGGTAGGGGACCACGGTTTAGGACCATGGAATGAATGCAGGGAGAAAGGAATAGAGTTCTAGAGGCAGGAGGGAGGGTGAAATCGTAAAAAAACACTCGGTTTAAACACCACAATGGCCGCAGATGTTCATGGAAAATGATTGGGGAATCAGAAAATTATCAGTTAGACTATGTTAATGTGAGGAACTGTTTTAAGATCAACGTGGTTAATGCGGAGAGCTTCCCGGTAACGGATTTAGATCATAATTTAGATGTAATAAAGGGTAACGGAAATGGCTCAAGGGGATGAAAAATGGAAAACGGCTGAGGAAATGAAATGTAGAGGCAAACCGGGACGAAAAGAAAGGAGTATCCGCAGTCTGTAGAGGACAGCACGCAGAGGGGACGGAGAGTGTAGTCCTGTAGAAGGAAAGTGGGAATGTATAGAAACAAGGTTATCGATATAAAAAAAAACTATAGCAACAGGAAATGCAACCATTTAGAAAGAGAGCAACGAAATTACGGGTTGTAGACGAGCTGTTTAGAAAGATAGACGAAAGAAGGAAATGAAAGAATGAAGACGAAAACACAATTTGGTAGAATGAAGTACAAAGAGATAAATAATTAACTGAAGTAGGAAAAAATAGGCAGAAAGAAGTGGGATAGAAGCATGCATCATTGTATGAATTTTTTCAAAGGAATAGTGACTTTTGTTAGCTGTACAGGAAGCTGAGGGTATCATAAAGAAGGAAAACTCCGTGTACACTGCCAATGATAGGTTAGGAATATTATTACTAGAACCAGGATATATTTATGAGCGATGGAGAGATTAAATAGGGAACCTATATAGGAAAGACAAAAGGCCACCAAGGTTACACATAAGAGAAGTTTATGACGTAGATGGGGATCCTTTAAGTTCAGGAATGCTTTTTGGTGAGAAAGAAAAGGAATAAAAATCAAATACATACTACTGTGGTTTATCTAAAACATCCGGGGAACTATTTAAGGCTTCAGAAAAATATGGAAGAAAAATTTTCATTCGTTTTCAAAATATGGGTGTAAGGAATATGAGATGCACAGAAATGAAAACGAAGAGGGATGAGCCATGATAAGGGGCTTGTTGCCGGAAATTCAAAGAAGGCAGGAAAGGTGGATTCAGAGCATTCTGATTGGCGACGGAATGTTGAAGACTATCATAGGAGTGGGCGGAAGAAAAGCGAGGGAGGGGCAGGAAAAGGAGATCATGCATGTTGAAGGGAATGAAGGGAGGAAGGGAGTATTGAAAGTTTCGTTGCATGGCAAATGGTGGCAGGTTGTGTTTTTTGAGAGAGTTAAGGAAATGAATCGTTGTCCTCCGCCCTAAACCTCCTTTCTCAATTTACTCTACCAGCATTACTTATATTAATATTAAAGTAGGGATTTCTCCGAATTATCCGCAACGGACAACAAGTTCAGCACTTAATGATTAAATGAGGAGGGGGGTCTGTAGAGTCACCATAGAGCGATGGACTCAAACCTAGCCAAGTACTCATTTGCTGAAGTTCAGCGAGAAACAGCGACTCTTCGTGTCTAGGGTGTTTCACAGGTTTGGCTCTCTTTATCATCCCTAAGTGAGGGCTCTCGCCAGATGAACTCAATATTGGGGTAATGATGATCCTCGCCCCGCGAAGTTTGTTCGCTCTCGGAAAAACTTCCACTACATGAGCTTTTGTGGAGTGACGTTCGCAAATTCTGTCGTCGTGCACTTTAGTCTTTGAGCAAAAACATGGCTCGCTTCCTACACTTGGAAAATTCAGCAAATGTTCGCGGGTCTCTTTCGGAATTAAGAACTTCTCTCAAGGAAAATGCTTACCAAATTAATCAATCCAATTCGTTGAAAATTAAAAAAAATAATTTTTATTTCCGACGATAATCGTTTTGATTTAATTTTTCATGGTGTAAATTGTTCAAGATTCAGCCTTTTATGGAATCTTCTTGACTTCCCGAATTTTTATTGTAGGATCAATCCTTGCTTTTGGCTGGAGAGTCAATTAAATTACAAGAGATTAAACTTATTAATTTTAAGATTTCGTGTGTATCGATGAAGGTTCCATACTGCTCCCGGGAATGCGTAATGCAACCATGGTCCATGCTCATTTTTTAAAGCAAAGGCGACATTTACCGCGAAGCGGCAACTGTTATATGAAAATAGTTCACACACACAACAAGCATTATATCAAAGCACGCGTGTGGAGTGTGGAAGTCGATGGGTGAGAAGCGTAACTAGTTTTGCAAAGCAGATCACGGGAGGTAGGCTTTGAAACCTGGTGCTGTGGCAGGCGCGAATTCGTAACAGAAATAACCCATCCATGGTTGTACGATATGCCCCCAGACAAAAGACAAAAGCAAATAGTCACCATTATGATTGATGCGAAATTACTGAAAGGGTCCATGGAAGCGTGGGAAGAAGAATTGTTATGGCTTTATTCGGAGCATTAATAGGGGGGAATTTGGTCGGAAGTTTTCGTCAGATTAGTGATACAGGGTGAGTTACAAAAGTAATGCGATTATTTTTCTAAACAGTAATTTACTGAACAGATTTGCACAAACACCGAAGACGTTGCCCAAATAATCAGGTTCATTTTCAATGAGTTGTAAAAGTTCACTTGAAATTTCCGCTCGGTTGGTCTTTCGTGACACGGTCGGCGCGCAGAGGTTTACAATAACTGACGTCCTGCCGCTTTCACAGCTTGGAGAGCACTGAGACCGGTTTTGCCGCCAAGATTACCACTCCCCCCTCCCACGTACTCCAAGTAGTTCGATCCCACGCCGACTAATAGGAGCGGCGCGGGAAATTCAAATGCATTACTTTTGGAATGCACGCTGTATTACTCACCCCAAAAAGGGAAAGAAGCCATACGGGAGGACAACGGAACAATGTTTGATTTCGCATGAAGCTAAGGCAGAGGTTAGGATCATCATCATCAATGAAAGGATTGAGCGGAAGGCAGGCGAATGTTTGGGAATGATCAGTCAGATAGGGAAGAGTCAGGCGTGATTCCATGGCAGTAATGAGAAACGAAGAGGTTGTATTTGTTTGCTTCGTACATTTCGAAAAGGCGTTTGATAGAGTGAATTGGAATATATGAATGTATTGCGGAAAGTAATAGTATATTGGAGGGATAGGAGACCTACACATATCAAAGCCTCCTCAAGGTATGAGTGGCGGATGATGGGCCGCGTGGGCAGTGGCCTCCTGCATCTACATAATGCCCCGCAAGCCGCCGAAAGGGCGCGGGGTGCCCGGCCACCAGCTTATACATGAGCAATCATTACATTTGCATAGGTATTAATTGAAGTATGCAACCGAAAAAATTCACCCCGGAAGAAGCACCTAATATTCAAATTATTTAATAACAGGGCAATATTCAAATCATGCCGGAAAAATCTTATAAATGTGGGTCTATTTAAGATGTATGCATGATATAAACAACATGTATACACTTCCAATACTAGTTATCCCCTTCGCGGCTGCCATCATATCTATTTTTATCTCTTATCCTACGAGGAAAAAAACGACATTTTAATCTATCCGTTCTACTATTTATCTCTCTGATTTAAGTCGGGGCCTGAAACATACTTTTAGTATTCTCAGACAAATAACCTACCTCAAATGAACGCAGTAAATTTAACCTGTATTTAAACCTACGGTCAACTGGTGTCTCCCATTATAATTCTTCCAATTAGTGTCGTGACACTGCTACCTTGCTCAAAACAACTTTTCACATAAATTGCTGCTCTACATTGTACTTGATATAGTTCTAGAACTAGGCCTATCTCGAGAGGATTCCAAACACTCGCCTCATACTCAACGTGGGTCTTAACTTACGTACAATGAAAGAGCTCCATCACCCTCTCATTACAAATCACAAGTATTTTTTATGAATCCTAACTTTTTATATGCTATTCCGCTGATTTGGCGAATGTATTTTTCCCACAACACATCCTTAGTCATCGTAACACCCATTCTTCAATTGCTATGTTGGTTTCCTGTGCTCTGTCAAAATGTTTTCGGGCTAAATACTCTCCTTCCAAAAATTCATCAGTCAAATAAGCTTTCACAAGGAGGAAAATGTTTGGAAAATTCTGTTTTGAAAAACGCCGTCCCTGAAACAAGCTATCTTGCTAATTTGGATTGATGTAGTTGTTGTTGATATGAACAAAACTGAGAGAAATTGAAGTCGATCATTAAAGGTTTTCAAATAGAGAAAAGACCTCTCTTCCAATCGAAGTCTCACAAACTTAGAGGAAAATAAGCAATTCGCATGGAGAATGTAGGGATTGAAAACGAATTACTGTTATGTTAGTTTCATTTTTCGTTAATTGGTAGCGGATTGTTTTTTGTTTACGACTGACCACCATAGATGTCACAACAGCAATGCAAATAAGTTGATGAAAGGTACGAAGAATAAGGATCTTAAGAAAATATTAGTGAAAATATTGATGTGGATCGTGGTTTTTTTGTAGGGCTCGGAAACGACCATTGGAACAAGATGACAAACGTGCAAGGAAGGCTTTTGAGATCTGTGTGAGGAAGAGCATGGGAGAGGTTGAAAGAGCAGAAAGGGAAACAAACAAAGAAGTGCAAAGCCATAGTGTGGGAAGACAGAGGGATTTTTCTCGGAGAAATCCAATCATCTAATAATGAAATAATGTCAGCCGGATGGCAGGAAATTTCCATTTAGAGGTACGCATTCCCGTTGCTATGAAGGGAACAGATCGATCGGAAATCATGCCTAATGATTTGAAAGAAATTATGCATCTAAATTCTCATATTTATAAGCTCAAGCGGCGCATTAGCGAGTGATGAGAAATGTTATCTCCTCTTCGTACGTTTCGGATTCGGAAACCCTGCTCGTAATTCCTTCAATCCTTTCTTCCCTTGTATGAAAAAAATATTCCTGCGATAAATTGTCAAGTTTATAGCTGATCATCATTGCTTTTTTAACCAAACACATAACGAAGATAACCTTATATCGCTATAATAATAAATAAATAATAAAATAATAATAAAATAATAATAAAATAATAATAAAATAATAATAAAATAATAATAAAATAATAATAAAATAATAATAAAATAATAATAAAATAATAATAAAATAATAATAAAATAATAATAAAATAATAATAAAATAATAATAAAATAATAATAAAATAATAATAAAATAATAATAAAATAATAATAAAATAATAATAAAATAATAATAAAATAATAATAAAATAATAATAAAATAATAATAAAATAATAATAAAATAATAATAAAATAATAATAAAATAATAATAAAATAATAAGTGTATCGTTGCGACAATGTCAGATCTAATACTTGGTAAAAACTGCCATTTCATTTGATTTTCCAAGAATGTGTGCGACTCTGTCGTTTCCAAGGGCCTTGTCAGCAAACCGAGGATCGCTCAGCAGTTTGCCGGAGGTCAAAATCGAGGCCCCCAGCTCCCCGGGAGCTCCTCCGCCCCTTCCTCCGAGAAGAGAGCCGCTGCTGAGAGTCACAATTAGCTGACTCAGAGAGGCGGGCGAAAGGCAGATCGTAGCGAGATGAGTTTTTGAGGAGGCGAGTAGGAAGAACTTCCGAAGTGAGGACGTCATCAGTTGAAGAAAAGGCGAAGGATATGAGGCATCACTGGCAAGGATTAGTCCACAGTCGAGATCCTATTGGAGTAATAGTTTTTATGACAACTTGAGAGTGGGTTGTAATGGTGCAGTCGCCTCTCGGGCGCGGCTTCACGTGAGGCGGGGCGGGGGATGAATGCGGTGGTGGGGTTCGAGAGGGGGCATGCACTGCCCCGCTCTCACAGCACCGCTCCCCCCGCGATTTCAACGGCCTGCATCAGCCGGCCGGTTAATCTGGGGGTGTGTGTGTGGGGGGTGGGGGGAGCGGGCGTGGGCGGATCTGTGGAATCCTCAGCTGCACGAAGTGGACCACCTGGAAATTGCACGTAGACTGATGGGTGGGTGATGAAAAGAGGGCAAAAGGGATGGGGTGAAAGCTCATTTAGTGAGTTCAGGAGAGATTACTGTGTGTGCGAGAATAATTTAATAAAAAGATATGTACTGGCCGTTAATTAGCTTTTGAAATTCATGAATTTTCAGCAGTGTTTAATTGGGGTCTACAGCTCAGTCGATATTGCGCGTACAATAAGTCGACTACCAAAGAACAATTTTAAGTGATCGGAGAACGGAACCTGAGAGAAATTTGAAGTCTGTTTTTAATTACCGTGAATACTATATTTAATGCCTAGGTCAACGGAATTAGAAATCAACTGTTAAATCCTTGTCTCCTGGTGTCATAAAAATTAATTATCCCGGATTTCCTTTGGAGTGCATTATTTACGGAGATGCTGATCCCAGACAATGTTACATGAAGAATGAAAATGTACAAATTTTCAGGACAATTAGTGGCAAATAATTTTTTTACTTTATTTTTCATTTTTACTCATTGCTCTCTTACAAATGTCTAAATGGACCAAATGAGCAGTTGGCAATTTGGAATTTTAAACATTTTTTTCGACCATCAAAGTAAGCACCAATTTTTCTCGTATTGTGCAGCCCGGCATACCTTAAAATATCAAAAAATAGAAATTAAAAAAAATATATTTAATCTCCGTTTTATATTTCATGAAATCTCTTCCCCCTGACTTTAAATGTGTATTCATGCAGTTTGCATTTAGATCGTCAGATTTTCATTCACGCACAATCTTGTCAGATAAACTGCATTCGTCATCCATATAGGTTTAAAGAATATATAGAGACAACTGAGACATTTCCTGGAAGTAAACGCTCAATCGTGTATAGTTGATGGACATGTGTATCGTTTACGGCTAATGTCAAATTATTTGACATTACCGAAAGCGTCGAAAGAGCAAACATGTGGGAGTGTGGTGTTTGATTTAAGGGAGGGGTGCCCCAGGAATGTCAAGGCTATGTGCGGTCGAAGTGGCTCTCGAGACGAGAAACAGCTACGAAATAAAGGTGTGCATTTGACAGCGGCAAAAGAAGTATTCATCGATAGGAACTTATGGAAGAAATTAGCAATGGAGAATAAGTTGCCTGCCATAACCTAAAATCAGACTTTTTTGGCTGCGCATTCCACTGAAAGGAACGCTACTCTCTAGAATACATGCATGCATGGGAAGGGAATGCACGTATGTGTGCGTAGGAAGTGCGATGCCTCGAAGGAAGATGAGTGAATTGAATTGAAAAATCCCGGGACCTAGTAAGAAATATTCATCAGTAACTGATGTGTCACGATTGGTACGACATCCGTATAACATGCACGAAAGCCTTTAGATTTTCAAAATTTTGTTTTGCTTCTTTTTTGGGATCATATGGGCTTGAAGTTTTGTGAGGCACCCTGGGGGAATGTCTCGTAGATTGACTCTTACAAAAGATTGAGCTCCTCTGCTCCATGGTTTGAGGACTCTCTTATTTATGCGTCAAATATTTTCAGAGATATGAAAAGCATTTTCATTCTTGAGATGAATTAAAAAGGAAATGTCCTACTGAACACTGTGGTCGACAAGATTATCAGACCAGAACCAGAAAAAGAAACCGGACCCTTAAAAGTGATCGCTCGAGAGAAGCTTTGTCGAATGTTTATGCTGAGACAAGATAGGGAACTTAGGCGAGGGAGTATTTTATTGCTGTATAATCGTTTTGTTACAAAACAATCTCATATTTATCCTTTGTTAAAAGGACTTTCACGATTGTTAGCTTGTTATTTAGCGGTGCTCAAAGAAGAACTGGGTATTAGAATAAATACTTCCTGCTTTTTTGTCCAGGACCAGGCGAGAATTCCCCTCTCCATATTGTATTTATGATATGTTCTCTTTGTTTTATTTCTACATAATAATGTCATGCAGCTGTTTCGCATATATTAGGCTTGCTTTCATTGCTTGGGACGTTTGCATCGTCTTCACAATAAATAGTGAACTTTGCTCAAATCGAGTGAAAGACACTGGGATTCTCGTGATTTTTGATTTTCATAATTTCTTCTATAATTTATTTCCAATAGTTGATCATCCGGTTTCATCATTGTACCCGCACTTTACTCACCTTCTCTGTTTGATATCCACCGAATGGACAACCGCGATTTATTATTTGATCCTGACAATTCTTCTGTTAACACGAAATTTTGTACATCATTCCCTCTTCTGGTTTTACGTCTGATTTAAATTTCAATTGAAAATATAAATTTGATTGTGACATATTTTCTACACTAACGTATGCACAGGAGCTCAGGTCTCTTCAAGTGATATATTAATAAATTGAATTTTGTTTAATATTATTGGCGATTTATGTGTCTAATATTATCATCTAAATAATTCTCTGACACAAGACGAAAAAGCAGAGAAATTTTATTATCTGGCCCTTAAATTTCTCATATTTGGCGAATCTTTATGTGCAATTGTGTTGGATTATGATAAACAAGGCTAGAGGAAATTGCGGTGTTTTCTGGGAAATGTTTCCAGGAAAAGACGTTGTCCTCCTCTCATCAATAAGAACGTAAATGGAGTTTACGTATGCAGTGTCGCCCTTAGAATGCAGTGTCGCCTATCACATAAATATTTTGGCTAGCACTAACCGTTATTTCTGAGAAGCTACATCTAATTACCACATTATTATAATGAAATATACTACAGAGACTAAAATAAAACTGATATATTTTTATTCTGAAATCATTAATTGGAATAATTAGCGATGAATTTTAGGGGATTCTCAGCGTTAGAGTTATATTCCCGAGGTAATACATTCCTTTGTTCAGAAGCCTAGCTAGAGTTTCTGTCACCCGGGGTGGTCCCTGATTTGTGGCCCTCTTCCACGGCCCCTGGGACTATAATTTTTACCCTATTTGGGGCAATTTACCCTGGTTCCGCGACCACTTCTGTAGATCGCCAGTTCAGGCTGGAAAATGGTTCCGCCCGGGGCGGAACGCCCCCCATAGATACGCCAGTGGTTTAAATGTTTTTAACCTTTTTTCTTGTCTTTCAAATTGAGGTCATTCAAATATTATCTAATTGAGAGGATGGCACAAAAAATACACATGAATGTAAATATATTCCATAATTACAACCACAGGAAATCACGTTTGAGTGAATCCCTTTTATGGTGATTTCATAAATTAACAGTTTATTAGCTTTTTCCAAATATTTAATTAGTTTGTATACCCGTATATTATTCATATACTTATTTAGTTGGCTGATAATGTAGTCGTATCGAGAGTTATCATAACCTAGTCACAAAAATTCGGTATGCATTGATTTGTTTTCTTTCGAGCGGTGATTTGAATCGTGTGTAAATATAAATTGCGTGTTATTGCCCATTTGCCATAGTTCCAAAATTGTGGCCTCTTTTTGACGGTCGATGTTGGGCTTACATGATTACCCCGCCGATGTTATAATAATTCTATATGAAGCAATAAACAAGGAATATGTTTATTTTTAAATTATCCTTCGTTCTAAACATCCATTTTGCATGTCATATGTCCGTATGAATGCTGGGGGCTAGGGGCGCACTGGAGGCGGGAGTGGAGGGGTGTTGGCGGGCGGGGGCGGGTGATCGGGGCGGCGAAGGTTGCGGTGGCCACCCACCTTGAGAAGAGTACACTCGCCGTGCACGAGCGAAGACACGATCCAGTTTGAGGTGATCTATTACGTAAAGGAGAGAATGATTTTCGGTCAAATAAACGCGGGATGAGAACGAATTTATTAATGTGTTTGGTGAAATGCGTTTGTAATTTTTACATTGTAATGCAGTGGTCTGTTTGACTAAAGAAATTTTGTTTATAGAGCTCCTTTGAACGCTTATATTTCTCGGATTATACCAGCAAAGGCCAGAGAGATTTTAAGAACTATCATTTGTAAAGAGTGGTGGTGTAAGCACAGTATTCACAACTCTACTAAACGCCACTGCCTCTATCGCTAGTGGCCTCGATCAACTGTAAAGGTAGCCCCGGCACAGGACTCATATTAAAAATGTTTTTGAATTAGACCCAATGAAAATATTGGACTTTATTTAAAACTTTAAAATAAGAAATATATCATTCAATATGTAATGATTATTTTATTGCAGTATTATGGTTAATAACCCATGGATTGTATCTTAAATTGAAATACTTCGACGTTTTGCTACCTTAATCGGTAGAATATCAATATTAATGATAATGTTAGTCGCTTTTGGATTACTCTTAATCTAATCCTGCGAGTCTAATGTCATGATCAGTCATACGTGATCAATCACGCTTCACTGTCCCATTATTTCACTTGGAGTTCCATGTCTCTGTTAATTATATAGAAACAGAAATTAATTCCAAGATTCATTCTATCAGCGCACAGAAACGTTTGGATTCTCATTCGGAGGGCTGAGGCTCGATTATCGCAGACTTCCTAAGGCACTAGTATTCCTGCGATGCAAGTGATGACCGGCGTCCGATTTCGAACCATTTTCTATGTTATCAATCATCTCTGTTTGTAGCCACCTATTGCATTCTATGTCACTACAGCCTACTGCAGGAAAAAGTGAGAATGTGCTATTCTAAAAATATAGGTCTGATTTTTATGATTGTGGTACTGCAGGCGTTAGCAGGAATTTAATCTGACGACACTAATCATGTCTGCCTTTATCTAGCTCCTAGAAAGATCTATGATCAATAGGTTGGCGTCTTGAAGTAATTATGAATGCTGGTGCAATATATAAATATGCGAAAATGCAAACATTTATTGAGTTCTGATCACCCTACGCATCGACATACAATTCTCCAAGTAGAAACTTTACCAGTATATTTGAGTTTCCTGTCGACAAGGAAACGTTCGTCTCTTATTTTCGAAGCGGCACCGAGTCATATTCGAGTGCCCACTTTCCTTCCCTTCGACGCCCTCGTCCATCAATTTGGCTTCAAGCCCTTCCTCGCTTCAATCAGAGAGGAGGAAATGGCGGGGGGGGGGGTTGGAAACTTCCCCCCCCCCCACTTCGAGCGCATTCCCAATCTCCTCCCCCCTTCTCTCCTGCACCTTCCTTACTTATTTCCGCCAATACATGGTGAGTGGTGCGCTTCCGACATACAAATTGAGTTTCTCTCGGATTTAATTGAATATTACTTACCCCAAACTTGCTGGCTTCTTCCCTGGCCTTCCTTTCACGCGATACGGAGGGACACTCTCCGATGAAGAAGCCATTCCGTCACTTTTAGAGATTGCGCCCAGTTGCTCCACGATAGACAATATTCCCATTCCCGACGCAAGCGTATTTCGATCAGTTCATAATCTCCCGGACATCTTCATGTCTACGAGAGGAGGCCGTCGGCACCAGCCTCTAATATCGTTCACTTTTGTTCTCCAGAAACCATAACGAATTGGATGTTCCATCGCTGACTTTAACCGTTGGTAGTTTATTGGTAGCAATCCATTTCTCGAGTGAGGTTCAGATACACCTACTCGATTGCGCAAAATATATTTTAGGCGTGAGGATTTCATAGTTGCTTCTATTAGAAGTCTTTCTTCTCTCTCTGAGTAATGTACAAAGTCTTCATTATTTCTTGTGATATCACCCAGATATTATGCTAACTATCGATTTATAATAGCCTATCCCAAGTGTGCTGCATTCGTGGAATTCAATGATGGATGCATAGAAAATTTGGTTTTCAATTTACATTGACTGATTTATTTGACATCATGAAGAAACACATGTACATTTATATATATATCCCTCCCCGGACTACAACCTTGACGTGGTGGAAGGGCTTGTGCGTTCCGATGGCCCCTAGAGCTGTGCTGGAGGGGGTAATAATAATTGCTCCTGTTAGGGTCACCCTTGGCCAGATAGGTCGAAGGTTAGGAGCCAGACGAAAGGAAGTCCACGCAGCGTCTGTTCCTCAGTGAGGCGGCTGCAATGGCGTCTGACCCCAGTGGGGCGGCCAGCAAGTGATGGTGTCACGTTAAAAACACTATTGAGGAAGGCAACGGGAAACCACCTCAATTATCACTCCCAAGATTTGCATGATGGACAAAACAGAGATTTTGAGTCCTGGCAACTACGGGGCTCGGCCCAATCGGCCGTGTGTCGTGCCCGGCAGCGGGGGAGGCAAGGCTTCCGCGATCGTCATCCTACGAAACCCTTGCAAGGGAAAACCAGCTGCAGCAGGACAGAAGACGCAGGAGAAGAATAACAAATTAGTTAGAATAAGAACGTGGAATAATAGGAAAATGATGAGGACAGGGAAATTGAAGAATGTTAAGCGTGAGATGGAAAGGGGAAAATAGATATTTTAGGTCTATGCGAGGTGAGATGGAAGGATAGCGGGGATTACTGTAGTGATAATTATAGAATAATATACAGCGGCGGGGACGAGAGCCAACGAGGGGTTGCCATAGTATTAAATGAAGAGGTAGGAAGAAGCGTAGTCGACATAGAGCAGGTAACGGATAGATTATTACTAATAGAGATAAAAGCAGAACCGACGAACTTGGTTATTATTCAAGTATACATGCCACCGAGCAACCAGAAGGAAGAAGAGGTCGATAGGATATACGATCAGTTAGAAAACATGATCGCGTGTGTTCATCCATCCATCCATCATCCTACTCTATATCGGGTCTTCATCTCTGAGTACTTTCTTCCTCCCTTCATCCCGTCCAACAACTCTATCCTGTTCCTTCCCTTTCGTCTTTTGCCCAACTTTCTCCCCTCTATCGCAGTCTTCAGCATCCCACTGCCGGTCAACACCCCCTTCATCCACTTTTCCTGTCAATTCTTCGCCAAGCGCCATTCTTCTCCTTACGTCCCTACTACTTTGACCGTGTTGGTCCAAAACACTACCGAGATACGTAAACTGTTCTACCTGCTCTAGTTTTTGCCCTCCTATGCTAATGTTAAACTTAGACTTTTTCTTTCTAAAAAATCGCATAACCTTCGTTTTATTAATATTGATTCTCATCTCATACCTGTCGCATTGAATTTACAATTCACTAAGCAATGCTTGCAGCTCCTTGGCTGACTGACAAACTAAAGCTTGGTCATCAGCGAACCTAACTGATTTTACGAATTCCGCGCCAACTTTCATTCCTACTTCCAGTTCTTCCCATGCCTCTTTAATCATTTCCTCTTCATTCAGGTTGAACAGCAACGGTTATAATGGGCAACCCTGCCTTACACCTCTTTCTAACACTGCCCACTCGGACTCCCCGTTCCTCACTCGCACCTGAGCAGTCTGAGACATGTACAGGTTGCGGATTAGCCTCCTTTCCCTCCAATCTATTCCTATTTTCTGTAGAATACTCATTAGTTTTTCCCAATTCACTCTATCAAACGCTTTTTCGAAATCTAAGAAACAGGCTAATACTTCCTGGTTGTTTTCTATATTCCTCTCGATTAAAAATCTCATTACTGCAATGGCATTAGGCGTACTTCTCCCCTTCCTAAACCCAAACTGGTCATCCCCCAAGTAATCATTTGCCCTACTCTCTATGCTTTTGTTTATGATCCTGAGAACAACTTTAGCTACGTGGGATATCAAGCTTATCGTTCTGTAGTCCTCACATGATGTAGCCTTTACCTTTTTCGGAATAGGTACTGATTTGAAAACGTCAGTTACTCTCTGGACAGCCTTCGTATACAGCCTCCGAGCACTGAAGATGCTCGAAATTTAAAACTACTCTCTTGTCGAAAACTACCCTAAACCTCATTAATGGTTTCTGGCGTAACTTCATGGAACCGATTCATTATAAATAAATGAAAGTACTAACTTTGTAGTTCCACACGAAAACGATTTATTCACACGACCCGGGTTTCGAAGTAAAACTTCATCATCAGGTGAGCTCTCTACATTTGCAGCCCTTCTTATATATATAGCCTCCACCCCACCCCCGCCCTGGCTGTATATATAAGAAGGGCTGCAAATGTAGAGAGCTCACCTGATGATGAAGTTTTACTTCGAAACCCGGGTCGTGTGAATAAATCGTTTTCGTGTGGAAATACAAAGTTAGTCCTTTCATTTATTTACCCTAAACCTCCTTTCTCAATTTACTCTACCAGAAATACTTATATTAAAATTAAATTAGGGATTTCCCCGAATTATCCGCAACGGACAACAAGTTCAGTACTTAATGATTAAATGAGGAGGGGGGTCTGTAGAGCCACCATAGAGCGATGGACTCAAACCTAGCCAAGTACTCATTCGCAGAAGTTCAGCGAGAAACAGCGACTCTTCGTGTCTAGGGTGTTTCACAGGTTTGGCTCTCTTTATCATCCCTAAGTGAGGGCTCTCGCCAAATGAACTCAATGTTGGGGTAATGATGATCCTCGCCCCGCGAAGTTTGTTCGCTCTCGGAAAAACTTCCACTACATGAGCTTTTGTGGAGTGACGTTCGCAAATTCTGTCGTCGTGCACTTTAGTCTTTGAGCAAAAACATGGCTCGCTTCCTACACTTGGAAAATTCAGCAAATGTTCGCAGGTCTCTTTCGGAATTAAGAACTTCTCTTAAGGAAAATGCTTACCAAATTAATCAATCCAATTCGCTGAAAATTAAAAAAAATAATTTTATTTCCGACGATAAGCGTTTTGATTTAATTTTTCATGGTGTAAATTGTTCAAGATTCAACCTTATATGGAATGTTCTTGACTTCCCGAATTTTTATTGTAGGATCAATCCTTCCTTTTGGCTGGAGAGTCAATTAAATTACAAGAGGCGCATAAATAGAAGTATATTTTAACGTAAATAGAAATATCGAAAAGATACAATTATAATTTGGGCTACACAATATTACTGAGGGATCAATCGAATTATTTAGGTGATACTTTAAACTCTCTCAAAATTTCCAAGTTCATAAAATTATCTAGTATTAATTCCTCAGTTTTCAGACATTTAGAACTTGTATCTTTGAAAAACAAGATCATGCCCGTTGAAAAAAATCACTCTACCCTACTGATGTGATTGGGGAGAGTCTTCAATTCTCCTCAATGATGGTCTAGTGTGAATGCTTACTTAAAGAAGGGCTTAATATGGTGTTGGATATTAGGTTGGGTTTTGCGGGAGAGGCAAGAGGATTATCGTTGTACCGTCGTGAACACCTTTACCGAGTGTACACCTAAAGCATATCCTATTCGATCGACTACAATTATATTAATATCTATATCAGTTATGGATCCAGGTGGATATGTAAAATTACATTATTTTAACGGCGGGGAGTGAACAATTTTAAATATAGGACGTATTTATACCAATGGGTGGTCACTAATTCATTAAAACCTTTCATACGAAATTACTTCATCGATATCTGGAAATACGTTTCCCTCTTTTTTTGGAATTGCATTATTTCAACGCTTTCATCCTTACACTGAGCTCAGAAATAGAGCAAAGACCGTCAACACAGTGCCATAAACACGCGCCGTGCGGTTGCAGCCCGCGGTAATGAGTGCTCAGTGAACGAGGGAGTAATTTTAATTTTTTTTAATTTTTTTGGACCCATTTGACCAATGGTTTCGTGGATTTAGGGACTACGAGAGGGCATTGGAAGATTTGGCGTATTTTATCAAGGCCTGGGGTTGGTAGGACTGCAGTGGCCGAGTGGATGCGACCTCACGAGTCCCACTCTACTCATCCATCCCATACGATCAAGTTTTGGTCATCCTGCACCATTCTCTTTTCCGAAGACCTGCGCATCATCTCCGCTCCACACAGTTGCAATCTCAATATTTCAAAATTTTCAAAACAAACTTTGCTTTCCTCATACCAACTTCATGAAGCCGATGCATCGCCGATATTTTTCCCCTTCGGCATAGATTCTCTCAATATACAGGGTTCGTCCGGAAAATAAGTGTACTGAGCTCAGGAAAAAAAATTTATTACACTTTTACATATCTTAAGCTAATATTCCTCAAAATAGGACCCTTGTGAGTGGATACACTTGTTCCAGCGGCGTTCCCATTCCTGGAACGCTCCCGCGAAGGCATCATCGGGAACCTCTCGAAGACACGTCGTCGACCTCTTCTCTGCCCTCCACGAACATCTTGTGCCACCGAAAGATCATGTTTCTGGACATGGCTGACTCCCCGTAAGCCTGGTTAATCATACCGACAGTTTCGGTAGACGATTTCCCAAGCTTTACCGCAAATTTGATGGAATAACGCTGCTCCAAAAACTTCGGCATCGCGTTCCGTGACGTGGGTCGAGCGTGGAGGTTCGCGTTAACAGAGCTCCTCACTACACCACAGCTCAGAGCCGACTGCCTTTTTCAGCGTCGCTTAACAACATACCCCCCTCCAATCGCAGCCCGTCAGAGCGGTGCTGGGCGCGCCTGGAGCGGCGCGCCCAGCCCAGGAGTCAGTACACTTATTTTCCGGACGAACCCGGTAAGTACGGGTTGAACCTCATCTCTCACCTTCACTTCCTCCATTTCTGATTCCGACATCACTTTCCTCGGCATGGGCCTTCACTCCAAAAGAACACATCCGATCCATCAGTACACGTGAAACCGACTCACAAATCACCAGATATATCTGAACTACAATAGCCGCCATCCTTTCCACACCAAAAGCCCCAATTCCCTTGCAATCAGGAGGAAACAAATTTGCAAGAACACACCCGCTGTGAATTGATGCCATATGCTCCACGCTATCAAAATGTGAACTTTCGGAGCACCGCTTAAGAAGGAAATACTCTTTACCTCTATGAATTACTCTCCGCGCCTCAAAAGTTCGGCATTTGACATTAATCAATCTATATTCTCTGAATTCCGGGGAGAAATTGAATTAAAATGCCTGCTGAAAGATTTATTTACGATGTTCAAAAATAGTGAATCCAACTCCTCCCTTTGTCGAGGACGTGTATAACCTTCAAACGACATGAAAACCTCATAAGTATCTTAAAATCTGCCGAACCGTCATCAGAACCTCTCGTCACCCCCTTCCGTCAACCATCGCCTTCTCATCCGTTCCGCTCCCTTTCTCCGAAGTCCCCCACGCCCTTCCTTCAGCAGTTCCTACTCCGCCCCCACAGCGACCGTGTCATATCATCTACTTTGCAACCTTTGCCTCTCCTCCGAATTTGAAGGATGCACCAATTCACTTCGCATAAATAATCTCCGCTTTTCAATCAAATATGCATCGCATAAATAATCTCCGCTTTTCAATCAAATATGCATTCCTGTCCACCCTACCTAGTCTGTTGCATTCTGCTTCCCATGAGTTATCTTCTGAAAATGGCTTCTCTCCTTTGTTTTGCCCAGCATGTTTTGAGTACCGATTACGCGCCACAAGATATAGTCTGAAATTCGCCGAAAAATATTTTATGACAATTTTCATTTATGTAATAACCTTCTTAATTCAGGGATAAATAAGTTCTACTTTAAAAAAAATATTAAACACATTTGTTATATCTTAATTTTTGCCACAGATATGGCCTATTTTGTGATGAACTATGCTTATGATATGAATGTATTAAAACTGAACATTACGATTGAATTCAATTGTTGAGATACTTAATCATTAATTAGGCAATTTAATGCTACGATTAGAAATAAAAGGGAATTAGAACATCAAATACAATTACTGTGTTGTAATATTTTCCCCGGGGTAGCAGATTGTCCCTCGACATACGCAAGTCGACGGTTGGGAGGTCCAACTTCCTTCCCATTCCGATCTCGAGTCTTAGATCGCACGTTTATTTGCCGCCACTGGCCTCTTGGGTATTTTTTTGATGAATCAAGTGGCATCACTTGCGAGCATAAGAATAACTTATGTTGTAATTAGCATTGTTGTTGATAAAGGAAATCAATATGCATTCCACATGCTTCATAGGTTCTGATCGAGGGTCAAATGTGTGGTCTATTTTTAAAAATCGAGTTGAAAAACATTGTTTATGAATAAACCTGTGGGAGATTATTTTGATTTCAGCCTTAATGTTCAAAATAATTCATCAGAAATCATTCACTAATGTGGGTGTAACGATACAAACGATGATTACCATTAAGCTATTCACCAAATTCCAATCGGCTCTAGGTATTGGAACTACTGCAGATGGAATGAACATGTGTCCTATGAATGCAATCTCCTCCAAGCTAAAGTTTTATGTCATTTCATTATTAAAACGGCTATCGCATAGAGAAGATAGAACTGTTCTATGAGCAGATGATGGTCACAGATCGTACTTGTATTATTTCCTAGATTCCTATTTGAATGTGTATAAGGACCATGGTTTGCATGTTTGCCGATAGATATAAATTACGGAAAGCTTTTTTTACGCTCAGATATGCCTTGAAAAATTATATTTTTCCTGTCCTGCAGCCCTAAATGCTAAACTATTCTTGGTTGTTGATGCCTAATCCAAACATTTGTGCTGCAGAATGCCGTGGTCGCAGACATATCCTGGTGAAAATAAAGACCAATCTTTTATTTATGCACGTATGATTGTAAAGGAAATTAAAGTTGTTATGAGATCTATGGTGGAAATCTGTGGAATTTTAAAATTTATTGCGAAAGCTGACTTCTGACGAGAGAATAAACTTGATGATTCTGGGTATCACATTAGTAACAGGGGATTGATTGTAGGCATGAGAGACCAGAATTTTCATTAGTATTCATATTTTGTAAATTAAACAAAGTTGAATAAGCCCATATCAAATATTGTATTTTGAAGCAATAAAGCACCAGCGTGGCCTTTGCTGAATGACCTCGAAGTGGCAGCGATGTCATTACTCCGTGACCTAAGGTTTTCAAGCATATGTCCATTGGACGAGTCTGGTCACAGTTGCTCTCCCCTCAAGAAAATTCAATATGACCTTCAAGCTCAAGATGTTAAAAGGTCCAGTTTCTTAAAGATGCAATTTATGTTGTTATATTTGTCCATTAACATCGCTCTGATGTCAATGAGTTTGTCTCGAAAATAGTGATATCTCATGATGTGGCTGCTGATAATATTTAATATTAGGTAAACTTACGATTTTGCGGAAGACTTCCAAATAATGTGTTACAATTTAAAAACTAGAGCCTTAGTGGTAGGAACTTCACAAATTTTATTGATTGACAAATATTTACTAGTCAGTTTTAGAGGTTTTTCAGTTAAATTCAGTTCAGGGTAGTTGTAGATTTTTTAATTCTTACTCATTGACAATTTTCACTTTCATATTTTTCGAGTAGCTCTTGATATTGGGAATATAATTAAGAAAACATCTTGTACTGTTGTTTTATTCTCAATTACAACTTGCTTTGTGGTCGCTGCAAATTTGACTTTCCATTTTTACCTTATAAACTCAATGAAACTTTTAGATATAATACTTTGCAATTTAGTTTTATATACGGATGCAATTATCTGATGTTCATTGATACACGAACTCCATTCTAAGAACATGAAAATCCGTCTCGTGCATTCGATCTCACGTGTGCGTAGAACGCGACGCGAGAGACGGCAGATGCACGAGCCACGGACATGACCTCCCTGTGGCGGAACCTGCAGTGCCATGATAATGAGTCAGAGTTTAAGAGAGGTTCGAGTTGTGATAGAAAAAAACTTAATCTAAACTTTTTGAAGGTGGCCTTAATTAACCCTCTATCATTAATGAATCCAAGTTATCAAATTTATTAAACTAATTACCGTAACTTGGTTTTTTTTTATTTGAAGCCTTTATCCCCAGCCATCTTCCGCGTCTCATGGAGTCTCATATTAATTGAGAGAGTGAACTTGTCATTATCGCGGCCTCCGAGACGGGTTTTTCGTCGCGTCAAATCCTTCTTTGGCTCGTGTTACTCATTAGACCGCCTTCTTGCCGCCCGACAGAAGAGCCCCCCTTCCCCTCCCCGACGCTCCCCTGCAGTGCACCGCCTCCTTCCCCCCGACTCTCCTCGGCCTTGTCTCCAGACCTCCTCCGCCGTCGAGCTCATTTTCTTGGAGCAGGGAAATCATTTATTTATTCGCCGGACAAATTCCCACTCGACCTGATTATTTGGCGTCAGGTTTCCGAAGTTCATAGCGGGCCGATAAGAGAAAGCAGCGGGTCGACCGAGTTAGCCCTTGTCGAACACCGTCGTCCTCTTAGAGCTCTCAAATTCGATCCGACCTTGTGGGCAAGACACTCCCTGATGAAGCATGTCTTTCGCCGACAACTTTACAAAAGAACTCCGTGAAGACCTGGAGAAAGCTACTTCTATTAGCGTTCTCATATTTGGATTAAAAAGAGGAACGCTAATGCATTGACAGTGGTCAAGCCGAAGGTTGTGTCAAGTAGGTTACGTGGGCTCACCCCCATCAACAGCGAGACATGTGAAGCTCACATTTGGAGGGAATGGGAGGGACAGTATCTCGTTCCACCAATTGATTTCCCAAGAAATTATTCTCAACAGAAAATTCATCGCTTTAAATGAATTTTTCGATTTTGAATTGGGTTTATCCAAGGCTTTCTCCAGACAATTGAACTCAGTGTCATCCGGTTAGTAGAGGTGCGCTCTCCCCACCAGACCACCACGCCGCAGAAATATAACTATAGGTAGGTATGCAATTGAGACAATTATATATTAGTCAAGTATTTCCAGCCGAAATATTGAATACCACATTTGAATGAAATAAATTAGCAAGTATTTTTACTGAAATTTATTAATTTTTCAGTGATAGGGTATAGTTATTTATCATTGACTTAATTCATGTATATTAAAACGCCTGTCTTTGATTAACACATGCTTAACCCAAAGAAAGTAGGTCATACAGGAGACGGTAAACTTAGCAGTGTCTCATTTTCTGGTGATGAAACATTTCGGGAAATCGTAGATAGTAGGAACAGAATAGACTACCACTGCATCTCAGGATATACGAGATATGGGCCTTTCCAATTGGGCCGCATCAGGTGAGTTCTCCCTCTCACCTTACAACCAGAACTGGGTCGTCTGATGACTGATGGCGCTTTAATTACTCGTAATGTGAGTGTTTAGTAGTGTAATTATGAGGCTACGAAAGTAGCTGGATGATTAGAAACCTTAGGACGAAGCCAGAAACCCAAAATAAATACATTTCGCACCTCTAAGAAGACTGACCAATTAATTGATTAGAGAAAGTTGTTAGCCCTTAGTTTCAATGAACAATTTCAGAGCGTAAAAATCATTCGCCTTGACTGGGACTCGAACCCAGATCCCTCAATATCCGGTCGAGTGCTTTAGCCACTTAAGCTACCGAGGCGTCCTCTTAAACTCTGAAAATTTGGGGCTTTTAAAGGAACTAGATGTTATGACGAAATACCGTACATACAATGTCACATGCATTCGTAGTCGTGCGCAAGGCGCCACAGTCCACGAGGTTAAAGCCAACTTTAAACACTTATGGTGTTTTCCCTTTGACAAATTCCAAAGAAACTGCGGGAGATGCCGCAACAGTAACTTTTAACGGAGTCATCCGCTAATGTGCATTTCAATGCAACAATCCAAAATTTCAGAGTTTAAGAGGACGCCTCGGTAGCTTAAGTGGCTAAAGCACTCGACCGGATATTGAGGGATCTGGGTTCGAGTCCCAGTCAAGGCGAATGATTTTTACGCTCTGAAATTGTTGCATTGAAATGCACATTAGCGGATGACTCCGTTAAAAGTTACTGTTGCGGCATCTCCCGCAGTTTCTTTGGAATTAGCCCTTAGTTTATTTGCAGGAAATTAGGTGGCACTCAAGAGTAACTTTTATCAAACGCCTTTTCTTGTATCCCAAGCAAAAGATACGCCCCCGCGGGCGCGTCGCACAGAGGCAGGAATCGTCCACAGGCGGAATTCAGGGTTCTGACGTGCCCCCGGATCCATAAGACCAATTATTGAAATGCGCTAGTATTGAAATTGTGAGAGATAGATACCAGGGGCGAACTCACGGAAGCATTCTATTCCCAGCCGTTTTCGTGGGTGGGAGGCAATGTCATGGCCTGAAAGCTTAGAAAAAGGAACCAATGAATGAAAGCTACTTTCTTTAGCGCAGGTTGTCGGGGGCGTTGGTGGGTGCCGTTGGGTGCGGGAATCGAAGAAAGGCACACCCGTGGAGAGTTCCCTTGCGAAAGCGAAACGAAGCACCCGAAACGATTGCTTCGGACGCTTCTCTTCTTCATTTCTTCGCACACTTCATTCGTTTTAAATGATTTTTTTGTTCACTCTCATACTTTAGGGATTTCGAGCCCTTGGATTATCAATTCCCCAGTAAGCACTTACACACATCGACCCCGTGTTCTCAACTCCTCCAGTCGATTGTCCTTCACCAAGGAAACCAAAAGAAGCCTCGGAATCCCAATTAATTCATCGCGAACGCCTCCCGTCCCCTCTCCATACCCCCCTCCCTCCCTCTGCCCCAACCCCCCGGCCCAGCGCCGTGTACTCCGGCCCAATATGTGTAAGCCCTCCGTCCCTCTTCCTTTTCGCCGCAAAGCGGAAAATCATTTCGAAAGCCTTAATCCATTCCGTGGTCCCGGACGGTGAAATCAATCTCAACTTCGGAAAAGGCCCTTTCGGAACAAAAAGTTTTCCAAAGAACCCCTATTGCCCCTTTTCTGTCCCGTCCCCCTTATACCACCCTCCCGCCCTCGTTTCCCAGCACCGTCCCCCATTCTTAGTTTCCTTGCCTCACCCCTCCTCCCCTCCCCTCCCCACCCCACCCCCTTCTCCTTCCCCGTGCTTTTCTCAATCAGCAAAAAAGGCCCCCAATTAAGCCCCGCCGCCTTGCGGATAAAAGGGAAAGCCACACCGAAAACTCGTGCGACGTAAAAACTTGCCTCCCTCCCTCCCGCCCCCTCCCCTCTGCTGAATAACCCGCGGAACGTTTATTTGTTGTTCGCCCCCCCCCCAAACCCCCGAGACCCCTCTCTCTCCCCCGCCCCACCCTTTCCATCGCATCCCATTGCCATGCTCTACTGTGGGTGCTGGCGTTTTTCTTGTGTACGACGTTATGTGATTTTTTTGCCATGGACAAAAAATAAACAAAGGACTGCACGCTCTATGAAGTTCGGAGGGCTTCCAAAGTATGGGCTTCGGGTCCTGAGCAAGTTTAGGGTGCGTGAAGTGCGCGCAAAAAAGATGGCATTCCCTCTTGCTGGTGGGAGAGGCGAGGGGTGGAGGAGTCTTCTGAAGCCGGTCCACGCCTTTCCCCCGTCCTCCCGGGACGATTGACCGACTCTCGGGGGGCAGTTTATATCTAGTTCTAGTGAATGGGTCGCTTGCATCTGGCAGGCCTTGCGCTAAAAAAATTACTGATAAAAACCTATGCTCTCGAACCTAGAGACACGTTTGTGCCCTAAATCTCGACTAATGGCTCACGCGAGAGGCGAATAATTGGATTGCGCGAGAGAAAATGAAATCGAAATTTTACCGTCTAATTCCTGTATCGAGTACATTCCTTTTCAAGAGTAAATTTCATATCTTGTGCCTATTTTTTTGCGCATGCTGTAACTACGAATTTCTCGCGGTAAGCTAGTCGTGTATGACGCTGTGCGTCGTTGTCGAAGTTTGGCTGGTGATGTCCTGTTACCTCCTAATGCATTTTGTTTAACTTTTGCTTTCTTGATTTGACACATATTAGTAGAATTGTGGGCGATTCGAGATTTTAATTTTCCGTCATGTCGATTTTCATCCTCTGGGAACAATAGTTTAGAATGTTTCCAGTCGAGTATATTTTCCAGATTTATTATTTATATGATCATCATAAGGTACTTACTCTAGCGTATAGGATCAATTAGAAATCATTTGATAATCCCAGAAGGGGGAAACAGCAGCTTTACATTTGTGCATATGAGAATAATTCTGAGTTTTTTGGCTAAAACTCAGGACTAATGGTTTCTTTTTAACTCAGGACTAATTACCAAATGTCGTGGATATAATTGTATAGAAATTTGGACTGAAAAAATATGAAAAGCTGTGGCGTGGTAATTTTTAACTGCCATAAATTATAATTGTTTCTCCGAATGACTTCGGGAATTATTTTTCGTTGAACGTGCAACTCTACCAATGCTTCAATGACTTTTCTTCAATAATCCTTGAATCTTCCTGAGAACCGCAGCCTTCTCTCTACAGCCGTTTGGGTTTTCATGGTACATATGCTAAAATATATTTTATCCCATTCGGTGAGGTCTCCATTATGGTGGAGGGAAAAGTACTTGAGCTACTTGGGGAACTTTTAGGGAGCAACGTATATTTTATAAGGGGCATTGCATTTTTACAAGGTCATGCAATCATGTACATTATAATTCCGTGTAGCGGATGACATTTTTTCTTGAATAAGTGATTAAATGGCAAGTTATTTTTACCATTGTCAATTCGAAAATAATGGAAACTTCAAAGCACTTTAAAAAAGGGCTGACCTTTTCCTGAAAATAACTCAGCATATAAACGCAAACGGATTGATACATAGAAAAGGGATTCCTAATTCCGTAAGCAGATGCAATCGCTAGAAGTTTTGACAAGATATATCCATGATAAACTGCTCTTAAGGCCCAAGTCATTCTTAGAGTCAAAAGAAGAAAGTTTGTGAATTTAGCATTTATCCCCGGGACATGCAGACGTGGAGTCGACCCTTAGTTTTGAAAATGTTGTCTTTAAGATATTTAGCTCCCCTGTATGAATGCATATAGCCACTTATACTTGCACTTTTATGCCTATATATATATATATATATATATATATATATATATATATATATATATATATATATATATATATATATATATATATGCCTGTTATATACTGCGGACTTATTATTGCGATGGAGAGTACCCAACCGCTCACCCAATAACTCGGTGACTACGGTTTCATTTCCCGCCTTAGACTCAGCTTTTGTGTTTTTACAGGATGTATGTGATATACCTGTAAGTGATATACCAGACCTCTTATATGGAGTTCATGGAGCGAATTATAGTCCCGTGTTCGTTGAAGCACCTCGAAAAACTGATTCTTCCTCTAGTCTAGCATTTTCTATGAATCTATTTATAGTCTGTGACGAGGGTTTTTTGGCAGTGAATTGTCTAGTCATGCCTCGGCTCGCAAAATAAAGACGGTCATCCACCGCCCTTTTGTCTTCCCCCCCTCTCTCTCTCTCTTCCCCCCCGTGGATTTCCGCTTCTTCTTTCCTCACGCGCCCTTCCTTCGCTGCTCTCTTTCCCTCTCTCCGTTCTCCGCGACTCTCAATCGCCCAAGTTCAGAACTACATCGATTCCGCCGCTCCCACTTTCTTCTCCTCCCGAGAACCCAGGCCTTTCGACCCATTCTCTTCCCGATGCACCGCAGTGCTTTTCATTCCCTTCGCCGAATCGCTCCAACCCCTCGGTCGAGACCAAAGTTTGGTGCCCGGGAGCTTATTTTTTTTACCTCCTTGGAATTTCCCGATCTAACTTTCCATTTCGTCTCCAAGAAAAGACTCCATCGTCCCAATAGACTGAATTCGTTGGGGAAAGAAGGGGACTCGGAGGAGGAGAGGAAGCCTCGAGTCATATTGTCAAAGAAGCCTCCGGAATCTCCGTTCCCAAATCTCTCTCTCTCTCTCCTTCCCGCTAGCGCGGCCCCTCTCTCATTCATAGTCCCACGGATTTGGTTATGATTTTCATTTATAGCGTGAGTCACTTCATCGAAATTCTCGATTTTTCCCTCACCCTTATATCGTTTTTTCCCCTCTTTCCACAATTATGCGCCTCTCTTTACACAGCAAAAGCGTACGTATCTCTTCAGAATATTTCCTGTGATCCCTTAGTACACTATCAATTCAACAAAAAAGAACGACAAAGGCGGAATTCGTTAAAATATCGGAAAATGACTCCATGAAACGGATGGAAATGTTAGGAAAGGAATGGCGAATGTTTGCGGTCGAAAACGACTTCTTCGTGCCTCAGGAGTGTGATGCTCGACCTGAGGAGGTGCCTCTGCCGGACGGCGGAAGATCTTACCTAACCGGAGGATGGTGCCACGGGTGACCAAGCCCGGAAAAACCGATGCTCTGTGGTTTTCTGCGGAACGGAACCTTGTAGGAAATTGCGGGAACTGCAGGTAAAGGAACTGTCCTCCAGAACTCTTTGACGTTTCAATTTCATTTGGAAAAGTGTTTAACATCGGGCGAGGCTATCCTTCTCGCATCATAATGTACTTCAGGATTATTAAACAAAGTTATATTCCTTATTTAAGATGTTGTGACAAATGGTGTAGAAAAAATAAAGCGTCAAAAAATTGAGAGCTTTGAGGTGAAGGAACTGGAAGGGGGAAGACTTGGAGCTTTTTTGGGGAGGAAAGAGCTCTTTCCCAAAGGGACTTTCAAAACTTCTCCCCGAGTCACTTCAAACATTTACTTTGGCAATGTCATGCAAGCATGTGGATCAAGTTTCCAAGGTATTCGTTGTTATGCAAAAGAGAACTCAAAACACTTTCGGAAAGCAAAACATTTGGACAAAGATAAATACATTCTTGAAGTGGGCGATGAAAACCAGCCTGGTCAAACTGTATTCCATTGGAGGTTTACGTGATGACTTCACATACAGTGTTTGAAATTGCTGAAATGAATGCCAGAAGTTGGTGATAGTTTCAATGGGGTAAGTTATTGGAAATAACAGTAAATAGTGTTCATGACAAGATACTCGGTCGGAGGATATGAGAGTCGGCGTGTGGTGCTGATAGTACTGCATAGGAAACTGGAGAGAAGGGTAATGGATGCGGAATATATGTATGTTAAAATATTATTATTAGTGGAAATAAAAGCAGACCTGGCCAACAAAGAAGTGACCCACTCGACAATTTAGACGAACAGTGTTATGGAGGAAGAAGTACTAGATGGTATATTTGATCAAATAGTCGAAATGATAGCGAATGTACCTGGAGGAAAAAACACTTGATGGTGATAAGGGATTGAAATGTAGTCCTAAGCAAAGGGAAGGGCGAGGGTGAGTTATGAAAGTAGGGTTTTTGAGAAAGAAATGAAGAAGAAACAATAGCGTTTTGCGAGATAAATGGTCAGGTTTAGTTAAGACTAGCAACTGGTTTAAACATCACAGTAGACGTAGCTACAAATGAAAATTATCAGAAGTTATAGAGAGATATCAGTTAGGTTATATATTATATTGTTTTGACATAGATTCAGGAATAGGGTGATCAATTCACATATTTTATCGGGAAAAATTCCCATGGTTCTCCTCTTATGCCTCAAGGCTTTCGCTGTTTGGAGCAGTTGTACGCAGAGTAGAAAATGTTGTGTTCTCACTGAAATGGATGCTGGTTAATGATTCAAGGTGGGATGGTGATCAATGAGTCATGTGGGATGCCAACGGATATATTATCATTTTAAATAATAAGTCCTAATGTGGTGTTAGTAAAATCAACGAGAACTTCTTTAGTATTTGGCGATTGATGTTTTAGGGAATATCGAAGTAGGGGATAACTTTATTGCTCGGTCATGTAAAAGTTGCTAAATAAAAGGACAATTTCTGGGCTTGGTGGGTTACGGAGTGGGAATATTTCCACAATTTCCATAGAAAAGATATTTGGATTTAAAGTGTTTCGCCCATTTTGATCGTTTCGCGATGTAAATAATTTATTGCATCAACAAATACCGCAATTAGGCAGCCGAGTGTTTGCATCTTGAAGATCGTCCTTATTCGATATGTGTCGGCATATTTAAAATTACCTTTTTAACGGCAATATAAATTTCGCCTGCAGCAAATGTTTCAATACGTCAGTATAGATTCTTCGTTTTGAGTGAATGGGAACAAATACGGGCGTTAGTGAATACATTAACAGCGTATGCCACCTAAAATATAGATTTTTCACTCATTTCTCTGGCGAATATCTTTTATAGCGCGGTGAGACCTGCGGGTTTTATATTTCATAAAAGACACTTATACATGTATAAACCTTCGAAAAAGATATTTCTATACTTCTTCGGTAAACTTCATTGTAATCCTAAAATGAATTCCTGGGCTCTGATGGACTACGTCAAATGTTAGTACTTCCTCATGGAATCACGAATTGATAATTTTATTTTTCGATCATCATATCCTGTTACTGAGAGGAACGTTTGAATTCCCGACGAAACTCGCCGATAAATGTTTGCACTTGGAGATCTAAAAGAAAGCCATAATGAACACATAAAACTCACAAGAAAAATTGTAAGCATGGCGTGGACTGAACACGTTTGGAGAATTTTTTATCACCGCACGGCTCTCTGATTTTCATTTCCCCGGCGTGACAACCCATCGCTGACCATTCCTCCCCGACCGACCGACCGACCCGCACTCATTTTATTACCCCTCCACCGCCTTTGGTTTCGCCCCAAATAACTCCCGATCGTCACCCCCGACCCACGCTCCCCCGGAATCATCGCCCTGCGAGCTTTTAAAACCTTGGACCCGTGCCTCCACCCCTTCCGCCCAGAAGCGTCCAGTGTTATGCGGCCCTCTACACCTCCCGCTCCCCACATCCAGAGCACCCATTGCTGCCTCTCCCCTCTCTCGGAAAGCCCTCTCTCGCGCCATCCGCTTCGGGCTCCATTTCCGTCTGTCGGGTCGCGATAATGGAAGCGGCTTTTAAAGTGCATGCGAAACGACGGCACGCACTCGGGCGCCTGCTCACGGGGCGGATGCCGGCGCCCCGCTACGCACACACACACACACACACACGCACACGCACACGCACACCCACGCACGCTCGCGACGTCGCATCAGTGTGCACGTGTCAACGTCATGCTCGCAGATTTGCGAGGGCACTCTCATCATAAGCGAGGGGGGTGGCAAAGGCGCCGCGCGCCACCCCGTGGGGAGGAGTCGAGGGGTGGGTGTCCCCGGTCGAGAGGAGGAGCTGCCGTTGGGAAATGGAAGCACTCGTGTAAATCCATGGTAAGTATTGAAAAAGATCCTCTTTTCTTATTCCCTTTCGGCGAATGGAAAATTTAAACCGAGATTTTCCCCTTCCCCCCACCCATCAGCCTCCCTCTCACCCTGACCTCTTTCCCGCCGCCAAGGACGGGAGGCTGATCCGAAGTCTTTTCTACTCCATCCAGCGCCAGGGATTTTGAGCACTTTTCGTCGACTCCGATAATTGCATGACTGCATCGAGGGAGGAAAAGACGAGCGGTGAGTATGTGGTAAAATCCATTCGCGCTCTCTCCGCGTCGCAGCGACTTTTCGGAGTCCACGTTCGACGCGTTGCTCGCCTTTGTGGGTTTTGCATCGATTTGCGGCAGGTTGAGTGACAGCAGTATTACATGGTCATTAAGGCGATAAACAGCGGTTCTTACATGACGTTGAAAGCGGGAGGGAGTCGGTACTATTGACACGTGCATGGCGTAGTTATGGTTCAATTCCGGAAAACACGTATCGCTTTATGAATCGGTTCTCGTCCAATGCGTTGCAATGTAGGCCACTGGGTAATAGGAGAGGTGAGAGGGACGATAATAAGGGGTAAGTATGATTCAACATTTTTTAGTTCGATGAAAATGTTCTCGTTTACATTTATGGCGCGTAGGATTATAATGTTATTAACTTTAAAATGAAAACAAAATATCCGAGTTATTTATTTCAGATTATTACAAGATATCTAGGACGAATGAAAAGAATGAATTTCGGAAAGCGGTAAGCGAATTTAAAGGAAAAAGGTTAGCGGAAAATTTGAAAGAGAATCCGCGAGCATTTTGGTCGTACGTCAAACGGGTTGAGGGAAATAGTCAACTGTTAATTCATTCCAAAATTATAAAGGCGAAAGAGTTACCAATAGTTTGTAAAAGGCTAAATTATTAAATTCCTTCTTTCAAAGCGTCTTGCCAATGTCTCACCGAATGTCTGCGATAGCTTATCAAATCGTGCCAGTCAACCGATGCCCAAAATTGAAATCTCATATAACGGAATAGAAAGTTTGCTGAAATATCGAGCCTAATAAATCCTCCGGGCCCGATGAAATACCCTACGGTAAATAGCTTCGAAAATTGCGCCGTAATGAGAAATAATATTTCAGAAGTCGCTGGTAGATCACAAGGTTCCCAAAGATTGGAAAACGGCCAAAATTATACCAATATTTAAAAATAGAGACAAGGAGGAACCGAGCAATTACAGACCTGCTTCCCTAGCATTCATTTCATGATATTCTTACTTCGGGAGAGAGCAATGTTCAAGTGGACGCGGTGTTTCTCGATTAATACATTAACTCGCGACCTCTCCTGGGCGAAACACATGCGGGGAATATGTGGACAAGCGAGCAGAAAATTAGGATTTACTAGAAGATTGTTGGGTTCATGTGATATGTTGCCAGAAAAGAGTTGGATGCGCCCGCGTGAGGTGACTGCCAGCCGCAAAGCCGAGAGCTCTCTCTCTACCGGTGAGAAATGAAAAGCGGATGGACGGTGGAAAAATATCACTAAAAAATTCACGAAGCCACCGCGACGTTTGTCGCCTGACATTCACGGCCTCCCGTCTGTCCCGGGACGCATTGGATTTGCAAATCCGCGGGCTTCACTCGCCTCGTTGAACGCCCGCGTCGCTGGGGCCTCCGAGGCGGCCTTTAACCTTCCCCCTCCAGCCCTACTCACTCTCCCCCCCCCCGGCTCGGAGAGGTAGCCCCCACTGTTTGTCCCCTCCCCAGCCGTCTTCAATCGTAAATTAGCCGGCCTCGAGCTGATTCCTCGTCGGGTGTCGTCCCCGCGGACGACGGAGGGTTGAGAACCGGGCGGACTGGTCTACGCTAATTTGTTGTCCCCGGGGGGGGGGGGGGGGTCAAAGGCGGCGGTCCTCTTGTTATCGTCTCGCTGGGGGGATAAGGCCAGTCGGGTCTGTGGCGCAGCGCTCCCACGGCATCTGCCCCGTCTATGAGAGAATGCATGCGTCGGACGGCCAGGTCAGATTTTATAGCATGCATAAATTGCTAGCTATTCAGGGCCCCAGAAGGAAGGGATGAGAAGCCGCGCGGGAGGAGGGGCAAATGGTTCGTGAAACTATATTTCTTGGAAACCCTGCCTCGACAAATCAATTTGGAAGTTGGCATGCACGTCTCTGGACACCACTCATTGATTTGGAACTGGTGGGTACACATTTTCGTTACGTTATGAACTCATGAATGCTAAAACAATTTCTTTTGGAATTGATGGAATATCTTTATTTTTACTTATGTCATTCAAGGGAACTCACGACTTCCGTTTCTAATATTAAATTTCAATTACTGCCGAGTCACGGTTCTCAGCCAATTCAGATCATGCATCACTGTTTCATGTTCACATTGAACACACATCGGAACCTATGTGAAATCCGCCAGCTCAATGTTTAACTATCTATCACTTTAATAATTACTCTTTGGTAATAGGGCCTCCAGATTAATCGAAGAAGATGGGGATAGGCAATGTGTCCGAATTAACATGCCATCTTGGAAATTGCAGTCATTAAATGCAGTTGTTCATGGGTATGTGGCTAAAGAGGTTATTAAACCAACGTCTAGGTAATCAGGATTGTTCAAGTGGGCAAATATGGAAGGGGAGAATCGTTGAGGTTAATCATTTGGGTGGATTATCATCCTCCAAACGGAAGTCGAAGGCTCCCGCCCCAAGGATACCGCACTCGACTGATGCGAAGCGAGGGAGCAACAAGAAAATCCAGGCATCGAAAAAATTAATTCCGGAATTTTACGGGATACCTCTACCCTTATTCTTGTAACGAACTGAATCCAATGGCCGGAAACAAAATAAATAACTAGTGCGAGTGGTCAGCGTTTAAGGAACTAATTTGTGAGATGTGAACATTCAGATTACCTTATCTCTGTTATGAAATGAATGGGGATATCTAAAGGTCAAAATAAAAACAATGGCTCGATTAAGTAGCCATTTTGAATGTCAAATTGGTTGTTTTATAAATTGGTTATTTATATAGAATAATCGTGAGAGTTTAACTGCTCCAAGTTGAATGAGTATAGCTTTTTCGAAAAATTATTTATTCTCTTAAACGTTCTCATATTCGGCACTATTTGATCGCCGGATGGAAAATGAATGATAGGCCGATTTTCTGCGTTTAAAGTTTTGGTAGCAATTCCGTTTTTTTCGTAAAACAGGGAAAATGGCAAGCATGGTCGACTTGTTTTATTATTTTTACGTTGCACCATCAATCTACAACACCAAGCTGATCTGTTAACGATTACATTATCTTGGTGGGCGGATTTATTTGATGCGGGAAGAATGAAGGGTTATTTGGCGAGTGTGGCATTTTCGCATGGAGTTCCCGTGAAGGCACCCGGCCTATCTCTTTGAAGGTACGTGTTTCCTCTTCCATGGTGTCACAGGTGGGGCGTGGTGGGAGTGCGTAAAAGGGAGCGATGGGATTAATCTCACTCCACCGTGGGCTCAGGTGTAATGGCGAGAAGCAACCGGGGATGACGGAAATATTTTGCGAAACGTGTTAAGGTGAGGAACACATCGCAAATGTATTGGAAGTCATCAGAGGAGTGAAAATGGAGAATGCTGATGCGTATACCTTTGGCATGTTTTTCGGGTAATTGTTTGTTCAAGAATTCAGTTTACAGCTAATATTTTTTGCTCCAGAGAAAATTTTCAATCAATTTTCAATCTTTGTAAATTATTTTAATGACAGTTCTGCACAAAATTGCAAGGTATTGGGGTCAAAAAGTATTTTACTAGTGATAATATCACAGAAGAAATAATTTAACAGTTTTAAGTTATCATGAAACCAGGGAATAAAGCGGTGAAAAGTCAAGAAGTCTAATTAGAATGGAATATATTACGGGAAGAAGAGGAGAGAGAAGGGAAATGGAGGGAAATGTGTACACACTCTCCTGATAAATGATTTTTTTGGAGATGAAGGCAACGCATTCGTCATGTGGGTCATAACTTATCTGCATATGCTCTGTCACTTTTAGATATAACGTTTGACTTTAGTAAGCCTTAAAACGACTTCAACGATCAGCTAATTAAAAAGCAATTGACATACGAAATACTTTACGCTAATAATGGCAAGAGCGAGATGTAGCAGGTGAGAAGTAGGTTTGAATAACGGGGGAAGTTAAATTCATTTCACCTTGGTTGAGAACGCAAAAGTCTTCCAGGCCCAACTCCGCATGCACAGGATACGGTGCCAAATTTCACAGTTGGAAAATTCATTTCCAGGGCATTCATTAAACAGAATTGATCGACATCGTATCTCATTTGGACGATGGAATTAGTGATGACAGTGTGAATGGAAGTTTTGGTTTGTATTATTTAAATCTAGAATAATAAATATCTTGAATGTGCTGTGAAATGAGCTGGCAACTTGTCAAAAAACATAAATACTTCACCTTATTATCAGAAAACTCTTCTTGAATCCGTTTTTCGTCATTTATTTAACATTAAAGGTTGGAAGACCAATTTCTGAATGTGTTACGTTTATGGTTTTTATGCAAGTGAATTGCATTGTATAGCATCAATCAAACGTTGGATGTAAACTGCTCCTTTAGGATGTCATTTAGACTCTTCTGAGACGTCATGACACTAATAATGTAACTAGAGCAAATTAGATAATGTGAATTGATGAACATTTTGTCTTTGTAAGCAGAAATACCTTCATTAAACTCCATTCCAGTTTTTCTATTTAAGATCTCACATAACCGATGCAAAAACATCCTTTAAAACAAACTACACGTTGATATGACGTTAAAATATTCTGAAAAGTCATATGATTAACATTCCAACAGCTATTTTTAAATTTTTTTCGCAAGACTAAAGGTTAGTTTTATTGTCTATTGAGCTTGAAGGGTGCAATAGAACATATTAGACTATATTTGGAGACAGAACCCCTTTTTACTAATAATTTTTTACATGTTGGCCATAAAACCTTGATTGCGGAAGGCCCAAGCGAAAGTAGTTCAATAAATTGGTGAATTTCAGATGTGTCATTAAAAAAATATTGAAAACTGCAACCTAGCGGCAATCGAGCAAGCAGAGCGCTTGACTACTAGGTTACCGGGAAGCATGGGTCCGGGTGACTCCTCCCTGGGCTCTCCCAATTCCACCCAAGCTGTGCGATTTTTCAGGCATCAGATATTCCTGCGAAACCTCAGGTAGCACAAGGAATAATGAATTGGCACTCATTATTACCCTGTTAATTTGTGAATGCCACAAAAACGTGTTTGGCTTAGTATTAGGTGAACTCTGATATCATCTACCAAATATACCTTCAGGTTGATTACTGTGGTTCTTGTGACATCCGCATAAATAACCAATCATGGCCCTAAATCTGAATGTAAGGGTAGAAATCAAATGAGCCGAAGATGGATTATATATTTTACTAATTCATCCAAGGGAATCAGTTCCTATCCGCATTTAAGCTTCGGTTTCCGAAAAATCAAGCGCCCAGGGAATGGGCGCCCAGTTTGGAATGAAGACAGAGACAAATTTAACGTTTTCGAGCATTGAGTTCGAAGATTTGCCTCAGGATATTTTTAAAAAATGGAAACCTATTGCAATTTTTATTAGTACTTAATTTAAAGACAGAATGAATGGTCCATTGGTTTGTGGTTCATTTCTATAAAAACAACGCATTTTGAATAGATAGAAGGGCATTAATAATTATAAAATGTATTGATTAATTTAATATTCATCGGACTGGGAAGGGAGCTACTACATGCATGACCCCATATTTGAAAAGGTTGATTATTTAAATGAATTAAACATAATGATAGAATTACACATACCTTTACAGAATGAAATCAATGACCACCGCTTAGACTTCCATTACTTACATGATGACACAAAACAGATTCAGCGTCGATATTTGAGTGAAATTAATGCCATATCTTATTTTTAGAAATATCATTTCTTATTTTTATTAGTGAATCCTTCTTTTTGAATTGTAAATATATAAATATTCCTACAAATACGAGTATGTTTTATTTATAAATAGATTGAAGAGGTAGTGGATAGTTACTGTGGGATATTTAAAAATATCCGGGATCTGTGAAATTTGCAGTGAATTTATTGAAATTTTTTCAACTTAAGGTTATTCTGAAGTAAGTATTAGGGGCCCTCATTTACAAATTTAAACTCTTTAATTGCTACTCTGTATTCTAGAGAACTTGCTAATAATCTGATCACTGCGAGACAATTTCTCCGTTGAGTTAGAGCTTAACATATATGAAGGTAAAAGTTTCAAAATGTGGCAGAAATGACGTATTGATTGGTCTCCTGGTAATATTTCCAGTATCGCGCGTATGTCAGAATTTTTAATTTTGTTTGAGGTCCATGAATTTCTTTATCATCAACACATTGAGTAACGTATATGTTTACTCGGCATCTTTTTTTATGGTGATTGTATTTCAAAATAATTAATTTGAAATACGATAATGAGATTTGGACTCTTTTGTCTAATTACATGGTTACTTGTTATTTATTCCACAGCTTGGTCGCTCATTATTTTATCGTATATATGCTTTTGATTTTCATCACAAACTGTACATTTTTTGTAGCTTTAAATCAGTAAAAATTTAAAACTCCATACCTTAGAAACTTTATTTGAAATAATAGAAATGCACTCTATTTTTACATTTATATGGTTCCACACTTCTACGATGACTCGATTTAATATTTAGACAAATTCAACTTCACAGCTCTTCAAATGTGTACGAGGGTTACGTATCTTATTAACTGTCTCATCAAGAGTACTCGGAGTGTGATGAAGGTGGCTGGAACCATCGAAATGCACACACATACCATCCACCGTCTGCCACTCAATGTCTATCCACTGACTGTCACTTCATGTTTTTCTACTGACAGGAGTGCCTCCTTGTCATGGTGAAAATGTGTGCACTTTGCAAGTAGCTTAACGGAATGACGAGGATTAGAATACATTTTCGGATCACCAAACAGGTGCTGGCATATCATGGCTGCTAAATTTTATCACGGATTTTGATCCTTTTATGCATGTATATTTTATTAAATGGTACTCAGAGCGATTAAATACAGCAGGAACTCGAATGAATGTGTTTTTCGCTTTCCGTGGCCATATTACGTTGAAAACAAGGAAAGAGATATAAATAGTAATTTTGTTGAGTGTTCGGGAATGCTGCGGGAGTAATAACTTTCTATGCATCTCCATTAATCCATGCAGTTAATGAAAACATTAAATTTCTTCAATTTACTCGATTGGAGGCGAGGGTGGGATTCAGATGGATTGACGATGATAGTGTTTTATAGTTTGGCAACGTAAAACAATGAAACTTTCATTTATTCACCTCTCTATGATTGATGTACGAGGTACAATTACAACTAATTCAGATCCTGTTTGAAAGAGGTCAATAATATTTATTAATTATAAGTAATTAATATACTATCTTGAGGTGAAACATTTCATTAATTTATTAAAAGGACACATCTTTGGAAGAAATGAATAAATTATTCCATAATTATTAAATCCTTAAATACAGTATCTAGTGATGTGTCTTTTAAAGGAAACAATTTCCCAATCCCTGAGGAATTATACTTTTCTCAACACTGGGCCTCAGTACTTATTGCTTTGCGTGAGGGTCGCAATATTGCTTTCTTTTTTTATTAGTCGTCACGCAACTACCTAGATGGCACAGCGGAGCCCTTCCACTTAGCTTTCGAACAATGTGACTTCCTCTCTTTTAACTCTTCGTACGTTTGAACGCCAAGTATTTTATGTTTTGTCGAAAAAGGAGGAATTGTGTTTGAATAAATGAATACTCTTGAGGTATCTGCCTGGGCATTCTGATAAAATTTGCATTATTCATTATTTCATGGCGAGATTTTTCACGGCCTATCTACCGTAGTGATCCATTTGGAATCGTCAACCACTCAGTTGATAGAGGGCTGAATGTGGGAACAATCTGTTCCAGCGAAATTATCCCATTATTAAGGACTATTTATGTTCATGCCCATGAAACACGAGAGCTGCAGTGGTCGTAAGATTTCGCGAGATCTCATACTTATATTAACACCCATTTCTATTGCTCTGGAAATAATATCAGAAATACCAATACTGCACTATTTTTCTCGAGATTAAAGGCTTTTTTTATTGCTATCTAAATGATCTAAAGCGCGCCAAAAATACTCAGTTACCTCCATCACATTCGTGGAAAGTACAGGCATTTTCAAAGAAAATTGGTTTGAATTTCTTCACTATCGGTTTTCATGGACGCTTATCTTGACTGTTCTCCGTAAAATCAGAACAATCAATTGAAGGTCTATTTTTGTGTTTTACAATAAAGTTGATTGCACATTTATTATTATTTGATACTTTTCGTGCAATTTCTCCACCTTGTGTCAGTTAGTGCCTTTTAACTCCTTGTATTCTTAAACTCTTCCAAGTTCATCAAAATTATATCAGAGAAATTTAAAGCATATGGATACAATTTACAATTGTGAAATACCTCAGGTCTGGCGAAGCAAATTTATTATGAAGTGACGCAAAGCAAAGCTATATTTTGAGACTTCTGGAGTAATTTATGGCGTGGATAACAATCACTACCTTGCATAGTATAAATGCAAGTTCAAGAGGGCTTCCTCTGGACTATGTTTGCCGCATGAAATGGGATAATCATTCATTTTTCATGAAATAAAAACCACGATACTTCAAAATACTTTCAAATAATTCGTAATACTCAGAGGTTGAATTCCTTTTAGAAATCGCTCAAGCTTAACTCTGGCGTGTCTATCTCCCCAAACTCGTCGTAAAAGCTTATGGCACCATTTTATGGAAATACCCTAATTACTCATGAAAACAATTGTCGTTTCAGAAGATAGACGTGTGACGTTAACCGAAGGCTAAAAGTTTTCTGAATAATTTATGCACCATGATTTGGTAGAACTCAGAGATTCGCAGGACCTTCGCTCTCCCCCCGAGGAATGTTTCATTTGCTCTCCTATAAATGGCAAAGAAAGGATAAAAAAGCTTCGAACTAAATAATTTAGAAAAGGCTTTTCGAAGAGCCCATTCGTCTCTGCTGCCGCTCAGATTGGATTCATCCAAGGCGTTGTTGTTTAATAATTTATGACGTTGCCAAGTGTCCCTCGCGCAAGTGATCAAGCAAGTCAAGAGTAACCAATTGAGATGGGAGACCGCATGCTCAATTAATTGAAGCGCTCCAGCAAGCAATATTGAACTCGCGTCGCGAACCTTTCGTCAAAGAAATTGATGAATAAACAACGAGTAGCTCGGTACCCTCAGCCATCACTCCTTTGACCGACAATTGTGCTAACACACGGACGCCATGGAATTTTTCTCCGCTTGGTTTTTTGTATTTTTTCCGCTTTGAAATGAAGCGGTCGGAATAAAACGACTTACTTCCGCCTCCATTTTCATTTGCTCCTGTTCTTCTCTCAGTGGTTGGTCAATCTACGGCGGTAATTCCACCCTGTTTTAATGCAAAGTACTGTACCTTAAAGTGTCTTCGTGTGAAAGAGCGTACAGTGAATTCCTTTCGTGGGAATAAAAACTGAATAACGTTAATGAAATCAAATCACTTTGGAGTAACTATTTACGGAAATACACATCTACCCGTAGTAAAATCAACACTATTGCATGTGTTTAACTTAAAAGAGTGGGATATGAAATAAAAGACTACATATGCATGTATAAATCTGCATGTTGCTCTTCAAGCCACCACATTTTTATGCTTTAAGTAATAGGACATTATGACTCAGATGAAATGAGGACATTAGGTAATCTTCCACTAAAATTCTAATGTATACAACTAGTTTCAACACGTAGGCTTCATGCTTCCCTATTTATTCTCTATATGTTTTACTAAAGGGTATACTAACTAATATATATATATATATATATATATATATATATATATATATATATATATATATAATATTTATATATATAAAACTAATAAATATATTTTCATTTTGCATACTATTATTTTTTGTTGTGATTTCCATGCTAGCTTTAGTAAGCCTCTATTTTACTGTAGTCTAATTTGCTTCCCACTCCCAGAAGGTTTCTATGCCATAAATGCTGTATTTGTACTCCTATTAATTACATCATCGGCCGTGCACTTCTAAGGAGATAAATGGCAGATTTACGGAGTAAGCAAAGGGAGTAAGCAAGCTCCCTTGAAATTTCCCTCGCTTCTTTCCTTAATCTAGTATCATCTCGACGGCGTCCAAAAAATTAAAAAAATCCTCAATTTAACAAAATTGATAATCCAATCATCAATGTATTAAGATGCAGCAATGTCACAGAGTAAAAATCATTCGCCTTGACGGGGGTTCGAACCCGATCACCGGCCTGAATTCTGTAACTAATTTAGCAACCGACTGAATTTCCTCCTCCAAAGCAGTGAATTTCAAGAACATTAGTGGATGACTCCGCTTGAGTAACTTCCTTCGCATCTTACTTATTCTTTGCATTTATCAATTTATTAGTTTTTTGACAGAAATATCGTATCTTTATTCACGCTGATGTGTATGATCAATTTTGTTTTGAATACCGCTAAGATTGAGGCTTCTAAATGAAATTTCCATATAGGGGTAACTATGGGATTAACCAAATTAATCCAGGGAAGTTTCAGTTACATGCAGTAAGGGAAAAATTGCTTTCAGAGAATTCCAGGGAACTCTTTGGCCCAAGCACAGTTGAAAAACACCTCACCTCATCTAATTTTCTTATTGAAAAATATTGTACATGACCTGTCTATGATTGCGCTATTGACATTATGCCGCAAGGATCGCACGATTAACATTTTACGAAGGAACGCATCGACTTCGCGCCATTTATATGAATAAATATTGAGGAGTTCAATTTCTGTCACTAATAGATATCTAGATAGTAGGGGAGAACAAGGTGGATAGTATTAAGGAATAATAAATAATAGAACTTGCCATGGACGTAACAAATTCATATTCCTCCTAGACGTCGTTGAGGATTTCGATTGTTAATCCTTTCAGTACATACTATTAAGCTTTCTCAAAATTGCTGAAAAAAGAAAATGATTTGAAATCATGAAAATTATACTGATTAAATAGTTATTCTCTATTTTGATCGACTAAAAAAATTACGTTAAGATAATATCTGAGTTGTATTCGAAAGGCCAAAATAAGGAATCATTTCGAAACGTCTTCATTTTCCAGGCAGAACTTTGACAAAACGGATACACGTGATTCTCTCCGGCGATCGTGTTCCATAATTAATCATGTTAGTAGTCTTGCCTCATAATTTGCCTCGATTGAAGAGCTGTTTCTCATGCACAGTCTTCAAACAGCAGCGATTAGATTTTTCAAAGTGGTTTAAGTCGCGCAGTTCATCTTTATATTTTCAAGTGTTATCAGTTCTTGCATTTTCTCTAATAATGTGGGGCTTTCTGTTTGTACGCAGCTTTTCCTTAAATTTTGTTCGATTATATAATTAGAATTTTGTGGGCAGAGTACCAGAGTGCTCGACTCGTATTCGATTCGAATCGTATCCGTCGTCTCGAATGCGCTTGGGATTCGACGTCACGGGTTGGAGCAAAACACGTGAGATGTGACTGGGTTTGCTGAGTGGAAGGACATATCGGAAACTAGTTTAACTATTGTGTTATTAATTCACGTTTGTGAGACCAGTTACAGCTTCCTCAGCCTACCGAGAAGGGCGATTGCCGAGGACGACCTGGGGCAGTGGTTATTGATCTCGAGGCCGTTGGCACGCCCGAGTCAGTTGATTGGTAATGTACTTGGGCTCCAAGCTGTAGGTGTCGCCCTAAGCGTGTGGCGCTGTCAATAGAGCGCGTGCGTTAGCGGGGTAGTAAGCTAGAGAGTTAAGAAATAAATGTGGAAATCTGTCTTCCTTTTCGGATGGATATGTATTGAACGATTGTTCCGTATAAATGGTGGTTTACAGAGTTATGCGCAGTCATGAGGACAAAGCAGCTTTAGCAGATAACCTAAATGCAACCCTGATGCGACACAGGACAATCAGAATGAAACTTATAAAAATGGGACAAGTTTTTGGAAAAAGAGCGATTCCCTCCCGTACGCCTACTGCGTCAGAAACACAGAAATGAAATGCGTATGCTCGATTAAATAACTAGGCGTTACCCTCACTCACTATCTCTCCTGGGTGAAACCCATATGTGGACAAGCTGACAAAAAATTAGGATTTATTAGAAGAGTACTGGGTAAATGTGATGAAAAGGTCAAAGAGAGGTGTTGTCTATTCCTGGTTAGTTATAGACATCATTTGGAGTATGTTGCTAGTACATGTGTTTGGAATCCTCATGAAGTTGTATTGATTGCCAACTTGGATCGCGTGGAATGGAGAGGAGCTAGATTAGTGAAGCGTTGTCATGACAAAGTGAGTAGCGGATCAAAATTATTAGAGGAGCTAGGCTGGGAATCACTCACGGAGCGAGGGTTGAATTACAGAGCAAATCTCTCGCATAAATTGGAAGGATGTCTCTTTAGCAGTAATTTTAAAAATGTATTATTACCCCCATCGTACTACGGTAGGAGAGATCATATTAATGCAATTAGAGAGATAAAGTGTAGAAAAGATAGATTTCAGATGTCATTTTTTCCACGAACGATAAGGGTCATAATGACATTGTCCGACCGTGGTAGGGTAAAAATTAGTCTGGTGTATATACACCTCCTGCCACACACCCAAGTGGTGACTGGCTGGGTGCATAAATAAATAAATAAAATTAAATTCATCTTAAGTCAGGGCTCCTTACCGGCTTTTAAATTAATTGGCAACTGTTCTTTCAATTGCCTTACGACAACTTTTACGTGTATCTTTCTCTTATTTTATCATGATGTTTCAACGACATATATTTTATAAATAAATCTTAGGTTATTCCAAGAAATGAAGCTACTAAGCCGAGCATTCGCTCGACTGATAGATAGCCTGTCGCAGGTAACGGCACTGCCTAACGACGGTCCCGAATGTCGTGGCGTCGCAACACAGCCCTCGAGACCTTGGGTGGGTATCGAGGAGGCGGTCATGATCTAGCTGGTGCCCCATTCCTCGGCCGCCGCTTCCACCTCCTCCCCTCCTTGCCCCCGCTCATTCGTGGAACCGTGGCGGAAAGGACTCCCGTTCAAGTGCCCTCGGTCGGGAGCGCTTGTGTTCGACGCGTGCGGCCCCTATGTCTTATCGCGGCAAGCGCTCACGATGTCCCATTCGCTGTCCGTGGGCCGCGATAAAATCGCTCTCGTGTTGGGAATCCACGAGGAGAGCACCGTAGCTCGCCGCGACCTCGCGACTTGCCCTGCACCGTATGCCCACCTGCCGAAGCCCCTGAGTGGCCTCACTTCTCATCTTGCCGATCAAATGTCCCCCCTGCCGCTTGTCCCATTTGCCAAAACGGGCGGAAAGTTGGGTCGGCCGCCCTCTAGGTGGTGGTCCCACGATTGGAATTGTTCGCTCTTCTCCCTTCTCCTCTTTCATTCTTGTTTGAGTGTGACTTGGAGTAAGTATTTCATTCGAGCCAGGTTTCTACACAGCTCGCGTGCAGGTTTTCATCAAAATTGAATTGAGAATTTTATGTTTGGAAACCCGTTCGTCAAAAAGAGTTTAGGACAGACTGTTTCTTTTCGTACAAGTTGTAAGAAACTTCGATCGGAAGCAAGCATAGTTTAAAAGCTTGATCATTAATAACAAGAAAGTATTTACCTTGTTTAATTGTCGTTGCCATGCAGAAAACAAGGTGGCAATGGGGAAGAACTTCAAAAACATGGAAAGAACTGAAATAACCCTCCTCTTACACCTTATCTTATTCTACCAATGTGGGCAGAATATCCTTGCCTTTGCAGCAGCGAAGTCCAGGATGCTACGAAATAAGCTCTTCCAAGTCATCGTGCTTATTCCGAAGTTGAGCGAAGTGAAAGGACGCCGAGAGATAAATCGCATGTGAGTCGACTCGATAATCTCTTGGGCAAAATACCGTACGTCCACTTGGACCATGTGACCCGGCATGTAGTGTACCTTTAACGGGACGTTTGCATATCCTCCAAGATAGAGTTTGAGAAGTGGTTCAATGCTAAAAGTTCCAAGGTTTTTCGGTGTGTGAGGTATTGCAGAGAAAACTTAAGAAAGGGCCATATTTCAGGCCAAAGATTTCATGGCCAAATAATAGTAATAAATGAAATAAAAGCAACACTATTTGGGATATAATATATACATAACAACTATATATTTTTTCCTTCCTCGTCCACGTATATTTTCCGCTAAGGTATGACGATATTCCCATGAATCGACTTTTGTGAAGCTTTGGTGACACAAACGATTAAGAGATTTAGCTTATTTTCTCACCATTTCAATTAATTTCGAATTTCAGAAATATTAAGAACTTCTGAAATAAAAAAATCTGAGTTTCAAGTTCTTATTTAATATCTTGTAGTAAGTTTATAGTACTTTTTAATGTAACGGTTTTTAGTTCAAGCAGCCATCACGCATTACACGCGGAGTGGCTTTGATTTTGGTTGGATTTTCGGAGTTTCTCGCCCAGCAAATATGTCGTAACTTGAAAATCAATCTCCGGATTTTTTAAATCTCAGAATCATTTTAAGCATTTCCTTCCGCGGAAAAAGACCAGATCTCGTGATTGAATTATTACGGAAATCTCTGAATTTCCAGGATCTGGGATTGCGCGTTCAGAGTGACACGTTCACCCGTCTTTGCAGACCGTGAACACTTCCAACGTCCTTCTATGCCCTTCTTTAGTGCTTCATTCCCCTTTCTTACCGTCTTGCCATCCCTCTTCTTTTTCTTTTATAAAAAATTAGCATGCCTTCTCCTTCCCATCTCTTCTCTTCACCCATAGAGTGCATTACATATCGCGAATAAAATTCAAGGAACACCTTAAAATTTACGAATAACGCATTCCCGATGTCCATACGGGTAATGCAAGGCTTGTCAACACATAATCATATCATGTAAATGATCGCAAAAACATTCGCATGTTGAGATATAAAGGATGTAGGATGGGCACCTTTATCGGATAGTCTAAACTTGTAATTTTAATAGTTCATAAGATGATGGCGAACAGGAAATCTCTGTTGAACTATTAAACGTATTCCGAATACTTAAAAGCATAGCATTAGCATTAGAAGCATATTTCTAAAAAACAAGGGAAAACGTTTATTATCCAATAATTGGAGGATAACTCATATTGATCTCAGTTCCGGAGTCATTTAGAAGGAATACAGTAAGGTAAATTAGCGACCGACATTCACTTAGCATATTACGGAATATTGAGAGCGTAGCGTTGCTTTTCGTCAGCATTATTGTTTGGCTGAAGCAAAAATGGTTTTAGCAAGTGTGCGAGGTGTATTCAAGCTATACATATATAGTATAACACCTCCAATTGTTTCCTCAAAAATGAAAACAGATAGAAAAATACGGTTTGTTTTCAAATAAGCGGGCACTCTTTGTCAATGCGTGAAAATTATGGGGAAGAGTAAGGCGCACAGAACTCTAGCGCCAGCGGCAACAGCGACTGTTTTTGACGCTTCAAGTGGGGACGTTGTCATTACAAGATTAGTGTGTTTTCACCAGCTGAGTGACGCGACACCAATTGAAATGCATCGCCAGTTGAATGAGGCATTCGGTGATGGACAGAGACGCGGATGTGTCATGGATGTGCGCTCCTGAGTGCGACTATTGGAAGACGGCAGAACGTCGCGTGAGACAACAGACCAAAACAATCTCCACCTGGCACAAGGCGCTCTCACGACGTGATCGAGCCAGTGGGGAAAGGTACATTGGAGGAGGATCGCCGTATGAGTGTGGGGCACGTCGCCTCCGAATTTGGCGTCTCCGTAATATATATGCGCACACAGTTCTGTAAGACGACCTGAAAATGCGAAAAGTGTCCTCCAGGTGGGTGCCACGAATGCCGACGGACGACCGTAAGGGGGCACACGTGCCATGTGCCAGGCAATGCTGACGCGTGATGACGGCATGCATGAGTGGGACTCTCTTTCCATCGATTCTCGTGCTCCCTTCTCACCTGACCTGGCTGACCTGTGGCTGTTTCCAACGACGAAAGACATTCTCCGAGGCCGCACATTCACTAGCCGTGCTACTATTGCGTCAGCGATTTTCTAGCGGTCAAAACATACTCCTATGGAGGCCATTGAATCATGGCGTCGACGTTGTGTAAAATTCGTACGGCTGCAGGGAGATTATGCCGAGATATGGAGCAAGTTTCAGTTTTCGTTTGATTAGTCGGTGAGAACAAAATAGGGATGTTATAAATTGAATGCCCTTCGTGCATCATGTGAAAGGTGATTTAATTGCGCATCTACGAGTGACGCTATTTTAAAATCAGAGCAACGAAATATGCAAGTGATTCCAGTATTTGAAAATGTTGATGAGGTTTTTGAAAAAGTGTTTCTGACGAAACGTTGATTTTTTTTCTTTTCAATAAGAATATAAGATTAACTATAAGGTTCTTATTATAACACCATAAACATAATCAGATCATTGAATGGCAAAGCTTGAAAGAAGTCGTTTTCTGCGTGACATTATGAAATTTAGAGGGTCTTCTACTCTTCCTAATTTACCTTAATGACATAAGTCGCCACATACTTGTATTTAGCAAGGTGAGATAATCTGCTAATGGCACATACTACGAAAAAAAATAATGAGTTTAGCTGATGACGGATGAAAACAATATTTCGGACTGATTAAAAAATGGCCGATAAAATGAAGCCTCAAAGATCGAGAGTAATGAAAGCTTTGGCTACATTAAATGATATACGTGTACTAACTAAGTTAACTAAACTGTTTCTCATTGAGTGACTCAAAATAAGCCTGGATATTATTCTCACCTCCAACATTTTACCGGATAACGGACCACAGGAATAATCGTTTTGCTTGGTTCGTCTATGTGATTTTTGGGAAATTGCGATTGAATTTTTGAGAAGTGTTATTCCTAATTGTTTAGAATATACTTGATATATTCGGGACTCATTTGTTAAATACTACTTTAGAAATAATTGTAATTTGTCTGATGATTCGCTAAAAAAAGTGAAGACTTGAAGAAGTTGATAGTGTGAAGAGAATATGGGAAAAGAAGATGGAATTCAAAGTGACTAAACGGATATGAGATTCAAAAGATATTGTGGATTTGCTCTCGAATTTTCAACACCATATCAGCCGAGAGAACCACCCGAATGAAATAAGAGGAATGAACTCTTGCACTGATAAATTTAGTGCATCGTAATTTCCTAACACAATTCGCACTCATTACAAAACCAAAAATTGTGACCGAACCATTCTCATACAAACGCTTCACGCACAGCCACAACTGCATAATTGATGTGCGGTGACCAACACACCACCATGCCACCCTTCCTGGCGGTGGCTCGCCGATTATGACGTAACTAATCATTAATTCATGAATCGTGGCGACCTAGAAAAATTAAAATTCAAAGAGATCGTCCGCATGATTTTTCACTTTAATTTGCGAATAATCATCGGTTTTCAGGGTAAGGTGGCATCGGTAACTTTTATCCCCGGCGGAAAGAGGAGTAGTTGCGAACTCGGGCAATGCCGAGCCAAGGGGGAAGTGCGGTCCAATTGGCTTCAACCTGAACTGCTAACGAATTGTGTGAGCGACTCCATTCTCTTCCATCGTCAGCTGTCAGACAGTTTGCCCAATTCACTTCACATTATACAAATGTACTCATATTTTTTACTGGTATTTAAATTTACCTCAATATTTTACTAATGATTCGTCTTCAAGAGATTGCGAAAAATGGTTCAACCATTTATGCACGAGGTGTCTAAGGGCGTTGACACATTATTGGAAAAAGTGAAATATTTACTATTCCTAATTATGGTTCATTATTTTTATAGACGCCTAGAGATTAAAAGATAATAAATAACTCAGATAAAAACCAATCTCTGTCAAAACAGTAATTTATTTCTGATTGTTCTATTAGTTGAAAATTTTAGAAAATATCTTTTTTTTCTTTTATCGTTGGCGGAAGATTCGGAAGAATGCGCACCGACAGGTCCCTTCGTACTTTTAGTCTTCAGTTTTTCGGTCCTTTTATCACTCTTACTCCAATTAGGAATATAAAATTTATGTTTCAGTTGACATTGTGAAATCATTTCTTCAAATTTATGAATAATTACAGTTCATCGATTTCTTGTATTAAATTGATTTTTGAAACTATAAGGAATAGAATATGTTTTATCTAGCGCATACTTTTTCTGGAAGTCCAAAGAGTAGTCACCTGCTGTATTTAATGAGGTAAGATAAGTAAATACGCAATTTTATATTTGCCAATTACTCTGCACGCCACCATATCGGCATTGTGAGCCTAGTAATTTAAGGACATCATTTATCATGGGAATCTTAAAGTTTGAACCATTAACCTAAAATAATATTGAGTTTTGTTTCGTTATTCAATTGGATAATGCAGATGATTCTGCCTAATGTTTTCCACAAAGGAGCATCGAAAAAGTAATTTTTCATGATTTGTGGTACAATTGTTTGATTTTCCATGAAATTACCGCTTAGATATGACATATTATTATTCATCACTCGCACTACAATGTTATGTAGATGAAGTTTTACCTTTAGCGAGTCGTGAGACTTCCATCTCATGTTTTTTTAATGAGATTGTGATGCTTTCTGTCGGCCTAGAGTTTTTCTTCAAGTCTTGTTTTCGAGTCAAGTTTTTATAGTTCGCATAAAACTTACGTGATTAACAGAGTGAAATCAGGAAAAAAGATTTATACGGAATAAGAACTAATGGAAACAGATTCATTCAATATTGAATCTTTTAGCTTCTTTCTGATTTAGATTAAGTAAAATTTCTCCACCGAGAGCACTGCCTTCAACCAGCCTCGACCGTACATGAGCACAACATACATAAACCAGTGGAGCATGCGAAATTGAAATGGCGATGCTTAGTTAATGATTTTCCCTCGAAAAAATGACCAGAGGAAACCCGTCGACTTTGACGACTTCCCTAGCCAAGAAGGTGCGGTGGAATTCCTAAAATCAATGTACGAATATTTGAAATAGAGAGGAAAGCCGATCTTGGCAAATTATTTTCATCTCCCCGTCATCTACTTCATTGTACCGTCGAAGGGCGGGTTCCCGTCGGCGAAATGCTCTCCCTCATTTCTCCGGTAACAAACCTCACTTCCTTCTTCACCCTGGCCACACCAAGGCGAAGAAAGAAGAGAGATCCGGGATCAACCCTCCTCCCCTCCAGCACCACCTCTCCCGGCCGTCGGAAGGAGAGGGAGGTGGGGATGGGATCCTGGACGTGTTTTGCCTGCTAGGCTCTCCTCGGGCCCTTTCTCATCGTCCTCTCCCTTCCATTTCAACTGCAGCTCCGCAAATTACCCCTCCTCAATGCCTATACTTCTCGTTTTCCGTTGCTATTTTTCCAGCTACTATAAGTTCAAAGGCATATTCGGTAGCCTATAAAATCGAACTAGTTTTGCAACGAACTGTTGTCCATCGTTATGGACTCCTGAAGCACTCTGTATAACATATGTCTCGACCCTTTCCATTTATTTCTCGAATATCTCTGACCGACCCTCTTATCGTACTATTAAAAATCTTATTCTTCCGCTCTTCCTTCTCCGCCAGCACGATTCGCTTCCATTTTAGCTTTCATCGTCCCGTTCACCTTTTCTGCCTTCGAGTTTCATCCAACAGCTCCTTCTTCGTATGCCCCAACATGCACAGCACTTCTTCGCATAGATTCCTCTCCTTCTTCCGAACATTTTCCAATATTCCCACCCTGAAAATTCCAAATATTAGCTCTTTTCCTTTTCTTTTCAGTTACACCCATGATTTACATAACGCCACTGCCCCGATGAAATTGGTTTCAAATACTTAACTTACATGTTTTCCGAGTGCCCCAGCCAAATATATTCCCTCCCCCCACGGGTTGTCCTTAGATTTCGTTAGACTACTTTCAGATTTATTGCTCTTCCCCCCTTTGTAGTCATCCTTTTGATACGAAACCCTTCTCTCACGCAATTATCGGATCTATAATTAACAAACAATAAAAAACCGGTCCGTTGAGGACAAAAAAACTCAAAACCTTCGACATTAAATATTTTTCACGACAATTACCGGCTGTACACTTCAAATATGTGTTTGTACTGGAAAAAAGTACTCTGATATGAAATACGAGTTGTTTTTTTATTTAATTGCTCTCGGAAGCCTTAAAAAAGTGAAATGAAACAAGCGTTTCGGAAATATTTTAACAAGTTATGAAATCTAAAATAATTCTAAAAACAATCTCATCAGGAGGCATTTGCAAAATGTGGTCCTAAGTGACCAAGGATCTTTAAAATTCATATTCATAAAAATGTCTAAACTAACGTAGTAATAAATCTTACATAATGTTCCTCTTGAACCTCCTTCCCTACCCACCTTAAGGAAATGCAATGAAATAATACAGCACCACCCCAGTAGCCATGCGTAATTGAATGGCAATTCCATTCTTCCTTAGCGAACGCATCTATTTTCATTCGACTTCCATCCCCTATCGGTGTGTTGTTCCATTTTCTTGAACTTACCCCGTCTTCCTCGCTTATTTTACGTAGTATTCATGAACTCTTGGTGATGGTAGCCATCACAATCGGTTTATTTCTCTTTGGGCAGTATATACGAGTTTATATCGAGTTTAACATTCCCTATTCTGTACTGTGAGGATGAAATATTTCGCTTGGTCCGGCATTAAGTGGTGAAGACAACCAAATCACTGGTGTCATGAGGTACAATCATCTACAGCAGGACTGGAGGCTGTGCCTGTTAGCATCAGATAATGATCTCTTTTGGGCTGGGTAATTACGCGCCTTAAAAATCCAGTGGCTGAAATGCAATTTCAGGAAAACATGAAACGTGCTCATTATGAATTACTCTCTAGGTTATTATGTCTGGCGGAAATACTCGGAGTTATGCTCCCAAAATAATTGGATCATGAGGAATTAATCGGTAACAAGCGGTTGAATGGTCAATGGGCATTTTTCATTATGCAGTAATTCTTTTTCATTGAATGAGTTACAAATTTCAGATTTATTATGTTCATTTTTAGTCAAATAGTAGGAAATGATTGGCAAATATGAATTGAGTTAGTTGTAGTTATTTAAACCGGAGATGTGAACCTTCAATTTTTAAAGTTTGCTTTTCCCTCTTGCACTCTCTAAAAGTCCTTAATCCAGAATATATTCGTGGATTTTATCTCGCTCGAGCACTTTGTAAAAGTATATCACGAATAAAAGTTCAAAGCAACATGTCAACTCATTAGAGACAAAACAGAACTCATCTTTTGTCTCTGCTCAAATATATAATAATTACCCATATCATGGCTGAGTAAATGCAATATTGATCTGCACGTAATATGATAGTTTTATTTTGTGCATGGCTTGCATATTTCCCCGTGAGGCATTATCCCCCACCAGGCCTGGTGGAATATTGGGCAGTGATACCGACACACGTTTCTTATTCATACTCCCATGGATTGCGGCAGAAAATCCCGTCACCCGCGCAACATATCCAGTGCGTTTTGGCATAAATAAAAAAATAACATGCTCATCAATTTAATTTAATAAATTGCACGTTAGGATGCAATAATTTATTACTCATGCCTTCAAATTTACTTATTTGCCGATTTTATCGGTAAAGTTTGAGGTTAAATTTATATTTCTTTAGAAATCAAAATTGAAAAACAGTTATACTACTTAAAAATAAATTAAAAACGAATGTGTTTATTAAATCATTTTTGTGGAAAATGGCAGTAATTCATTTTGAACAATGAATCATCTAATAATTTGAATGATGATGATATCAAACCGGAAACAGTAAATCTTAATCTATAGAATATGTTGAATATGTAATTCGATATTTTAAGTGCTAAAACGATACAATGTTAAAGGATTCAACAGGGCAATCAGACAGTTTTAAGGATTTTAATCTGCAACTACATAGTGCCCCGCAAGCTGCCGCCAGGGCATGTGGCGGGGGTCTGTTTGTCCCACATGTTTGGTCACCTCCCATCAACTTACCCTGTATTACAAATATGTGTAGGGATGGAGAAAAGGCTTGCATCAGGTTTTAAACTATTCATAGTAGAGCATTTAGCATCTTCGTGCTATAATTGAGTGACCCGAAGCCCCATGATAGATACTGTAATATTAATCATAAGTTAACATCATAGCCTTCGTGCTGCTCCTGTTACTGTTTCTGTGACCATGGAACGATCTAAATGTTAAAATGCAGTAGCATTTTTCCTCGTTTGTGCATTTAAAACTATAACATAAATACGAAATTAGAGAACCGTAATTAAATGAACTCAATGAGTATAAATGCAATGTGGAAAGTATTGATCCCTCGGGTCCTATTTTAAGAAAATTTTATCAGACTTAAAAGTGAGTTGATTACAGTTTAAAATATTCCTGTAAAATTAAGATACGTTTGTCGAGCTCAAATTTCCTAAAGGCCAACGTCTTCTAAGTAGGCGGAAAATCACAAGAAGGAAGAAAATGAAGACAGTGGCAAGAGGTCCAGTTCATTAAAGTTTTGTTACCATAGATTTATTTTCGATCATCCCATGAAGTTTCTCTTCTGTTATTAATCTCACTTCGTGTTTTAAATCACCTGCCAAATATGAGATGAGTTTGGAAATTAGGAATAAATGGGGGAGGGAGATTAGGATTTCCATATTTGACATTTAGGTAATTACTCTGAAGCGTATGAGCGTATTCATAAAGATTCGGTTCGTGTAGCTCTCAGCAAAACTTCTCAATAACTCTGGCACGTGGAAGCCCATGGAGGCGTACTGTTAATTCCAGCATTCTTGTAACCCATACGTCTCCGAAGTTAATGAGTAAGAGACTGGGCATGACGCGAGACGGGATCACGTTTACCGCAGGCTTGAACAGGTTGAGAAGCATTTGATATTTTTAAGAGGGTTGAGTGCGGAGAGCGACAGAGAGAAAAGAGTCGAAGGCAATTAGACTTCAGGAAGCAAGTGGAAATGCGCGGATCCTGCGAACATAGGCTTTGCAGAAGCATCTGTCTCTTCATTTGAATTAGAACGCGTTTATCGTGGTTTGAATCATTTTGAGGACTTTAAAATTGTCATAACTTCATATATGGATTCATATCACGAGTTAACATAAACTTTTAAAAAAACCGATTCCATATTTAAATACATCTCTTAAAATATTTGGCTCTCTGAAGTGAAAGAGAGTGACCGTTAAAGTAGGTCAGTCTCAACATTTTCATAAGAAAACGAAACGCTCCGTCAAAGTCCTGCGAAAGAGAACATTCATAATTTTTTTCCTTTGAGCGGAAAAATGATATCATTTTTTTTACAAAACTGTTTTATGTCCAATTTTTTATGTGGGTGAAATATCTTAAAGGTGAATGAAAAATTTTGGTTTGATGCCAGAGAGATGAAAGGTTGAAATAATTCGAAAACAAATTATTCGTTTCTGTCAAAGGGAGCAGTTGGGTCATTTCTTTGTGCCACTGCCGTCCGCAAAGCAAACTTCTTTTTCCTTTCCCGTTCCTCTCCCATCCTGACCCGCACGCCGTAGGGATACGTAAATGACATATTTCCCCGCCCTCCCCCCAGCTCACCTCGAGGTGGTTGAAACGCCCCCTCCCCATACATTTCTACCTTCTTATGCAAACGAAACGAGGGCCTCGTGTAATGCCAGCAAAAAGAGTATTCCGTCAGCGTCACCGGCTGACTGCTCTCCCTCCGACGAACCTTCATTTCGCCGCACTCATTTTTACCTCCGCTCAATCCCTCCTTTCCTCCCTCCCGCGCCTATCATCACGCCATCAGCCATCTTGCATCATCATCTCTCCCACTCGGGTTTCCGATCCTCCTCTGTGCCTCTCCCTTTGAGCCAAATCGCTGCCAGCTTCCGTTACCATGACAACCGCCTCTGTGTTAAAATACAATCTTTAGCCCATCAAGGGAATCAATGTCCAAGGGCAAAACTTCCTTGAACATTTTCCACCGAATTTGGCGCAGGAATTTCTATTAGCGATAGCATTTTAGTGTAGAGTAGAAATAATTGTATCGTAGGTATGATTGGGTTTTCACGCGCACAGATCAGATACATACTCGTATATATAGGTTTATGTGTGTGTATATATATGTGTATATGTAAGTATATATATATGTATATTATATATATATACACACACACACACACACACACACATATATATATATATATATATATATATATACACACACACACACACATACATGCATATATATACGAGTATATATATATATACACACTTCTGCCGTTGATTTTTTCTGGCTTTATGGAGTATGCTTTGAGAAAATCTGTTAACATTACGGTGAAATCAACTAAAAGGTTATTTCAGAGTCATGCACGAAAATTCATATTTCTGCGTACGGATAAAATGAAGCATAGCAATGCCACAGTTAATATTTAATCTCAACGACCATGGTTAAAGGTGGCGAGAATATTCAGAGCAAGATGTTAAAGTGGAAGCTGTGTCATAGAAATGTTGAATAATTAGCCAAAGAATCATCGTAGGTTGCCATTTTAGAGACCAGTCGTTGGAACCGCTGCCACCCTTTTATCTTAATTTCTCTTAATATTTCTATTCCTTTGAAGCTCTTCGTGCTGACGACTAACATTTCTCTCACGTCTTGTCATCGATATTTAGCTAGTCTCTGTGATTTCTCCTACCATATTATTTACTTGGATTGGCTTCAGATTGGAGTCAGATATACGTCTAATGATATGTCAGTGGCATGGACTTCAATTTCGGTGACATTGAGAGCAATATGAGGTATTGCGTATAGTGTGAAGTTTCTACCCACATATCCACGGGCAATGCATGATAGTGAAGAAAATATCGTTGTAGTTATAATGTTATGAGTAATTCTCAATTGCAGATCAAGATGGTTATAACCCTCTTTTAAGGGGGAGAGTCCACACAAAGAATATCAAGAAGGTTAGAATTCAAAATTATCTACTCGTCATTGGGAACAAATTTGAGGCAATATGGCTGGACCATATTTCACCTTTCTAATAACCTTAACTTTGGCTGACGTGGATGTTCCTTGATATCCCGGCCCTTTTTACGAAACAAGAAAGCGTCCCTAAAGTGATCCCTTCATAAATTCTAGTAATCTAAAAAAAAGAATACATTCACGTGGGACAACTCAAATAAATAACGAAATTTCTTCGGCGCTGCTCGCATGCCGAGGCAACGGCCCTTCGAGTTATAATAAAGCTTTAAACCTTTCTTTACGAGGGACATTTTTTACCCGACGTCCAGAATGCACACAGCACCAACCAGCTTCAGCAACACAGCACCAGCCACTTTTGCCTCCCTCCACGCCCCGAGGACACAGAGAGAGAGAGCATAAAGCCTCGATAACCGCGGGAACCATTCGCCCACCCTCCCTCCGGCGGCGTAATTTCATTTCTCATCTCCAAGGCAACAATAATAGCCATTCTCATCAAAGCAAGTGCTCCGCGCACGAGATGGCGATTGGCTTTCTCCTCTCCCAACCACTCCACCGACGGCGCCTCCCCCCTCCAGAGACCCTTCACCCCCGCCCTCCATCCGCCCATCGTCCCTTTCCCCTCGCCGCATCGCAAACCCCACCTCCCCTCCCCCTGCCTTCACCCCCGGAGAAAATAAATAAAAGCAAGGGGGCCACATTTCACCCAACTCCTTTCATTTTACCCTCTGAACCTCTCGAGAGCCACCCCGATCTTTCCGTGTGACAATAATTCTTCACCAGCTCTCTCGTGTGTTCCGCCGAGATGGGGCCGAGCGGGCCCGGCCCCCCTCGCGCCGCGGCGGGGCCCGGGCCCGACCACGCACACCACTAATTTCCACTCCCTCCCGTCCCTTCATCACCTCTCCCGATCTCCAGCGCAGGCCGGCCGGCATTATGTATGCCTCGAGGGCCACCGCCGAGGGATGAGAGAGAGACTCCTCGCCAAGGCGTCGGGGAAAAAGGGGGAGCGCCGAGGAAGAGAAGGGCAAGGTGACGGGGCCCCCACATATTCTTTATGCCCTCGAAATTCCTCTTCCCAGCGTATCACGAATATTCCCAGAAATACCACAATTTTGTTGGACCAATCTGGATGAAGTCTGGTTCTCTCAATTATTAAACAAATTAATCAATATATTCACACACATGTATATGTGTATAACACTTATATTTCTACATCATATATATATATATATATATATATATATATATATATATACATATATAAACCTTTTTGAAAGTCTCACGGACGTCAATAATAATGTATAACACTTAGCAGTAGTGGACACAGACAATTGTGTGTCCACTGAGCGCTAAGTGTTATACATTATATATGCATGTATATATATATATATATATATATATATATATATATATAATTAGGTAATCTACCGGTTAAAGTAGTTTTTTGGATGGACATAATTACTAATTAAATAATTTGTGACCCCTAGCAAACAACATCCTACTCTACATCAGGTCCCTCATCAGCTCAGAGTACTTTCTTCCTCCCTTTATCCCGTCCTAAATCCCTATCCTGTTCCTTCCCTTTCCTCGTTTGCCCAACATTCTCCCCTCAATTACAGTCTTCAACATCCCACTGCCGGTCAATACCCCCTTCATCCTCTTTTCCTGCCTCCATAGGATTTCTCCCAACAAACGCCTCTCTTCGCCCACCATACCAAGTACTTCCTCATTTGTTTTCTTCTCTTTCCATTTTACCTTCTCCATTCTTCTCCACACTCACATTTCAAAAGCCTCCAGTTCACCAATATCCTCCTGTTTCAATGCCCGCGTTTCCGCGCCGTACATAGCTACACTCCATATCAAAGTTTTTACGAGTATTTTCTTAACACCCTTACTTAACGTCCCTGTCATCAACTCCCTCCTCCTTGTGAAAGCCTCTTTGCCTAGCGCTATTCTTCTCCTTACGTCCCTACTACTTCGACAATGTTGGTCCAAAACTCTTCTCAGATACGTAAACTGTTCTACCTGCTCCAGTTTTTGCCCACCTATTTTAATGTTTAGCTTAGCCTTTTTCTTTCTAGAAAATTGCTTTACCTTTGTTTTGTTAATATTTATTCTCATCCCATACCTGTCGCACTGAATTTCCAAATCACTAAGCAATGCTTGCAGCCTCTTGGCTAACTGACAAACTAAAGCTTGGTCATCAGCAAACCTAACTGATTTTACGAATTCCCTTCCCACTTTCATTCCTAGCTCCAGTTCTTCCCATGTCTCTTTAATCATTTCCTCTGCGTACAGGTTGAACAGCAACGGTGATAATGAGCAACCCTGCCTTACACCTCTTCCTAACACTGCCCATCCGGACTCCCCGTTCCCCACTCGCACCTGAGCAGTCTGAGACATGTACAGGTTGCGGATTAGCCTCCTTTCTCTCCAATCTATTCCTATTTCCTTCAATATAGTGATTCGTTTTTCCCAATTCACTCTTGCCTAGTTTATGGACCTACAGTTATAAGTGAAGGAAAGGTTAGACAATAGTACCGTGACTTTAAAAATGGACGAGCAAATGTCCATGACGAAGAGCGAAGCGTCAGGCCCAGTATTCTGGCCGATCAAATTATTTCGCAAGTGGAACAAAAACTGCGATGTGATCGTCGATTGACGATTAATGGCCTGGCTGAACAATTTCCTCAAATTCAACGCACAATTTTTCATTGAAGGTTAAGCCTCGGGTTCGTAGGATGAAAGCTTATACAAAACTCAGGTGAAGAAAATAAAAAAGTCTACCGTGGACACACACTGCTCCGAAGTTTATTGACTTTTAAATCACACGTTAAATAAAAATGACGACGAGTTTGTTTCCAAGCCCACACACTCGCAAGCACTTGTAGCTAAAGCTTTGATTGCCGAGTTACGTGACGGAGCTGACAAGATGGCGAGAAGCCACCGGGTAACGCAAACAAATTAGTCATCCTCCCTTCGAATGGTCAAGTAATTAATAAACTCAATCCCCTTTTCACTTTCCCCTCCGCCGAAAGCTTCTCACTCAACTCCGAAAAGCCCAGTTTCGACAAAAGTATCCAACCGCCTGAAACGTTTCATACTCGGCGTGCCTCAGTCCTTCATCTCAAATTAATCTTATGTAACGTAAACAGTGGAGCAACTTTGGCTGCTTTTGGGACGAAGAGGAGAGGCGATGGAAGAAGAAGAGCCATGAATGAATACGAGGTGTTTCCCTGAGATGGGCATTTCTGCGCGTGACGTGGTATCAAGGTCATAATCGACACGAAAACGCAAAAATTACTCATGTCAAAAGAGTTTTATTGCGAGAAGCAGGCTTAAATCCATCCGCACTCACGTTATCCACGAGTTATGGAGATGGATAGTAGACTTGTAGGTATGCAATCATAAGAGTAGGCAACCTAAACAGGAAAGAGATTTTTCATTTAAATATAGGCGATTGGGAAATGTAAAGTAATCCATCCAAAGAAATTATAAAGACTTTAAAGTTTGGAGAAGAATTTTTACAATGGTCAATAATCATTGACACGAGGAAGGTTTACAATTTGAGGTGCGGAGCAATGATGTTATGGTATATTTTTCTTGTGGATTTTGACTGAGAAAATAACGGGAGAAAAAGTTCCGTCCGAGTTAAGAAAGGGGAAAGTCGAGTGTCGTAAATCGCACAGCCTGGTTTACGACAGACTGGAGATAAAGTGAGTGCGCAAGGGAAGGAGGGCGCCCCCGGCCGGAGGCGAGATAACATGCGGGCCTAGACGACATCCAGCGGGCCTGGCAGGCAGACGCAAGGGTTCGGGAAAAGAAGACTGTAATGCAATGGCCATTAAAACAATATTGTGTCCTGGAATATATGCATTTGAGGTCATTTTTTCCCCTTTACATCAATGTAATAATAGTTGATCACCTTCAAGGGTAAATAATACTTTTGAACATGCTCGGTAAGGATTTATTTAAAGTAGTTCTCGTGTCGTCCCTTCGGTATTTACTTTAGAAGTCGAATCCCGACCAAATATGGAAAGGAACAACATCCCACTCTACTTGCATCCACCTTATCTGACCCCAGAGACAAAGAGTCTCACCTCTTATATAGATTAATATCTTCAGATGAATGAATCCTTAACCAGTCGAGGTTTCTCTATTATTCTAAATAACCAAATATACATGCAAAATTTGCTTTATATGCTCATCTGATTATTTATATCAATTGACTACTTGTGAAAAAGTAAGCATGTTTAAAAAACATTTTTGGAAACATACGGGAATTATCATCCATTATTAAAATAGAAAGAAAGACTCGTACTTTTCCGCAGATTTTATTATACGGTACAACGCGTTTCACCGACTTGCAGCATCATCAGGTACAAATTTTCAAAAATTGGAATTATCAATTTCATTAATCGAAATTAACTCTGATAGATATGTATGATTTAAGTCAAATTCTATTTGGTTAACATACTTCTCAATAATTCAATTCGAATTTTGAATTCATCAACTTGTGAAAATGATGAGGGTGTGTTGTGCGACTAAGCACCTTCTCCTAGGACCACCTGAAAACTAACAATAAATTTGTATGCACATGAGAAAATGTATTTTAAGTTTACAGACGTTAAAGAATTGTGTACGCCAAGATATTATTCATATCATAGGCCTATATAACGGCATGAATGTAGAACGCATGGCCATTGAAACTGCGCGTTTTTGTTTTGAATGGCATAATCTTATACTAATGAGATATACTTTTAAGAAATCTTTAAATTACTACCTTATCCAAATGTGGTACAAATTGACAACCGGTCTCACAATTTTTCCTATTTCAAGCCTTTTTGAGAGAAAAACTGCTAAATTAAGCCAACCCATTTTACCTAAGAAGAAATAATGAGCAGTTCAAACTTTTTATGGCACTTCATATTGTACTTAAGATGGATTTCCCAATTGGCCCAGAAAATCCTTATAAAATGATGACAAAAGTCTCTTCAAAAGTCAAAGGTTTCTTCTCAAGTGAACAATATCCACTGCTTTTTGTAGACTTATGAGCATAATATTTATGATTTAATAAGGTATTATTATATTACAATGGGAAAGTTTGGTACCAATTTTGCACTTTTCTTCCAGCAGAGGTCGTAAATTTGATACTGGATCTCTTCTCGTCTCTCGTGGACCTATTATATCACTATTTATTTTCTTTCAATTAGGAGCACTTCAATTTTGATCGAAAATATTTTTCTTGGAAGACTGTTTAAACACACAAATCACGACTTATCCTGCACACCTAGCCAGGGCACACATTTTGTTATTCATATAAAGAAGGACGACAAGTTCTGATTTCAGGAAATTTCTCAGAATGCATATGGCTTAACTTCGCATCCTACTACATCAATCCTCATATACAAACTGCTTGAAAAAGAGAAGACTCTTGTTAAGCAAGTTTTGTAACCGTATTTCCTACTCTGATGATGTTTTACCTAGTTTTTCATTCCCCTAAGTGACTCTCCCTAGTTCCAATGTACAATTGCTTCGGTGTTTCCATTCCTTAACCTGTCGTTGATTCAATTGCAGTAGCTATCTGTTCATTCTGTATTAGTCTTCGTAGAACCTCGCATGACCTGCTTTTTTAATTGTAGTAAAAGTTACAGGCCTTCCATTTCTTTTTTTTTTGAGTTCTTGTAATTTCTTCTCTTTTCTCAAGTTCTCATGGTTATAAGAGACTGTTTTAGCCGTTACTCTGTGGAATTTTTCCATCGTATAGAAAGAAAGAAAACACAGCAATTCCACATTTACACTTTATTCAGACGACCATGGTTTCACCACTAACTAGTTGTGTGTATATATACCCGCCCTCTACTATGTATGCCTTCACCTGAAGATGCCACGCAGTGGTGAAACCATGGTCGTCTGAATAAAGTGTAAATGTGGAATTGCTGTGTTTTCTTTCTTTCTATTCTGATAGTTACGTGCGCAGACAGAGGCACCTGGTGTCAGTTTTTTACTCACGGTTTGTTCTTCTTTGATTGAGTTTTTCAAATCATTTCATCTTCCTGTGTTGATATTTTAATCTGACTCCGCGGTGAACCATGCTTTGAGCAACGGGATAAATAGTAACAAATGCTTCAATAAATACTTACTTTTTGAGGTTTAAGAACTAAATCAACCTATTTGGGTTGGTTTAGTCCTTCAACAAAAAAAAAATGGTATTTGTAAAAAGAGTTCTAGGTAAATGCGGCAAAAAAGTGAAGGGGCGATGTTTTTTTGCCCTAGTCAGGCTCCACCTAGAGTATGCTGCCGGTATATGGCATCCTCAAGAAATAAATATAATTTCGGAATTGGATCGAGTTCAGCGGAGGGGGGCTAGGTTTGTCAAAAATGGTTATAACCAACGCAGTAGCGTAACTACTTTGCTGGAAAATTTAGGCTGGGATTCCCTTAAACAGCGGTTTTTGCAATATAGATTAAACTTATTTAAAACATTTAAAGATGGGTCCTTTTCCGATGACATCAAGAACATAATACGAACCCCAACGTATTACGGGCGGAGGGATCACGAATATAAGATTAGAGAGATTGACTGAAGACTGACAGGTTTAAATGGTCATTTTTTCCGAGAACAATAAGAGACCAGAATGCTTGTAATCGAAATCCCCCAGGAGTCAGTTCGACACAATAAGTATTAAGCTACAAGGCAGGGACTGTGCATGGTTATACAAACACACACACACACATAAATATATATATATATATATATATATATTTATTTATTTATTTATTTATATGTATATTTGGCAGGTTCCCCCCACCTTCCTACATCCATTTGAAAAACCGTAACCCCCTCTTCCCTTACCCTTTCCTCCTGGTCCTGCACCCCCTGCCACACACCTTTTTGGTGGCTCGCAGGGTATTGCTGTAGATTTGAACATAACATCATGTCAAAATTGCCATCTTAATTTCCTTTCTTACTTTGTTGCTTAAATGGTACAATCAAAGCAGTTTCAATGGTAGTATTAGCTGAATCTAATAGCCAAAATCCACCCACTTCCGTGCCTGAGCATTTTCTGTGGTCAGTCCGTGCTTCTTTATGTCCTGTGAAACTCTTTTGTAATGGATCAGCGATAGGTTTTGTTTGCTCTACGGCCTTACATTGGTTATTCACCTGCTCCTTGTCCTCAGATAAACTCTTCCGACTAACCTACGGTCACCTTCACCCGGTCTTTGCTATCGAATCTTTTTAGGACAATCCCAATCTATTGCAGTATTTTTAAAACATGAATATATATCGAATTCTAAAAAACTTTAACCTCCTGTATCATTTATCTTATTCTGATATATACTGACCTGGAGCAGAAGAACAATTCTTCTCCTTATTACGGACAATTTGCGTCACTCTTTCTCTTTTAGCTGACAATATATGCATACACGTGTCAAATGGTATTTACATAAATATGAAATGAAATCAGAGGAACAGTAAAAGAGAATACGAAGTAATAATAAAGCTTGAATATTAGTTGGGTTGAAAATCTGCCTTGAAAATTTTCTTAATTAGTCAAATCTAGGAAAGAGGAGACATTATATACGTAAGTTAAAGAAAGCATTTTTTTGATTAATGTTAGAAATTGTTGATGAAAACTATACAGCATAAGAGGATGATGTAATACCTTTGTAAATAATATCTAAAGCCGAATTCATGAAATTGAATCAATTATTTCACGCGACACTTTGCCTGGACGTGTGGTAATGATATACTGTATGTATATATATATGTATATATATGTATATATATATGTATATATATATGTATATATATGTATTATATATATATGTATATATATATGTATATATATGTATATATATATGTATATATTTTTTTTAAGGTAATCTACCGGTTAAGGTAGGTTTTTGGATGGACACAACTACCAAACAAATATTTTATTACTCCTAACAAAACACAAAATCCATCATCCTACTCTATATCAGGTCCCTCTTCATCTCTGAGTACTTTCTTCCTCCCTTCATCCCGTCCAACATCCCTATCCTGTTCCTTCCCTTTCCTCTTTTGCCCAACATTCTCCCTATCACAGTCTTCAACAACCCACTGCCGGTCAACACCCCCTTCATCCACTTTTCCTGCCTCCATAGGATTGCTCCCAACAAACCCCTCTCTTCGCCCACCATACCAAGTACTTCCTCGTTTGTTTTCTTCTCTGTCCATTTCACCTTCTCCATTCTTCTCCACACCCGCATTTCAAAAGCCTCCAATCTACGTCTATCCTCCTGCATCAATGACCACGTTTCCGCACCGTACATAGCTACGCTCCATATCAAAGTTTTTACGAGTCTTTTCTTAACATCCTTACTCAAAGTCCCTGTCATCAACTCCCTCCTCCTTGTGAAAGCCTCTTTGCCTAGCGCAATTCTTCTACTTACGTCCCTACTACTTTGACCGTGTTGGTCCAAAACACTACCGATATACGTAAACTGTTCTACCTGCTCTATTTTTTGCCCACCTATTTTAATGTTAAGCTTGGCCTTTTTCTTTCTAGAAAATCGCATAACCTTTGTTTTATTAATATTGATTCTCATCCCATACCTTTCGCACTGAATTTCCAATTCACTAAGCAATGCTTGCAGCCCCTTGGCTGACTGACAAACTAAAGCTTGGTCATCAGCAAACCTAACTGATTTTACGAATTCCCCGCCCACTTTCATTCCTACCTCGAGGTCTTCCCATGCCTCTTTAATCATTTCCTCTGCGTACAGGTTGAACAGCTACGGTGATAATGGGTAACCCTGCCTTACACCCCTTCCTAACACTGCCCATCCGGACTCCCCGTTGCCCACCCGCACCTGAGCAGTCTGAGACATGTACAGGTTGCGGATTAGCCTCCTTTCCCTCCAATCTATTCCTATTTTCTGTAGAATACTCATTAGTTTTTACCAATTCACTCTATCAAACGCTTTTTCGAAATCTACGAAACAGGCAAATACCTCCTGGTTGTGTTCTATATTCCTCTCGATTAATAATCTCATTACTGCAACGGCATCACGCGTACCTCTCCCCTTCCTAAACCCAAACTGATCATCCACTAAATAATCATTTGCCCTACTCTCTATCCTTTTGTTTATGATCCTGAGAACAACTTTAGCTGCGTGGGATATCAAACTAATTGTCCTATAGTCCTCACATGACGTGGCCTTTACATATGTATATATATATATGTATATATATATGTATATGTATATGTATATATATATATATATATGTATATATATATTCATATGCATATATACATAATTATGGTATATACCCCATAACACTTGCTTATGTGAATATCAGGAGAAAAAACTACTTATTCACTCAACGATAATAATAATATACATCACTAATATTTTAATTATTTAACTTTGTGTGTAGTAATTTGTGATTAATATATATAATGATTTTCTTCACTTGCGATAAAAATATGAGTATTTTTGGATACATTTTTTCGAGATAATTCCAAAACTGAACAGACGTAACTTAATTTCCCCAATTCTCCACACATCTTCTATAACTGTATCAGTAATCATAAATTACATAATCTTTACTTTAATCTTACTTAGATCGATTTAATGGATGGAATCACACTGTAGATCGATGACCGTTTTGATAGTTTCATCCCTCTTCTTTAAACTCCCCGTCCCGCCCTTCTTTTTCCGTCTGAGATCATAAAAACCGTTCATACTTTTACTGCATAGGTGATTCCACTCTACCCCTGTCAAATCGCTTTTAAAAACCGAATTCCACGCACTCCGCTCCGTATACTACTTAATATTTTCCCTTTCACTTTGTATCAAGTATTAGGGACAATGCTCACCGCCTCGTTCGCCACGTATTGGAGGCAAACATTGCCCCCAATGATTGTGTGATGTGAACACATGGCCGCCGCAGCTCGAGCTTTTGCTTTCCCAAGGATTCCCCCGGCGCACGTCCCCTCGAAACCCCCTCCACTCCCGACGTCCCCCACAATTTCCCGCCCCATCTTTTGTCTCGCCCTCACCTCTCAATCCCACTTTCTCTCCTTCTTTCCTCCTCGAAATTTCGGCCCCATCCCCCCCGGGCCCCTCTCCAACATCCACCCCTACCTCCACCGCCGGCCCCACTACAGTTATTCCTCCCTCCTGCAGTTATCCTTCTTTATGATTTCTTCCAGCGTATATCGAGTGCCGCGCGCGCTCTGTCGTCGCTAACTCCCCCCGGCTCAACCTCGGGTGCAGCCCGTGACCCACTGCTGTCCTCTTCCCCCCCCCCCCAGCAACACAACCTCCTCCACACAAATCCCTCACAAACACGGGTTGTACACATGCACCACCCCTTCTCCGCCCCCCCTCCTTCCTCCCTGACGTCATAAGTCTGTTTCCCGGGCGCCAGACCCGCTCCCATCCACCCTATTCCCACGGAGACTCTGCGTCAAGGTGTCCCCACTCTAGTCCACCCCATCCTTCCGCGCCCCCCTTGTCCCACCCCCGTGCCTCCTTCGCCCACCCCTCGTTATTGTTCCTAGACGGCGCTACTTCTCGTCCACTGGGAGCGTTTTTCTATTTCCTACCCCCAAATAACGGCGTGCGCTTCGCCCCTCCCCCCTGCCTGGTTCGCACTCCATGCCCCCTCGCCTCGTCTGCCCTCCCTCGCACCATGGTGCCTCCCTGGGGAATGCGACTGCAGAGCCTTCCTTAACCTATGTATGTATTCAACTCGACCCTATCCTATATAGACCGCGTGTCGCGCATACATCTTACCCTTTCGCCGCAGATTCACACGGGGCATAATTCAAAAAAGGGTGCTTTAAACGCGAGGATGGCTCGTTTTCCAACTCCCCTCACGCTTCCTCTCCCCTGAACAAGTGAAGATTGGCCAGGGTTGCTTGATGGCTGTCTCAAGGAATTTCTTGCGCTTATTTGCGTGGCTCATTGTGTACCAATCTCGGTGAATTATTATTTGGAACGGTATGCGAAAACTTCTGCAGAGAAATTATGCCTAGAGACTGGCTTGCCTCCAACGAACAACACGCCCTAAGAGGCTTTACTTTTACATATTTCCTTGATAGCAATAAGGCTACGTCCTCAATCTTTTGGGAATTATTTTGATTTATCAGAGTTGCTCATCAAAATGAAAATGGTAGGTTTTATTGTTTTGAAAGTTGGAGGGATGAAGCAGATTTTGGTGCAAAAAGTGTACTTATAATTAAAAATACCTCAAATTTGCATGATTATGTGGTACATGCTGAAATAAAATTGCACATTTGTAATCGAATATAAATTTCTTCGACATGCTAACGATGGTACGAATAAATCCAATCGTTATGGTGACTTCTACATGGATTCGAATGTCTTAGAAGTTACACATTTTGTTGAAACTAATTTACATAAATCAGATTCTGACCCGGCGATTTTTCTCTGTGAGTGGTTTTGTGACCTAGTGATTACAGAGGAGGGGAAAAAATAATGCAAAAATGCGACTTAAATGAAATGATACCGGAGCGTTTATCTTATAAACTTCTTGTGCGCGCGAAAGTATGAGCTTAATACGAAAATACAGCGAAAAGGTGGAGAATTGCAGGAGCACATTTTATAAAATTTCAAATTCATTCAACAGTGCACAGAGCGTACTTTTTCACGAAAAACTTCGAATTTTTCATCCCGTCGGTTATAGGCTTGGCATGCTCTGCTCATAGGTTAGTTTTCACATTGCTTATATAAATGACCACGCTGACCTTTTATTGACATTTGAAACATAGGAGCAAATGTGACCGTGGAAGTTGACATTTCAACGTACTACTTTAATTAGGTAATAAATGAAAGTAGATTTATTCTGATGCCAGGTCAGAACCCGGTTCGCTTGAGGCGGCTAAGTCTGCGCATGGACTCCCCGTCTCTCTCTATCTCTCTCCGTCGCCGAGGATGAGAAAATGCGCACTTCCCGCCGCCCCTTGGCGCCGCCCGGCCCTGCCCCCCCTTCCCCTTTGCGCCCCCACCCTCCCAGTGAGCCCCTCCTGTATTTATAGGCCATATTTCTGTTGACTACTAAATAACCGCCTCAAGTCCAACTCCTCCCCCCCCCACACGCCCCCCCACCCACCTCTTCCCCCGCCTCCCCTCATCTCCGATCCTCTTCTCCACTATTCCGACCCCACCCTCTCGGTTCGTCTCTTAGCGCGGAGATTTTTCAGCAATGCCAAGACCCCCATGCCGCCGCACTATTTCTCCATTTTATTTTATATTTCGAGTGTTTTTTTATTATTCTCCCATCAATTCGGGGCGCCTTCCGATTCGTCATATCCACGCTTTCAAGCAGTTTGCCACCCCGGAAGGAATATTATTTTTTATCTCTTTCGGAGCTCGTTTTGCGGTGGCTCGATATTGGATCGTTTATTGGGTTGTCACTTGGTTATCAATCAAAGGGTAGATATATTTTTTCAATAAATTTTAAGAGCCCGAGAGTTAAACTTCCCTCAATTCCCTCCCCTCACCGAGCGTAGTAACTTTTCGTGTTTGAAACTAGCTTTATGTTCTCCGCGAATTTCATTTCGTCAAACGTGTGGCGATAATTTTTTCTAATGCAGCGATGATGTACAGGGAACGCATATTAGTACCACTATGTCTGAAGTTCAACCCTATAGCTGCAGAATTTGATTGATTGCGCTCGCTTTATATGTTTGCAGAAGTTAATGAGCGATGGAAAAAAATAATGCACTGCGTTGCGTCTTAACGCCCTTGTGACTCTTCTTTTCATTTGACCAGTTCACGGAAGAATGTGCTTGTTTGGTCGCATTTCAGCACTACAACTTGGTGTGCTCCAGTCGGCTCGTTTGACATGAGTAAAACTGGAAAAAATGCCATTAGCACAGGACAAGTAATTTTAGTGCATTTTAGCAATATCTATTTGTTGCATTGGATATATATATATGAAATTCTGGATACACCTGGTTGGTGTGTAACTGAGAAAATGAAAAATATAAGAATAAGCAAAACTCGTAAATCATATGCCTATACTGGTTCACAATTTTGAAAAAAAGCAAAGCCTTTTTGATTATTTCTTCGTGCATTACAATGGATTTCCACAAAGTATTGGCATCAAATATTTATTCAAATGATTTACTGATGTTTATTTCCTTCCACGAGCAAGAAAATCATGCAAATTTTTTGAACATAACTCCTATGCACAAGTCATTGAGCATATATAAAAATGTACATAGATATGGGTTGTATTGACAAATTCCAAAGAAACTGCGGGAGATGCCGCAACAGTAACTTTTAACGAAGTGATTACGAATTAACGAAGAAGAGAAGTAACGAAGAACGAATGAATGGCGAATGATTTTTACACTCTGGCGATGATTCGTGGCGAATGATTTTTATACTCTGAAATTGTTGCATTGAAATGCACATTAGCGGATGACTCCGTTAAAAGTTACTGTTGCGGCATCTCCCGCAGTTTCTTTGGAATTTGTCAAAGTATTAACACCATAAGTATTTAAAGTTGGCTTTAACCTCGTGGACAGTGGCGCCTCGCGCACGACTACGAATGCATGTGACATTGTATGTACGGTATTTAGTCACAACATCTTGTTCCTTTAAAAGCCCCAAAATTTCAGAGTTTAAGAGGACGCCTCGGTAGCTTAAGTGGCTAAAGCACTCGACCGGATATTGAGGGATCTGGGTTCGAGTCCCAGTCAAGGCGAATGATTTTTACACTCTGAAATTGTTGCATGGGTTGTATTATATACACCCATGGATATGGTTCTATAGAATGGGCATGAGTTGAAGCAAAGGAGGTAAATCACCCTAACAGTATTAATGAGCAAAACGTGTTTGTAAACTCTAAACCTAATCATGAGTTGGTAAAATAGTTTTGCAACAATTTAAAATAGTTATTGTAAATGTGCAGCTTTTTCTATTACCTGAAAATACATACGCATACTCTCTGTTAGCATTTATTGATACCCTGATAAAATCTGCTTAACAATGGGCACACATTGAACCGAATGCATTGTAAAATACATTCGCTTTAATTGTACACTTAATGATATTTCTTCTGGGAGAGAACATATTATTAATGTGTTTTTTAGGGAATATATTACGCAAAACAAGGGTCAATTAGAGGGAGAAATTTAAATTTTCATATTATATCGGGACAAAAAAAGGTCAATTTTTCCTAATAAATCGACATTGTCAAAATCAGAATTTATTTAATGATTGTCATTATTTTATTTCTAAATTCATATGTATCCATCGACAACAGCAGATTCCAGTACGCAGCATACTAATTTAAAAGTACCAACTATTGCCGATGATTGTCATTATTGACTTGCTAAAATGAACGAAATCAATCAGAGATATGTTCGAAATAAATATTCATCCATGCATTAAATGAAAACGAATATTATTTGGTAATTCTGAATTTTTCGCATTAGAGAAGTAATAAAAAATAAAATAATGGGTACATTAAAACAACCTGAAGTTCTCTAGAGAGTATGCATCACTGAACAAAATGAAAATATTCTTTTATCATCGCTCGAATTCGAGTAGCACATGGAAAAGGTAAAAAATGGATTCTTTTATCAGTAACTAAATACCTCTCCGTGCGGCTGATATGATAGTTCTCCTTGCCTCTCTGAAATGATTTGCGCAGTGTTAAATCCAGGCGCATTCATTTTTAATCAAAGTCCAAGTTATGAAAGAATGCTCACATAGTTCATTCAGGTTTCGAGAGGGTACGTTAGCGGCTTCCTCTTGTGGTTTCACATTTCAATAAATAATCGCTTTGATTTTTGAACAATGAATGATTAATTAAAAAAAAAATCATACCTCTTTCCCCCCCCTCCTCCCCCTCCTCCCCCTTTCCCCTGCGTCCTTCCCCTCTTCTCGTGGAAACTCATTTCAACTTGGTCTCAACCTCCAAACCGTCGACACACGAAGTGACCTTCAGCTTTTGTTTGTCGAATTTCGACTCAAATCATACAACCGTCGTCGGAAAAGTGAACGACCCATCTAGACCACATCATTCCAGTTTCGCGTCTCCTCATCATGGGAAAAAAGCAGCTACACCCTTTTGACGATATTTGTGAATCATATTCCCTTCTTCCTCCCTCTTTTTTTTGAATTTTCAGTCGAAAAGTAACGTCGGGGAAAAAAGACAAAGGTTCCTCCCCCTTATGCTTCTGCCCCATTCATTCCCCCCCCCTTCCTCCCTCCTCCCCCTCCCTCTCCCTGTTGTCGTTTTCATTAATCCTCGCACCTCACACCCCTTCCTCGACTGAAAGATCCCCCCCTCTCCCTCCCGCACACCCCGCATCCACTCCAACTCCCCTTATTTGCGCCTCCCTCCTCTCCCCCCACCCCATCCCTCCTTTTTTTTCATATCCTCTACCGCGTCGAATCGCTCTTCGCATGACAAACTTTTGCGAAAACGGTTATTAAAAATTTCGGCTCGGTTACTCCCTTCTTGGGGACACCCACGCAATTTTCCCGGGCCAGACTCCGGGCTGGGTTTATGGGGGGCATCTGCGGGGGAGGAGGGAGGCGAGGGGTGGGTGGTTGTTGGGGAGGCGAGATATACGTCAAGGTACGAGGAGAGGGGTGCAGGTGTACAGAGAGGGGGGGGGAGGGAGTCGCGCGGAGGAGTTCTTCCCTTTCGGATGAGGCCAATGCGGAAGTGAGGGGCGGGGGACGGGGGGGAACTGCTTCGTTCGAAAGCGTGGAGCGAGTGGAATGATTTGTGAGAAGGGATTTGTGGATAATATGGGTGGCGAGATGAGAGCGCTTGGATTGGCTCAGGCACTGGACGGCTTTATTTTGGATAGGAAATAAATGAGGGGGGTGTGGAGGGATGGGGTTGGTACGCCTGGAGTGGCGTTCTGTCCCGGGACGTAATGTTGATTCTCCCACGCGTCCTTCCCCCCCTCCTCGCCCCCCTCCACCCTTGCCACTCCCCCTCAGACCGCATCCACTCATCCTTACGGATGCACGTAAGCTTCCTCGCCCTACAAAAAAATCTTCTCCTTGTTGCTCGCGAAGGAATATGGGTGGAATGAGTGGTGTACTCTGAATTTAGAAATCCCTGTGATCGAGTAAGAGAAACGTTATTGAAGTTGGAAAGAGATCGGAAACCCAATTCATCCAAATCCACGGGAGATTGCAGAGATTAGACAGGAATTGTATCTAATTCATATAAAAGAATTTGTTATTAAATATTACCCGAGCTGGATGTGGTTGATGGAGGGAAGATTGAATACGAACTATTTACCGATCCTTCTCTTTCCTAATAAGAGATGCGGGACATTTAAAAGACATCGTGACATTAGCGTCGGATAAAAAATGATGGTGGTTGCCACTTTCGCATGAATGGAAGCACTCTTTTGGAGCGCAAGGTATATTAAGGGATGTGATAGGAAAGGGGGATGCGGAGTCAGTAAAAGAGGCAGAGCCTTCGACCGTGGAGGAAATGGGGGGAGTGCTGGGACTGATCACGGCCGATGTGTGAGCGGCGGTCGGGTGCCTCGGCGCCTTCTTCAATTGTCGGCGCCAGAATTTTCGTCTTGGCGCCACTTTGTGGCATATTCTGTGCTCTCTGGCATATTATGATGCCATTTTCAGGCACCTGAAGATGACGTTGAACGTCGAAACCTGGGTCGTCTCGTTATAAACATTTTTCAGTGGAATCACAAAGTTACTATTTATTTCATTTCATTTATGAATATATTCCATAAAGTTAAGCCGGAAACCATAAATTATAACTCGGAGAAAAGAGAGGTAGGAGGGGGCAGGCTACAATGAAATGGGCAGGAAAGAGATCAAACTTAGAGATGAGGAAAGGGTAATCATCTAATTAAGGGTAATAGTGAGACGAATACAATGTTGCTCAATGGTAATTGTTGCATCCTGGAATTGGTGGATTGTCTTTGACAATCAGATCGTAAAAATGTTTGGGGAGACTTTAGCTAACATTCTTTTCTAATTATCAATTTTTTGATTGTTTCGCAGCTATTGTACGAGTGGTGTTCAAAAAAAGGTGTCAATATGATATTTAATCGCATAAATTAGTTGTGAAAATTTGTCGTCTCTGCCGTAAATTCATGAAATTTGCATAACATATTGAAGTTAAATGAAATTGTTGACTTTGTCATTCCACACACTTTATTTAAACCATGACACAGGTTTCGACGTTGAATGTCATCATCAAGTCAACGTCGAAACCTGGTTCGTGTTTTTAAATTTTAAAGCCGGCCTCGGTGGCGGCGGGGTAACGTCCTCGTCTGCCAATCCATGGGTCGCGGGTTCGATTCCCGCCTGGGTGGGTTTCTCCCACCTAGGGCTTGGGTGTTTGTAATCGTCTCCATTGTTATTCTTTGTTAATAGTCCGATGTAAAGGCCAGAGTGCTGTTTTCGGACTAAGGCTAAATAAATAAATAAATAAAGTGTGTGGAATCACAGAGTCAACAATTTCATTTAATTTCAATATAGTTTTGAAAAATTTAATGTTATGTTGCATTGATAGCTTAATGTACTGAGAAATTATGATAGTATTTTTATTGAAATGATTCTAATTTAATTCAACAGTGGAAGCCGTTGCAATTGGAAACATCTTACCTCTACGGGGAGGAGACGCATCGAAACATCCGTGCCTTTGAGCACTTGCGGAAAGAGAAGGCAAGGCTCCTAAGTTCTCTGGCCTTTCTCTTAAGATGCCGCGATGAAGAAGCCATTCCTAATTTTGCCGTTGTTCGGTCCGCCATAAGAACTCCGGGAGCCGAACGAATCTTGAAGCGCACCGGACTTGCCCTGGTTCGTGAACGCATACATGAAAAACGACGAGCCCTCGATTGGAACGCCAAGGAATTGAAATCGCTGCATCTTCAGCTCGCAGCGGAACTGTCTCCAATGGATTGGGACTACATCGACCGTGCGACCACTGCCAATGGTGAATTACTTCTGAGAAAGGATTCGGAGAGACAGAAGAATAAATTCGCCAGACTGCGCAGCACCAAGGCGATCAGAATGCCGCTGGACCGTAGCAGAGCGGTCATTAATTTGACCGACACGGTATTGGACGAAACCACCCTTTCAGTCCTCTCAAAACGACAACTTTGCACCGGCCTCCCGGTCCATTCCGTACTCAGACTTCATTGGAGGAATTGAACAGGAGGTCCGGAAGCTTCCCAGCGAAGCAGCAGAGTTATTAAGGAATGAAGTAACCATGGTCCTAAAAAGGGCCTTGCCGCCAAAACCCAATATCTCCAAGGAGGAACGAGAAGCACTCCAAGCTCTGCGTAGGAATACAGACATCATGGGACTACCTGCGGATAAGGGCAACGCTACGGTTGGCATGGGCAAGGAGGAATACCATAGTAAAATACGAGAGATTCTCGCAGACAAAGCGTATGTAAGGCTGTCCCGTGACCTGACGGACGCCATCATGAGGAAGACGAACACACTCATAAAGAAGACCGAGTTTCCTGCCGAAATTGCTAAGAACTTGAGGCCACAAGCACCAGCCCCCCAGAGGTTATACGGATTACCCAAGATCCACAAAATCGGAGCACCACTGAGACCAATAGTGAGTGCCATCGGCTCCCCCACCTACAAACTAGCGAAGCACCTCACCAGCGTTCTGTCACCACATGTAGGCTGCTGTGAGCATCATCTGAGAAACTCTGCAGATTTTGTTAAAATTCCGGAGGGAATCCATCTAGCAGAAGGGGATATCCTGGTGAGTTTGGACGTGGTATCCCTTTTCACACGGGTCTCCCTGACTGACACTTTACGCCTCCTGGACGCCAAGTTCGACGCTGCCACGGTGATGCTATTTCGCCACGTCTTAACCTCCACATACTTCCTGTATGATGGGCAATACTTCGAGCAAGCAGATGGAGTGGCAATGGGATCTCCACTCTCCCCCGCCATAGCAAACTTCTTCATGGAAGACTTTGAAGAAAAAGCACTAAAATCATCCCCGCTCCGCCCAAAATATTTTTTCCGGTATGTAGATGACAACCTTTGTGATTTGGCCACATGGGAAGGATGCACTTAATGAATTCCTGGGGCACATGAACCGCCAGCAACCCAATATATCCTTCACCATGGAGTTGGAAATCGACAGGAAACTCCCTTTCCTCGACATCCTGGTCCAACGTAAGAGCAATGGCACACTCGGACATAGTGTGTATAGGAAGCCGACGCACACGGGGCTGTACCTCAATGGAAACAGCCACCACCACCCATCCCAAAGGCGCGCAGTGCTGAACACACCCTTCCAACGAGCCAGGATCATCGCCGACAAAAATAGCTTGCCGGAGGAGATTAACCACCTGAAAACCACCTTCCTCCACAATGGGTATAGTATACGCGAAATCTCCTTGGCCCTAAAAAAGGTTCTTCGACCCGCAACCACGCACGGCGGAGGAAAAAGAAAAACCATTAGCCAGGGCCTGCTTGCCGTATGTCGCCTCGATATCCGGGAAAATATCCAGGATACTGGCGAGGCATAAAATCGAGGCAATACATAAACCACTGGGGAAAATCAGAAACTTGTTGGTCAGAGCGAAGGATCCAATCGGCTTAAAGACCCCGGGCATATACCAAGTCCCGTGTGCCTGCGGGGAGGTCTACATTGGAGAGACAGGGCGGACCATCGAGACGAGGTTAAAGGAACATAAAAGACATCTACGACTAGGGCAGGTGGAAAAATCAGCCATCGCCGAACACAGCATTCTACATCTACATCTACATAATACCCCGCAAGCCGCCGCAAGGGCGTGTGGCGGGGGGTGTTAGGTCACCAACCGTAAAAAAGAAAAATACCACATGCTAAAAAAAAAAAACAACACGGAAAATTACACCCACAGCAGCGCACACACTCATGCAAAAATCCCTTCATCCAATACTCATGCAAACACATATACCGCAAAACAACTAAAAAACTGCACCCCATGATGCAGCACGAAAGACATTCTACAACACGGAAGCCAGGACACAACAAGCAAGAAATTGAAACATCACTACCACATGAAAATGCACCACGAAACACTCTACCCCCAAAGAGTCTCTAATTGGCAGGGAATGCGACCCAACGTTGCAGGTAGCAGGAATTTGCCCCCGCGGAGAGGGACGAGGGATTGAAAGGGAAACTTAAAAACAGATGAACGGAACACGAATGAGGTCATTCGGAAAGAATGGGTTATTATAGCAAAACACATAAGGTTAGTGGAAGAGCATGCATTTAAATACAACTAATTATTTTTTAGACGCTGAGGGTGGCAAGTGGAATTTTTGCTATCTATAACCCTGCAGTTGCTATCCCGTATTGTCCGTGGGAAGAAGGAGTCCTTGAGTCGGCTAGTTCTGGCATCTATTTCCCGAATTTTATATGCATGATCCAAGCGACCAATGTATGTAGGAGTACGAATAATTTGCGAGACCTCGGTGCTGAAACATGCGGATCTAAATTTATTTAATAATTTCAATCTTGCATTGAATCGTCTCTCAGCCAATGATTCCCACCCCAAATCCATGAGCATTTCGGTGACGCTTTGCGTTTTATCGTAGGAATTTTTTACAAAACGGGCTGCCCGGCGTTGAACCTTCTCAATTTCCCGAATGAGACCTTTTTCACTCGGATCCCACACGCTGCATGCGTATTCTAAATGAGGCCTTACAAGAGCGTGGTACAACGTTCCTTGACCTTCGAGTCACTTTTGCCGACAATGCGTCTAATGAATCCCAATTTTTTATATGCTTGACCGCAGACTTTACGTATGTGAGTCCCCCAAGTTAAGTCTTTTGTGAATGTGACACCTAGGTATTTCACCGTATCAACTACTGCTAGGTCACCTCCAGCTAATTTGTAAGCAAATCCCGTTGATCTTTTAAAGAAATTTACCACTGAACATTTATTATAATTTAGAGTCAATCCCCAGTTAGAACACCATTTAGTAATGCAATCTAAATCCTGCTCTAAAATAAAACGATCCTCATCCCCAGATATCTCCCGATAGATCACCGTGTCATCCGCGAACATCCTAATTTTACTTTTCACTTCGCGGTTCAAATCGTTAACAAAAATCAAGAAAAGCAACGGCCCGATCACACTTCGCTGAGGTACCCCCGACGTGACTCGAACGCTGTCGGAACTAGCGCCATCAAGGACTACCCTCTGTTCCCGCTCCGAAAGAAAATCTTTAACCCAACTTATGGCGCCCTTGTTTATGCCCGCGACCTTTAATTTATGAATGAGTTTACCATGTGGGACCTTATCAAATGCCTTTTGAAAATCTAAGAAGATGGCATCCACTTGCCTACCTCTCTCACCAGATAAAACTAAATCATGTGTAAATAATCCTAATTGGGTTTCGCAGGAGCGGGTTTTCCTGAAACCGTGTTGATTGTCACTTAAAAAGTTAATATTGTCAAGGTGTCTCATTATTGAACTGACAATTATGTGCTCTAAGATTTTGCAACAGATAGAAGTGAGAGATATAGGTCTGTAATTACTGGGATCCTCCCTGTCACCACCTTTAAAAATAGGCGTTTTCCAAATCTTAGGTACTTTGCACTCTGTGAGGGATTTGTTAAATATAAATTCAAGGTACGGGGCAATGTTTGGAGCTAAATGTTTTATCACCCTAGCTGGTATATTTTCGGGACCCGGGGATTTGTTGGGTTTAATCTCGTTAAGCAATTTTAGAATTCCTTGTTGGTCCACTGTTATTTTTTCCATGGGTGGAGTATGCATTGTTTCTTGGAGATATGCGGTGGCAACATCATTCGAGAAAACGCTTTGGAAGAATGAATTTAGAATGTTAGCTTTACCCTCACTGTCTGTATGAATTATATTGCTACCATCCCTTAAGCAAGCCACGGTTTGTTTACTCCCATTTACTTCCCTAACATATGACCAGAAAGCTTTGGGGTCAGTGTCCAAGTGCTCGCAAAGTACTTTGCGTTTAAAGTCCAGTAAAGCGCTACGTAATTTTGTTTTGGTTTCAATTGGGCATTGCAAAAAGCATTGGGATGGACCACGCAATCGATTTCAACGGGACCAAGCTACTTGCCCGCGCCGGTGGTTACTGGGACCGCATTATCAAGGAATCCATTGAAATTAAAATGGCAGGACGGAATTTCAACAGGGATTCCGGCTACTCCCTCAGCCACACGTGGAAACCTGTGCTAATGGAGGTGAGGAGAGAAAGGAGTAAAGCACAACGACCCGGCGACCAATCAGGAGGCTCCCCTTCGTCGGACCAATCGGAAGTCACCTGAGTCCGAGCTCGCATGTATATAAGGCGGCCAAAAATATCGCTCGTGCAACCTATAAAACGAATCGCTCGTGCGTTCCACAGGGTATGGCACCATGGTCTTCTTTTTAAAATGAACCTTTCCGCTTTTCCTCCTCCTATCATTCAAATTATACGCAGTTTTCTCACCGATCGCCGGTTTCGGGTTTGTATGGGGGATTCTCTTTCCTCCGTAAGGACAGCCGCCGCCGGCGTCCCGCAGGGCTCTCTCTTAAGCCCGTTTTTATTCAATTTATTCGTTAACGATATGCCGTCCACGCCCCACACGTCTCTCTACATGTACGCAGATGACACCGCCATTGCTGCCTCGTCTCGGGTACGCACGGCGGACATTCGGCACTTCAACACACACCTACGCAAACTTCACAAGTGGACGTCAACATGGAAAATCAAGATAAACGCCGACAAAAGTACACACGTCCACTTCGCCCGATGACGCCCACGTACTCCGCACCTCCCTATAACGCTTCACAAACATTTAATTCCTAGAGCTACCTCGCACCGCTTCCTTGGCGTCATTCTTGACGACAAATTAACCTTTCGTTCCCACCTGGACTTTTGCCGAACGACAGCGATCGTCGCAAGGAATAAACTATCATGCCTCACCTCGACGACATCTCCACTTAGCCACAAGGACCGAATGTGCCTTTACAAGGCGATAGTTCGGCCCAAATTTCTATATGCCTGCTCTGTTTTCGCAAACCGGAAAACAACATGTCGCCACCTGGAAACAATTCAAAATAAATCTATCCGGGGCTTATTGAACATGAGCCGCAGGACGCGAATTGCTGACGTCCGTGCCGCCCATGATCTCCCGTCTGTCGCGGATTTCATTCGCAAACAGACCGCCAAATTCCATTAGCGCCTGAAATCAGCTGGTAATTCTCTCCTCACGAATATCTGGGACTATGATGTCAAGCGTAAACACAAATTTACACTGCCTAAAGATATTACTCGTCTATAAGTCTGTCCTATGTCTTTTACTATTAAGTGTATAGGCTCTCTCTTCGCCATTTTTATTTGGTTATCATGTGCTTATACGAGTTTATTTTTCAATTTTGTTCAATTCACCATGGTTTCTCATAGTTCCCCGAACTGTACATTCCCCCGCCCTCTTCTTAGGATTAGTTTTAGCCACGAGCCGTTTCCTGTCGGCTTGTAACACTTATATTGTAAACTATTAGGGTGTAACAATCCTTTTACACTTAGCATTAAGTTTCTCGCTTCTCACAAACACTCACGAATACTTACGCCAGGTTTATTGAAATGCCAAGGGATTTAATATGTAAAATGACCGGTAAAGGTGGGTATCGCCCACCGGGACGGTAAAATGTGAGCCCGCATAGGGCCGTCAATGATCTACGGGAGTGGCAATTATCATCCCTGAAGACGATGCACGAGTCGGGCATCGAAACGTCATGGAACCCCTGACCCGGTGGAAGACCCGAGAAAACTTCATCAATCTTAGATTCGTCTTTGAAAATGTTGTAGGTAAAACGCGATGAGTGGTGCGATGAATCGCAATTTGGTTTTCGCACGGAAACCGGCAGTCTTGACCAATGAAACATTGCAGAAGGCACACTAAGTCTTTTTTTATCCTAGAGCAAAGCTAGAGAAGGGTGGTTGGTCTGTTTAAAGAGGGGAGATTGTCAACGTCAATGGACACGGAGCTCCAGTCACTGCTCTTGCCCAAGTAAAAATCACAGCTGCTACCATTGTGAGTAAATGTCGTCCAATATGTTGATAGCGCTACCATAATTTTTGATAATTTCATCTTTGGTCATTTTAAGGTAATTAAAAGGAAAATTACACGTAGAAAGTGTTTGTGGGCTCTGATTTCCGCGAAATCCACCATGAAATCGCGGTTTTCTCGCAAAAAATCAATGTGATAAGGACACCTCATCCTCCCTAAAGTCTAGATGCGATATATTCCAGGAGAGTATTTCTTTTTCCCATGTGATGAAAAACCTTTGCCGAAAGAGTTTTTAATCGTCAGGCGCAGGCGAACTAAGCATGTTTAAATTTGCAATGGCTACCGCTGATGAATCAATCAAATAAATGAAACTTTTACTAAATATATATTAACATATAATATATATATATATATAACATTAATATATGAATATAGCATAATATTTAATTTTCGACTGATATATCATGTGCATAGAAATCATTGTCCACGCTATATGGAACAGATTTTGTATTTTTCCATCGGTTTCTACTTCAGGCATTCTCTGCACCTCCACATGAACTACACCCCATATCTGATATAATTGAGAACATACATTCTTTTCTCGGTCTTTATACACTGTTTTTCCTTTTTCTTTTTGCTATGGTGATTAATTGACCCTCATTCCTTATAATATGGCCCATCTACTCATTCTTTATTCAGTGTAATGTTTCCAGTGTTCATGTTCTTACATCTTTCGCAGGATCTTGAATAGCCTACTTCTCTTGTACATTTCCAGTTTCATAATGAGGAATATTTATCCTTATGCAGGAACTGGGAAATCGACTGGGTCGACTCTTTCCTCGGAGTGAGAATTGCTGTGACCTTTGGAGCCAAGAATACACCAGTGAATGCCTCGCATGTGACTCAGTCTTTTCCCTCCTTCAGCGTCGTGCTTTCTACCCTGCCATCAGACCTCTCCCTCCACCCCTGCCCCTTCATCATTCCTTCATCACGCACTCGTCAGAACACTCTCGCGCCTACCCCTGCCTTTCCTTCTTTCATCGGATCCTAACAATGAGCATAATTACTGTTATGGGTAATATACCGGTTGGATGGACCCAAAAATCAAATATTTCTCTTTGTCTCTCCAAACTAAACAAAGCCCAACATCCTAATCTACCACAGGCATCTTCTCATCTCCGCATATTTCCTTTATTAATTTTGTCCAACTTCCCCATCTCCCACTCCTGACCTTTCCTCATTTTCCTAACATTCTCTCCTCTATTACAGTCTTTCTACATCCCACTGCCAATCAATACGCCCTCCATCCATTTTTCACGCCACCTTAGGATTCCTTCCAACAAACCCCTCTCCTGGCCCACCATAACTAGCACTTCCTCATTTATTTTCCTTTCTGTCCACTTCACCTTCTCCATCCTTCTCCACTCCCACATTTTAAACGCCTCCAATCTACGCTTACCATCCTGCTTCAACGACCATGCTCCCTCGCCGTACATAACCACACTTTGATGATAGAAGGCAATTAATATCTCAAGAGGCAGTTCGAAGTTTGTGTATGGGGCGAAATATGCCTATCGACGTTTATGTGAACCTCGCGATGACACTATCTAAACAGCATTAGATATATACTCTTATTTATTTTCTACTAGATTCTTGAAAATGTGAGGTTGAACTTTTTGGATTTTAATACGACTCCCTTTGCGTGAAACTCTATCCAACAAAATTTGAATTTTTTCATTATATCTCCTCTCCTCTTAAGAAGAGTTCAAATGTTTTTGTCCTTCAGCAGTGCATGGTTTCCAGCAGGACAGCAAAAGACATGTCGTGCCCAAGGGATTTGTGCCCTCGAGGTTAGACTGAAGAACGCTTTCGGAGGGCATCTGATTTCGCGCGACTCACTTCGCCTCTTTCGTCTGAACGATCAATCTATCACCTGGCTATTTGCTTGAATTTCCCTGTTACTGCCACAATCCCCACAAATCAAATTCCAGGCGGATTCTTTTGTTTACCCGTAAGCGGCGTCACTCATTTTGTTGCTAATATCTTCTACTCTGAAATAGTTCTCTTTCTTTTAAGCAAAAGTCATAGTTCTCTGACCTAAACTGAATCTTCCTTGCATTTCAGCATTTCGTTTTTATCCACGGCGTTCGTTATGTTGCTACAATACTGGCCGCTTATTTTGGGTAAACAGTGCCATTGCTTTCTTTCGCTAATATTGTCCCCTTTGATGACGTTATTGATTTGGATTTGTCATTCGGTCGCGCTGTTCTTTTTCAGATATAAATCTGAAAAAAAACGGTTCAGATTAAGAAGTGTGGTGAATTGGCATGCGAGGTGAAACCACTTGAAAAATCCTTTTCAAATAGCATTATGTTTCTTATTAAGCCTTAAATGATCCGTTATCAATTAAGTGACGCATACATATCGCCATTAATGCATAAGTAGGGACATCACCATCATTAAATATTATAAAATATTGAAATTTTATGTGATCAAAAACTAATAAGCTCGATATTAGGCTATAAATCGGAATTCAAGGAAAATAGAAGAAATGCCGTAATATAGGTAGGAATCATAAAAAATGACAGTTGAAAAATAAACTGGAACTATAATTTGAGCAGCACTTTTACATTTTCCACGAGAAAGCTATATTTAAAAATTAATGAGCCTTTGTCAGGCGTCAATTGATGTTTTCGCTTTATAGTATATTATATAATTGCAATTTGTATTTACCCGAATGGAAGCATCAAAAGGTATGTTCTCATTTGACCCCTGTTCCCTGGGAATCGCCATTCTGGTCGACCTGGAGGGGGGTCGTTCCCAGGCGGGAGCTGGGAGCATGGAGCGCCCCGCGTCATACCTCGACTTGGCCGTCCGTTGATTATCTTGCTTCGGGCTTGCCCTTTGCCCTGAGAAAGTCTCGTCCGTTTGCCATTGCAGTTTAATTAAATGTTGGTTGTTAGCATACCCGTTTTCCTGTAGTTTCTTATACCTATCCTTTCATTTAGCTTGTATTTAATAATTATCCCATTCGCTTCTCAGTCGTGATTACAATTAGGTACCACGTAACGATGGACATCAGGAAACATAACTTGGATAAATATCGAACGTAAACAGCTGCATCAGTGTTACTCACTTTAAAAGTAACTGAATTCTGGCGCAATCCACAAATTTATGACAAAGAATTTGAAACTTTCAAGCACGTGGTTCCGTAGAATTACCATCAGCCGAAGGGTTTAGACGCAGTCGAATTGCCATTGAATCCTGGCTCGGTGTATCCTAAATCTGAAATATATTTCTGAGGCTGCCAAAGACCATCAGACTAATTTTGAATTATTCAAATGATGTCGGGACACAAAATATAAAGCATTATGTGCTACTATTGTGATTTACTTCGTTTCCAAAATTATATTACATAATAGTTCAGTTGAAATATTATGTAATATAATATTACATAATATTACATAATATAATAATACATAATATTTCAGTTGAAATATTATAACCAATACCTCTTTTCCCATTCGTGGTATTAAGAACCACTTTATTGCAGGGATAACATTACTAATATCATTACCTTTTCGAAAGCACGAATGTCGTACACTGGTTTTATAGCATTATCAAAACGGGAATAAGGGATGAAAAATAGCCATCAAGTCACGCTAACATAACGCACACTCGGACTAATAATAATTTTTGAACTTCCTCAACCATCACCCACTTTTAGGCATCCATTCCCCCTCGAATTACTCATATAATAGCACAATTGAGTATCTGAAGACTGTTTGAAATAATTAGCTTAAAAATTACTAACTTTTAAGAGCGTTTTATATTCTTGCATAAAATAAATTATTTCAATTCAACCTTATGCCAACTGGGGGAAAGATATTTTCAGCAATGGAAAAAATACGACTCTCTTACGTTTCTTTTAAATCTCAGACCACTTCTGGAAAACTGCCCTTGGATGAAATAGATTTTATTCAACATTCCTTAAATGTTATTTTAAATGCCATCAAATTAAACATTGAAGAACGATGTTAGTTTTCTATTAAAGTGCAAAGACAACGTATGTAATATGTGCCCTTGGTCCTCAGTCACGAGGAATTTCGCGAAAAGGAATACTTGCGGCCGTTAGATCAGAATGCTATGCACTTTCTATCTGCAAGCGTAAAGGAAATTTTCAGGTGGGCCCCACAATATCATCGGTTGAAATATACTTTGTTATATCAGTTCCTGAGTAATGAGTAATGTGTTCCATCGTGCGAAGCGATCGATATTTGAGTTTGGGTAAAACGAATCAATGAAGAGCTAAGATTATTTTATGAAATAACATATTTTTCAAATTTGGATTCATTTCCAAAGCTCCTGCTTACACGTCATTTGTAATAAAACTGTCCAATAATTATAAATTACTTTTGTGATTATTAGTTTTTGCATCAGCATCTGGGAGCACAATACTTGTATGAATGTCTCCAACAATTCATGAAATTTCTACTGAGAAAACCCTTCCAATTCTCTTCCGCAACAGTGCTCTCAAGATGTGGCCTTGAATTTGCGATACTTTTTCACTTTTGTTCAGTTTATTTTTTCGATGGTTCTTGGGATATTTTCGTTTCCGCCGGGTGTATTCATTTCTGACTGACATGGTCATCTCTAAAAATATGCAAAAGGTAGTCTATGTACTCAGACATATTTAGGCCACTGAGACTACTTGAGGGTTTAATTTCCCAAACCGGTGGCCGTTCAGTCAATAATGTCGGAAAAAATTTCCACTCGCTCCTCGGGCTAACTTACTCAGCGAGATCAATAAAATAGTAGCATTTGCTCTGGAATACGTTGAAATGATATGGGGAAATAGAATAGAAATAATTGATAGAATATATTATTCTATATATTTATAAATAGAGTTAATAGAAACGTTGGCAGCTGATTACCTGACACCTGGTGGAACACTATGTAAAAATTCACCTACATCGGGAGCATGAAAATCTTCAAAATTGTGATAGGGAAGGGGATGTAAAAAATGTTTAAAAAAACCTGTACTAAGAGCAAGGAAGTTAAGTTTCATAAAAAATATAGTCTACGCGTTTTATTTTCTAATAACACTAAAAAAATTGGCAGTTAATGTTTTATATTGATTAATATATGTGAGTGTATGCACGCATATTCATGTTACTAACTTATTTTTCTTTGCTTATTGTTCAGATTTTCACTTCAAGAGATTTTGTTTCCCTGTAAAAGACCCATTCTCTGTAAAATTAAAATAACATTTTAACAGTTTTATAGAGCAAATTTCTTAGATCAAATGGCTTCACGAGGGCCGTGGTAGTTCATCAGCTCATTACATTTTTTTCCATAGACTTTCGTCAAGTATGATGACTCCGAGATATATAGTATAGACATAACGAAGGCAATCGAGGGAGACATACGTATTCGCTCGGAATCCGAAATTGCAGAGTTATGGAGGGCGGGCGGGTCGCCGGGCCCTGAATCGCACGTCTGCGCTTGACTGCCCTCGAGATATTTGGGAGGGAGCAGTTTCACAAATACATACATATATTTCCCATCGAATATTTAAATAAAGTTTTAGATGAAATAAATTTGGAAATTATTCATCTCGTCTTTTTCTGTGTCCAATCACGTTTGCATTACGAATGATTAATGCTCGACTGGTTCTAATTCCACGTACAAAGTGCACCTGCGTTCCCCTCCCACCCCCTCCCCTCCCCTACATACCTCCCTCCCCCATTTGTCTATTACAGACCTATTTGAAAGGTTGATTTACTTTTTTTTGCATTCTCTTCATTTGAGTGCGGGAAGGATAGGAAAGAGTGGGTCTTAGATTGCTTTTGTGTTTACGAGCACGTGTCATCACGCGAACGGGTTAGCTTGTGTTTGAGAGAGAGAGAGAGGGGGCGGGGGGGGGGCGTGGTGTGTGGTTGGGAAAAGCAAATGTTGAAGCCGCACATTTATCATCCAACACTTACTTTCGGCAATTTCGAGTATGATTTATTAGCAACTCCGTATTTCATTTCATTTACGGCTTCTACACTTTCCCGGAAAAGAAATGAACTTAAAATGCACCGAATAGACTGATGCCAGCAATTTCCTGGAAATTTTCAACGACAATAATTTAAGGATGGCGTACCCTGACAGCGACATTAGTCGATTTTTGGTTGGTCGATTGAACCACGTGACACATTGTTTCTCTTCATTTCCATCTTGCTGGTAAATGTCTGATTTTTGGTATTGAGTCTCCTTTAATGGTATCTCTACATTTCTCTTTCACAAGAATTTATTATGACTTGTAATTTCTAGTCAGCACGTATTAATCTTGAAACGAAGGCCTTTCCTACCCTCCTAATGTTTTTACTTGGGGTGGTAGGGTAAATTTTAAATTTCTTGGATTCGATGGGAAATCAATGAAATCCAAATAAGATTCTTGCATTTATTTAGTACATTTATTAAGTCACTTTGAATTCAGAAAATAATAATTATTTTTCTAAATTACTACTTCGTATATTCCGACTAGATAAACACACGAGTATAAATAATTAAAGGTAGAACATTTGCCGTTGTTAACGAGCTTAGACGCCCTTTGTTGGAATATAAATAGGTGTTTTTAGGTTTCTGTGTTCGAGTTTTGACAAGCTAGGTAAGCCTTTCACACCACTTACTAAAGAATGTTGTTTTCTGCGTATTGAATATATATATATATATATTTTATGCATAAATTATTTATCTAATAATTCATATCGTAAGTAGTCAACTTTCATTCATGTATATTTCGTCAGACAATATTATTTTCCCATATTAAAAACCATTAATAGATATTCCGTGTTATTTGTCTTCTTGAAGCTGATTGAAATGCGACTGTTTTCATGCACTGAAATTATTTCACAACGTGACATTGCACTCTTTTTGTGTGCATAGCGTTGACATTGCCATGAGAATTCAAACAGGCGGGATTTAATGCATATTGACGATTGATTCAGCGCTCGCCAAACGTGCCGTGTGTGTGTGTAGAATTAAACCCGCGCGCAGCTTCCTGGGATATAGATTCACTCGTTTCTCACTAAGGCCTTCCATTGAACTCAATCTCATTTAACGATACCTACGCCCAGGAATCACACCATAATTAACTTTCTTCAGATGAGGGAAATTTCTCTGCGTAGAGTGAATTCGCTTGTCCTGCCTCTTTCATTTTGAATTCAATTCCTTCGGAATGAATTGATTTTAATGCGATTTCCAACGAGATATTTGAGCGACATTTTGAGACTTTTCATTTCTCCTATAGCTTATAAAGCAACGACTTCTTATACAACCTTTCAATTAAATGGAGATATACTGAGTGTTCAAAAAATCCATGTACCTATAGAATATCGTCAATAATCATCTCATAACTGCATTCACGACCCCTTAGTTAAGTCATTTTTGTTTTTTTTGAGGTAAATAGCTTCTCAATTTTTTATTTTTAAAAATAAATGATGTACAGGTAGCTAAAATTTTGTTATATTATCAATGCTGAAAGTTGTGAATTCCATCGTACAGCTATGAATAGACATGTACTGACGAGGACTTGACCATGCTGTAAATCAGACCTTCTTTTGTAGTGTATTTTAATATGTTTATTTCATAATACATTTTTGTTGGAAAATTTTGGTATTGAATAGTTATTAATTTTATTTGTTTTAGGACCTTAGAATTTCAGTGAACAATTATTTTCAAAATAAATTTTCATAAAATCATGGAGGTTCATTTTAAAGGAAGTTTAATCTTGAGGTGTTTCCGGGTTAAGAAAAACCTGTGTTTAAATGCATCAGGCAAATGTTTCCATCAATCCACGCCTAACACTGTTTACAGAGGTCAGTTTAGAACATAGGTTGATTATATTGTCTATATACGCTGGTTAAATATAGTGAATTCAATGACTTCATTATATAATTAAAATACATAGCTAATCATGAAAAAGTGAATTGGTCCCTTGATCGACTAAGAATGGGGAAACTTTACTTATCTTAATCTATCAACACTATTCTTCTTCATCGCGGACAGACCATGCATGTGTGATTGAAAACCATAAATGCTCTAAGAGAGAATTTTGAAAAACATTACCAGTCATAACTGAGAAACAAAAAATTCAAAGAATTATTTAAGGGACACGAAATTCACGGAAACATACGCCATGGAAAGTACACTTTCATTTTTAAGAAACCTAAAAAAATGTGACCTTATGTTGTAACCTAACGTTACTCCTACGTGCTTGAAGATATCTGTTAAAGTGAGTAGCTTAAGAAATAATTGCAGAAAGAAAAAAGGCTTCCATTCAGCTAGAAATTGATGAATGGAAACTGGAAAGGAAGTGGCGAACTGAATTGTGAAAATGGAAAATTTGGAACTCTTGCAAATTGCTGATTGGAATGAGTTAAATTATTTGAAAATTTTAAATATGGTCGAAAAATTAAAGATTCAGCTTATTTGAAAATAATTCTTGATATGCATGTATTTTGTAGTTTTGATTCGCATTTCCAACGAATTAAAAAATAACCTTTGGGAATGCCCTCAGTAAAAACAAAATGTTACTTTACTAAATTTTTCTCCTGTTATGATTGACTCTGATTCCATGAAGATAAGACACCTGATATCGAATAGAATAGTATTTTGCTGGTAAACTTCTAAGAGAACTAGTGGCCGAATCCTCCGGGAAAAATACAAATTCATTTTTCAATGTATCGATTTTTGTTAAAAAAATTGAAAATGCTTTTTGAGACCACATTAAGAACATCGGTGACTATCAATATTTAAATTGAAATACCGGAGAATATCTCAAAAAGCAGAAATATTAGGGCTTTAAGCTTGAATATACATTGTAAGTTCGTCTGCATATGAGCTCTTAAAGTTCAACGTAATATTTCGCATGCATTGTATAACGTCCATTGGAAAATTAGGCCTATGGACAGGAGTAGGGGTAATAATAGCATTTTGCTTTATATGCTCATCATTTATATAATATTTTGACTTTCTACCAACCCATATGGCGAATCGTTGCCTAATTTTTTGGGTAGCCTGAAAAGAACTCTTTATCATAATTTCTTCTTCTTCTTCTCCTCCTGTCTGTTCCTTCTAAAATAGCCCTTTATCTGAAATGTCATCTGGCCATCTCCTGCTCAGTCATTCTGTGCGTCTCCTTCCTCCTTGCCACATTAAAATTATTTGAAACCTTTTTTGAAAAATGTAAAATAAAAATAAAAATTTTTGAACATTTAAGCTACTTTTCCCTGAGGATTGTCTATTCATTCTTAGACTGATAATACAGAAGGAAATAACTTTTAAAAGTGATATTAATCCAATATCTGTATTAATCTTTAGGACATTGATATTTTTCCAATGGTAAATGACAAATTTTATAAAATATGTGTGCCGTATCAATTATAGTATTTATACCCATCTATCTGCGCTTCAAATCTAAATAGTTTGTAATTGTTTAGTACAATTTAAAACAAAACTTGTAGTACTTATATTCTGGATCTCTCGAAAGAGGAAGTAGGCTTTTAGGATTTATGAGCTTCCTAATATAATCCAAATACAAATAAGATTAAGGTCATACGGTTTTGAGAATAGGTAACGCTCATTATTGTTTGAAAAATATGCCATCAGGGAAAATTACAAATAATTTTTTTTCAAAATTAATTAGTTCTGGTGTTATTTAGTGATGAATTAATTATAACAAACTATAGAAAATAGGATATTAGATGCGGTAAAATATTTTTTCTTTCACATTAATTTACTTCATTCAGCAGGTTTATATAAAAAATTAATAGTAATTTATTCACATCTCCCGTAGTACAGGGTGAGCTCCAAAAGTAATGAAATTAAATTTTCCGCACCGCTCTTATTGGTCAAATTCGAATTGAACTACTTGGAGTAGGTGAAATGGACGCTAAGATTTGCCGCGAAACCGGTCTCAGTGCTCTCCAAGCTGTGGAAGGGCGTCAGTTATTGGGAACCAATGCCCGCCGACTGTGTCACGAAAGACCAACCGAGCGGAAATTTCAAGTGGACTTTTGCAACGTATTGTACATTAACCTATATACTTGGGCAACGTCATCACTGGTGATGGAACCATGGGTTTCAGAATACGACCCAGAAATAAAACGCCAAAGCTCTGAGTGGCTCACCGACCAGTCTCCCAACCTGAAAGAGGCAAGAATGAGCAAATCAAAAGTGAAAACAATGCTCATTGTCTTTTTCCACAGTTAAGGAGTGGTCCATAAGGAGTTTGTTCCTCAAGGATAGACAGCTAACGCTGCCTACTAAGTGGATGTGAAGGAAAGACTCTGAAAAAGGGTCATCAGGGCGAGAAAAGACATCTCCACTACCTGGCAACGCCACCACGACATCACGCTAAGAGTCCTCGAGTCCCTGGCCAATCACCAGGTGCCAACGCAGCCCCCACCCCCCTATAGTCCTGACGTCGCCCCAGCAGACTTATTTTTGTTCCCTCGGATTAAAGCAGCCCCGAAAGGAACCCATTTGTCGTCCATAGATGAGATCTAATCAGCTCTGTGGTAAGGACCTTGCGAGAGGTCTTTAGCGAGAGTAGTTTTTAAGTGTTTTTGCAAATCTGTTCAATAAATTTCTTAAAAAATAATTGTATTACTTTTGGAGCGCACCCTGTATATTCAGGCATACATATTAGTTTATTTTCTAGTTATGACGGACATATTTGACGACGACGGCCACAATTAAGAATATTTGCCTCTTGAAATGAGCCCTGATCGACACGAATGCTTACGATATTCCCTTAAAAAGGGTTTTCTTTCCTTTGGCGATGCCCCTCATCCCCCGGAGTCAGCGCATCGCCCATAGAGGGCAGATCGATCGGAAATCCATGCCCCGGCTACCTGGAATTTGCCGGCCGACTGTTGTCTCGGCCATGTGCGACTCTCTTCGTCCGCGGGGGGCGATGGAGAGACGAGGGATCGACACCGGGGACCGCTGCTACCGCCTCCGCGCGGCTCCCACCCAAGCCATCCCCGCCGCCAGAGCGTACCGCCCCCAACAACGACGCCTCGCCTCCCCCCTTCTTCCACCGCATCCTTTCTCTCATCAAAGATCATTTTCTCCCATTTCAGAGCGAGCCCGCCGCATCTGAGCCCCCCCCCATGCCATCCCTACCCTACCCGTCCCCCTATACCCTAAAGTGGGTTCGGCCATAGAGTGAAAACTATCATATTTTCAATATTTCTATCACTTAGAGAAAACAGTGGCATCTACGAGGCTGGGTATCTATTAATTTCAACAGAAATTCCTTACACGGTACTCCATTTGATTTGACACGGTACTCGGTGCTCGGTACACGGAACACGGTGAGTTGAAGTGACATGCGCTCAATGTGACGAGAGTGGGTGTTACATTGGAGAGAATTATATTTCAAGTTAAAAAATTATGTAATATTTAGAAAAGAAAACAATATGAGATTCATATTATCCCAAAAAAATACGTTAATTATACGAAGGGAACGAGCAGTCTTAGTTTTTAAGGTTTGAGCGTAGATTCTGTAGTTATTGCAGACAAAATGTGATTCGAGTGATATTGAAATGGATCAGCAGTCGGCTGGGTATAAAGCGGGGCTGAAATTCGCCGCGTAATTCGAGCGTTGTAGTTTCCTTCAGGAGCTGCTTAATTGCAGACATTCTCCCGAAGTGCTCGTCGTACTGGTCCCCCATTTGCACGAGTAATGGGGGAAGGGGGAGAGGAAAGAGGGATCGGGGGAGGGGGGTAACCGGAAGTGCGGAGAGGCTGGGAGTGGTGGCGCAGTGTGGGGGAGGGAGGGGGAGTGAATAGTGGGAGACCCTGATCTGCAAGAGGGGATTGGTGGCTTCCTTGAGCGCCCCCAACCCTGCCTCTCCCCCCCCCTAACCCCACCACCACCTCCCCATCCCTTTGGGTCGGCCTCGCACGTGAGAGTCGTCGGGGCCGGCGAAGTGGAAAATCGTTAGCGCCTAACCTGCCCACCACTCTCTTAATCTCTCCGCTCTCACTTATTTCTTTCCCTCCCCTCGGCTCTCTCTTTCTGGAGTGAGAGAAAGAGAGATCGGCCCCTGGGATTCGGCGTCGATCATCGCGGACGGCGCGCGGGATGATTGGCCGCCGTTACGACTGCTCGCGGGTGCCGGAGGTGGGCGGCGATCGTAAGGCGGATGAGGCATGGTGAGGGAGTCGGGCGGGGGCCGGGCAGTCGCCGTAATCGGCCGCAGTTAGCTTGCAAGCGGGACTAGACTAAGGGTAAGTCGATAACACAGGATCGGATGCATGCTAACCTCGGGGCTACGTACGTATGCATGTGTCAATGGGAACGGAAGCAGGTACTGGACCTTAAGGAAACCCTGATTTTATTCGTTGACGGATGAAATTATAAATTAAATAGGATAACGCCCTAATAAGTACCTAGTTACATATATACTCTTTTATTATTTTATTTGGTAATTATTAAAAATGGATAGCTCAAAATGCAGCCTTATTTAATGAATAATTATTAACATCATAACTCTTGTTTCACACTATCACGCCGGACTACGAGTACTCGTATGTACGTACTTTATTTGAAATTTGTGTGTTAAATAAAGCAGTACTTTCATAAACACATCATTATTGCTAATTGTCCACTTCTAGTCCTATAGCATATCCGTTTTTTGGCAAAAGTATTGAATTACACCGGTGCTTTGCTTAAGCGCTGTTTCTACTCGATAATTCCCGAATAAATTCGACAACAAGATAAGATAATACACATTAAGCTTGGGAAAATATATCTATTACATGATTAAAATATTTATGGTTTCAAATTGAAAAATTAATTAAATTGTGTTTACAAATATCGAGTTTTTCACAACAACTCAATATTTTGTTGAGTAGCAAGTGTAATATTGAGGTATCACAAACCATTACGATAGGTTCTGTCTGTTTTCTAGTCACATGGATAGCCTATGTTTAAAAGATTCTTGCCTTCTGGAAATTGCTACTACATGATCCCCCGGCCAAACTCATCCCGGCGGCACAATAGAACAAAAATAAAATAGTAACAATAAAAAGGACACTCAGTCGGTAAATTGTTTAAGCTCTCGGCCTTCTCCGAGGCCTTCAAGTAAGACTTACTAGTAGGTATTACTTGAAGATAAATTTAAATATATATATACATATATATGTATATATACATATATATACATACATAAGTGTATATATATAAAATATATATACATATATATATATATATATATATATATACATAAAAATATATATATATATATATATATATACATAAAAATATATATATATATATATACATAAAAATATATATATATATACATAAAAATATATGGGTTGTTGGCTAGGGGTTAAGCACAGGACTACGAGGGACCTGAGTTTGATTTCCAAGCAAGCCCCTCATGGTACCCTTAGCTTTACCCGAACCATAGGCGGCACAGGGAAAGGATCTCCATTTATAAATAAAAAAATCATAGATACAAAATAATCACCTGAAAAAATTAACATTGCATTAACCGTAGATCTTCTTTGAAAAAAAGTTGTTTGACTCGAACAAAATAATGGCACGAGTGCTAAATTCCTTTGGCTTTTCAATATAATATTTCCTGTATTGCTCCTCAGCATTCCTGAATCATCGATATGCTACGGTAATTCGATGGAATAGATAATAACTTCAAAAGCGGAAATAGAATTGCTTGCAATCATTTTCAATTAAACTCTTTCAATGAGAAATAATTTGTAACTTTAATATCGTTGATAATTTCAAGTAATATAATTAAAACCGAGATGACGCGCAGTTATTTTCGAACCAGTGAGCTGGCTTTGCCAATTATGTTTCCAGTAACATTGGTCAGCGTGTAGTTTGGAAAAAAATCTTATCGGATGATGATAGTTTTCTAGTTGATATTTTCGCCAATACCACTTTCCATCACTACGAGCAAGCGGAAGGACAGATGCCTTTAAAGAAGTTATGGTTCATTGAGAAGATATCTCCCATTTCGAGGTCGTCATTTATTACTATTTTCAAAATGGCCTCATTCATCTTTAGTGAAAGTTTGAAGAGAAATGTAATGACCTCGTCATACGTCACAGTGGACTCTTAGCGCGCGACAAGTACAAGTCCATACAATGGAGGGCGGTGGGGGTGAACAGGCCCCTGAAAGTTTTCCGCGAGGAATAAATCTAGATGCTGGAATAAACGCCTCTGAGATCGACGACAGGCACAAACGTAAGGAAATGGCGGTCGTGTGGGAGTGAGTTAGAAGGGGGGGGGCGAGAGAGATAAGGGCGGCGCGGGGAAGGGAGCGGTTGAATGCGAACTGTTTTGCCTCGCTAATCGAACGCCGCCTGGCGGAAGATAAATGTGGGTACGCAGTTTGGATTCCCTCTTCCATCTCCTGCCTCCACGCCATCCTCCCTCCCTTCCCCCCTCCCTCCGCACCCACACCCAACCTCTCTCTCCCTTCCCCTCTCCTTCCTTCCTTCCCCTCCTCACCCCCACCCTCCAGGCCGCGATTACGCAAATAATTTGAAATCTCCTCTTCCTCCTTTTTGCTCCCCGTTCCCTCTCCCCCTTCCAGGGGGTGGGGGCGAGTGCGTCGGACGTGGGATCTCCGGGGGCAGGGAGGTGAGGGGAAGGCCATAAGAGTTGAGGGGTCACAGCGATGCGACCTCCACAATGGGAATTCGGACCTGCTAATGGCCGGCCCCGCCTCTCCTCCCGCCTCTCCTCCCGGCCTCGCTCTCAATTACTTTCCCCACGCCCCCTAACACTCGACCGCCGCTTCTTTTCAAAACCTCGCACCCCCCACCACAAACCCCTCACCCCCCGCTACTCAGCCGCCCCCTTCCCCCGCGGGAAGAGGAGACGCAGACCAGACCACCTTCGACCCCGGTGGCAGATTAAAACGTAGATATCTCTCCGTGGTCCACACACACACTCTGCCCTCGCCGCCACTCTCTGCCGTTGCCAGCGATGGCGTTCGGGGGACGGCTGAGTGGTCGCGGGGGTGGAAGTGTGTGTGTGAGCTCGGGGGGGCGGGAGGAGGAAATGGTGTTTGAGGCGGAGGAAGGGGGCGACCTCCTAGCGACCCCCTCATCTCCCTCCCGCTCCCTGGCTGACTGAACGCGTGTTTTGTAGACCGGCAACGGGGCAGGGGGGGAGGGCAGAGGGGGCGAGCGGGGCATCGGGAGGAGACCCGGGTCAACGCGAGGGATGATGCTAGGAGAGAGCGGAAAAGAGGAAGGTCACCCACCACTCTCTCTGCGAATGGGTTTTCGTTGAAGTTAACGAGAGATTTACTGCGGAGTGGGAATCGCATAGTTTAGAGCTCCGTTTCGGGACAAAAGGGGTTTAGGATAGAGTCCTTGAGGGTTGGATAACGTCTGTTTGCTTTCCTCAAGCAATTATTATCTCTTCTAAATTGTGGAGGGTTGGCTGCTGGAGATGTAGGTGCCAGCGTATCTTATGGCGCATTGTTTAAGTGCCATAAGAAACGTCTCCCCAGTCGACGTCGGGGGAGGGGGGCGAGGGAGGGGGGTGGGGAATGTGTGCAAAAACGGAGTTCCTTGAAAAATGTACTCACTCCACAGAGGGCGACGCTCAATGAATTATATTTTTTAGGCTAATACTTTCATGAGCGGGGTTGGAATATATCTTATTACTATTATGTATTTGCTTACATTTTAACAGGAATCACGAATTTGCGTGTGCATGGACAAATTCTTGCATAATAGTTTAATTATTCCCATAATATTTGTTTGCATAGAATTAACAGGAAGAGTAATACTTTTTCTGAAAAGTTAAGCCAAATTTACTAGCTATGTCTGCACTGTTTATTAATACGATAAATACTAATAATGTAGGTATGCATAAGTCAACAACCTTACGTTAACAAGGTTGTTAGAAACATTTCAGTTTGCTAAAATACTGCTATTTCTGGTCGGGAATGATTTTATTAACAGAACGTAAAACGTTTCGACTGTATGTTTATGTATTTTAGTAATCGCGAATGGTGTCTCCAAAGTAATCTACGTAGTAAGTAACGGATTTAAAAAATGAGGATTTGAGTAATAATACGAGTAGTATTTCATATAGTTTTGATGCATTGCTTTTGAATAATACGAGTTGACAAAGTAGTCCTAGTTTTAACCTAAAAGTTTTCCTGTTTTTACCACTTAGGGTTTTTTATGTTTCCTTTTAACGATAGAAAAATTTTACAATACTTAATGTGTGCGCTCATTAAATTCATATCATTACTTTTAACTTTACACCTGGCAGCTGTGAATACCATACGAATACTTACATTTTTAATATTCCTACTAAATGTTTGCTATTCCATGGCAAAGTTACATAACATAAGTACTTTAAAAATTGAATGGAAATATATTCAAGAAGACGAGGATAGATGAATTGATGGGTGAGTGAGTTTTTAAATAATAAAGGAAATGCATAGCTAGAGTTTTGCTGTTAATCGCATTATTAAGACACTTATTTAGATATTTCGTGTATTCACTACGAGTTGCTGTTGAAATTACAAAATTGCCAGTGCAGTATTAGCTCACATCTTTAATTTAAAGCGAAATTAAATTAAATGCAGTACACAAGGGATTCTAAAACCGAGCCTGAGTTAATAATTGTTTAAATAATTATTTCCCTCGCCTGTTTACTTGGCTTATTTAGTTTAAGATATTTTTAAACGGTGTCACACCAGAACAATGTGTCATTATGCCATTTTCACGAGGAAATGCGTTATTCTACGCACTCGTGCTTTAAAGTGGCATTATTATGCTCAAAGTGTGGACTGTCCGAGAAAATCAACTGAATTGTATTTATTTATTTCAAAAGATCAAAATGAATCTAATTATTTAAACTCGAAAATTGAAAATTATTCGTAAATAACATTTTCTTCTTTTGGTTGCCATGAATACTTACTTGAATGTCTCAGCTCAAGGTTTATTCTTGTATTCCATTTTTTTCTAATGGAAAGTTTCTTTTTCTTGGATTTCTTTTATTTTTCTTGGCCAATCTGTAGAATTTTCAATATTATAGCTTTTTGAATAGCTCTTTTTCCCAATATATACCTCATTTATATTAATAAGATCCATTTCCAAAAATGAATTCCATAAAAATAACGTAGAATGAATTGCTCTTTAGCAAGCTATTCTATTGCAAAACTAATGAAATTTTCACAAATAAAATAACTTCACAGTAACTGCTGTCTAAAAATAATGCAATGGTACTATAGAAATGCATTAATATCTTGATTAATCGCCTCGGTGAGCGTTCTTTGCGCCTGATGTGCTCTTCTCTATCAGATCATTCTGATTTCACAAATAGCTTCATGAATGTCTGTTGTAGGAATAACATTAGTGCCTTAGTGGATCTAATAAAAATAGCAATAGATATCAGCCATGGATATTAATTAAAAATGTTCAGTCGCATAAAATAAAAAAAATCAATAGCATTCGAGATTTTTTTGAAATGCACGCTTCCGAGGGACCAGATTCCAGGCTGATAAAATCGAAACATGGACAAAAATCCAATAAAGTCGGTACTACAAGGGCCACAGCCATTTTAAGCCGCTCTCCACCCCTTCCGTTCCCGGGAAAGAGGTAAAGACGAAAGTTAAAAGACGACCCGGCGCGATACATCTCCTTCAACGGCTTTTACTGGCTCCATCGAAAGATTTTCCTCTCGAGAAAACTTTCCCCGTGGATAGCGAGGGAGTGTGGGTGATGCCAGTGCCTTGCTCAGGAGAAGTGCCCAGCCCCCATACCACAGCTTACGAGCGGAGACGAAAATCCGAATTCAAACACACTCTTCTCCGTGCAGTTTTCATAGTGAGCCCCACGAGTGAAAACGATACCTGTCGAAGGAAAAATATAGTAAAGTGAAAGGGTTCGGGACGGCGTGGGGGGTTGGGCGGAGATACGATGGGGTGGGAGGGAGGAGGGGTGAATGGTGGAAGGGTCCGGATGGGGTGGAGGAGATACGTGAGGTTCGCGAGTTTGGCGTGCTTTTGGTCTTCTCCGGAAAGGAAGATTTTTTCACATTTCGAGTTTCAGGAGTTTCCCGAGCGATTGGAGGATTCGGATGGCGTGAGAGGGAAGAGAGGATATTTAGGAACGAGAGATAAAGGCGAGAGAAGAAGTTAGACGGGGGGTGGCGAGATAAATTCCAATATTTCGCAGTGCGCTATTCTCTAAAGTACTCTACAATTCACCTTCAAGAGTATGCTGACTGCAAATCCTATTTTACTTCATTATTGCTGACATAGCAAAAAGTAATGCGAGAGTAAAGTTAAAGATGATTTTATTGATTCGAATCGTGAGAATTACATGAAGTATTTCCTGGACTCTTGACAAAGTTAGGCAAAAGATTGCCTTTTAACTTCTCTCATTTATTCATATGTGTCACTGATACAACAAAAACGATAGTAAATTTAAAGAGCTGAAATTGACGTCTTTCTTGGGATGCCTATGCCGTGTAGGTGAAGTCGAGAGTGAGTTTGAAATCATCGCTGGAAGAGATGGAGGGCAAGAACGAGATGCTACGTGCCACGGGCGATGCAATCTAAGGAGGCGGCAATCGGACAACTGGGCAGCAGTTTTTCACGTTCAGTGAACGGTCCCATGCTCCACTGGAATATAAATAGGTAACAGATTAAATCACGGAGTAATACATATCTATTAAATATTTTTGAAATCTTTACAAATCTCCAATAATAAATATTGAATGAACTATTATGTCATGTAGTTCCGCTTTCATAAGAAATTCGTCTGAAATTCTCTCTTCATAAGAAATGTCTCCATCATTACACACTTAGCTGTGGTCAAATTGAACTGTGCAGGAATTTGCCCCTCTCCGCGGGGGCAAATTCCTGCTACCTGCAACGTTGGGTCGCATTCCCTGCCTTTTAGAGACTCTTTGGGGGTAGAGTGTTTCGTGGTGCATTTTCATGTGGTGTTTCAATTTCTTGCTTGTTGTGTCCTGGCTTCCGTGTTGTAGGATGGCTTTCGTGCTGCATCATGGGGTGCAGTTTTTTAGTTGTTTAGCGGTATATGTGTTTGTATGAGTATTGGATGAAGGGATTTTTGCATGAGTGTGTGCGCTGCTGTGGGTGTAATTTTCCGTGTTGTTTTTTTGCATGTGGTATTTTTCCTTTTTACGGTTGGTGACCTAACACCCCCCGCCACACGCCCTTGCGGCGGCTTGCGGGGTATTATGTAGATGTAGATTTATGAGCAAAATGTTTACCCCAGGTTATGGTGACTGAGGGAAAGTATTTGGTCAAATAGTAGATTATATGTAATTCTCTCGACTAAAGAGTGTTCACAAAATATTAGTGTTAATGGTTTTATTTGCTTAACAAAGGGAAATGAACATTATTTTTGTTCACTTGGCTCACATGTTTCCGGAGGGCCTCAAAAGTCATTTAACATTCCTTAAAATATTTGGAATTTTTAAAAAACCTTAGAATAAGTCGAGACGTAGATTCAAATTTTCGAGTTTATATATTTGGGAATAATTTGAAATTTTGACAAACATTTGTAAAATATTCACATAGTAATTTTTTTTAAATATTAGATTAATATGCTATGTGAAGAATTTAGGCTTAGAAATAAATGAACATTTTCAAATATTATATTCACAAAAAATTCACATATGGAGTTTTTTCAAAACTATATTTCCATGCAAAAAAATTCTTATAGTATTAAAAAAATATAACCGCCATTTATAATATTTTGCCAATGGAAAACTTTACGTTGATTGCTCATCCATAAAATTAGCCTGATTTCTATGAATTCAATTGGAATATTCTGAATTTTCTTGGCTAATTAATGAGGTATCTCGATATTACTTTACATCTTAAAGGCTTTTCAAATAATTTTCAACTCTATTTGCTATTTTCATAATGGAAAAATCGAAGATTTTTTTTTTTTTTTAAAGTAATCTACCGGTTAAGGTAGGTTTTTGGACGGACACAACTACCAAACAAATATTTTATTACTCCTAACAAAACACAAAATCAATCATCCTACTCTATATCAGGTCCCTCTTCATCTCTGAGTACTTTCTTCCGCCCTTCATCCCGTCCAACAACCCTATCCTGTTCCTTCCCTTTCCTCTTTTGTCCAACATTCTACCCTCTATCACAGTCTTCAACATCCCACTGCCGGTCAACACCCCCTTCATCCACTTTTCCTGCCTCCATAGGATTGCTCCCAACAAACCCCTCTCTTCGCCCACCATACCAAGTACTTCCTCATTTGTTTTCTTCTCTGTCCATTTCACCTTCTCCATTCTTCTCCACACCCACATTTCAAAAGCCTCCAATCTACGTCTATCCTCCTGCTTCAATGACCACGTTTCCGCTCCGTACATAGCTACGCTCCATATCAAAGTTTTTACGAGTCTTTTCTTAACATCCTTACTCAAAGTCCCTGTCATAAACTCCCTCCTCCTTGTGAAAGCCTCTTTGCCCAGCGCAATTCTTCTCCTTACGTCCTTACTACTTTGACCGTGTTGGTCCAAAACACTACCGAGATACGTAAACTGTTCTACCTGCTCTAGCTTTTGCCCTCCTATTTTAATGCTAAGCTTGGCCTTTTTCTTTCTAGAAAATCTCATAACCTTTGTTTTATTAATATTGATTCTCATCCCATACCTGTCGCACTGAATTTCCAATTCATTAAGCAATGCTTGCAGCCCCTTGGCTGATTGACAAACTAAAGCTTGGTCATCAGCAAACCTAACTGATTTTACGAATTCCCCGCCCACTTTCATTCCTACCTCGAGTTCATCCCATGCCTCTTTGATCATTTCTTCTGGGTACAGGTTGAACATCAACGGAGATAATGGGCAACCCTGCCTTACACCCCTTCCTAACACTGCCCATCCTGACTCCCCGTTTCCCACCCTCACCTGAGCAGTCTGAGACATGTACAGGTTGCGGATTAGCCTCCTTTCCCTCCAATCTATTCCTATTTTCAGCAATATACTCATTAGTTGTTCCCAATTTACTCTATCAAACGCTTTTTCGAAATCTACGAAACAGGCAAATACCTCCTGGTTGTGTTCTATATTCCTCTCGATTAATAATCTCATTACTGCAATGGCATCACGCGTACCTCTCCCCTTCCTAAACCCAAACTGATCATCCCCTAAGTAATCATTTGCCCTACTCTCTATCCTTTTGTTTATGATCCTGAGAACAAACTTAGCTGCGGGGGATATCAAACTAATTGTCCTATAGTCCTCACATGACGTGGCCTTTACCTTTTTCGGAATAGGAACTAAAACTGATCTCACAAAGTCTTCCGGCCAGATTCCCTCCTCATAAATACTACGGATCAGCCCATATAGCCTGTTCCTCCCATATTTTCCCAAGCATTTCAAAAGTTCCACGGGAATGTTATCTACCCCCACGGCCTTATTTAGTTTCATCTCCCTTAATGCCCTTTCTATCTCATTGTCTAGTATGCCTGGACCTAAGCTATCTTCCTCTACGTCATGTTCCTTTTCAATGTCTAACTTTGTTGGTCTAAGCTCTTTACTATACAGTTCTTCTACATATTCCTTCCATCTCTCTTGGATCTTTCCTACGTCAACTATTACCTTACCGGCCTTATCTCTAACTGCTATCGTTGATCTCCCTTTCTTACTTCCCGATAAAGATTTAACTATGCAGTAAGGCGCACCGATTTCCCACTTCCTCTGCAGACTTTCCATATTCTCGCACTGCGTCTTCCACCATGCTTCCTTTGCTTTATTTGTTGCCCGCCTCAATTTATTGTTCAATTCTTTGTACTTCATTTTGCCTAATTCTGTATTTATATTCTTCCATTTTCGCCGCTCATCCATTTTTGCAATCATCTCATCCGTGATCCATGGTTTACGAGTCCTTTTAGCGTTAACGGTTCCCATAGTGTCTTTTGCCGCTTTAGACAACCCTTTTTTTGATACATTCCCATTTTTCTTCAATAGTACTTAGCTCTTTACCGTCCTCCATGATTTTCTCTACCGCCTGTTTGTATTCCTTTCTTTTCAACCCATTTAATGCTTCTACATTCCATTTTCTAACTCGCCGCCCCTGCCTTATCTTTTTAAAACGTACGCTACATTTCATAACAACTAAATTGTGGTCTGAGTCCGCATCCGCTCCCGGGAAGCTGTGGGAATTTATCACACTGTTCCTAAACCTGTGTCTAACCAGGATATAATCTAGCTGATATCTTCCCGAGTCACCTGGCATTTTCCATGTATACCTGCGTCTTTTGTGGTGTCTGAACCAAGTGTTGGTGATAACTAAGCCCTGTCTCCTGCAGAACTCAACTGCTTTCTCCCCGCGGTCATTCCTCGTGCCTAAACCGTAGTCCCCCACCTCATCACCATCTCTTCCTTCGCCTACTGTCGCATTCCAATCCCCCATCACTATCAAATGTTTCCCTGCAGGAACACATCCAATCATGTCCTCTAACTGATCGTATATCCTATCGACCTCTTCTTCCTTATGGTTGCTCGGTGGCATGTATACCTGGATAATAACTAAGTTCGTCGGTTCTGCTTTTATCTCCACTAGTAGTATTCTATCCGTTACCTGCTCTATGTTGACTACGCTTCTTCCTATCTCTTCATTTAATACTATGGCAACCCCTCGTTGGCTCTCGTCCCCACCGCTGTATATTATTCTATACTTATCACTCCAGTAATCCCCGCTATCTCTCCATCTCACCTCGCATAGACCTAAAATTTCTATATTTCCCCTTTCCATCTCTCGCTTAACATTCTCCAATTTCCCCGTCGTCATCATTGTCCTAACATTCCACGTTCCTATTCTAACTAATTTGGTCTTCTTCTCCTGCGTCTTCTGTCCTGCTGCTGCTGGTTTTCCCTTGCAAGGGTTTCGTGGGATGACGACCGCGGAAGCCTTGCCTCCCCCGCTGCCGGGCACGACACACGGCCGATTGGGCCGAGCCCCGTGGTTGCCAGGACTCAAAATATCTCTATTGTCCATCATATTTTTCTAGGGAATGATAATTGAGGTGGTTTCCCGTTGCCTTCCTCAATAGTGTTTTTAACGTGACACCATCACTTACTGGCCGCCCCACTGGGGTCAGACGCCATTGCAGCCGCCTCACTGAGGAACAGACGCTGCGTGGACTACCTTTCGTCTGGCTCCTAACCTTCGACCTATCTGGCATGGGTGACCCTACCAGGAGCAATTTTTATTACTCCCGCCAGTACAGCTCTAGGGGTCATCGGAACGCACAAGCCCTTCCACCACGTCAAGGTTGTAGTCCGGGGAGGGAAATCGAAGATATGAATAAAATATAAATAATTTTTAAACGTTTCACCCTTAGTTGAAAATCCTATAGTTAGGATAAACTAATTTTACCAACTTTCCTTTCATTGAATTTCGTTGTCTTTATTTCTTCGTAAATTACACATTTCTGCAATGGCCATTTTTAGACTTTGGTAGTCTTTGGGTACTCAGAAAAACTATTCTGGCATTTAAACAAAAAATTTGTCTTCGTTATTTTTTTTATATCAGACCTTGTATCTACACAAAACATACTCTTTTTGAATCTGAAAGTTTTTCATTGCGTTGCTCTTTAATATTTTCGAAGCCTCCGTAACTTTAAAATAATAGTGATGGGATCTTGAAAGTTTTGAGAATTTCGATTTACATTTGGTTGCTAAAAATGCCTTAAAATACTAAATTCAATGTTTTTCTAGTGCTATAAGAAAACATTGATTTCATCGATGTTTTTTTTAAATGTTGTAACGTCAATATATTTCATATAGCTTTGAGCATGATAAACATAATTGGGTGACCTGGTTGGAAATATAAGTTTAATATTGTTTACAACAACTTTCACCATCCTAAAGACACGAGAAATATTTTACGCAATGATAAGATTTTGTTAATATTTGCAGGTTATATATATACATATATATATATATATATATATATATACATATATATATACATATATATATATATATATACATATATATATATATATATATATATATATATATATATATATATATATACTACCTTGATCAAAAATTTCCCGGAATTTATTCAGAAAATTAAAAATACAAGTTTATTCATCTAAATCTATATTGTCCCCTTCAAAGTAATCCCCATCGACTGCAACACACTTATGCCAGCGCTTGATCCAATCCTCGAAACATTTTTTATATTCGGTTTTCGGTATGCCATCAGTGCTTCCTGCGATTTTTCCATTACTTCCTCTCGGCTGCTAAAACGCGTTCCCCGTAATGGTTTTTTAACTCGATTGAACAGAAAGAAGTCACAGGGAGCCAAATCAGGTGAATTCGGTGGCTGTTGGATGGTATTTGTTGCATTTTTCGTCAAAAAATTACGAATAATGATAGCACTGTGCGACGGTGCGTTATCATGGTGCAAAATCCACGAGTTTTCTGCCCACATTTCTGGTCTCTTTCGGCGAATTGCTTCACGCAAACGTCTCATAACGCCCAAATAATACTCTTTGTTTACTGTCTGGCCTTCTGGCAAAAATTCATGATGCACTACACCGTTGTAATCCATGAAAACCGTCAGCATTGCCTTCTTTTTTGACTGAAAACGACGTGGTTTTTTTGGTCTCGGCTCATTTGGTGAACGCCATTCACTTGCCTGATGTCTGGATTGCGTGTCGTACTCATAAACCCACGTCTCGTCTCCAGTAATGATCCTTTTGATGAATGTGGGATCGGATTCAGCCTCGCAAATCATGTCTTTTGCGACGTCAACACGGTCTCTTTTTTGCATGAAATTGAGGTCTTTTGGCACCAACTTTGCTGCTACACGACGGAAACCCAAATCATTAACCACAATGTCTTGGGCGGATCCATAGGCAATGTTCAAGTCCTCCGCTATTTCTCTGATGCGGTTATTGACCAACATTTCTTTTACTTTATCAATTTTTTCACCGACTTTCGATGTCGATGGTCAGCCACTGCGTTCATCATCTTCGATTGACTCACGACCACTTCTGAACCGCTCGTGCCACTGGTAAACGACCGTTTTTTTTAGAGAATCGTTGCCGAAACACTTTTCCAACATTTCCAACGTCCGTGCGCCACTAAATCCGTTTTTTACGCAAAATTTAATACAAGTTCGTTGTTGCAAATTTAAATCCATTTCTGCAATTGTAAAAAATCGCCAACACACACAGAGATAGATGTACTCTTGGCTACGTAACTTTTGCAAATGTCAAGTTATGACACTAAGATTTAAAGGGAATATCAACAACAGATGTACCAATTTCACAAAAAAAACAAAACTCAAATCGGAACGATGGGAGCGCCACACGGTGGTTATTTCGGGAACTTTTTGATCAAGGTAGTATACATATATATATATATATATATATATATATTACCGTGTAAGTGTTCTTTTAAATGTTGCTATTCTATTCTATTTGTGTTATATTGTGTCAGCCCATTATTATATATATACATATATATATATATATATATATATATATATATATATATATATATATATATATATATATATATATATATATATATAAAATATGTATTGAAATTCTTTCCAAGCTATTATATCACTAATAAAATGTTAAATGTTTTCCCAAATTACTTGGACTTTTGAATTAAATAGTGCCTTATAGGCTTCGCATATTCTTTCGTCTTCAAGAGTGAAGATTGCGCTTTCTAATAGAGTTGGAAATTGCAAGAGTTACACTGTAATTTGGGTCCAATGCCAACTCAGAAGCATAAACTGACATCCAAAACGAGATATTGGAAAACGTCGAAAAAGTCCTGAATGATATAAAGAAGAGTGAAAGGTAGTTGGAGGAGTGGAAAACAGGGCGAATGTTTTGGGAAATTGAAGGCAGTACTTGCGAGAGGTGAATGTTGTTTTGTATGAGGTGAAAGAAGGCGAGTGAGGGGCCCTCGAGTGGTGGAGACGGTTGGCGACGCTCCGTTTGTGAGAACGCCGAGCAAAAGAGGAGCCAGGGTGTCTAGGGGCGGGTACCTAGCAAGAAGCCGTCAGGGGGAGGAGAAGCAATCTCGCCTCAGGGTTGCCGATGAAGATGTGAAGTGGGCGCGTGTGTGCGTGGAGTTGAGAAGGTTCAACGCCCCGCAGGCCGTTTCGTTAAGAACTCTTATGATAAAACGGAAAGCGTCGCTGCGATACTTATGGAGTTGGGGTGGGAATCATTTGGAATCATTGGCTTAGATCATGCATATAAAATTCGGGAAATAGATGCCAAAACTAGCAGACTCGAGGACTCCTTCTTCCCACAGACAGTAAGGGATAGCAACTGCAGGGTTATAGTTAGCAGAAATTCCACTTGCCACCCTCAGCGTCTACGGAATGATTCATCTACATCTACTTAATATCCCGCAAGCCGCCGTAAGGGCGTGTGACGGGGGTGTTAGGACACCACCCCTAATTTAGAAAAGAAGAAAAATATCACATGCAAAAACCACGAATTCATACATCCACAAATAAAACATGGCATACATTCATGCAAGAACATTTACACCCCACACACATGCAAACACTTAAACTACTAACTAACATACACATGCACCTGAAAGGATGCCTAACATCTTTGCAATGTTTAATTTTGTTCCGACTAGTAAATTCAATGTTTTTAATATTTCCAAACTGACTTCGGTTTCTTACTATTATGATTTCTGATTAATCGGGGAAAAAATGAGTATTTGTATCTATCTGTACTGGAATCTATCTCCCTTAGTTTATCTTTGTGGTCTGATCTACCTAAGTAGTGTGGGGCCATTATAATTCCTTCAGTGTCATCGTTAAACTCGTTTCTTCTGAACCTTTGTAAAGGTTTAAGCCTCGCTTGTTGTCTCCGTACTTCAAGTGGTTCCCAGCCTAAATCCCCTAAGAGACCTGTCACATTTGTGTTCTTATTATAACAAGTTTTAACGAATCTAACAGATTTTCTCGGGATTTAATCTAATTTTTTTTGCCAAATTTTCTCCCAAGGATCCCAAATACTTGCGGCATATTCCAAATGAGGTCTGACTAGAGCAAAATAACACCTCTCTTTAACTTTTTCATTACATTTCCCCACCACCCGTTTTATGCAGCCAAGTTTCTTTAAAGCTGATCCGCATATTGTCCTGACATGTGCTCCCCATGAAAGGCGTGGTGTTAGAACAACCCCCAAATATTTAACTTGTTTGGCCATAGTCAGTACTGAACCCTCTATTTCGTAGTTTATGTCCTGTTCGCCACTTCCTTTGTTCCAAAATTTCAAAACTGCGCATTTATCTATATTTTGTGTTAATCCCCATTTATTGCGCCATTCTGAGATGTTGTCTAAGTCTCTAGAGAGTAGCTCGCGATCTAGTTAGCTCCTTATTTCCCTGTATACCACCGTGTCGTCAGCAAATAACCTCATATTTCTACTAAAGTGTGTGCTTACGTCCTTAATGTATATTAAGAACAAAAGAGGCCCTATTACACTTCCCTGGGGGTCACCCGAAGTTACATCTGTATCCGTTGAGCACAACCCATCTATGGCTACTATTTATTTGCGATTTGACAAGAAGTCTCTAATCCAATTAATTATTTTCTCATTGATTCCATAGTATTTAAGTTTATGCAACAGTTTATTGTGTGGGACTTTGTCGAAGGCTTTTTTGAAATCCAGGAATACTGCATCGACTTGTGTGTTGCTTTCTCTCGATCTAAGTATATCGTGAATGAAGAGACCAAGTTGTCTTTCGCAAGATCTGCTATTCCTAAACCGTGCTGGTTGTGGATTAGTATTTTCCTACTAACAAGAAATCTCATAATGTTAGTGACAATAATGTGTTCCAATATTTTACAAGAGATCGACGTTAAAGAAATGGGTCGGTAATTGGTTGGTTTATCCCTATCGCCGCCTTTATAGATAGGTGTTATATGGGCTAGCTTCCAGTCGTGAGGCACTCAGCCTTCTTCTATCGAATTAAGAAAAACAGTATGTAAAAACGGGGAAATGTCTTCAGCTAATTCCTTTAATATTCTAGCAGGTATTTCTTCCGGACCAGGTGCCTTGTGTGCTTTGATACTACGGAGCAGATGTACTATTCCTTGCTTGGTCAGTGTAAGATCGCTCATGTGTTCTTCGGGTGGGTGTGGATGATCGTTTTGTGCGTTTGTGTTTTTATTGTAGACGCTCTGGAAAAATGGTTTAAAATATTTGCCTTTTTCACGCTATCTGTAATGATTTCTCCATTTTCCGTCTTCAAAGAATGGGCAGTTGGACGTTTACCCTTTAACTCCCCAACATAGGACCAGAATGACTTTGGATTTTCCTCAAGATATTCGCTTAGCATTTTAGATTTAAAAGAGTGTATTGCTGTGCGCATAATACTTTTCGTCTTACTACGACATTCTTTTAGTTACTGTTTGGATTTATTCACATAAACTATATCGTTACTTTTTAAACTCTTTTTGAAATTTGACTGTAGCTTTCTTTGCCTTCTTAATGCCGATCTGACTTCCCCGTTGTACCACCTAGGTTCCTTACTGTCGCATTTGCGTTTGGACGGGATGTACGTCTTCATTCCTTCGCGTAAAATATTTAAGAAATAATTCCAAGTGTTCTCTGTATTGGTTGTCAGTGATTTTGTCTTGTATTCTGGTAATTTTATTTTTAAATATTCTCTTATTCCGTTAAAATTTGCCTTGTTGTATTAGTATATTTTACGCTTTTCTTTGTTCATTTTGACGAACTTAGTTTTTAACTCTACATGCCTTATTGTCACTGATTCCGTCTATTATTTCAATGTTGGTATTGTTCTCGGGCATAGGAGTCGCAAAGATGTGTGGTATGCTTTGGCCCCGTGTTGGTGATTTAACAATTTGTTCTAAGGAGTGTTTTGTGAATATATGAAGGAGCTCTTGGCATGAATCTCGGTGTTTGGCAGATTTTCCTACGCAGTAGTTGTCCCAGTCAATTGACGGTAGATTTGTGTCACCAGTGATTATAATAATACTGAATAAATGAACACACGAATAGGCTTCTGCCATTAATTCAGATTAATGATTAGGTCTACTCAATTGCATGCACTTTCACTAATCTCGTGTTTTGTTATCAAACCCTCCTCGCATGACCGAATTAGAATGCCATTAAATAATGAACTGCTTTTAACAGTATTGCTTGCTTTACTTTGTCTGTTTTTAAGTTCCCCCTTCCATCCCTCTCCTCGGGGGGTAGAGTGTTTTGTGCTGCATGTTCATGTGGTGGTGGAGTTACGCCTTCTTGCTTGTTGTGTCCTGGCTTTCGCGTTGTAGGATGGCTTTCGTGCTGCATCCTGGGATGCAGTTGTTTGTTGATTTATGGCATATATGTTTGCATGAGTGTTGGGTGAAGGGATTTTTGCATGAGTCTGTGCGCTGCTGTGGGTGTAATTTTCCATGTTGCTGTTTTGCATGTGGCATTGTTCCTTTTTACGGTTGTTGGCCTAACACCCCCCGCCACACGCCCTTGCGGCGGCTTGCGGGGTATTATGTAGATTTAGATCCCTCATCTCTCTCGGCGGGGGGACCCTCCTGCTGCCTGCAGCGGTCACATACCCTACCTATGTTCTTGATGGAGGAGGCCGTTATAGGTTGTATGTTCATGTGGTAGTGGAATTTCGCTTATTACTTGTCAAATTCAAGCTTTCACGTTATTGGATAAATTTTTTACTGCATCGTAAGGTACAATTGTTTGTTATTTGATAGTATATGTACTGGAATGCATGTAAGTAGAAAGGATTTTTGCATGAATGAGTACGCCACTGTGGGGTTTGCGTGGCTGTCTTCATTTTGCATGCAGTGTAGTTGTCTTTTACGAGTGGTTACCTAACACCCCCCGCCACACGCCCATTTGGCGGCTTGCGGGGTATTATGTAGATGTACATATTAAAGAACAAGTGAAGTACGCATTGCGATTCCTTGTTTCCGCAACATGCTTCGCTACACGTCCAATTTATTTCTAAAACATCAACTCAAAAATTCATCTTCTTGTGAAAAACAGCAGTTTATTGAAGATTTTTAGTTGAACAATGTTTTTCTTATCCCTAATGATTGTGCTATTAATAAAAAGTGCAATTGAGTAATGATAGTGATCATTCCATTGAAAGAGTTATTCCATTGTTATTGCTTACGGAAAATATATCTTGACTCTCTAATTTCCCCGTTTTCGTGAGATAAGACAGGCTTGATTGAATGATCTTAATTAACAAATTTGATTGCCTCACTTCTTGAAAAAAATGTTTTTCTTGTCTCTGTTTAAGATTATCATTCATGATGATTTGCCCAAGTGACATCTTAATGTCTCCATCATGAATTTTTAGGTTGCATGTAAAATATTAGATGATTTAGATCTTAAATCTACTTCTATGTCGGAAAATAATTGTACACTCGAAAACGATAGTATATGCTACTGAAGTACTTCACCTTTAAATGTCCATGTCAGATCTTATTTTCAACTTATTCTATACACTGAGGGAATACATGAACGGAATCAAACAATAACTTTCTGGTTCCGTTTAATGTAGTCCCTCTGTGGTTTCTGGTAGTGTAAGAATTTCTTTCGGGAACCGCTGGGTCAGGGAGCCCAAAAATAATTTTTACCTGTAACAGTTGCATATATTTCCAATGAAGTTCTCTGGAAGTACACCAGAGGTGTAATAAAACTCAACTAGAGTACATATTATAAATTCGACCATGCTGTTTGACCAATTTTCCCTCAGAAATTATCAATGACTTCAGATGAGGGGAATTAATTATAAAAATTTGGGTTTCTGCATTTACCTTCTTCTTGATCGCAGGTAACTTTTTGTCCAAAATCAAGAATGAATCTTAGCATTCTTTTCACAAAAGAGAACTTGAATGCTAAAACTGTTTGTGCTATGTGCATCATTAGATAATAGACAACCCATCTCAGACCCTTAGGGCAAACGATAGGTTCGCATAGAAGCCCGATTCGATGCGAAATCGGGTAGAGTGCGACATCTTCGTGATAAATCTTAACAACCACGCGGGCAGTGTCCTTCGCAAATCTTCGCTTCCTCGTGGCGTCGAGGGGTTCTTCTCTCTCTCTGGGCACGCATTCCCGGAATGTGATGGGGCCCGTAGTGGCTGGTTACTATGAAAACCGGCCTTCGAATATCTAGCCGAAAATATCTGTATGCAAATCACGGCGCAGGAGGGGCGGCTGGGAGAGGGGCGGCTGGAGACGGCGGCGGACGACGACGTGAAATGGGCGCAAGCGGGAAAGTTTGTTGGACGAATTTATCTCTGGGATTACTGCCATCGTGTACATGTATTGGTTGCATTGCACGGGTGGGGAAGGGGGCGGCGGGGGGTTGCGGAGAAGAAGGGTTGGGTTGTGGGAAAATGTACGAGAGTGCGTACGAGAGGGGGTGGGGGAGGGAAACGGGGGATGAGAACGAAAACAAGGAAGGAGCGATAACAGCGGTTGCCGAGAGCGGGCGGGCGGGCGATATATGAATCGGGCGTGTCGTCCGCGTGCGCAGGGGTGGTGCGGGTATGTGTGCATGCAACGGGGGGCGGTGGTGCTGTGATGGTGGGGGGGACTGGGGAGTAACACCTCCGGGTGTGGACCGCGGGGGTGGTGTGGGAGCATGGAGAGGGGTGGGGGGAGTGGAGATACAGGGAGAGCACGGATAAGGATTTGATTGAATAAGGGTACGGGCCCTGGCCCTGGAAGATGAAAAGGGGGAGGGTGACTGAATGAATCATATCGGTGGACAAATCAAGGCTTTTCATATTCGAAGTCATCCAACCTCCGATGGAAATTCTAACGCAGTTTTTCTCTTGAATTGTGAATGTTCCGCGGATTTGCCAGCGTTGTCAAAAATAACCAAAAGTTACGAAATGCCAAGCCTCCTACGTATTTATTTTCTGCCAGTGCATACGTTTTATTTTGACTGAACGCAATATTAACTTTACAAATTTAGCCGTCAGGGTAGGGGATCAAACACTGGACAAGTTGACTCCCTGATTAATCGACTTTTAGCTATTGAGCATGCATTTCACGGCTAACTTTTCCACTCAGAATGCAAGTGTGTTAAGACGCTATATCATACTTTATCTAAGTATGTGTAGTTTGAACTACACGTATTTGGCGTAAATTTTACAAAATTAAGAAGGAAAATATGCTGAACACGTTAATGGACCGAAATCTCTTCTCGGTTCCGGAGTGTCTCTCAGGAGCGGTGAGCATTTAATCGCTGTGGACAAAGTAATGAACGTCTATCAGAATTGACTTTACAATGGGGACTCTTAAATTTTGTCAGCAGGCTGACCATCAAAATCAGTTTATTCAAATATTTCCTTCTCTTAGTAAGGAATACATAATTGTTGAAGCATAATAACTGGCGGAAATGGTCTCACATATCGGGAGACCTGTGCATAAGTGCTGGAAATACAGTGGCTTAATCGTTTTACACGCAAGCAAGATTTGGGCCAGTTGGTGTCACTCACTTTTACGACTTTTTTAAGGTTATAAATGAAGTTTATAGAATGATCATTGTTATTCTAAACGAAGTACTCTTGATGGTATAATATTCTAATTTCATCGCTATTTTTATGTGAGGAAAAGATACGAAATTTTACGAAAGTCATTTTACATGTACTTTCTTTGGTTTTGTCCAAAAAAAAGTGAAATGGGTTATTTTCATCTACTCTGTGCCAGAAATATACTACGTACCTTTTTACCAGTGTGTTGAATCACATGTATTTTTCGTGCCCCAGTCGGTACCAGACCAAGGTTTCCAAACTGATTAACTTGGTTCTTAACGTTTTCCAATTGTTCATAACCATTTTCAGCTAAACGCGTCGTTTTCTGTAGGACTACAATTGAAAAGAAGATATCTCTAGCCCTGGGTTTCAAATGATGCCAGGTATTTCACCATATTTATTTAACATGACTAAATAAAGACCTATTCTGAATATTTCAGTGACTGATTTTTTTTAACACAGCTCAGTAATTATTTCGAACGCCATTTCCTGCTCCGTGACGGTGTAACGTTCAACTATTTAGATAGATACTATTACTCCGGGTCTGCTTGCTTATCCTTCGGATATACACATACATCTACACCTTACCCCGCAAGCCGCCGCAAGGGCGTGTGGCGGGGGGTGTTAGGTCACCAACCGTAAAAAAGAAAAATACCACATGCAAAAAAAACAACACGGAAAATTACACCCACAGCAGCGCACACACTCATGCAAAAATCCCTTCATCCAATACTCATGCAAACACATATCTACTCTATCTATCTACATAATACCCCGCAAGCCGCCGCAAGGGCGTGTGGCGGGGGGTGTTAGGTCACCAACCGTAAAAACGAAAAATACCACATGCAAAAAACAACACGGAAAATTACACCCCAGCAGCGCACACACTCATGCAAAACTCCCTCCATCCAATACTCATGCAAACACATACACTGCAAAACAAAAAAAAACTGCACCACAGGATACAGCACGAAAGCCATCCTAAAACACGCAAGCCAGGACACAACAAGCAAGAATGTGAAACATCACTACCACATGAAAATGCACCACAAAACACTCTACCCCCCAAAGAGACAGTAAAAGGAAGGGAATGCGACCCAACGTTGCAGGTAGCAGGAATTTCCCCCCGCCGGGAGGGAAGAGGGACTGAAAGGGAAACTTAAAAACAGATGAACAGAACACGAATGATGTCATGCGGAAAGAATGGGTTATTATAACAAAACACATAAGGTTAGTGGAGGAGCATGCATTTAAGTAGAACTAATTATTTTTTAGACACTGAGGGTGGCAAGTGGAATTTTTACTATCTATAACCCTGCAGTTGCTATCCCGTATTGTCCGTGGGAAGAAGGAGTCCTTGAGTCGGCTAGTCCTGGCATCTATTTCCCGAATTTTATATACATGATCCAAGCGACCAATGTATGTAGGAGTACGAATAATCTGCGAGACCTCGGTGCTGAAACATGCGGATCTGAATTTATTTAATAATTTCAGTCTTGCATTGAATCGTCTCTCTTCTAATGATTCCCACCCCAAATCCATGAGCATTTCGGTAACGCTTTGCGTTTTATCGTAGGAATTTTTTACAAAACGGGCTGCCCGGCGTTGAACCTTCTCAATTTCCCGAATGAGACCTTTTTCACTCGGGTCCCACACGCTGCATGCGTATTCTAAATGAGGCCTTACAAGAGCGTGGTAACAACGTTCCTTGACCTTTGAGTCACTTTTGCCGACAATGCGTCTAATGAATCCCAATTTTTTATTTGCTTGACCGCAGACTTTACGTATGTGAGTCCCCCAAGTTAAGTCTTTAGTGAATGTGACACCTAGGTATTTTACCGTATCAACTACTGCTAGGTCACCTCCAGCTAATTTGTAAGCAAATCCCGTTGATCTTTTAAAGAAATTTACCACTGAACATTTATTATAATTTAGAGTCAATCCCCAGTTAGAACACCATTTAGTAATGCAATCTAAATCCTGCGCTAGAATAAAACGATCCTCATCCCCAGATATCTCCCGATAGATCACCGTGTCATCCGCAAACATCCTAATGTTACTTTTCACTTCGCGGTTCAAATCGTTAACAAAAATCAAGAAAAGTAACGGCCCGATCACACTTCCCTGAGGTACCCCCGACGTGACTCGAACGCTGTCGGAACTAGCGCCATCAAGGACTACCCTCTGTTCCCGCTCTGAAAGAAAATCTTTAACCCAACTTATGGCGCCCTTGTTTATACCCGCGACCTTTAATTTATGAATGAGTTTACCATGTGGGACCTTATCAAATGCCTTTTGAAAATCTAAGAAGATGGCATCCACTTGCCTACCTCTCTCACCAGATACAAGTAAATCATGTGTAAATAATCCTAATTGGGTTTCGCAGGAGCGGGTTTTCCTGAATCCGTGTTGATTGTCACTTAAAAAGTTAATATTGTCAAGGTGTCTCATTATTGAACTGACAATTATGTGCTCTAAGATTTTACAACAGATAGAAGTGAGAGATATAGGTCTGTAATTACCGGGATCCTCCCTGTCACCACTTTTAAAAATAGGCGTTATTTGCGCGGTTTTCCAAATCTTAGGTACTTTGCACTCTGTGAGGGATTTGTTAAATATAAATTCAAGGTACGGGGCAATGTTTGGAGCTAAATGTTTTATCACCCTAGCTGGTATATTTTCGGGACCCGGGGATTTGTTGGGTTTAATCTCATTAAGCAATTTTAGAATTCCTTGTTGGTCCACTGTTATTTTTTCCATGAGTGGAGTATGTATTGTTTCTTGGAGATATGCGGTGGCAACATCATTCGAGAAAACGCTTTGGAAGAATGAATTTAAGATGTTAGCTTTAACCTCGCTGTCTGTATGAATTACATTGCTACAATCCCTTAAGCAAGCCACGGTTTGTTTACTCCCATTTACTTCCCTAACATATGACCAGAAAGCTTTGGGGTCAGTGTCCAAGTGCTCGCAAAGTACTTTGCGTTTAAATTCCAGTAAGGCGCTACGTAATTGTTTTTTGGTTTCAATTTTAGAGGATCTATATGTGTCCCATAATTGTGTATTCTCAGGAGATGATGTGTTCACGCCTGCCCTCTTTACCCTAGAGTGTAGCATTCTCTGCTTTCGAAGGGCTTTTCTAACGTCTTTATTGTACCACCTGGGGTCGCGATTTGCTTTAACGTATTTTATAGGTATGAAATCTACGATTCCTTTTTGCATGATATTGACAAATTCTGTCCAAGTTTCTTCCACGTTGACATGACTTAAGCGGGTTTTGAACTCGGGTAGTGAAGAGTTTAATTGATTGGCAAAAGATTCAAAGTCTGCTTTATGGTAATTATAAATTTTTCTTTTTGGTTTAACAATCTTTTTTATTGCTATGTCCAAATGGACATTAATTGCTTTATGGTCACTCAACCCCTCATCAGTTGATACACTAATAATACGTTCCGGCGTGTTTGTAAGAAATAGATCCAATATGTTCTTTCCACGGGTGGGCATGCGTACTGCTTGATGGAGGGAGTTTCTTTGAACCAATTTTATTATGGAATTGCAAGATTCGCGATCGCGGGTCCCAGATTTAACGATATTGCTGTCCCAATCTATACCAGGGAGATTAAAGTCGCCACCAATTATGTTTATGCTGTTATTATATTTACGTGTAAACTTGTGAATTTGATCGTTGAGGGTGTGAAGTGTTTTCAAATCTGAGTCTGGAGGTCTGTAGAAAGAGCATAAATTTATGTTGGGTTGATTGGTCCGTAGTAAGGTGCACCAAACACTTTCTATGTTATTATTTTCAAATGAAACTTGCCTGCTTTCAAAATGACTTTTAACCGCCACGAAAACCCCTCCTCCGGGTCTTGTATCTCTATCGTGTCGGTAAACTTTGAAATCTATTGGGAAAATTTCTTGGTCATTAATATCATTGCACAGCCAACTCTCTGTGCCTAATACTATATCAGCGGAATGAGTTTGGATTATGTGTTCTAGATCCGCTGATTTGTTCTTGAGACTTCTGCAATTTATAACAAATATAGTTAAATTATTTTGATGTTGAATAACGTCCTTATTAGTGCCTGACTGTAATTTAGGACGCCTTTGTGGGGAAGTGCGTGTCACATGTCTTTCTAAATCATTACCAGTGTTGTCAATGACTTTTATATTTTTATTAATAATATTATACGCGCTATCCCCAGATGTTATTGACCCACTAAGTGACCAGCCCTCTATCCTAAAAAAGGCCTACAGTGGTCGAGTATCCTATCCGCTACCTTACTCGCCGCTTCCGCCGTGTAATGGACCCCAGATCGGTTAAGGGGAGTCCTGCAAGATCGGAGGGTTGGTCTGAGGTCGACGAAGGAGGCTCCTATGTCCGAGCAAAATCTCGATAGTCTCTGGTTTATGCCTTCCACTCGGCTCCAAACCAGAGACCCGCGATCCTCCCTCGGAACGATGCTGCAGACCGTTAGTCCCAGCCGAACCCCCTCGACGCCCTGGACGCGCTTCACCTCGGAGCTCAGTTCCCTAAGGGAACGGAGGACCTCCTCGGATCCACGGTCCGTGACGTCGTTGGTGCCCACATGGGCCACGACCTGCAGCCTAGAGCACTTCGTGCCTTTGACCGCCGCCTCGATCGCCTTCGTCACCTGAGGGACTCCTCCGCCTGGTATACACCAGGCGGTCACCCGTTGATCGGCGCCTACGCGACGCGCCCTTTCCCTCAATGGGACCATTACACGACGGACATTCGAGCTACCTATTACTACAATTCCCTCCCTTCCCGTTCCCTGACGTCTTACCCTAGGCAGTGCCCTCGGAGTAGGGGTAGGGGCTGCAGGTACGGTGGTGCTGTCATCCGACAACACCTGGTACCTGTTGGAGACGGGGATGGTATCTGCCTCCGCAGAGTCCAATCCACGCCGCAGCGTTACCTTCCCCTTGCCCCGAGAGACAACCCTCCAATCGTCTGACCTACGGACGTGAGACACTCCCTCGTTGGGAGATGGGACACGGGGTAGGTCTCTAATCGCCCAGCCACGTGTAGCATTCGGACGAATCCGTGCACCCATATGGGCGTGGTGGGTTTTCGTATTCCCACCCCGAGCACCATCTCTCCTGAGGGGAGTCCTCCGGCCAGCGATCTCCGATCGAAGCTCCCGCACCATTCTCTCCAGCATGACAATACGGGCCCTTAAAGCCGCGCATTCGCCAGTGCCTTCGAGCATGGCAACAGGGGACCTAGATGAAGCCATCCTAATTAAACTACCGAGTTCCCAACGAAAGCTAACCTGTATACACTATGCTAAAATTTCTAAGAGGGGTTAGTTAAATTTAGCTCAATCAATAAGTTACGCTTTGTAAGTAAGTAAAGAAAGGAAAGAAAAAAGATGGTAAAGAAAATAAAACACTCACCGATAACCAATTAGATTCGACGGACAAAAACCACCGCAAGCCACTAAGAGTACCCACAAGGAATACTACCAAACTATTAAAAACTAATAACAAACAGCACAAAAACTAAATAAACTAACTATTTCACAAAATTAATGCTAACACTAAACTACACTTCACTAGGGAAGAACAAACACAGAAGTAACAGCAGGCACGCAGGTAGTCTCAGGTAGGGTCGAACCGGTTCTAGGGAGCGAGCTCGAGCACGTCTGTTCTCGGCAGAAGCCAGGCAGAGAATGGAACCGCAATATACCGCAAAACAACTAAAAAACTGCACCCCATGATGCAGCACGAAAGACATTCTACAACACGGAAGCCAGGACACAACAAGCAAGAAATTGAAACATCACTACCACATGAAAATGCACCACGAAACACTCTACCCCCAAAGAGTCTCTAATTGGCAGGGAATGCGACCCAACGTTGCAGGTAGCAGGAATTTGCCCCCGCCGAGAGGGACGAGGGATTGAAAGAAAAACTTAAAAACAGATGAACAGAACATGAATGAGGTCATTCGGAAAGAATGGGTTATTATAGCAAAACACATAAGGTTAGTGGAACAGCATGCATTTAAATACAACTAATTATCACTAAATATCACTCTCTGCCTGGCTTCTGCCGAGAACAGACGTGCTCGAGCTCGCTCCCTAGAACCGGTTCGACCCTACCTGAGACTACCTGCGTGCCTGCTGATACTTCTGTACCTCTGTGTTTGTTCTTCCCTAGTGAAGTGTAGTTTAGTGTTAGCTTTAATTTTGTGAAATAGTTAAGTTTATTTAGTTTTTGTGTTGCTTGTTATTAGTTTTTAATAGTTTGGTGGTATTCCTAGTGGGTACTCGTAGTGGCTTGCGGTGGTTTTTGTCCGTCGAATCTAATTGGTTATCGGTGAGTGCTTTATTTTCTTTACCATCTTTTTTCTTTCCTTTCTTTACTATCTTCCAAAGCGTAACTTATTGATTGAGGTAAATTTAACTAACCCCTCTTAGATATTTTAGCGTAGCGTATACAAGTTAGCTTTTGTTGGGAACTCGGTTGTTATTTAAGATGGCTTCATCTAGGTCCCCTGTTGCCATGCTCGAAGGCACTGGCGAATGCGCGGCTTTAAGGGCCCGTATTGTCATGCTGGAGAGAATGGTGCGGGAGCTTCGATCGGAGATCGCTGGCCGGAGGACTCCCCTCAGGAGAGACGGTGCTCGGGGTGGGAATACGAAAACCCGCCACGCCCATATGGGTGCACGGATTCGTCCGAATGCAACACGTGGCTGGGCGATTAGAGACCTACCCCGTGTCCCATCTCCCAACGAGGGAGTGTCTCACGTCCGTAGGTCGGACGATTGGAGGGTCGTCTCTCGGGGCAAGGGGAAGGTAACGCTGCGGCGTGGATTGGACTCTGCGGAGGCAGATACCATCCCCGTCTCCAACAGGTACCAGGTGCTGTCGGATGACAGCACCACCGTACCTGCAGCCCCTATCCCTACTCCGAGGGCACTGCCTAGGGTAAGACGTCAGGGAATGGGAAGGGAGGGAGTTGTAGTAATAGGTAGCTCGAATGTCCGTCGTGTAATGGTTCCATTGAGGGAAAGGGCGCGCCGCGTAGGCGCCGATCAACGGGTGACCGCCTGGTGTATACCAGGCGGAGGAGTCCCTCAGGTGACGAAGGCAATCGAGGCGGCGGTCAAAGGCACGAAGTGCTCTAGGCTGCAGGTCGTGGCCCATGTGGGCACCAACGACGTCACGGACCGTGGATCCGAGGAGGTCCTCCGTTCCCTTAGGGAACTGAGCTCCGAGGTGAAGCGCGTCCAGGGCTTCGAGGGGGTTCGGCTGGGACTAACGGTCTGCAGCATCGTTCCGAGGGAGGATCGCGGGTCTCTGGTTTGGAGCCGAGTGGAAGGCATAAACCAGAGACTATCGAGATTCTGCTCGGACATAGGAGCCTCCTTCGTCGACCTGAGGCCAACCCTCCGATGTTGCAGGACTCCCCTTAACCGATCTGGGGTCCATTACACGGCGGAAGCGGCGAGTAAGGTAGCGGATAGGATACTCGACCACTGTAGGCCTTTTTTAGGATAGAGGGCTGGTCACTTAGTGGGTCAGTAACATCTGGGGATAGCGCGTATAATATTATTAATAAAAATATAAAAGTCACCGACAAAACTGGCATTGATTTAGAAAGACATGTGACACGCACTTTCCCACAAAGGCGTCCTAAATTACGGTCAGGCACAAATAAGGACGTTATTCAACATCAAAGTAATTTAACTATACTTGTTAAAAATTTCAGAAGCCTCAAGAACAAATCAGCGGATCTAGAACACATAATCCAAACTCATTCCGCTGATATAGTATTAGGCACAGAGAGTTGGCTGTGCAATGACATAAATGACCAAGAAATTTTCCCAATAGATTTCAAAGTTTACCGACACGATAGAGATACAAGACCCGGAGGAGGGGTTTTCGTGGCAGTTAAAAGTCATTTTGAAAGCAGGCAAGTTTCATTTGAGAATAATAACATAGAAAGTGTTTGGTGCACCTTAATACGGACCAATCAACCCAACATAAATTTATGCTCTTTCTACAGACCTCCAGACTCAGATTTGAAAACACTTCACACCCTCAACGATCAAATTTACAATTTTACACGTAAATATAATAACAGCATAAACATAATTGGTGGCGACTTTAATCTCCCTGGTATAGATTGGGACAACAATATCGTTAAATCTGGGACCCACGATCGCGAATCTTGCAATTCCATGATAAAATTGGTTCAAAGAAACTCCCTCCATCAAGCAGTACGCATGCCCACCCGTGGAAAGAACATATTGGATCTATTTCTTACAAACACGCCTGAACGTATTATTAGTGTATCAACTGATGAGGGCTTGAGTGACCATAAAGCAATTAATGTCCACTTGTACATAGAAATAAAAAAGATCATTAAACCAAAAAGAAAAATTTATAATTACCATAAAGCAGACTTTGAATCCTTTGCCAATCAACTAAACTCTTCACTACCCGAGTTCAAAACCCGCTTAAGTCATATCAACGTGGAAGAAACTTGGACAGAATTTGTCAATATCATGCAAAAAGGAATCGTAGATTTCATACCTATAAAATACGTTAAAGCAAATCGCGACCCCAGGTGGTACAATAAAGACGTTAGAAAAGCCCTCCGAAAGCAGAGAATGCTACACTCTAGGGTAAAGAGGGCAGGCGTGAACACATCATCCCCTGAGGATAAACAATTATGGGACACATATAGATCCTCCAAAGTTGAAACCAAAACACAATTACGTAGCGCTTTACTGGACTTTAAACGCAAATTACTTTGCGAGCACTTGGACACTGACCCCAAAGCTTTCTGGTCATATGTTAGGGAAGTAAATGGGAGTAAACAAACCGTGGCTTGCTTAAGGGATTGTAGCAATATAATTCATACAGACAGTGAGGGTAAAGCTAACATCTTAAATTCATTCTTCCAAAGCGTTTTCTCGAATGATGTTGCCACCGCATATCTCCAAGAAACAATACATACTCCACCCATGGAAAAAATAACAGTGGACCAACAAGGAATTCTAAAATTGCTTAACGAGATTAAACCCAACAAATCCCCGGGTCTCGAAAATATACCAGCTAGGGTGATAAAACATTTAGCTCCAAACATTGCCCCGTACCTTGAATTTATATTTAACAAATCCCTCACAGAGTGCAAAGTACCTAAGATTTGGAAAACGCCTATTTTTAAAGGTGGTGACAGGGAGGATCCCAGTAATTACAGACCTATATCTCTCACTTCTATCTGTTGCAAAATCTTAGAGCACATAATTGTCAGTTCAATAATCTACATCTACATAATACCCCGCAAGCCGCCGCAAGGGCGTGTGGCGGGGGGTGTTAGGTCACCAACCGTAAAAAAGAAAAATACCACATGCAAAAAAAAAAACAACACGGAAAATTACACCCACAGCAGCGCACACACTCATGCAAAAATCCCTTCATCCAATACTCATGCAAACACATAAACCGCAAAACAACTAAAAAACTGCACCCCATGATGCAGCACGAAAGACATCCTACAACACGGAAGCCAGGACACAACAAGCAAGAAATTGAAACACCACATGAAAATGCACCACGAAACACTCTGCCCCCAAAGAGTCTTTAAAAGGCAGGGAATGCGACCCAACGTTGCAGGTAGCAGGAATTTCCCCCCGCGGAGAGGGACGAGGGATTGAAAGGGAAACTTAAAAACAGATGAACAGAACATGAATGAGGTCATTCGGGAAGAATGTGTTATTATAACAAAACACATAAGGTTAGTGGAAGAGCATGCATTTAAATACAACTAATTATTTTTTAGACGCTGAGGGTGGCAAGTGGAATTTTTGCTATCTATAACCCTGCAGTTGCTATCCCGTATTGTCCGTGGGAAGAAGGAGTCCTTGAGTCGGCTAGTTCTGGCATCTATTTCCCGAATTTTATATGCATGATCCAAGCGACTAATGTATGTAGGAGTACGAATAATTTGCGAGACCTCGGTGCTGAAACATGCGGATCTAAATTTATTTAATAATTTCAATCTTGCATTGAATCGTCTCTCAGCCAATGATTCCCACCCCAAATCCATGAGCATTTCGGTGACGCTTTGCGTTTTATCGTAGGAATTTTTTACAAAACGGGCTGCCCGGCGTTGAACCTTCTCAATTTCCCGAATGAGACCTTTTTCACTCGGATCCCACACGCTGCATGCGTATTCTAAATGAGGCCTTACAAGAGCGTGGTAACAACGTTCCTTGACCTTCGAGTCACTTTTGCCGACAATGCGTCTAATGAATCCCAATTTTTTATATGCTTGACCGCAGACTTTACGTATGTGAGTCCCCCAAGTTAAGTCTTTGGTGAATGTGACACCTAGGTATTTTACCGTATCAACTACTGCTAGGTCACCTCCAGCTAATTTGTAAGCAAATCCCGTTGATCTTTTAAAGAAATTTACCACTGAACATTTATTATAATTTAGAGTCAATCCCCAGTTAGAACACCATTTAGTAATGCAATCTAAATCCTGCTCTAGAATAAAACGATCCTCATCCTCAGATATCTCCCGATAGATCACCGTGTCATCCGCGAACATCCTAATTTTACTTTTCACTTCGCGGTTCAAATCGTTAACAAAAATCAAGAAAAGCAACGGCCCGATCACACTTCGCTGAGGTACCCCCGACGTGACTCGAACGCTGTCGGAACTAGCGCCATCAAGGACTACCCTCTGTTCCCGCTCCGAAAGAAAATCTTTAACCCAACTTATGGCGCCCTTGTTTATGCCCGCGACCTTTAATTTATGAATGAGTTTACCATGTGGGACCTTATCAAATGCCTTTTGAAAATCTAAGAAGATGGCATCCACTTGCCTACCTCTCTCACCCGATAAAAGTAAATCATGTGTAAATAATCCTAATTGGGTCTCGCAGGAGCGGGTTTTCCTGAATCCGTGTTGATTGTCACTTAAAAAGTTAATATTGTCAAGGTGTCTCATTATTGAACTGACAATTATGTGCTCTAAGATTTTGCAACAGATAGAAGTGAGAGATATAGGTCTGTAATTACTGGGATCCTCCCTGTCACCACTTTTAAAAATAGGCGTTATTTGCGCGGTTTTCCAAATCTTAGGTACTTTGCACTCTGTGAGGGATTTGTTGAATATAAATTCAAGGTACGGGGCAATGTTTGGAGCTAAATGTTTTATCACCCTAGCTGGTATATTTTCGGGACCCGGGGATTTGTTGGGTTTAATCTCGTTAAGCAATTTTAGAATTCCTTGTTGGTCCACTGTTATTTTTTCCATGGGTGGAGTAGGTATTGTTTCTTGGAGATATGCGGTGGCAACATCGTTCGAGAAAACGCTTTGGAAGAATGAATTTAAGATGTTAGCTTTACCCTCACTGTCTGTATGAATTATATTGCTACAATCCCTTAAGCAAGCCACGGTTTGTTTACTCCCATTTACTTCCCTAACATATGACCAGAAAGCTTTGGGGGTCAGTGTCCAAGTGCTCGCAAAGTACTTTGCGTTTGAAGTCCAGTAAAGCGCTACGTAATTGTGTTTTGGTTTCAATTTTGGAGGATCTATATGTGTCCCATAATTGTGTATTCTCAAGAGATGATGTGTTCACGCCTGCCCTCTTTACCCTAGAGTGTAGCATTCTCTGCTTTCGAAGGGCTTTTCTAACGTCTTTATTGTACCACCTGGGTTCGCGATTTGCTTTAACGTATTTTATAGGTATGAAATCTACGATTCCTTTTTGCATGATATTGACAAATTCTGTCCAAGTTTCTTCCACGTTGACATGACTTAAGCGGGTTTTGAACTCGGGTAGTGGAGAGTTTAATTGATTGGCAAAAGATTCAAAGTCTGCTTTATGGTAATTATAAATTTTTCTTTTTGGTTTAATGATCTTTTTTATTTCTATGTCCAAGTGGACATTAATTGCTTTATGGTCACTCAACCCCTCATCAGTTGATACACTAATAATACGTTCAGGCGTGTTTGTAAGAAATAGATCCAATATGTTTTTTCCACGGGTGGGCATGCGTACTGCTTGATGGAGGGAGTTTCTTTGAACCAATTTTATTATGGAATTGCAAGATTCGCGATCGCGGGTCCCAGATTTAACGATATTGTTGTCCCAATCTATACCAGGGAGATTAAAGTCGCCACCAATTATGTTTATGCTGTTATTATATTTACGTGTAAAATTGTAAATTTGATCGTTGAGGGTGTGAAGTGTTTTCAAATCTGAGTCTGGAGGTCTGTAGAAAGAGCATAAATTTATGTTGGGTTGATTGGTCCGTATTAAGGTGCACCAAACACTTTCTATGTTATTATTTTCAAATGAAACTTGCCTGCTTTCAAAATGACTTTTAACTGCCACGAAAACCCCTCCTCCGGGTCTTGTATCTCTATCGTGTCGGTAAACTTTGAAATCTATTGGGAAAATTTCTTGGTCGTTTATGTCATTGCACAGCCAACTCTCTGTGCCTAATACTATAATACTAATAATGAGACACCTTGACAATATTAACTTTTTAAGTGACAATCAACACGGTTTCAGGAAAACCCGCTCCTGCGAAACCCAATTAGGATTATTTACACATGATTTAGTTTTATCTGGTGAGAGAGGTAGGCAAGTGGATGCCATCTTCTTAGATTTTCAAAAGGCATTTGATAAGGTCCCACATGGTAAACTCATTCATAAATTAAAGGTCGCGGGCATAAACAAGGGCGCCATAAGTTGGGTTAAAGATTTTCTTTCGGAGCGGGAACAGAGGGTAGTCCTTGATGGCGCTAGTTCCGACAGCGTGCGATTCACGTCGGGGGTACCTCAGCGAAGTGTGATCGGGCCGTTGCTTTTCTTGATTTTTGTTAACGATTTGAACCGCGAAGTGAAAAGTAAAATTAGGATGTTCGCGGATGACACGGTGATCTATCGGGAGATATCTGGGGATGAGGATCGTTTTATTCTAGAGCAGGATTTAGGTTGCATTACTAAATGGTGTTCTAACTGGGGATTGACTCTAAATTATAATAAATGTTCAGTGGTAAATTTCTTTAAAAGATCAACGGGATTTGCTTACAAATTAGCTGGAGGTGACCTGGCAGTAGTTGATACGGTAAAATACCTAGGTGTCACATTCACTAAAGACTTAACTTGGGGGACTCACATACGTAAAGTCTGCGGTCAAGCATATAAAAAATTGGGATTCATTAGACGCATTGTCGGCAGAAGTGACTCGAAGGTCAAGGAACGTTGTTACCACGCTCTTGTAAGGCCTCATTTAGAATACGCATGCAGCGTGTGGGATCCGAGTGAAAAAGGCCTCATTCGGGAAATTGAGAAGGTTCAACGCCGGGCAGCCCGTTTTGTAAAAAATTCCTACGATAAAACGCAAAGCGTCACCGAAATGCTCATGGATTTGGGGTGGGAATCATTGGCTGAGAGACGATTCAATGCAAGATTGAAATTATTAAATAAATTTAGATCCGCATGTTTCAGCACCGAGGTCTCGCAAATTATTCTTACTCCTACATACATTGGTCGCTTGGATCATGCATATAAAATTCGGGAAATAGATGCCAGAACTAGCCGACTCAAGGACTCCTTCTTCCCACGGACAATACGGGATAGCAACTGCAGGGTTATAGATAGCAAAAATTCCACTTGCCACCCTCAGCGTCTAAAAAATAATTAGTTGTATTTAAATGCATGCTCTTCCACTAACCTTATGTGTTTTGTTATAATGACCCATTCTTCCCGAATGACCTCATTCATGTTCTGTTCATCTGTTTTTAAGTTTCCCTTTCAATCCCTCGTCCCTCTCCGCGGGGGGAAATTCCTGCTACCTGCAACGTTGGGTCGCATTCCCTTCCTTTTACTGTCTCTTTGGGGGGTAGAGTGTTTTGTGGTGCATTTTCATGTGGTAGTGGTGTTTCAATTTCTTGCTTGTTGTGTCCTGGCTTCCGTGTTGTAGGATGGCTTTCGTGCTGCATCATGGGGTGCAGTTTTTTAGTTGTTTTGCGGTATATGTGTTTGCATGAGTATTGGATGAAGGGATTTTTGCATGAGTGTGTGCGCTGCTGTGGGTGTAATTTTCCGTGTTGTTTTTTTTGCATGTGGTATTTTTCTTTTTTACGGTTGGTGACCTAACACCCCCCGCCACACGTCCTTGCGGCGGCTTGCGGGGTATTATGTAGATGTAGATGTAGATGATAACAATGGTCACAATCACAAACACCCAAGCGCTATGTGGAGGAAAACTCACCCAGGCGGGAATCGAACCCGGACCCTTAGAATGGCAGACGAGGACGTTAACCCGCCGCCACCGGGGTCGGCAATGGCGACATTCTGGGAAATTTAAGTTTTATATAATTATGTCATGTGTTCCCCAAATATATTTGTTCAATTAATTTTAATGCCTCATAAGAACTAAGTTATTATTATTACGGATTGCAATACTATCCAGCGTTCGCAAGGGGAGAAGGTAACGTTAAACCAATCAATATGTTAAAATTAAAGTTGCAAAAATAAATTTAATTTGAAAGGAACGAAAAATACAGTAATACAAATCAATAATTTTGTTGCATGATAATTGTTTAATAATAGTTTTTTTAAGTTCAACAGATTCAGGCTTGAGGTCGTGGAAGTTCATCATAATGAAATAAGGACAATTTGCCCTTTTCCACAGTTTAAACTGTGGAAAAGGGCAAATTGTCCTTATTTCAATAGTTTTTTTTGTGAAATGATGATGTTGTTTTAATAGGAGACCGGGTAGTTAAACTGTGGAAAAGTGCAAATTGTCCTTATTTCAATAGTTTTTTTTGTGAAATGATGATGTTGTTTTAATAGGAGACCGGGTAGTTTGGTTTATTATATAAAATACGACGAGGAATAACGGATATTTCAAGCATTGGATTGACATAAAGAAAGAAATCAATTTTCAGAATTTATTGAATTTTTAGCAAATAATATACAGGCATAACTATACAACGTAAATTAGTGCAACATTATATAAGCAAACATTTGAGTGCATTTGACTAAAATCTTTGATAATAGAATAAAAGCAAATGGCGCCGTAGTCCGCACATAGATTTAAAATAAACGGAGAAAGTAAAGGTGATGGTCACTTTGGGATTTATTTGCTCGCAATTTCTTTTCTTTCATTCTCTGGTGTTCCTTCCCCTTATCTCCACCCCGGCCGTCCCTTTTGTCCCACTCGGCGAGCTGTCATTGCCAAATCCCTAATCGAAGGAGGGGCGAGGAAGACGCATGGTGTTGTTCCAAACTGAATCTGGAAGGGTCCTTTCTCCGCCGCTCCCGCATTCCTACCACTCCCCACCACCCCCGGACCCCTTCCCCCCCCCTCGCACGCCCTTTCGACCCCAACCAAACTTTCCGCCACCCTCCCGCCGCGCCGACCCTCCCGCTCCCGCCAACTCTCCCGCTCCCACCCATGCGCATTCCTCCTCATCGCTGACCGCTCGCCGTATTCCCGCCAGCACTGGAACACCTTGCTCAACACTCCACCCACCCCAATTTCTCTCGCCTCCCTCCCCATCCATTCTTCCCTCCCCCTAAACTATTCCCACCTCCCTTCCAACCCGCACTTTCACTCCCTTCGCCCTCATCCTGTCCCCCCTCCTCCTGCCCCCCCTTTTGTTTTCTCAGCCCTCCCAACGCGCTCGCTGGACTCCCTTCGACGGGGGTCGGGGGTCCGGGGGGGGGGGGGGGGTTCGCGCGGAGCGGCGAGCCGCTTGGAATTGGGTTCTTGGGTCTGGTTGGCGGCGGATTTGAGGGTTGGGCCAAGGTGGGCAGGATTGGGGGGGGGGACGGAGGGAGGTTTGAGGGTTTCTGGAAGTGGGCTGTGGTCCCAGAAAAGTATTTATTGGTAACACAGGCACGAATACGGGGTGGTGGTTAAGGGAGTGTGGGGAAGAAGAGGAACGGGGCCGAAGGGAGAGGAGGGTTGGGATGAGGGCGAGGGTGGGAGGGGCGCGGATAACAGATATGAAAGGATGGTGGAGTTGGGAGGCGGTTTGGAGTCCGCGCGGTGTGCAGGGAGGGAAGAGAGTGAGAGGGGGGAGGAGATGGTGGCGGGGTGCTGTGGAGAAATGGGATTGAGCGGGAGGGAGGGAAAGGGAAGGAGCGAGAGGAGTCGGAGGAGAGGAAACGGAAGAGGAATAGATAAAGCGAAGAGGGATCTTGGGGGGGAGGGGGTTGCTGGAAGGGTGAGTTAAAGGGGAGAGGGCGCTCGGAATGAGGAGAAACGGGTAGGGAAGGGGGGGCGGAATGAAATGGACGGATGACCGGGACGCAGATTGCTCTCGTAGATTTCGAATGCAGGCTACGAGTGAAAAGGAAAGCGCTGCGAGGGGAAGAGGTGCACGGCGACAAGTAGTGGTGCTCGCTCCGAGATTGCGGGTTTCGAATGCGGCTGAAGCCTGAAGGGTACTAATATATTCATATTTTAAATAGAAAATCATTGCGATACTGGGAATGCGCGAAGATAATGGTTAGCCATGCTAATCAGGACTAATGGAGACACATGTAACAGAGATATACAATTGAGGAAATAGAATGCGCCCAAATATTTACGATCATTAACGAACTTTGAAAATAGAGAGAAAAAATTTTGAAAATATTAGCTCAAAATTAATTTTTTCGACACTAAAAGGTAAAGCATCGCTTTAAATATTTTATACCCGAGTAGAAGAAGGTACAAAATATAATTTCGTTTATTTATGCAAGAAGATAAATTGTATTCTGGTGAGTGTAAATAATAGAATTCGGAATACAACGATAATCTTAAAGAATGATTTAACATTAAACAGTTTTTTGTTGAATTCCAAAGAAACTGCGGGAGATACCGCAACAGTAACTTTTTAACGGAGTTATCCGCTAATGTGCATTTCAATGCAACAATTTCAGAGTGTAAAAATCATTCGCCTTGACTGGGATTTGAACCCAGTCAAGGCGAATGAGTTTTTTGTTGCTCTAAATAATAATTTTTAGAAACTTTTCTTTACAACATTATTCATGGAACATGAAGGAAAATATGATTAAAATTGTTAATCACCTTTCCAGTTTTTGATGAGAATGCTCAACACTCAAAAAGGAGTTTTCTTCTCATATTCTGGATTCTTAGTCAAATAGAGCCTCTGAACATCCGAAATGATGTTGCCTTGCAGGCGTTGCTGTTCGAAAAAAGAATAACTTCCGTGTGTATTTGAAAATAAAAATCTAATATCCCTTATGAAGGATAATGAAGGCTAAATGAAGGAATATGTGCCATAATAATTCTGCAAACAAATAGAAAGAGCTTTCCTTATTTGAGTAACTATGACGATATTATCTTCAAAAGTGAACCTCACCACTGTGACTATTGCCCGTATGGCATAGGAAAACTAACCAGTTAAAGACAAAGCTACTTTCTTTCAAAACTTAATATTTTTCTAATAAGTTCTATTAAAAAACAATACAGCGTTGTTAATAGTGTCTGCATAAAAATCTAAAAATTTTATCTTTTCATTATTATTTAATTCACGTCCTAAAAACTAGTAAACAAATCGACGCAAACTATCGTTTTTGGCATGTCTGCAAGATGTAAACTTTTAGAAAAGCCGGAAAAAACATCGATAAGTGGGTACCTTTTGCAAAATGATGAGGTATGCTTGTTAAATTCAGTGAACAGTAGAGTGGGCAGAGTGGAATGCAAATATTTAGCGCATGGTTAATGCCCCTTGAAACGTGATGGACCCGATGGAGGTATTTATTCCCTGTTCAATTCAACCTTTGAGCCCGGGCGACGGTGGCGTAACTTCACTTTGCGTAGAGCTCCTGCAATGCACTCTCGATTCACAGAGGATACGCTTCCGCTTCACTCCCCCCCTTCTTATTCTACCTCCCGGCAGCTATTTCCGCGTCCACATATTCCCAGGGATCATATTTCCTCTTCCCTTTCCGAGATCACTCAGAAAAACTGATATGTCCGAAAGGAGAGTGAGGAGATACCACGTGAAACCTATGCCTCCCCTTCACAACCGTTTTCGAAACTTTTCTCACTCCCAACTCCCGCCCATCTGCCCCCGAAAAAAAGATACACTGGCTACCTTATCCTTCCCCCGCCCCCCAAAAGTTTTCTCCCGGCTCCCCCACTTTCCTCTCAAGGCCTCATCCCGTTCTCCTCCAGGGCACCCTCTCTCTCTCTCTCTCTCTCTCTCTCTCTCTCTCTCTCTCTCTCTCTCTCTCCTTTCCTCCTTCACCCTCACTCTTTACCTCACCATAGCAAACCGTTGGCTTCCTCCCTCCTTTAATATCCACCCCCTTCCAACTCCCCCACCTCCCTTTCACCCCCGGCATATGAAATTATCTTCCGCCCTCCATCTCTCTCCCCCTCGCCCGCCTTAATTTTTCCTTTCCCTCTCGCCAACCTCGCCTCCGGGGGGAGCCGTCTTCCTCCCCCACTCGTAATTCGAGGAGTCCCTTCCCCGCTCTCGCCCATTCGCTGATTTTCTCAACCTTTCTCTCCTCTTATCCGACCCACTTTTCTAAATCTCTTCATGGGCCCATCGGCCAATGTGCCTCGCCGTCATAACCCATCTCTCCCACTTCAGCCCCTCAGTCCCACCCCCGGCGCCTCCCTCCCCCCCCACCCGCCGTATCCTTTTCATTTCCGCAGTGCGGTCAGCAGGGGCGGATGAGAAGGGGGAGCGGCGGGGGAGATGAGGGTGGGCGCGGCGCCGTTTCAAAGGGTGACTCAAAGAAAGGGCGAAGGGGTCCCGCTCCTCACCCTGAACTCATCCCGTCCCCACCCTCAAACCCCCCACCTCCTCCCCCTCCCCCCCAGCTAGAGCTTCGCTTTGTTGCTCCAGGGGCAGCGTTTGCTCTCTTGTCGTCCATCTCGCGGAATGGGACGCCAGAGCTTGTCTCTCACGTAGCTGCTCGATAAACCTGTTGTTTCTGAACACTTTCTCGGCGATGGAGGTGATTTTGTGGGCTCAGCGGATGACCCCGTGCAAATTTAATTGAGAGTTCTTTCACGCGAAACACAGCGAGGGATTTTCCTCTCCGAACGCGCTTCAGTTCGGAACAAAAACAGCAGTACATTTCCTTTCGACGGCGTTGGTGAAAATTCTGCGGAGATTGAAGCCCAAAGATAATAAGGCCGGGTTAATTTAACACCGGAGGATGGATGTAAAGAGATCCGGTGTTATCCAGAGCGTCCAGGGATATTGTTGACTTTCAGGGCGAGTCTCTGCGTGGATGGAATGGCACATCCAATGCAGCGTCTCTCGAACGGAAGAGAAGGGAGAGGCGGCAGTGTTATCATTAAGGATCGTGAGGTTTACAAGGGGAAGGGATGAAATGCGTGTAACGAGAATGGAGTATTTCTGGAATGGCATTTAATGAGGAGGAAAGTCATGTGGTTCCGGGGCCTCCGTGGCCCAAAAGGCAGGCGAGGCCGGCCGGCGATGAGCCTCGCGCACCGGAATACAAAGAGGCATTAAGGGAGGGAGAGGGAGTGAAGGGGGAATGGAATGAAGAGTGCCTGCCAAGGGAAAGTGGCGTCGGGAGGAGCGAGGGAAAGTTTATCCCAGTGGGGCGCCACTGTCTCCGATGGAAAAAAGAATATGAGAGGGTAGTGGGTGGCGTACGTGGCGCCAGCAACACGTGGGAGGGAAATAAACGCCGATACGAAACAATTAAGGCAACTACGTGCTTCCTATTCTGATGAAATAACTTGATACTTTTCGTTTTCTTCTCCTAGTTTTTTGAACGTGATTTATGTTGGAAATCTCATTCGGCTCAGTATTCGGTAGCGAGAGAGACAAGTAAGGAGTGGTGGTGTATGAGTAGCTAGCTTTTTGCATTGGAACGTAGTTGTATACATTATTCCCTAAACTTATTTCTTCTTCTGGCATTTTCTATTTCTCGATTAACTGTGTCAAAGAGTGGCAGGAAATGATACGCATTTGGCGATAATCTATAGCAAAAGCTAAACTGTGCTTACAAGATGAATTGCAATTATTGTTCGACATGCTTTCTGACTAATGGCACAACCTTATGTTAAATATCTCCAATAATCACAACATAATGATAGTATATATATATATATCAATTGTCATAAATACGTATGCTCTGTTGCTCAAAATTCACTAGAATGCGCCGTTCTATACTACAGCATCATTACTCTTGCTCTGAAAACAAAACTTCAGACAAATAACTACACCATAAACTTAAATCCTTTAAACAGAGTGACAACCATGGAAGACCTCTGCGTTTTAACCGACCAACAGGTAAATTACTCCGACGGCATTCATGCTGTAGAAAAAAGCAATGTCCCAAAGAGGCATTCTCTTCCACTTCACAGAAATTAAAGTTCCAGTAGCACTCCATTAGTAATTCTCAACCATTTTCCTTCCCATGGCATCATATTGCTCCCCAATTTGGTCCACCTCATCCCTAACTGATATAAAATCTCCCGTTATGAGAGTAAAAAGAAACATTACACTTTCACAATAAAGACTTAATCCTTCCACAATTAATAACTTTATTGTGGAAGTTTAAAGTTTCTTTTTACCCTCATAACGAAGGAACTCCACAAAGTTTAACCTGAAATTGTCATGTTAAAATACCCTCGATTGCATCTCTCACTTCTCTGCCAAAATAGTCAAACGCCGGGTCCCACAATTCCACAATATGTCCTCAAATGCTGCTCTGTCTTCTTTATCCATTTCTATTCCCCAAAGCCGTAGATTTAAGGCTGATTTAAAACTCCTCCACAACACACTAAACTCGACTATGGATTGCCCTGAACTGCTCTCTCTCTCTCTTCAACTTCAGGATACCAACCCGATCCACCCGCATCCACTCCCTACTCCATCTATGCCTATTCCTAGGATATCTCTCACGAAGCGCTCACCTTTCCTATTTCGCCTCTCCTCCTTTCTAAATTCACTCCCCCTCACACTCTCCATCCTTTTAATTTATCATGCAACAATTTCACCTCCCAAGCTTTATCCCACCTTTCAAAATATTAAATATTTCCCCTGTCCACGTTTCGGCTGTGGTTGTTTGTTGTTACGCTGCTATTATATTTTGCCCACTTTTTTATATTTTCACTGTAAATTGCTGCTACCGCTGTATGTGAATAATGTTTTAAATAAATAAATTAAGGTCACAACTCTACGCAAATGGCGAATGGAAATTGAAGCCCCCTGAAATGTCGGCTTTATCTCAACACATATACGCCACGGGTTGCCATTTTTTAGGCGAGATGAATGAGCACCGATGCTTGACGGAATTTCTTGAACTTTAGATTTCCAAGCGCTCGATAAATATGCTATGCTAACGTGAACTAGGTGAATGAATATGTGAACAAAAGCATTGACACTAAGTGCGACTCTGATTTTTAAATAAAAATCAATAATGATGAATATTGCTTTTGGAGAATTGCGTTAACAATAAATGTGAATCAACACGCCGCTCTAGAATACATAATGCACTTAATTTATTCCTTTTGTTGAAACAATATTTTCCTTCTCCATGCTAAAGTTATAACGCTTTGTTCGATGCGATTTCAGATTAAACTAGTGTAGACGGGGTTCGGAGTGTTATAAGCATGGTCCGGATTACCTAAATTTGTTAAACCTCACGATGAAAACCTCTTTGAAAAACGTCAGATTTTGAAATTAGTCATCAGAAAATATATATCATTACCACACGTCTAGGCAACGTTTCGCGTGAAATAATTGATTCAATTTCATGAATTCGGCTTTAGATATTATTTACAAAGGTATTACATCATCCTCTTATGCGTGTGTTTTCCAAGGATGCTGTATAGTTTTCATCAACAATTTCTAACATTAATTAAAAAAGTGCTTTCTTTAACTTACGTATATAATGTCTCCTCTTTCCTAGATTTGACTAATTAAGAACATTTTCAAGGCAGATTTTCAACCCAACTAATATTCGAGCTTTATTATTACTTCGTATTCTCTTTTACTGTTCCTCTGATTTCATTTCATATTTATGTAAATACCATTTGACACGTGTGTGCATATGAGACGCATATTGTCAGCTAAAAGAGAAAGAGTGACGCAAATTGTCCGTAATAAGGAGAAGAATTGTTCTTCTGCTCCAGGTCAGTATCTATCAGAATAAGATAAATGATACAGGAGGTTAAAGTTTTTTAGAATTCGATATATATTCATGTTTTAAAAATACTGCATATAGATTGGGATTGTCCTAAAAAAGATTCGATAGCAAAGACCGGGTGAAGGTGACCGTAGGTTAGTCGGAAGAGTTTATCTGAGGACAAGGAGCAGGTGAATAACCAATGTAAGGCCGTAGAGCAAACAAAACCTATCGCTGATCCATTACAAAAGAGTTTCACAGGACATAAAGAAGCACGGACTGACCACAGAAAATGCTCAGGCACGGAAGTGGGTGGATTTTGGCTATTAGATTCAGCTAATACTACCATTGAAACTGCTTTGATTGTGCCATTTAAGCAACAAAGTAAGAAAGGAAATTAAGATGGCAATTTTGACATGATGTTATGTTCAAATCTACAGCAATACCCTGCGAGCCACCAAAAAGGTGTGTGGCAGGGGGTGCAGGACCAGGAGGAAAGGGTACATCTACATCTACATAATACCCCGCAAGCCGCCGCAAGGGCGTGTGGCGGGGGGTGTTAGGTCACCAACCGTAAAAACGAAAAATACCACATGCAAAAAACAACACGGAAAATTACACCCCAGCAGCGCACACACTCATGCAAAACTCCCTCCATCCAATACTCATGCAAACACATACACCGCAAAACAACAAAAAACTGCACCCCAGGATACAGCACGAAAGCCATCCTAAAACACGCAAGCCAGGACACAACAAGCAAGAATGTGAAACATCACTACCACATGAAAATGCACCACAAAACACTCAACCCCCCAAAGAGACAGTAAAAGGAAGGGAATTCGACCCAACGTTGCAGGTAGCAGGAATTTCCCCCCGCCGGGAGGGAAGAGGGACTGAAAGGGAAACTTAAAAACAGATGAACAGAACACGAATGATATCATGCGGAAAGAATGGGTTATTATAACAAAACACATAAGGTTAGTGGAGGAGCATGCATTTAAGTAGAACTAATTATTTTTTAGACACTGAGGGTGGCAAGTGGAATTTTTACTATCTATAATCCTACAGTTGCTATCCCGTATTGTCCGTGGGAAGAAGGAGTCCTTGAGTCGGCTAGTCCTGGCATCTATTTCCCGAATTTTATATGCATGATCCAAGCGACCAATGTATGTAGGAGTACGAATAATCTGCGAGACCTCGGTGCTGAAACATGCGGATCTGAATTTATTTAATAATTTCAGTCTTGCATTGAATCGTCTCTCTTCTAATGATTCCCACCCCAAATCCATGAGCATTTCGGTAACGCTTTGCGTTTTATCGTAGGAATTTTTTACAAAACGGGCTGCCCGGCGTTGAACCTTCTCAATTTCCCGAATGAGACCTTTTTCACTCGGGTCCCACACGCTGCATGCGTATTCTAAATGAGGCCTTACAAGAGCGTGGTAACAACGTTCCTTGACCTTTGAGTCACTTTTGCCGACAATGCGTCTAATGAATCCCAATTTTTTATTTGCTTGACCGCAGACTTTACGTATGTGAGTCCCCCAAGTTAAGTCTTTAGTGAATGTGACACCTAGGTATTTTACCGTATCAACTACTGCTAGGTCACCTCCAGCTAATTTGTAAGCAAATCCCGTTGATCTTTTAAAGAAATTTACCACTGAACATTTATTATAATTTAGAGTCAATCCCCAGTTAGAACACCATTTAGTAATGCAATCTAAATCCTGCGCTAGAATAAAACGATCCTCATCCCCAGATATCTCCCGATAGATCACCGTGTCATCCGCAAACATCCTAATGTTACTTTTCACTTCGCGGTTCAAATCGTTAACAAAAATCAAGAAAAGTAACGGCCCGATCACACTTCCCTGAGGTACCCCCGACGTGACTCGAACGCTGTCGGAACTAGCGCCATCAAGGACTACCCTCTGTTCCCGCTCTGAAAGAAAATCTTTAACCCAACTTATGGCGCCCTTGTTTATACCCGCGACCTTTAATTTATGAATGAGTTTACCATGTGGGACCTTATCAAATGCCTTTTGAAAATCTAAGAAGATGGCATCCACTTGCCTACCTCTCTCACCAGATACAAGTAAATCATGTGTAAATAATCCTAATTGGGTTTCGCAGGAGCGGGTTTTCCTGAATCCGTGTTGATTGTCACTTAAAAAGTTAATGTTGTCAAGGTGTCTCATTATTGAACTGACAATTATGTGCTCTAATATTTTACAACAGATAGAAGTGAGAGATATAGGTCTGTAATTACTGGGATCCTCCCTGTCACCACTTTTAAAAATAGGCGTTATTTGCGCGGTTTTCCAAATCTTAGGTACTTTGCACTCTGTGAGGGATTTGTTAAATATAAATTCAAGGTACGGGGCAATGTTTGGAGCTAAATGTTTTATCACCCTAGCTGGTATATTTTCGGGACCCGGGGATTTGTTGGGTTTATCCTCATTAAGTAATTTTAGAATTCCTTGTTGGTCCACTGTTATTTTTTCCATGGGTGGAGTATGTATTGTTTCTTGGAGATATGCGGTGGCAACATCATTCGAGAAAACGCTTTGGAAGAATGAATTTAAGATGTTAGCTTTAACCTCGCTGTCTGTATGAATTACATTGCTACAATCCCTTAAGCAAGCCACGGTTTGTTTACTCCCATTTACTTCCCTAACATATGACCAGAAAGCTTTGGGGTCAGTGTCCAAGTGCTCGCAAAGTACTTTGCGTTTAAATTCCAGTAAGGCGCTACGTAATTGTTTTTTGGTTTCAATTTTAGAGGATCTATATGTGTCCCATAATTGTGTATTCTCAGGAGATGATGTGTTCACGCCTGCCCTCTTTACCCTAGAGTGTAGCATTCTCTGCTTTCGAAGGGCTTTTCTAACGTCTTTATTGTACCACCTGGGGTCGCGATTTGCTTTAACGTATTTTATAGGTATGAAATCTACGATTCCTTTTTGCATGATATTGACAAATTCTGTCCAAGTTTCTTCCACGTTGGCATGACTTAAGCGGGTTTTGAACTCGGGTAGTGAAGAGTTTAATTGATTGGCAAAAGATTCAAAGTCTGCTTTATGGTAATTATAAATTTTTCTTTTTGGTTTAACAATCTTTTTTATTGCTATGTCCAAATGGACATTAATTGCTTTATGGTCACTCAAGCCCTCATCAGTTGATACACTAATAATACGTTCCGGCGTGTTTGTAAGAAATAGATCCAATATGTTTTTTCCACGGGTGGGCATGCGTACTGCTTGATGGAGGGAGTTTCTTTGAACCAATTTTATCATGGAATTGCAAGATTCGCGATCGCGGGTCCCAGATTTAACGATATTGCTGTCCCAATCTATACCAGGGAGGTTAAAGTCGCCACCAATTATGTTTATGCTGTTATTATATTTACGTGTAAACTTGTGAATTTGATCGTTGAGGGTGTGAAGTGTTTTCAAATCTGAGTCTGGAGGTCTGTAGAAAGAGCATAAATTTATGTTGGGTTGATTGGTCCGTAGTAAGGTGCACCAAACACTTTCTATGTTATTATTTTCAAATGAAACTTGCCTGCTTTCAAAATGACTTTTAACTGCCACGAAAACCCCTCCTCCGGGTCTTGTATCTCTATCGTGTCGGTAAACTTTGAAATCTATTGGGAAAATTTCTTGGTCATTAATATCATTGCACAGCCAACTCTCTGTGCCTAATACTATATCAGCGGAATGAGTTTGGATTATATGTTCTAGATCCGCTGATTTGTTCTTGAGGCTTCTGCAATTTATAACAAGTATAGTTAAATTATTTTGATGTTGAATAACGTCCTTATTAGTGTCTGACTGTAATTTAGGACGCCTTTGTGGGGAAGTGCGTGTCACATGTCTTTCTAAATCATTGCCAGTGTTGTCAATGACTTTTATATTTTTATTAATAATATTATACGCGCTATCCCCAGATGTTATTGACCCACTAAGTGTCCTGCTCTCTATCCTAAAAAAGGCCTACAGTGGTCGAGTATCCTATCCGCTACCTTACTCGCCGCTTCCGCCGTGTAATGGACCCCAGATCGGTTAAGGGGAGTCCTGCAAGATCGGAGGGTTGGTCTGAGGTCGACGAAGGAGGCTCCTATGTCCGAGCAGAATCTCGATAGTCTCTGGTTTATGCCTTCCACTCGGCTCCAAACCAGAGACCCGCGATCCTCCCTCGGAACGATGCTGCAGACCGTTAGTCCCAGCCGAACCCCCTCGACGCCCTGGACGCGCTTCACCTCGGAGCTCAGTTCCCTAAGGGAACGGAGGACCTCCTCGGATCCACGGTCCGTGACGTCGTTGGTGCCCACATGGGCCACGACCTGCAGCCTAGAGCACTTCGTGCCTTTGACCGCCGCCTCGATCGCCTTCGTCACCTGAGGGACTCCTCCGCCTGGTATACACCAGGCGGTCACCCGTTGATCGGCGCCTACGCGGCGCGCCCTCTCCCTCAATGGGACAATTACACGACGGACATTCGAGCTACCTATTACTACAATTCCCTCCCTTCCCGTTCCCTGACGTCTTACCCTAGGCAGTGCCCTCGGAGTAGGGGTAGGGGCTGCAGGTACGGTGGTGCTGTCATCCGACAACACCTGGTACCTGTTGGAGACGGGGATGGTATCTGCCTCCGCAGAGTCCAATCCACGCCGCAGCGTTACCTTCCCCTTGCCCCGAGAGACAACCCTCCAATCGTCTGACCTACGGACGTGAGACACTCCCTCGTTGGGAGATGGGACACGGGGTAGGTCTCTAATCGCCCAGCCACGTGTAGCATTCGGACGAATCCGTGCACGCATATGGGCGTGGCGGGTTTTCGTATTCCCACCCCGAGCACCATCTCTCCTGAGGGGAGTCCTCCGGCCAGCGATCACCGATCGAAGCTCCCGCACCATTCTCTCCAGCATGACAATACGGGCCCTTAAAGCCGCGCATTCGCCAGTGCCTTCGAGCATGGCAACAGGGGACCTAGATGAAGCCATCCTAATTAAACTACTGAGTTCCCACTAAAAGCTAACCTGTATACACTATGCTAAAATTTCTAAGAGGGGTTAGTTAAATTTAGCTCAATCAATAAGTTACGCTTTGTAAGTAAGTAAAGAAAGGAAAGAAAAAAGATGGTAAAGAAAATAAAACACTCACCGATAACCAATTAGATTCGACGGACAAAAACCACCGCAAGCCACTAAGAGTACCCACAAGGAATACCACCAAACTATTAAAAACTAATAACAAACAGCACAAAAACTAAATAAACTAACTATTTCACAAAATTAAAGCTAACACTAAACTACACTTCACTAGGGAAGAACAAACACAGAAGTAACAGCAGGCACGCAGGTAGTCTCAGGTAGGGTCGAACCGGTTCTAGGGAGCGAGCTCGAGCACGTCTGTTCTCGGCAGAAGCCAGGCAGAGAATGAATGAAAGGGTAAGGGAAGAGGGGGTTACGGTTTTTCAAATGGATGTAGGAAGGTGGGGGGAACCTGCCAAATATACATATAAATAAATAAATATATATATATATATATATTTATGTGTGTGTGTGTGTTTGTATAACCATGCACAGTCCCTGCCTTGTAGCTTAATACTTATTGTGTCGAACTGACTCCTGGGGGATTTCGATTACAAGCATTCTGGTCTCTTATTGTTCTCGGAAAAAATGACCATTTAAACCTGTCAGTCTTCAGTCAATCTCTCTAATCTTATATTCGTGATCCCTCCGCCCGTAATACGTTGGGGTTCGTATTATGTTCTTGATGTCATCGGAAAAGGACCCATCTTTAAATGTTTTAAATAAGTTTAATCTATATTGCAAAAACCGCTGTTTAAGGGAATCCCAGCCTAAATTTTCCAGCAAAGTAGTTACGCTACTGCGTTGGTTATAACCATTTTTGACAAACCTAGCCCCCCTCCGCTGAACTCGATCCAATTCCGAAATTATATTTATTTCTTGAGGATGCCATATACCGGCAGCATACTCTAGGTGGAGCCTGACTAGGGCAAAAAAACATCGCCCCTTCACTTTTTTGCCGCATTTACCTAGAACTCTTTTTACAAATACCATTTTTTTTTTGTTGAAGGACTAAACCAACCCAAATAGGTTGATTTAGTTCTTAAACCTCAAAAAGTAAGTATTTATTGAAGCATTTGTTACTATTTATCCCGTTGCTCAAAGCATGGTTCACCGCGGAGTCAGATTAAAATATCAACACAGGAAGATGAAATGATTTGAAAAACTCAATCAAAGAAGAACAAACCGTGAGTAAAAAACTGACACCAGGTGCCTCTGTCTGCGCACGTAACTATCAGAATAGAAAGAAAGAAAACACAGCAATTCCACATTTACACTTTATTCAGACGACCATGGTTTCACCACTGCGTGGCATCTTCAGGTGAAGGCATACATAGTAGAGGGCGGGTATATATACACACAACTAGTTAGTGGTGAAACCATGGTCGTCTGAATAAAGTGTAAATGTGGAATTGCTGTGTTTTCTTTCTTTCTATACGATGGAAAAATTCCACAGAGTAACGGCTAAAACAGTCTCTTATAACCATGAGAACTTGAGAAAAGAGAAGAAATTACAAGAACTCAAAAAAAAAAGAAATGGAAGGCCTGTAACTTTTACTACAATTAAAAAAGCAGGTCATGCGAGGTTCTACGAAGACTAATACAGAATGAACAGATAGCTACTGCAATTGAATCAACGACAGGTTAAGGAATGGAAACACCGAAGCAATTGTACATTGGAACTAGGGAGAGTCACTTAGGGGAATGAAAAACTAGGTAAAACATCATCAGAGTAGGAAATACGGTTACAAAACTTGCTTAACAAGAGTCTTCTCTTTTTCAAGCAGTTTGTATATGAGGATTGATGTAGTAGGATGCGAAGTTAAGCCATATGCATTCTGAGAAATTTCCTGAAATCAGAACTTGTCGTCCTTCTTTATATGAATAACAAAATGTGTGCCCTGGCTAGGTGTGCAGGATAAGTCGTGATTTGTGTGTTTAAACAGTCTTCCAAGAAAAATATTTTCGATCAAAATTGAAGTGCTCCTAATTGAAAGAAAATAAATAGTGATATAATAGGTCCACGAGAGACGAGAAGAGATCCAGTATCAAATTTACGACCTCTGCTGGAAGAAAAGTGCAAAATTGGTACCAAACTTTCCCATTGTAATATAATAATACCTTATTAAATCATAAATATTATGCTCATAAGTCTACAAAAAGCAGTGGATATTGTTCACTTGAGAAGAAACCTTTGACTTTTGAAGAGACTTTTGTCATCATTTTATAAGGATTTTCTGGGCCAATTGGGAAATCCATCTTAAGTACAATATGAAGTGCCATAAAAAGTTTGAACTGCTCATTATTTCTTCTTAGGTAAAATGGGTTGGCTTAATTTAGCAGTTTTTCTCTCAAAAAGGCTTGAAATAGGAAAAATTGTGAGACCGGTTGTCAATTTGTACCACATTTGGATAAGGTAGTAATTTAAAGATTTCTTAAAAGTATATCTCATTAGTATAAGATTATGCCATTCAAAACAAAAACGCGCAGTTTCAATGGCCATGCGTTCTACATTCATGCCGTTATATAGGCCTATGATATGAATAATATCTTGGCGTACACAATTCTTTAACGTCTGTAAACTTAAAATACATTTTCTCATGTGCATACAAATTTATTGTTAGTTTTCAGGTGGTCCTAGGAGAAGGTGCTTAGTCGCACAATACACCCTCATCATTTTCACAAGTTGATGAATTCAAAATTCGAATTGAATTATTGAGAAGTATGTTAACCAAATAGAATTTGACTTAAATCATACATATCTATCAGAGTTAATTTCGATTAATGAAATTGATAATTCCAATTTTTGCAAATTTGTACCTGATGATGCTGCAAGTCGGTGAAATGCGTTGTACCGTATAATAAAATCTGCGGAAAAGTACGAGTCTTTCTTTCTATTTTAATAATGGATGATAATTCCCGTATGTTTCCAAAAATGTTTTTTAAACATGCTTACTTTTTCACAAGTAGTCAATTGATATAAATAATCAGATGAGCATATAAAGCAAATTTTGCATGTATATTTGGTTATTTAGAATAATAGAGAAACCTCGACTGGTTAAGGATTCATTCATCTGAAGATATTAATCTATATAAGAGGTGAGACTCTTTGTCTCTGGGGTCAGATAAGATGGATGCAAGTAGAGTGGGATGTTGTTCCTTTCCATATTTGGTCGGGATTCGACTTCTAAAGTAAATACCGAAGGGACGACACGAGAACTACTTTAAATAAATCCTTACCGAGCATGTTCAAAAGTATTATTTACCCTTGAAGGTGATCAACTATTATTACATTGATGTAAAGGGGAAAAAATGACCTCAAATGCATATATTCCAGGACACAATATTGTTTTAATGGCCATTGCATTACAGTCTTCTTTTCCCGAACCCTTGCGTCTGCCTGCCAGGCCCGCTGGATGTCGTCTAGGCCCGCATGTTATCTCGCCTCCGGCCGGGGGCGCCCTCCTTCCCTTGCGCACTCACTTTATCTCCAGTCTGTCGTAAACCAGGCTGTGCGATTTACGACACTCGACTTTCCCCTTTCTTAACTCGGACGGAACTTTTTCTCCCGTTATTTTCTCAGTCAAAATCCACAAGAAAAATATACCATAACATCATTGCTCTGCACCTCAAATTGTAAACCTTCCTCGTGCCAATGATTATTGACCATTGTAAAAATTCTTCTCCAAACTTTAAAGTCTTTATAATTTCTTTGGATGGATTACTTTACATTTCCCAATCGCCTATATTTAAATGAAAAATCTCTTTCCTGTTTAGGTTGCCTACTCTTATGATTGCATGCCTACAAGTCTACTATCCATCTCCATAACTCGTGGATAACGTGAGTGCGGATGGATTTAAGCCTGCTTCTCGCAATAAAACTCTTTTGACATGAGTAATTTTTGCGTTTTCGTGTCGATTATGACCTTGATACCACGTCACGCGCAGAAATGCCCATCTCAGGGAAACACCTCGTATTCATTCATGGCTCTTCTTCTTCCATCGCCTCTCCTCTTCGTCCCAAAAGCAGCCAAAGTTGCTCCACTGTTTACGTTACATAAGATTAATTTGAGATGAAGGACTGAGGCACGCCGAGTATGAAACGTTTCAGGCGGTTGGATACTTTTGTCGAAACTGGGCTTTTCGGAGTTGAGTGAGAAGCTTTCGGCGGAGGGGAAAGTGAAAAGGGGATTGAGTTTATTAATTACTTGACCATTCGAAGGGAGGATGACTAATTTGTTTGCGTTACCCGGTGGCTTCTCGCCATCTTGTCAGCTCCGTCACGTAACTCGGCAATCAAAGCTTTAGCTACAAGTGCTTGCGAGTGTGTGGGCTTGGAAACAAACTCGTCGTCATTTTTATTTAACGTGTGATTTAAAAGTCAATAAACTTCGGAGCAGTGTGTGTCCACGGTAGACTTTTTTATTTTCTTCACCTGAGTTTTGTATAAGCTTTCATCCTACGAACCCGAGGCTTAACCTTCAATGAAAAACTCAGAAAATTAAAATCACTTCAGTGCCTCATTAGTATAATATAGTTATCCGTCTGTGAACACGGCTACTGTTATACTATGAATATTACTCTTGGTTGACTCCGCAGGTTCTTGCGTACGCTCGTCTCCACAGAAAAATCAAGAGCAATGCTATATCAGAGTCTTTAACATTTTTTGCTCCAACGCATCATGAATTTCAAGCACAGCTAAAATTATATGCTAGATAATTTAGCACGAGGCAATTTTGCATGTTGGTGCTCCGTTGAGCATTATACTATATATCGTAGTTCCGATCTCCTTTACGATCTACGATTCGTTGCTCTTTAATCTTTGCTATCCTTTCCGCTGGCATTCCGTGCACCGAGTTGCAAACATTCATTTCAAACATGATTTACTCAATACGTAAGGTAGTGCGAAATCTGAATAGTTTACTCATCTAGTTTACAAGTACGTACAGGTTATTTCATGTATTTCCCCCAAAATAAATATCGGCGAATGAAGAAATTTTCCACAAAAAGCAATTATTACATTACAATAGATAAACCAAGCAGTACGCTTAATTAAATAAAGATATACGGTTCATAGATAAGCGGGCATAGGAAGTAATTAGATTGAAAATCATCTCCTCGTTAACATAATCGAAGCAGAGGGACCTTGGCTCTCCTTTGAGGATGCAGAATTGGCAAAGATAGATCATTTCGGGTATTCAAACCACCTCGAGTCGGTCGACCCCTCACTCGAAAAACTTTCTGCGATGTCAAATGATATTTGACTGGCCTCGATGGGATGGCGACCTCTTCTCTCTTGAGAGGCGGTGATTGTGGTTAAGACACTGATGGGGAAGCTTAGAATATTTTGGCGTGGGAAGGCCGAAGCTCACATTTTGTGTCAGAAAAGAGAAAAGAAATATCGTGTTTTTCATGAGCAAAGTATAACTTTGTAACCTAAGTTGTTTTTATTTGATTCGGTCGGGAGGATTTACATTAGCCTAGAGAATATTAAAATATTCAGTCCAACTGTTTGGTCAAAGCAGAAGGCATGACGAACTTTTGGCTAATCTCAGGGTTATTGACGTAAAATTCACGATTGTACTTCAAGGTTCAGTATTTATCTCAAATTATGGTAAACAAAAAATTATTTACCTACTTCGGTGTGGCAGCAATCGGGTGAAGCAATCGTTTTGTCATCAGGTATCGTGAGCCTTGAAAGGGTGAAATGGTTGGTGAGTGTCTTTCGGTATGGGAAGTGGGTGGAAGGGGGGGGGGTTAGGAATGAATTGTACTGCCTCTGGGTTGGCTTATGCTCAGTTGATCGGTCATGCATTGGTGTGGATAGGGAATTAGAGCGAGTTTTATGAGGGGCCTCGGGGGAATTGGGCGAGCGAATCCTGCGGACGGCTCCTTGGACGGGAGGGCATGCTGGTCTGCCTACACTCCGCTATCGAAATTCTTCTGGACGTGAATGTTTCCATAAAGTTCTGGTTAACTGAAGTCAAATTTTCAGTCAATGTGTTCCAGGGTGACTAAAAATTTAGCCTACCGGGGCTAGTTGCTCATTTCTCTACGATTATGATTATTACCACCCACGGCGTATTTAAATAGCTGCCCATACACAATTGACTCAATTTTATCGAATGGTTGCATTGCCAAAAAAATTATATTTTAAATGGATAATTAAATGGAAATCGGTATCAAATATGCAATGATATAAAGGCTGCATTATCATTGAAAACGGAGTCCAAACAAGTTAATTATACACCCTTATCTTATCCTAGTCTAATTCTATTGAAGTTAAGTTTGTAAGTATTGACATTAAGGCATATATAAATCATACCAAAAAGATCTGGGTGTATATTTGTAATTTTAGAATGAAATGTAGTGAGTGCAAAGGCACAAGAAGTAGCGGAGGGATATTTAAATTTACTCATATTATACTCGATATTATAATATGTATATTTATGCCAGTACCTAGGTAAAAATATGAAATATTTTTATTCTATTCGAAATATTAGAGCGCATTAAAGGTTACATACAATTATTCGTAAAAAGAAAGGTAGCCAAGGAATTTGGTTTCAAACGAAGACTTCAAGTTGACAATAAACTTAAAAAAATAATCATAATTAGTGCATAGCGTTTTATAAGTATGTTAGAAGTTTATATAACTCTGCAAAGCCTTTTATATTAAGAAATTTTGGCAATCACTTCAACGTTTCTCTCCATTAATTAAGTTTTTTTAATTAAGTCGTAATGTATGGGTGCTATGGCGACCTTTTTGTTGTCAGATGAAATGTTCCCGAGGCAGACTTTAAGCTCGCTCTGTTTCAGCGTTTCCTCATCTCTACTACACCGCCGTTTTTTGCTATCCTACTCTCTCTCTCTATCTCTCTCTCTCTATCTCTCTCTCTCACTATCCCCCTCCCCAAGATATGCTCTTCTTTTTTACACTGGTCCATGACGTCCCTTAATCATGTAGCACCGTCTCTCATCCTCTCTTCGCCGCCTTCTCTTCCTCCCTCCTCTCTCTTCCCTTCTCTGCCCACTTAACATTAATTCCCGGCTAAGAATTTTTCCCTCTCAACACGCTCATCAAATTTTATCTCATTTATGTTGCCTAACCTTAGCGTTTACCTCTGTCTCCATCCGTGTACATGATTCATATTTAATGACTATCCCTGACCCGTGATAAATATATCCGTTATACTTAGTACTCCCTTTATAATTAATACTCAATAAGATAAAAAATTAACACATTTTTACCCGGAATCATTGTTTTCGCAATTATCTTATGTATACTTTGTATTTATTGCCTGGATGGCACAGAATGAATTGAATGTCGATCATATGTAGTGGTATCATGGAATGAGTTCAACTGTAATTTGATCGTTACATTCGTCTCACGGCTAGCTTTTCCATTTTCAGGCATAACAATATTTTGTATGCTTCTTTTTTATTCTTGATTTCCCTGTAATCTGTCATCTTTTTCATTCGACAACTGTTTTCATTACAATTTTTTGTCCACAATTTTGTTCATTTGTAAAATTTCATTTTTGGGTCATTTAAATTGTTGTATTTATTTGGTTTCCATTACCTTACGTCCATATACATTACCACGTATTTGTCATCCCTTCGTAATTTTTAATAGTTTAACTCTGCATTTGGGGGTTTGAAATTTTTTTTCTTTAAAAAGACCTCGAATTTCTTCCCTCTTTCACTCGCACTGCAACCAGTCTGTCCTTCAAAATTTCACCTTTGCTTTTCTTCCTCAAGTTTTTGATCTTCATCATTTTTAATGAGGACATTTCATATTTATTTTCTTTTATTAAATAATTTTTCCAGAACCTCATTGAACCATACTCTCGCGTGGGGAATATACAATCTGCAGGCATCATTTCACAATTAGTGTTCTCCACAAGTTGGAGCTCCCACCTTCGAGACAAATATCATTATTGGTGACATATTTTCTTATTGACTCCATATTTACTCTATTTCTGTCATAATTCCTTTCTTATTTAGACTTCCACGCTATAATTATTTCCAGTTTCCTGTCCCACCTCCTTCTCTTCTTCCAATTCTGTCACTCATGTCTCCTAAGCGCTCTCGGATAGCGGAGGGGGGACACGTTTTGGCGGCGGGAAGAAGAGAGGAAAAGAAAGGAGAGAGGAAAAGTAATTTACTGGACATATCACATACTTCCAATAAAATCGCTACTAACGTCAACCTTTCCGTTATTTTTCGACAGAAAAACTGAAATGGACAAAAATAGTTAAAATGTATTCAACTTGTTGAAAATTAAAAGAAACGCATAACTAAACAATGTTAATTGATAAAATCCATGTTTCATGTTTATACAAGTGCTATGGGAATAACTGATCGTAGCACTTTTCCACTTGATAAAAATATTTTTATTTACGACCGGGTTTCGATGTATTACATCATCGATGCATTACAACAGGTCCTGATGATGATGTAATACATCGAAACTCGGTCGTAAATAAAAATATTTTTATCAAGTGGAAAAGTGCTACGATCAGTTATTCATTATGTTCGACTTCCACCACATCACGCCTGAAGCTACTCAATTTAAGTGCTATGGGCTTCAAATAAAATTTTACTTCACATCTCTATGCTAAATCTTGCCATATTTACGAAGATAATTTTTTATTTTGGCGTATGACATTATGCCATGATTAATTTTTGTGAAATTGGACAATTTCTCAAATAAATAACATGCAACATGAACAAGTAGAGTATGTATTACGTTCATTTTAGCCTCAGTTATGGTGATTATGGCATATTCTGTGATCTATATGGTGAAACAATTCCGTTTAAAATGATGCAGAAGTTGAAAGTATTGACATTTGACGTGGAACAGAATAAAAGCATCACGTAGGGCGTTAAAAAAATAAAATGAGGCTTATAATCGAAACTTAAATGAAAATGGAATGGATTCAGAATGTGAACGTGATTTAGAACTAGGCTTTATCAGCTTTATTACCAAGTGATGATGATGAGATAAGGAGGGAGAAATTTATGATTGAAGGGAGGGGAGGGGAGTGTAGGGCGACATGGGTGGGGGGTAGAAAGGGAGGAGGAAATGAGTGAAAGAGGGCGCAGGGAGAAGAAAGCGCTTTCACGGGGAAAGACAGTTGAGAGTCTGGAGGCGTGGGAGGGTGGGGGAAGAGGACGCAAGAAGGTCGTAAAATGCGGGAGTTTAGCGCCGAGGGAGGGAGGGGGAGAGGGGGGGGGAGAGAGAGAGAGAGAGAAAGAGAGAGAGAGAAAGAGAGAGAGAGAGATAGGAGAGCTCAAGTGGTGGCTGGAGAGAGGCTGGTCGTATATATCTCCCATGCATATTTTTTCCTCCTCTCTTCATATGCTCAAAGAGGAGGAGGAGGAGGTGGGAGGGATTCTTATCCCGAGAGTGGTACCGGCGGCAGCACTTCATGTGTTCTCTTTGATTTCCCGGCTATCAGCGGGAGTTTACCCGGCGTGAAACGATCACCCGATTGGTGAATTTTAACACGCCTTTGTTCCTGGTCTACGAATGGATGACTTTTCAATTTCAATTACGTTTAACTAGTCAGGGTTTCAGTGTCATCTTAGAAATGTGAAGGCCGTGCGAAGTTTAACTTTAAAAGGAAGTGTTTTCAAATTCTGCAGTATGTTTGAAAACAGGTTCTGCCGTCAACGATTATTTAGGATACACGCCACGTCAAAGACATTCCTTTGTTCAGAGTTACACGGCTATTGTACTGCATTTTTACTACATAAATATGTGTGATGCTGCCTGAAGAGATATGGAAAGATGGGGCAGCGCAGGTGCTTTTAGTAAAGGAAATAATTTTCCTGAAAACGAATATAAAGCTCTTCTGCTGTTCGAGAGTTGGCGGTATGAATGAATCCCCTATTTTTATCCACGTTATGGTAATTCCTTGGGAAATCTGATGGCGTTTTGCACTTATGAAATTCGCATGTTTTGGTACAGAACTCCTCCTAAGCTCACCAAGCAAAGGATTTTCCCCTCCCTTTAATGATGTGCTCTAATCTTTTTCCACCCTTAATAATTCAATCTTGATTGCATATAGCCCAACTATTTACTCCTATGCTTCCGATGTTAGATAACCTTGTAATGTTGAATAGTTCCCATTCACATTTTTTCAAATCTTTTAGGGGTTGTTTTAATAAAAAATCCAATTCCCTTTTGGGTTTAGGTCTAGGGTGGAAGAGAATTGGAAACGGTTGGATAACTTTCAATTTAATTATTTGATAAAAAAATCATAATTGGCAAGCATAAATTAATACATTATTATATTTACATGTTTATATTTATTATAATTTAAATGAGGGTTGATTATTTGAATGAATTAACATCAGATTTTTGATCATTTTAAAGGCATGTATAGTAAAAGGTTGATATTGAAATGTTTACGATACACATTTATTTTACCCGTATTGCATCCACATACGATACCATAACATACATCATTTTAACCCTATATATATATATATATATATATATATATATATATATATATATATATATACATATATATTTTTTTAAGGTAATCTACCGGTTAAGGTAGGTTTTTGGATGGACACAACTACCAAACAAATATTTTATTACTCCTAACAAAACACAAAATCCATCATCCTACTCTATATCAGGTCCCTCTTCATCTCTGAGTACTTTCTTCCTCCCTTCATCCCGTCCAACATCCCTATCCTGTTCCTTCCCTTTCCTCTTTTGCCCAACATTCTACCCTCTATCACAGTCTTCAACATCCCACTGCCGGTCAACACCCCCTTCATCCACTTTTCCTGCCTCCATAGGATTGCTCCCAACAAACCCCTCTCTTCGCCCACCATACCAAGTACTTCCTCATTTGTTTTCTTCTCTGTCCATTTCACCTCCATTCTTCTCCACACCCGCATTTCAAAAGCCTCCAATCTACGTCTATCCTCCTGCATATATATATATATATATATATATATATATATATATATATATATATATATATATATATATATATATATATATATATATATATATATATATATATCATGTTTGTGAAACTATGGGCAATTAGAAATAAAATGCTTCGCTCCGCAATCCAGCGATGACCGCTGTAGGCAACTAAAAGGTTAGAAAAGGAAATGAACAAACATTCTCCTCAAGTTCTTATTTAGAATTTGACTCAAGGCTAGGCAAAGAACCCTTCAAAGCAAATGAAACACGAAATTCGCGCCTTATTTGGCCTTTTCACTAATGTTTCGGTGGCCCTTTGCATTGTGCGTGGAGAGGAAATAGCGAAGAGGCGCTCACGTGGACTGGCTGGTTGGTTGGCCATTAAACATCCCGCAATGCTCGTACGACCAGTTTAAGACAGTCGCTCCATTTCGATTACGATCGCACAATTTCCGCGCTCGTTATTGATTTATCCAATCGTCCCTGTTGCGGGACGCTGAAGTTGGACTGGGAGACAGGGAAGATACGGACGCGGAATGAGGGGGGTCGGGTCTGGGAGTGCGTTCCTAACGCGCGGATAGGGGCGCAGGACGGGGGGCGGGGTGGCAGGCAGGCCGGCCGGCTCGGGGGGGGGGGAGGTCCCAAAATTTGAACTCCCCTCCTTCCACCTCTCTTTTTCCATTATCTCCCCCTCCTCCAATTCTCTCCATCCAAACGTCCTTATCTTTAATTCCATCACCCTCGATTCTATCTTCCCCAGTGTGATACCCTCCAGTTTTTCTTCATTCTAATTCTCATTTTGGAATTCGGAAGCCACTCGCTTTCTTCTCTCCATATTCTCCATTATCTCCCTCGGTCTGTCTTCCTCTCTCTAACCGATTTTTAATTCTGCCTCCGCTTTTTTTATAGCCACGGTTCCCTTCCATAAATTTCCATTTACTTTTCGATTTCGTTCTCTTTCAGAGGTTCAGTGCCATTTGTTCCCTTCAAAAAGATTTGTTCCTTTCGGACTGATCTCGTGTTTGAAAAATATATTATACGCTGTAATCACATATTTGTGCCGTTTATCCGATTTTTTATAACTGAGGAATTTAATATTTTCTGCCTTCATAAATAATTCGTCATTATTATTTTTTCTTATTATTTCCCCGCGGTACGAATTCATTTATTTTTATGATCATGTTCGAATTAATAAATGCATAGTTTTCAGGAGAATTGGATTGAGTGTAATGTTTGGTAAGAAAAGATGAGGTACGTGGTAGTAGAACTTATGGATGCTTATGGAATGATGATGATGATGGAACTTATACTTCACTTTTACCATCTGTAGCCACCAAAAATAGATAACATGTCTAATAATAATTAAGTACTTGCAATCGGAATGGGGAAAACAATCTACCATTGATAAAATTATAAATATGATACTATGAAATGAGAAGTAACTGCAATTTGTTCATACAGACTTTGTACTCTTCCCGAGGTTCTTAGAAAACTGTTACATTTTTGGAGATTGTGCGGTTTTTCTTTTGTTGTAAGCGATTTAAATACATTTTTGGTTTTCTAAGTACTTGGGCGAAATTTTAACTTGAATAATTAAAGCTGTTGGCAGGAATTAAGACAGAATGCTTTTTCTGAGATTAAAATTATTGAATTACTCGGTCAAAGGTTACTGAACTTGCAGAAATGATCGCAAAATATAATTTCCGCTTATAGTTTATATTACATTTTCAAATTCTTGTCAGCAAAGAAATTAAATGTCCGCAAGAGTTTTGTAGAGGTGAAGAGGATTCTTCGAGATAAACCTCTCATTGAAATTCTAGGAGTATGTTTGATTAGATCTCCGCCTCTTCTCACCACCGGCCATCTCCGGAAGCTCAATGGCTCTTATTGATACTAAAGAGAAATGAAACTGTATAATGATATTTTACTTTCACCAATTTGTTATCGAGTTATGTCGTAATTTTCTAGTTGAAAGACGGAAAACTCCCCACTACTTATTTCCCCCAGTAAATAATTTCCCTCTATCTTTCTCCCGACTCTCCCTTGACTCGCAAATTTTTTAGCTTGTGGGGTTAAATAGCCTCTAACAACTAATCCCAGCCGTTTATACTTTCATCTTGAAAATGACGACGAAACATTCAATAAAATCATTACAAGCAAAGTAAGCTATAGAAGAATACAAAGTTTCATTCCCATATTATTTCATTATGAAAATATTCAACAGTATAAAGCCGTAATCCATCCATCACTTACCAATTCCCATAGTTTGAGTCTTTTCGTGGGAAGTCTTCATCTGCTTTATCCCCCAGCCTCCCTAACCACCGCCTACCAGTCGGGTTATCAGGTTTTCTCATCTCTACTCTGCCTTCTCATCTGCAATACTCTCGTCGCATTTTTCCTTGTAACTTACCTGCCTGCCCTCGATGTGACCCGTCCCGTAAAAGCGCCCCTTCCCATGCCACGGCGCCTTTCGATTCCGTCTCTTTTTTTCTTTCACCTTCCCGCACACCTCTCCATAAAATCTTCCTCCACTCACACTCCCGTTCCTTCCTCATCCACGCCCCTTCACCCTACAACTCACCCTTCCCCCCCTCATTTCCCCCTTCCAACCTTCCCCCCTCTCTCCGTGTCAGTTCGATGATATTTTGCGCCCTTGCGCCCCGCTGTTGTTACTTCGTTAGTGCTGCCACCTGGGCGGGATCTCACTCCGTCTTTAAATGTAAATACGAGTCTCGTTTACTTTCTTCTTCCACCATTCCTCCAGATCCCCCCGTCGCCCCGTTACTTCTCCTCCGCACCTCAAACACACCTCTCTCTCTCTCTCTGCTCTCTGTCCGCCTCCCGCCATACCCTCCCGCCCGCGCGGCCCTTCCTTCAAACCGCCTCCACAACCCCCGATCCGCCCCAAAGTCTCTCCCTCCCTTTTGCTAACTTCCAACCATCTCGGGGTGCCTTCCCCCCCCCCAAGCAACCCCTTCCTCCTCCCCGCTCCCCGTTGCCTTCCGGCCCACCCTCCCTCCCCCTTGCTCCTCTCCCGCCCCCCACTCCCCCATCCTCTCCCCTTACCTCCGGCGTTTCTTGTTTTCGCTCCCACACACACTCACCCCCTGCCCATCCCCCACGCTCCCCCTCTCTCTATTTGCTGCGGAAGAAGTTGTGATTTCCGGGTGGCCCCGAGGCGAGCGCCGAAAGGTTTGCGCGCAAGTGAGAGCAAATGCTGCGAGGGCCCGGGAAGGGGTCGGGAGTGTGTGGGGGGGACGGAACCCCCCCCCCCCTCTTCCACCCAGTGGAGGGGGGAATGAGGGAGGGATGGGCCCACGTGAATCTAGATACATGTATATGTAATGTATACACGCTTGTCAGGGGCGGGGGCGGGGCTAGTACGCATGCGCACGTGCTCGGAGCAATGGGAACATTGGTTGCTCGATGATCAGAGTCAGTCAGGATTTTGATGCAAAATAAAAATATGTAGAATGGAATCTGAAAGCATTTATAGCTAAAATGTTTTAACGTCAAATGTAATTGCTAACATATGCATACATTTATGAATTAATCCGGAATATTATGCTATTTATGCTCGTTTTGAATATTCATTAGCATTTAATGTATTTAAGAATTGAAGAGTAATTAAATTACGATGCCATCTGGTTATGGGGAGTGGCGAATGCCCGCCCTTTCTCTGTTGATCGCTTCACTCGCGTCTACTATCTCTGAATGCCTAAGCTAATGATCGATCACGGGGTTCGTCGTTGCATTTTCTTACCCCACATGCTTCCCACATAAGGAGTATCCCCCATGCCCACATAAGGAGTATCTTCCGATGTAGTTTTCTTGTAAACGTTACTGAATAGTTATGCAAATCATAAATCGATCTGAAGCTTTAGTAATTATTAATTTCGCTAAAAATAGATGTAATTAACTACTGTATACTATACGGGTTAATCTGTTTGGGAGTTAAATGTGATTTTGCATTGTTTACGTATGTTCTATAAAGTTAGCATAATCTTAAGACGACGGCATTTGGTCCTACGACAACTTTATGTGGCTTCACTGTCAAAGATAAACGGAATATGATCGGCTTTTATGCATTTTGTCATGTATTATTTGATGAGTGAATTATTTTTTTGTCTTCTCAGACCCATTATGCGACATTATATTTTAGTACGTACTAGGTTTACTTGTGTGATGGTCCATTGTATGTTCATTGCCAAATTCTTTCACCTTCCAACTAGAGTAATCTCTGTATTGTGCTTGCATTTGTCTTGGAAGTTTTGCTGCCATCCGGAACCTTTTAGTCATCCTCCGTTTCTAATTGATATTAACCGAATATTAAATCTCAGGGACAATTTAATCAAGATGATCGAGGGAGAAATATCTCTTAATATACCCTTCGATAAAAATTAATCGAATGGAATACATGGACATGAATTTAAATGCTAGAAGTTATATATGCGATTGTTTCTGGCTCAACTTTGTGGAATTTCATGTTCATTAAATGAAAAACGCAATCTATTTTTCCACTGTTCTCCAAGAGCAGTGGAAAGTGCATTGCGTTCTTCATTTAATGAGCTAGAAATTATCGTGGCGATCAAAGAGAAATATTTGGAGTAGATTGAATCGAATCTGGACGTACAGGTATGCAATTAAACCTAAGCCTGTCTAAGGATAACAAAGGAAAATTCCCGTATGTTTCAATTTCTCTCTAACTATCCATTATTTCAAAGTAGAGAAAGGGTTGTCAGAGGGCAGACGTAACTCACATTCATTGAATGAATGAATGTTAGTCTGTAGAGATAATATGATCTCATTCGAGCAAATGGAAGGACGGTTTGATGGTCATACAGTTGCGGTTGTAATTGAAATACGCGGTGACACTTTGCCGAGAAAGGAGGTTTTGCGCTGGGGTCCCTATCTACATTATTGTAATTTGTTGCCACGTCCGCGGTTTACGGGTATTCGCGCTCTTGCGAAGCATTCATTCGACGAGAGGGTGTGGAAAGAGGATGAAGGGGAGGGAGGGACCAGTTGAGGGAGCTTATAGTATAACACACACTCAATGGCAGTGCTCGGGTCCTCGTTTGAGATCGGGGAGAAGCAATTTCTAAAGCGAAGACTATTCAGGCCTGAGGAGAAACGGGGAAGACGGAAATACTTCCTCGCCGAAATTCACCGCGATAACTGAAAGCCTCTCCCAGGTGTTGTTGAAGTATAATACTCAAATAGTATTTCATGTGTGCGCACGCATCATTAGAATCTTAAGCAGTCGTAAAACTTGGACGCCATTTAACCCCGCCCGTAATGCAGCGTGCAGCACCAATCGGCAACAATTACGTAGGCCCCTGCTTTTCGCGACTTGCCCGCTCTCCAAGATCCAGGTAAATAGCATTCCTGAAATTGCTATTTTAGGAGGGATGATGATGTTGCAGCGTGGAGAACAGAAAGGGAGCGCATTGGAGTGGAGGTATGAGGAGTGAGGGAAACCCTTCACCAGTCTGCTCTCATGGGAATAGGTCAAGGGATAGAGCTTTCACGAGGTGAAATTCTGGTTACAGGAAAAGCGCATCCTTTGGATTTTTTATTGAATTACTCCCAAGGCATTACAATGCAAATCAATCAAATTTAATGACTAAATTTGATTAATTTGCATCGCCCGAGTGATGAACTCAGGACATGCCGGCTTGCATTCGAACGTTCTACTCGCTGGAACGCTCTGCAATTTTCCACTTGACAACACATTGTGGTGAAGTACTTAATCATCCAAAGGGAAAAGACGGAGCGAATCTGAACCGGGCGTTTGTCAAGAAAAATAAGCGCACTGCCATTGTACCCTCTCGTCAACTTAAAAAATGCATGCCTGATCAGCCCTGCAAATCTCCACGGATCGCTTTCAATGGCTTTGATCCACATTCACAATGATTTAGCCGGAGGTTGACTTTGCAAGTGAGGGTAGAACTCAATCCAGAACTAATCCTGCAGGATTGAAAAAATCTCACGTTAACCGATTAGGAGAGCCGATTCCTTTCCCTTTGCCCAGTTGAACACCCCACGAGTCTCCAGCAACCTAAATTTCTCGCTGCTGGAATCGTTAACGGGGATGTCCAAGGGAGTTTAAGCACGGCGTCCTCAGGGAGGAAGCCTAACTTTCCAAGCAGCAGTCTACCAAGGCGCCCTTCTCTCAATATCGTACATACGTGTAATATTTCGTATTTTCGAAGATGATCCCCATTCACCAGTGCAAATCTCAGAACTTTCAGTGAGTAAGGTGTTGTTCGAAAGAGCCATTCGTAGACTCGCAGTGAACTTGTTTTTCTTTCACAACAACCAATTTAAATTCATAATAAACTGCAAAAAATTAAATGCGCCGGGGAATAGTCATTAACAATGTTATTACGGTGGAATTAGCAGCATTGTCTAGTGCGTGACGACAGCGTATAAGCAGCCATTAATTACTATTTATTGATTCAAGTATAATATAGGCAACCTTAATTTGAGTTGTGCAATGTTGTGTTCAGTGAATTTCACATTTTTGATATGAAACAGTTTATATCCCGAAGACATGTCGTTGGAGAATCATCACACAGGTAGACTAGTGTTGCGTAATATCACTTACCGTAACCAAAATCGATACGTAATGGGGAGTTCGATTCCGGGTCCGAAGAGAGTCCGGGTTCTTTGCGCTTTATTGATGAAGTTTCTCGTACGTTTTCGCTAATTGTATGCAAAAGGAAAAGACAACGTTTTATACGTATTTTGTCGATTGCTAATGTAATCTATCATTTTTTCATTTGGCTTGAAAATGCCTTTAGAGTCGATTGTGGGGCTTCAATAGCGGCAGTATATACTAGGGCTTCTCAAACTTTCCCACTCGCGGTACCTTTTAAATTGAAAACCGTTTAGGTGACCTCCCTTTTGTAAACATATAAAATACGGATACAAATGAAAACGCTTAAGTATAATGAATCATAAATAAAATCCCTTCAAAAGATTTTTTTTCCATACATAGCATGTTATCAAAGAGGAAGGGACATTTGCGTGCTAGTAAGATGGATTTACTTGTTTATTTTTCCCAAATTAAATAAACTTTGGCCGAATAATTGATGGTACAGTGCACCGGGATTCTTCGCCATTCTACACATTTGACTAGCAACTTGACTGTTTAATGGTAAAAGCTGAAGTTGCAAGGCAGTAAATTATGGCAGGTGCTCGGTCATGTTGAAATAGTTAACCCTGGTAATACGAGTGGGAACCATGTTAATTGGGGGGAGGGGAGCTCCCCGATCGATGGCAGTAAATGTACTGCCTGTGACATTGTATGTACCTTAACGTCTGCCACAAATCGAGTTAAGAGTACCCACCATGTGCTTATACCCCAATGAGAATTACACATTTGTAATTCTCATTTTTGAGAAGTTCATCTAATTTCAGATGTGTCTTTCCAAAGGGCAAATAAATTCTTTATTTATACTTCATTTTTACCCATAACTCTAACATACAAATGAAAATTTCATAGAAGCAAGTGAAAGAGATCGGGAGTTGAAATCAACCTAATCGTCCAGAATGAGTCGAAATGTTTTTTTAAAATTACTGTTTCACACATTTGGTGACTACCAATAACTGTCAGCATTCATGGCACTCACTCACTCCCTCAATTCCTGACACCTCCATTAAATTTCAATCACTTGCGAGATTATATACCAATCACTTCATAAATGACCATCATCCATGTCCATTATTTAACATCAAAGGGACATTCATCGAAATTTTCAAGCCTGATTGAATTAATTGTAAATGCAGAGAAGATTCCTAAATCAAGTCGGTGCTCGTTGACGTTTTTGAACGCTAAGTTTCGAATGGCAATTCACGCCATAGCACTTGCTCGCCACGATTTTTCTTGAGAAACACAAACTCCTAATCCGAAACGGTGACCATCTACGTGATTCTGGCTGTGTGTGTGTGTGGGCGAAGGGTTTTTGCGCATCCTACGTCCCATTTACGTGCTTTGGAATGTGTACTCGTTGTTTGGTTATGAGGTTGAAGTGCTCTTTAGTTGCGGCATCTCCCGCAGTTTCCTTGATATTTGTCAAAGTATAAACAGCTTAAGTGTTTAAAGTTGCCTTTGACCTCGTGGACTGTGGCGCGTCGCGCACGACTACGAATGCCTGTGACATTGTATGTACCGGTATTTCGTCACAACATCTTGTTCCTTTAAAGCCCCCGAAATTTCAGCGTTTAAGAGGACGCCTCGATAGCAGGACGTGCTCGTGTTTACCGAGTGTCTGATTTCGCCGGCGTCCGAGGCGTCGGTCGCCGGGTTTTGGACAGCGGCACTGCAGGACTCCCTCGGAAATCGAGGTTCCGATCGTTTTTTGTTTCGAGCGGCGTTTGACCGCCCAGTTCCTCAAGAAGCGTGGGGTTTGACGCTCGACTTCTTTTTCCGCCGAGAAGGCTGTGCTTTCGTTTTGTTTACTGGTTCAAGATTGACCTTGACTCCTGGTGAAGACCTTAGGCTCCTTTTGTTTGCTACCGCCGGGTGCTTGTGGCTGGGAGGCAGCGTTCGTGAGTGTTCTATTTCCCTTTAAAGTGCTCGTTCTTTTGTTGCGCTTTCCTTCTTCATGCTAGTGTGCTGAATTTGATTTCTTTAAACGGCTGTGCGCCGCTTAAACACACTTGCATGGCAATTTGACGAGAAAGCAAAGCCCCCTACCCCGTTGGAAGCCACCTCTTCACGTTAGAGTCGCTGGGCCTCACACCCGAAGAGATAGTGGCGATCCGAATTGGATACAATCGCCATTTGATATTCCTGAAGTTGGCAACCGAAGCTACAATGACTAGGATTTTAGACAATACTCCGCGGAAACTACAGTTTCCGTCCTTAAGTGACCAGAGGACGACAATAACAATTGACGAGACTTCCGGCAGCCAGTGTAATGTCAGGGTTCTTTGTCTCCCCGTGGGGACCCCGTTGGAAGACATAAAAGGCTAGCTCCAACGCTTTGGTAAAATCCATCTCTCGTGGGAGAAAAGGTGGGAGGGAGACAAGATGGTGCGGGTGCTTACTGGCACCAGGGTTGTGCGAATGACGGTCGAGAGGAATATCCCCTCGTACCTCCACATCGGTGGCAACCGGGCCACCATAATCTATCTATCATCTGCGCCGCACTTGCGCCCGCTGTAACCAAGAAGGCCACGAGCGCAAGACCTGCCCTCGGAACCAGGGAGGTGAGAGCTATGTGGAGGCAATGACGATGCCCTCCAACCCTAACGCCGCCGTGGAGATGGACGAGCCCGAAGTGGCTGTAGAGGAGAGAGCGCGGTCGCTTTTACTAATCGAGGGTGCGGCCCCGGCTGCTCCCGTCGGTCTCCCGCATCTCCTTTCAATTGGAGGGAAATTTCAGCGGGAACGAAAATCGCCAACAGAAGAAAGGGATCCGAAAAAGAAGAGTATAGACGACCCCGAGCTCCTGGTCTCGAATACCGATCTACAACTAGCTCACGTACCTACCACCTCGCCTAATATCACATGACCTTCCACCCCCGTCTCCGTGCACTCGTCAAATAAGGAGGGATGGTCTTCGCCACCCCTCCCCCCGCTCACGCCATCGACGCCCTCGCTACGCAATCCTTGCATCACGGTTTCAAACACCCCGAGCACCTCTGCTGACAGGTGAGGAGGATGCATCTGATTGCGATGTTTTCCCGTCCCCAACAGCTCATCCCTCGACCCCTTCATCATCGACTATAAAGGAAGCGTCACCGACCCCGGAAGTCGTCACACATACAAGTTTCCCAAAGTCAAAAATCCCTGTAACCCCATCGTCTTTCCCCATTGGTGACAGCCAAGGTGTCGACGATCTTCCCAGCGCTTCTCTAGATACGGACCACAAGCAACTATCTCCCCTGATTTTTCCCGACCATAACCCTTCGGCAGATGAGCCCCAGTCCGCCACTCATAGCCTCCCCGAGGCTACCTCCTGCCCCTTGGCGGCCCCCAAGCGGTGCTCCATCGAAGAAGGCCCCCTGTGGAACGCTGCCGAATTACCCACTCTACGTGGAGACCACGGCTGGCTCTTCCTCTTCGGACGAGGCCGGAGGGGAGGGATGCGGCGAGATGCCGCGTCCTCGCTCGTCGACACGTTGGACGAGGCGTCCCGGGAAACGGCGATGCACTCGTCGCCCGGGGTAGAGTCGCGACCGGAGCGACGCTAGCCACGATCGGAATTCTGGTAAGTGAAATCTGGTAGCCACCCGGTGCCGGACACACTTCGTCCATCGTTGAAGAGTTGTATTTTGCTGAATGACTGATTGCATCGATAATTTCAACCCTGCCATTGATATTTTACTGCAATGCATAATTTTCCATTGCTAGCTAAAATCTTTCTTCTAATATCTGTGGACCTTGTCTTCCTTTCTATTTTCTTTCTAAATGTTAATGGTCAAATGTATGTGTGTGCGTCTGTATGCATATGTTATTGTGTGTGCGTGCGCGTGTGCATATGTGCGTATGCATGTACAAGTGTACAGGGTCGCACCCAAAAGTGGTAGGACTGATTTTTTTACAAGAATTTTATTGACGATATACTTACATCGACTTAATAATCTTCAAAGTATGCTCCTTGAGCTGCTACACACTTAGTATAACGTTGCTCCCATTCCCCGTACGCCCGCTGGAAATTTTCTTTGGGGATGCCGTTGATGACCCTCGTCGAAGCCTCTTGAACGGCCTCTATCGAGTCAAAACGTCGTCCCTTGAGCTGTCTTTTCATCAGGGGGAAGAAGAAGAAGTCCGGTGGTACCAGATCGGGAGAATAGGGCGGGTGCGGCAACGTGGCAACGTCGTATTTGGCCAGGAGCTGTCTGGCGACGAGCGCGCCATGGCACGGCGCGTTGTCATGATGAAGCACATGGCCAAATCCTGTGAAATAATGCGTTGGACGTTGGATGCAGACAGTCCCAACTGGTCTGCAATTTCTTCACTGGTTAAGTGTCGGTCTGTGTTCAGCAGTGTCCTCACTCTGTCCACATTCGTGTCGGTTCTTGCCGTCGACGGCCGTCCGGCGATGGTCGTCTTAAACGAGCTCCCTACCCTCTTTAAACAACTTGTGCCACTCAAATACTGTGGAACGGCTTAAGGCAGTGTCCCCATAAGCCTGCTTGATCATATCGAGGGTCTCAGTTGCCGTCTTCCCGAGTTTCGCACAAATCTTCACGGAAGAACGTTGCTCTAAATTCAGATTCATTTTGTTTTTCGACGCGGACAAAAAACTTGCTTTACTAAAAACGGTGTCCTCACTCAACGACAGCCCGCAGGTGACTGAGGTTGGTGTTGGTCTGTTGCCAAGAGCCCCCTCCACCTTACCCTGCCAGGCAGACGCCCCTCCACCGCTCCGTTCGCGCCAGAGAAAATCAGTCCTACCACTTTTGGGTGCGACCTTGTATATGTATGTGGTATATGTATTAGGTATGTATCCATGTATACACTTATATTAAAGAAAAACATGATGTACCCATAATCTGTGACCTGATATTATGCATGATGCAAACAAACTCTGTAATATTCTGAACCGAATAAAATAATTTAGATCATAGCTTAACTGGCTAAAGCACTCGACCGAACATTGAGGGATCCGGGTTTGAATCTCGGTCAAGGCGAGACCATCGTTCCAAAATGATTGCCATTCTGGAACCATTCCTTATCATGTATTCCTTTTTATTCTTGGGAATAAAATAAGTCTGGCAGTGCCACATCGGGACTGGAGGGCACTTTCACCTGGGTCCAAGAGATCACGCGAGATTTCCACACGCGCAGCCTCCTTGTATTCCGACAGCACTTTGGGTATCATCCCTTGGCGCACACACCTTTCTCATGGGTACATACTCCGTACGAATGCGTGGTACTACAGTTTTCGGAATATTGCACTCTTCTGCTGACATTCTCACAATCAGGCGTCGATCGGTAGTGAGCATGTCTCTCACTTCTTACACATTTTCGTCACACTGTGTCGTTGACGGACGTCCAGGGCGTTCCGCGTCGTCAACTCTCCTCCTCTTCCACCCTCCCCTATTCCGGGAATAAAATAAGGGAGAGGGGGACCCAAAAGTAACGAGAATACGGCTGCGTAGGGGAACGAGAGGAGGGGGAAGCCTTTCTTCGGCTGGTCATACGTCAGGCTTACGCCTCCTGCGTCAGTATGCGCAGCGCCGTCGCTGTGACTGGATCGGTCCGTCCGTGAGAGCTGTTTCAGTCAAACAATCTTTTTCATTTCGGCGAAAAACGTGATGGCGGATTATCAAGAGCAACGCGCTGCAGTGAAATTTTGTTTCCTGTTGGGGAAATCGGCCGCGGAAACTATTGTAATGCTCAAGACTACTTATGGGGAAGCTGCCCTAAGTAAAACCAGAGTCTACGAGTGATTTACACGTTTTAAAAATGGTGAAATGTCAACTGAAGACCAACCCCGATCAGGCCGCCCTTCAACATCAAGAACTGACGAAAACGTCGACAAAATCAATGCCCTCATTCGTGAAGACCGTCGCAGAACCATTGGTCAACTCTGTGAGATGTCTGGAAGGTCATGGAGTTCAATTCAGAGGATTCAATCAGAAGATTTGCATATGAAAAGGGTTGTAGCCAAATTTTTCCCTCACCACCTCACTAACGAGCAAAGGGAGCGTCGAGTTCAGGCATGTTTTGAGCTTCAAAATCAGCTCGAAGAGGACCCTGATTATTTTTCAAAGATTTTCAGAACACTGGTGATGAATCGTGGTGCTATGGATACGATCCTGAAGCGAAGCTGCAATCAAGCCAATGGAAGACAGCTTGCTCTCCTCGTCCAAAAACAGCTTGCCAAGTGAAATCGAAAATCACGAAAGTGCTCATTTGTTTCTTCGATTGCAGAGGTAATCATATGGATATATGATTTTGTGGTTATTGCATGCGGTTTTTTTTTCTTTTTCTTTTCTAAATTACGGGTGGCGTCCTAACACCCCCCGCCACACGCCCTTGCGGCGGCTTGCGGGGTATTAAGTAGATGTAGATGTAGAGGTATTGTGCACTCGGAGGTCGTTCCCCCAGGTCAAACTGTCCACCAGAAGTTTTGCCTGGAGGTTTTGAAGAGACTGAGGGAGAGTATCCGGAAGAAAAGAGCAGATCGCTGGCACACAGGCGACTGGTTCCTCCATCATGACAACGCGCCGGCTCATGCCGTCCTCTCCGTGATGCCGTTTAAGACAAAAAACGGCATGACATCGATTTTCCACCCCACCCCCCTACTCACTGGATTTAGCTCCCTGTGACTTCGTTTTGTCCCCCAGACTCCAAAGGAACATGAAGGGAAAGCGTTTTGTCACTGTGGAGGAGGTAAAGCAAAAATCGCTAGAAGGCCTAAAGGACATCCCGATAAATGAATTTCAGAAATGTTTCGAACAATGGAAGCATCGTTTGGAGAAGGGCATTATGGTCGATGGGGAATACTCTGAAGGTAATGTAAATATACTGAGAACTAAAGAATCTATAACAACATTCCGGTTATTATTTTTGGGTCCCCCCTCGTATATTGTGCTAGTGGAACAACCATGCTTTTGGGACATTGCTTTATATCCCGAACCCGATTTTCTGAGCTTTATCGCGTATCGTTGCTCCGTGGAACGTGGCATCGTGAATTCGTGATGCGACCCTTGAACAGGAGACCAGTCACGCAGCGATCAGCGCACTGTAACGGCTCGCAGGCAACCGATGGGGGTCGCATTACTTCCTAAAGGCCTTACATCACCTTTCCCGTCATAAATTGCCCCACTCCAACCATCCTTGTCGGCAGGCAAATATTATTCTACATAGTTTTGGCGCAGAGTCCGTGTTAGGGGTGACATTTAATTTTTTTTTTTTAATTTTAATTTTAATTTTGGACCCATTTGACCAATGGTTTCCTGGGTCCACTTTTATTTTACTTCACAGTTAGTTGGGGATTCCTTTGAATCTTAGTTCCCCTTTTTACAAACAATAATCAAACATAAGGAAACAACAGACATAACAAAACAGACAAAAAGACAAAAATAATCAGACATGAGGAAAGTTATTCTAAAATTTTAACATCTACAGGTGCTTAAATATGTTAACAGTTAAACTAATGATAAACAATTCAAGAAAGAAAAAGAAAATCACTCAATAGACAAATAGGAGAATACATTGCTACATTTTACACAAAATATTTTCCAGTTAGTTCACTTGTTGTGGTTCACTATTTGCCGGTTTTCTTATTGCAAATTTTCCAAGCAGGTTATTGTTGTTCTTAAGGCAGAGTGTAATCATTTCTCTAATGCTTGTTAGCTTCTCTTCCATACTGTTCCATTAGAGTTGTCGCTCGGGCTCATAGAATGCACAATCCTCCACTCTATGTTCTGCTGTGTCTTCTTTTCCACAGTTACCCAGAGGGGTGAAACATTTCCCTATGAAGTTTCCCACTTGTGTGCTTGCTGAGGAGTGTTTAATATTTAATTTTATCCGGTCATCTATGTTCGGAAATATACGGTGCGTTTTCCTTCCCTTTTCTGTTCTGTTCCATTCTCTATCTGTGTTTCCTGTCTCAGTAGTCTCTTTAATTTTGATATTTGTACTGCATTTTCTGCATCTAACGAGAGGTTGAAATACTCTATATTTAATTTTTTCCTCCATTTGTTTAGAGCAATTCTTTTCCAACTTCGGTATTTTAGAGGTGGAGTTGCAGCCACTATACTGAGTGCGTCGCAGCTCACGGTGGAATAGCTGTTGCACATCGCTATCAAGCAGGCTCGCTGTGTCTCCTTTAGCTTTCTCTCGAATCTTGCGAGTGTTAGGGGTAGCGTAATTAAATATGCATTATGCATTGTGTTAGTGAAAAATACATTGAAAAAATGAGATAAAAGGAGTCGTTACTTCAATAATTCCCAAATGAGCGGTAGTTTACTCCTCGAGTAGTTTACTCCACAGATTGGGTCGGTAATGTGACTGGCTGTACATTACAGTTAGGAACCAATACATTGGGAATATTTTGGGCTCTATCTGTTTCGTATGTTAAGCCATTCCTAGGAAGAAAGCATAGATGCGTATGTAAGAGAAAATCGCAACGAAATAAAATGCAGGAAATACTTTCATTAAACTGGTCCCAAGAAGAAAACATAATCGCTGATCCGAAGAAAAGTACTCGCCTGTTAAGGGTCACTAAAAGATTAAGTGTTATGGACCAAAAACCTCTGAGCAGCGAATAAAAATTCTGGAGACAATCTCTTGAACTCGGGACTTAAAACCTGCTGAGCGTGAGGAATACGCGCGTTGTGATAGCAGCCCATGGTGTCGAAGTGTAACGTGGTGTTGTCTGAATTCTGGCCGTTCTTAATGCTCAGGGCAAGATTTAACTGTTTAATTCGAGTTGCTTAATATGAATAACGAAATAGTGTCACCCTTTGTAGGGCACCTTTTGGGCAAAAGGGACTAAAAATTAATTTTTATAATTTGAAGTACGCCACAGAAACAATTCTCCACTTTAGCTTCCATAGCATTCACGGATCGGTGAATCTAGACTTCCGGAAAAAGCCGCAGAGTTCAGCATAATTGCTGAAAGAAATACGTAATGAGAAAATGCTCTTGAGGAAAAAAAATTGGGGGAGCGGTTATATCACTTGAAAGAAGTCGTACGCAAGGGAAAAAATCGGGCAATTTTTTGCATGCACTTCAGGATGTACTTCGGATGTAAAATCAGAGAAAGAAATGTTGAGTACCGGAACAAAGTTTGCAAGCTCTTCAGATTTTCCTCAATTCGGCCAAAAGTCGGCATCTCTCCGTACTTTTTGAGACTTTGAGTCACCATAATCTTTTAACAAATTCCAGATCAAAGTAGTGAGCGTTCGTTATAAATACAATTCTGGCTGGAAAATTCTCGCCGGGTGACTAGCATGGTTCTTCTGCCATGAAAAAGCACCAAGTTTCAATTAATTTTATTGTTTAAATTTTAATACACTCCGAGCCCTCGTTCACCATGACACACTACGTACTAACGCTTGATAATCCGGTATTATTGCAGCATTACCCATTACCCGTTGCCCTTACACGTATTATTTCAGAAACCAAAAATTGACTCGTAAATATCCATCATGCATATAATGTTTTGGAAAATATCAAATTAAATTTTGTTTGTCGCGATTCATCTGATTATTTCCTTCTTTTCTTTAACTAAGTTTGAGTAATATATCATGATATAAAAAATTTAATGTGTAATGTCAAGTAAAATATTGAGTAAAAAGCAGACACTGGGTGATAAACTTCATTGTAGTTATTAAGATATTGTTCGTATGTGATGTGGAGGGCAGTTTCTATGAGATGTGGGAGTTTGTTTGCATGCGATGTGGAAGTGTCAGTGTATGTAAGAATATTTTGTCTCCTACCTGTTTTTCTAGTGCGTGTATGTATGTAATTTTCGTTGTAAGAGTTATCTATGATCAAACTTGACCGTTGCCACCAGGACAGTTACCTAATTGCAACGTAATTATTAAATAATAATAATAATATATTTCTTAAATAAAAAAAAATATATTATACAAAAATTTAAGCTAAAAATTTTTAATTTCTTTAATGAAGAAGCAACTATAAGTGAACCATTTCGCGTCTTTTATTTTTTTCCTCATTGTATCACTGAGTAGGATTGTTGTGCAAGTAGTTTGGAAGTTTGGAATGGCTTATTTGCTTCAGGCAATCTCTTCTCGCAATTCAACTTAAATCGTTAGTTAAATATGTTCGGTGCTGTTTGCTTGCTTTTGTCATTAAACACCAAATCCCCGTAATAGAGAATTCTCAAAATTGAAGGTCGATTTCAAATGTTGCCATGTTTGGCACGCAGAAACGAGGGATATTTCGACCAGAGAAATATTTTCAAGCAAATATTTATTCGATTGCGTTCGGGAAGTTGACTGTCTCGTCAAATTTTTTTAAGTGCCTGTAAACGAAATCGCTTCCTGGAGCATATTTCAAAGTTGTCCTTTATTGAAGATAATTCGTTTTCGAGCAAAGTTGGTGCTTCATAATTTACCCTTTCAATTTGATTAAAGGTTATATCGTAAGAATCTTTAGGATTGAGAACCTATCAGGATAAGTTAGGTGCAAAATGTTAGTTATATATTTAATCAGGGTTGCTAAAACGAAAATCAGAAATGATAGGTCGTAGAAATTAAAATAAATTTACTGCATACCAAAGATTTTAAGAACATCGGGAAATACTCTGAGACTTCATTTGCATTGTATCATTTGCACTACATCATTTGCTGAAAAACTGCAGAAATAATGAAATAAATAAATAGATATATCACAAAAAACGTCTTGCGTTAATTTAAAAAAAATTATAAGATATGCGAAGTAAATTGTCATAAGTGCCAACCATGACACTATTCAACTTATATGAAGCAAATTTTTTTTTTTAAGGTAATCTACCGGTTAAGGTAGGTTTTTGGATGGACACAACTACCAAACAAATATTTTATTACTCCTAACAAAACACAAAATCCATCATCCTACTCTATATCAGGTCCCTCTTCATCTCTGAGTACTTTCTTCCTCCCTTCATCCCGTCCAACATCCCTATCCTGTTCCTTCCCTTTCCTCTTTTGCCCAACATTCTACCCTCTATCACAGTCTTCAACATCCCACTGCCGGTCAACACCCCCTTCATCCACTTTTCCTGCCTCCATAGGATTGCTCCTAACAAACCCCTCTCTTCGCCCACCATACCAAGTACTCCCTCATTTGTTTTCTTCTCTGTCCATTTCCCTTTCTCCATTCTTCTCCACGCCCACATTTCAAAAGCCTCCAATCTACGTCTATCCTCCTGCTTCAATGACCACGTTTCCGCACCGTACATAGCTACGCTCCATATCAAAGTTTTTACGAGTCTTTTCTTAACATCCTTACCCAAAGTCCCTGTCATCAACTCCCTCCTCCTTGTGAAAGCCTCTTTGCCTAGCGCAATTCTTCTCCTTACGTCCTTACTACTTTGACCGTGTTGGTCCAAAACACTACCGAGATACGTAAACAGATCTACCTGCTCTAGTTTTTGCCCTCCTATTTTAATTTTAAGCTTGGCCTTTTTCTTTCGAGAAAATCGCATAACCTTTGTTTTATTAATATTGATTCTCATCCCATACCTGTCGCACTGAATTTCCAGTTCACTCAGCAATGCTTGCAGCCCCTTGGCTGACTGACAAACTAAAGCTTGGTCATCAGCAAACCTAACTGATTTTACGAATTCCCCTCCCACTTTCATTCCTACCTCGAGTTCTTCCCATGCCTCTTTGATCATTTCCTCTGCATACAGGTTGATCAGCAACGGTGATAATGGGCAGCCCTGCCTTACACCCCTTCCTAACACTGCCCATCTGGACAACCCGTTCCCCACCCGCACCTGAGCAGTCTGAGACATGTACAGGTAGCGGATTAGCCTCCTTTCCCTCCAATCTATTCCTATTTTCTGCAATATACTCATTAGTGTTTCCCAATTCATTCTATCAAACGCTTTTTCGAAATCTACGAAACAGGCAAATACCTCCTGGTTGATTAATAATCTCATTACTGCAATGGCATCACGCGTACCTCTCCCCTTCCTAAACCCAAACTGATCATCCCCTAAGTAATCATTTGCCCTATTCTCTATCCTTTTGTTTATGATCCTGAGAATAACTTTAGCTGCGTGGGATATCAAACTAATTGTCCTATAGTCCTCACATGACGTGGCCTTTACCTTTTTCGGAATAGGAACTAACACTGATCTCACAATGTCCTCCGGCCAGATTCCCTCATCATAAATACTACGGATCAGCCCATATAGCCTCTTCCTTCCACATTTTCTTAAGCATTTTAAAAGTTCCACGGGAATGTTATCTACCCCCACGGCCTTATTTAGTTTCATCTCCTTTAATGCCCTTTCTATCTCATTGTCTAATATCCCTGGACCTAAGCTATCTTCCTCTACGTCATTTTCTTTTTCAACGTATAACTTTGTTGGTCTGAGTTCTTTACTATACAGTTCTTCTATATACTCCTTTCATCTCTCTTGGATCTTTCCTGCGTCAGCTATTACCTTCATGAAGCAAATATGAAGTTAAAAATAGAAAATACAGGTTTTCACACATATTGTTTCTTCATAAAACCTTTAAATATACAATTGGGAATTAATGGAAAAAATTAAATTTAGAATCAGTAATAATAAAAAATATATTCCATAATTTTCATCGAAGGTTCATTAAGGATTCTTTTATTAGTCCAGCAATAGTCATAGAAGTCAGCATCATCAAAACTATATTAAACAATATTTAAACTTAAACAGATTCCATTAAACATTATTTCGTCCTTAAAAATATGCGATTATATCAGGCTGAAAATCCTTCCTTTACTGTATTTATGGGAGGGTATGCAAAAGAAATATGTCTTCTTATATTTTCGCAATCTAGAGTTTGAATGCTGCATTTAGAATTTAAAATAATTAATCCATTTCATTCTAGCGAGCCTTTTTAAAATTCGTCTTTATTTTAAATTGCATTTTAAAGTTATTTTCTAATGAAGAAGTTTTTAAAGATGTATAGGAAATCTCTTTTCCTTTAAGAAACTGGACACTTTTTTCCATCATCTTAACAATTAATTACTTCATTGAAAGCATTCACGTTTAATCCCAATTATTCAATCAACCGAAACGCTGGAGAAATGCCGACCAATTATTTAAATATGAAATGGATCTTAGATTTTCAATAAAGTACTAAACATATTTATTCCATCATCATCATTTACAGATTTGATATCGTTAACTTCTGTGAGGAATCATTCGACATTTCTGCCATCTAATTATTTTTGAAGAGTAAAAAAATTGAAATCACCTCTTTGGAATGATTTCTTCCAAATTCCAAGACCCTAATTCCACGGTTCATATACGCAAAATGTTAGCATGACAATAAGTGTAAAAATAAGTACCATTCATTTATTGGACTTCCAAAGAAAGGGTTAGGTCGGGAAAAGAAATACATCCTTAAAACTGGGAATGTACACAATAGGCGCTGGAATTCTGGAAATAGTGATAACAATTTCCTTATTTGATGACATAATAGATTTTTCTATTCTTCAAATTACGGAAGTGAAAAAATCTTTCAAGGACTCAATAAAAATAGCTAAAAAGTATCATGAGATCTTATAAATAAGTCATTCTATTTCCATGGATCATCCGTTCATTGCATCCAGACACAGTTATTCAAAACGTGAGCTGGACATTCAGTTTCTATCATTTAGTTTTCCACTTTTTTAAGATGCAGAAGCACACAATGTTTAATTTCGTTTTCTCCAAAATTAGTGTTGAAACTATCACCGCTTAATGACAAAATTTATTCATCGTTACTGATTGTCCATCCATCAAGATTCATTCGATATCTGAATTACTTCATTATCTTTTCGACAATAATGTAAGCAAACTGGGCATATTTTTGTGGATCAGTATTTGGAGTCATCCGTCAATACACCAGTATACTTGAGATAGCATTCATACACGTCGGCTAAACTAATTCGATGGAATGAGGGAAAAAACTTTTATGTACTCTTTCAGTTCTGGTCTTCGTTCTTCATGAATAACCTTAAGGTACGACTTCAGAATTACTGATATACTGTCGGGGAAATAGGTCGATAAGCATATGGGTCAAACTGAACGCATTGCTATTGAAACATCAGAATGAAGAACTCGTCTCATGCCTTGTTATTTTCGGGGACATCTAATCTATGCCACTAACTCAAATTTTTTCTTTGCCTGTCTTCAATTATTTCTAAATCATATTGTCCTTAATTGGGAGGATGCATGAAACAAAATAAATCACCACAAAAGATTTCATAGACGTTACTTCATTCTGTCTTTCTCGTTAAGAAATCTGGATATTAATTCTTCCCAATATTCTTTTGACGCACACTTTTTATTGGTATCGCCAAGAGACTTAATAGCTTATGAACTTTTTTCATTATGAAATAAATATTTGTAGAAATAGAAAGGTTTATAAATCCATGAAGGGAACTTGAACCTTTTGTAGAATTAATGTTATTAAATGCTTATTTAATATATTCATTGGATCATTAATAACCCTTACATGTGTTCCTGATTTAAAAAATAATAACCCAGACGAAATGGTGACCAACTAATTACCGCCGTTAGAAATTTAAGCACGAAAAGTAGATGAACAATTTGTCACTCAAGTATTGTTCGGTGAAAAATAATGGTAACGCAGTAACCGATGACCCGTTAATTTTTGAAAAGCAATAAAAACCACCGGAGACGTTCAGAAGGAGTTCTCGGAGGTAACGAACTAACTTACCTTCAAAATGACGGCCGTAACAGTAATTTTAATGAGTGGAAAAAAGATAAATAACGCTCCGAAAGATCGCCATGTACCCCTTAAGGAGTACATCTGGTCACTCAAGTAATACTTCATCCCATTTGCAGTCCATGCAAGCCAATAATTGTCCTGCCGGGATAGGAACGCCTTCTATCAATAGGGGTACGAAAAGCTAATTACCTTTCCGCTGTAAACAGCCATGCGAAAAAAGTGAGAATAATGAGATAATTAAGACCTAATAAGGCAATTTTTACATTTCATTTCTCTTTAAGAAAAGTCTAATTATTTCGTAGACAGCAATAGAAGTTGCCTCTGCATGAAATTGAATGAATGAATTCACTGACAACCTACTTTTTCAAAAAAATATTTATACTAGGTTAACAGGGTACTGTCACAACATTCATTGTCGAAAATGTGCCTTGTGTTTATGGAGTTGAATGATTCATTATTTTGTACGTTAAAATATATCCACCAAGATGACAATTGAAATATCACTAATCACATTATCGCTGTGTAAAAGATAACTTTTATGTTTATTTATTATGTAATGCGTATTGTAAATCGGTCTAAAAAAAGAACTCATGATGCGCGGAATGTATTACGCACTCTGTGGATCATGTCAACCCAGTCTCTTGTTGAAAACCACTCTCATTTTGCAACTAATCACATCAATAGCTACGAGGGTCATCCGGAAAGTAGTACCCGTTCGTGCCGCATGAAGTGCTGACGACGCGAGTAGCCGCTGGACGAGGTCAGATAGCTTCAGTGGCTTGTCTGCCTTCTCTGAGCCAAGTTGCGTGACGCTAGCATTGCCTGTGTTGTTTCTGTGATTGTTTACAATGTTTAAAAAAATTGAGAACGCCGCCAGTTGTGAAGTGAGGGCAGTGATTAAATTCCTCAATGCAAGAAACGTTCGCCCATGTGATATTCATCGCCAATTAAAGGAGGTGTATGGAGACAATGTAATGGACGAGTCGTCTGTTCGGCGGTGGTGTCGCAACTTCAACATGGGGAGGGGGAACACACACGACGATGAGCGTTCGGAGAGACCGTCTGTCATTACAGACCAACTGGTGAGCTCAGTTGACGAATTCGTGAGGAACGATCGGCGCGTCACAATTGATGACATCTGTGAGCATTTTCCCAATGTTTCTCGAACAATTGTTCATGAAATTGTTAAACACCATCTGCATTATGCAAAAATTTGTGCAAGATGGGTCCCTCGCGTATCTCAATGAGCTGGCGGCGAAGGACTATGCAGCAGGAATACAGAAACTTGTCACACGTTATGACAAATGCCTTAATTTGCTTGGAGATTATGTTGAGAAGTAGTTTAAAGTATCCTCTTTCAAATAAAATTTTTTATGTTTGTTAATATTTACTTTTGTCTTTTTATTTCACGAACGGGTACTACTTTCCGGATGACCCTCGTATTATTGCATGCTTTTATGCAGACCCATTTAGGTATGTTAAACGAATTGACTGCGTGTCGCAATGCTTTTTTAAAGCTTGGTTGAGAACAAATTGCTATTCGTGATGCGGATGGCCCGTCGTCAATCCATTAACTGAGGGGGATTCATGGGATGAGTGCTCTCCTTTGATTTAGAGGCAACTTTGGATGACTTGAATGCCACTGCTTTACAACTGCAATGATATAGTTAAATATTTCTGGATACATTGCATACGAAACTTGTTTCTAATCGTTGCTACCTACTGCCGTCGTCAAAATAATGTGACGCTGTAATTGGAACAACTAATTCTCGGGTTTTCGTGCAACCTCATATGATATTGTATGCATTGTTTCTGCGAATTCATATTGGCTTTATAGTTCAACATGATATTTTTTTACGAATAGGAAAAAGTAAACACAATTATCTGCGACTCCTAAAATTAGCGTTTTTCTCAACTTTATGACGATTGTAACTCATCCCAGGGAAAGCCGTGAAATCTATATCTACAAGTGTATAATTGAAAATGCTTACAGGATTAACAAACATACATGTAAGTGAAAATTTACACTCATGAGCATTATTGTTTTTTTATTTATTCACGAAAGTGTTCATAAAAAGCCAAGCCAAGTTGACCCAAATAGAAAAATTAAAATTTTGTTATAATGTGTTAATTAATACACATAGTCTCTCCCAAAAAAATAAGTAGAATAAATCGGTGGAAACCTTTATTGCAAATCAAAGTATAAATTACTAAAACTTTTCAAAACCCTTGCATCGGTGTGTTGATGTCAGCGCCTCTGCCACGTTTCCTCGAAGGCGTCAACGGAGATCTCGTGCAGACACATCGTCATGGCCTCTTTGACCTAATCCAGTGGTCGAAAATGGTACTCAAAGGGGTCGGATTAGGGTCGTACTCAAAGGCCCACGTCTCGTCACCAGTAACCACCCATTCTAAAACATTCGGGTCACTTTCACCGAGGTCCAAGAGGTCCAAGGCAAGATTGTCACCCAAGCAGTCTTCCGACCGCACCTTGGAGACCATCTTGGCACGCATCTTTCTCATGGCTAAATCTTCTGAAAGAATGTAATGCTCATTGGTTTTCTTAATATTTCACTCTTTTGCTAGTATCTTGATATTTGGGGGTCAATGAGAATTGGTCAATGAGAAATGTGTCTCACTTTTTGCACATTGTGTCGTCACACTGTGCTGTTGATGGATGTCCAGGGCATAACTCAACATCAACTTCCTCCTTACCCTCCAAGAACAACCTGTGCGGAAGCAGAAAGCCATCAGTTGGGACATTTCTCCATCCATCCATAAGCATCCTCAGCCATGGTCTACAAACCCAATTTCCCAAGTTTAGCATAAAATTTTATCGCATATCGCAGAACTCAGAATATTGCATCGAAAACCATTTTTCCATCTCTTAAATGACGTCATTTGCATTGTCAAATCTCCGACCCCACAATGGTTTTGGCAATTAATGAAATTCGCTTGAACCTAGATCGGGAGAACAGGGTGGATATGGCAACAATTTGAAGCCTTTGATTGTATGTCGCACCGTTTTTGCTTATGAAAAGAAAGTCATGGAACCCAGCGAGCTGACACCTTTGGCATCTCCAGATCTTCGTAAATAACTTTCCAAATGCTGCCATGAGTCTCAATCATGATCATTGAGATGGGTGTTCTTCGGTCTAACATATAGTATAAAGTACTTCACGTTCTTCACTTTGGCAACCTAGTCCATGAGTGAACGTCTTCCAGTTCCTGGATCTTCCGTGAGGGACATATGGCCATATTGAAAATTCCTTTTTCCCGACACAACTGCGTCATTTGATGGGCTATACTCTCCATTAACAGCCATCATATTATTGTGGATTTACCGGACACTCTAACCTTTATACTGAAGGAACTTAATCACACTGCGAGAACCTAACGCCTCCATAATTCTAGTTACTTCAATCTACAGCTTCTGCAAACAAAGCAAATCAATGTTACTGGCTAAAATTTACAACATTATGTAGACACGAATCAATTAAGATACGAAATAAATTTTAAACAGATATTGCGGCTATTTCTGAGAAATAATTATTTAAAAACTATAATCCCATATGATATCTATAGGAAAAGGGATAAAAGGGTTTCTTTTGAAGATAGCCCTGAATACTTTTAACGAAAATTCATCGAGCTGAGATACGAGTGCTACTTATACATTGCTTTTTTTTGCTGTTCCATGGAGTTCCTCCGAAACGTAATTTGAAATTAATTTGGATGCACTGTTGTAAAAATAGGTTCCATCTTTTCATTAAAGTGATGAAAATTTGAATAGATATTTATCTTTTATTACTTAATTGCCTTTCACAAAGGCAAAGGGCAATTTGTTGCGTGTTCAAAGAAAATTTGAAAATTAAATCGGGTAAAAATGGAAAAAACTTAATTAATTCCTAGTCTTTTTATCAACCCTGTTTATTATGCATTACTGTTCTACGGACGCTTTTTAATTGAAATATTACGGTGAAATCCATTTTAAAACGTTCTTACCCTAATGTAGTTAAGCAGTACGGAGATATAGTCATTATCAAATTTATTTACTAATGATTGTAAGGTTTTTGTAATAGAATTATCTGTTATCGTCAGAAGGCATAGTCAGGATGAATAACGTGAACAACCGGGGACTACGAATTTGATCCGAGCTTCTTTTAAAAATCTTATCGTGTGTCGTGTGCGGAAAATTTTAATAATTATTCTTCGCACTTTATAAGTTGCAAACAAAGTTAAAATGCGAAGATTTTCATCAAGAAATATGGAGTCCAACGCCCGAAGTGGATCTCTCTCTCAATCATGCTCATTCGACGTCTTCGAGCAGAAGGATTAGGGCGCCCTCGGCCGGCGGTGGTGCAGAGGACCAGAAGGGCCGATTCCCTGTCCTCGCTGACCTCCACCCCACTCCCTTCGATCACCCATGACGCGACGACCGGAGCGGCCAGTGCAAGAGGGATTCGCCGCGCCCCCCGGCCCGGCGCCTCGCGCTCCCCGGCCAATCCAGGCGAGGGGTCTATCTGCTACCGCAGGCCTGACGGGAGCACCAACGCCTTCATTCTACTCTCCCTCTTGAGTGTCACGCAAATTTCACTGCTGCCTTTGGCTGTGAAAGGGAAGAATATCGGTTCTAGCTGATAACGAAAGTATAATTTCATAAGAAAACATGTTCGACTCCGATGAGAAAGTCTATAGCTGAGATCCAAATTTCATTTCACGCTTTATATTTAATATCTTACATTCACACATCTGCAAAACATCCATTGGCCCAGAAATCACTCTCGATTCGTTAAAAATGATGAAATCTAATGAATGTCCAATTCATAAATAAACCGAGTTAAAGGATTCTGCCAAACAAATGCCAATAATCCTGGCCAGAATAATAAAACTCCGACAGCCCATGGAAGTCCGTATGCAAGTTAATTTTGGAACGGGTGAATTCATGAGACAGAAGAGGCTGCTGCATATTCGGTAAAATTAACTTTGTATCTGTTTTCACCAAAAACTTTGAAGTTGGCGACCCGGTCTCAACCTAGCCTCGCTATCTTATTATGCCAGTTGTTCAATTTTAATAATACTCAATATTCGTAATCCATTCCTAATGACGGCCTCTGTCTTTCGATTGCATCGACACGCATTATGATACAATGCGATTGGCAATGTCGCCAACCTTGAATTATGAAAAAAACGTATTACCAGTGGTACAAAAATAACTGTTTAACGGAAAACCCATCTAAAACACATCCAAAAGGTAAAGCATATGCGGTTACAGTAGTTAGCTGTCGGTCGCCTCCCCTCAAAACTACTACTACTGCGGTTACATCTCGAGAAAATACGGAATTAGCCAGAATCTGAAGAGAAGTGAATCCATCAGAGTGGTGAAACATGACAAGGTGTTCAACACAAGAGAAATACAACGGGGAAGAGCTCGGAAGTAAAGCTAAACCTGTTCTGTTTGAAATTGGTAGGGACAGGTGCCAAAGTGGAAAGTTCCTTGCTTGCAGAGAGGCGTAGTGTTCACAGTAATGACGACAATTTGGATCAAACTATGCATGGACCACAGCCTTAATTAAGCGTTACCTTTTAAGTGTTACTATTTTATTTGTATTCTATCATGCCGTCCAAATATTATCTATATATGTCATCATATATATATATATATATATATATATATATATATATATATATATATATATATATATATACATACATATATATATATATGTATATATATATACATACATATATATATATACCTGTATATATATATATACCTGTATATATATATATATATATATATATATATATATATATATATATATATATACACATACATGTATATCCAGCAATAAAATTTTGCTCCTTTAAAAGGCCCAACATTTCGGAGTGTAAGAGAACGCCTCGATAGCTTAACCAACTAAAACACTCAGCAGGCATCAAAGGATTAGGGTGGTTCGAATCCCAGTCATGGAATAAGCTTTACGCTTTGAAATTGTTGAATTTAAAAATATAGAAGAATTTGCTGGAGGAAGCGGATAGGGGGGTAGGTTATAAGATGCTTTGTGGCTATTAATTCTTTAATTTATGTCGCCTGTTTTGTCTTCTGTAAAACGTTGGGCTGAGTCGGATTTCTAAGTGGAACACGACAGAGTTCGAGGCAAAGGGACGGTAGGTATTCAACGAAGTGTGGTTGCGGAAGAGAATTTGCGACTCTGATCGCGCAGGTTTTGCAACTGACGCGGTTGCATAGAGTCGAAGGAATGTTGGGAATTGGAGTGAATTTAGAGAGATCAGGTGGTCGTAAGGACATTCGAAAGATTCGCGGAAAGTTTTTGTGTTGCATCGGGGCATTTGCAGAGAAGGCCAGAGGGAATCGGAATGGAGCGGTGGCTAACGTACAGGCTTCCTATCGAGAGGGCCCGGGCAAATATTTTTCAGCGGCATCCCGATCCCCACTTGAAGTGCATTGTGGAGAGCACTTTGAATGAGTACGACGTCCGTCAAATAGGACGTTAAACTGCGAACCCCTTGGCGCATTTCGGCAAGAGTTGGCCAATGCCGACGCCGGGGTTACTCTCCACTTTTCATTATTCTCATCCAACCCTAATGGTGCAAATGGCCTCAGGTGTCGGTCGCCTTCCAAAAAAACGAATTAGATTGTAGGTTAGCTTAGTGTTGTTTGAATCGGGAAAGATTTTCTATGGATAAAATTGAGGGAGTTTCACGCTAGGGAATCAGGTTGTGCAGAGTATTTATGTTTGAGGATTTTTTTACTGGAGAGGCTCTAGATTTCCAAGTCGAGAGGGAGAGAGATATGAAGCCTTGAAACTATTTGTTTAGGGAATTCCGGTTATCGGCAGATGCGATGACTACGGGCAAAAACAGAACAGCGGAAACATCATTTAGTCTGCAGAAGATGAGAAACATTGAAGTGAAGATACATTTGTTTGTCTGGGGGTTTCATAAGGACTTGGATGTGAAATTTGTTACTGGGAAGAGGATATGGATATCTAGGAAGGTGATTTGAGTAAATAAAATGGTCGATGTGTCGGAAAAAGGGTGTTGTATTGAGGGGGAAAACATAAAAGCTTCCAAAGGAGTCCATGCCCATGCTACCGAACTAGAATGACTTGTCGATTCATATATAAATATAAATAAATAAATATTTATATATGTATATATGTATTTGTAAAAACATTGTTGCGGTGACATCTGTGATTGCCTCCTTAAGAACTTCCAAGGTCCTTGGTCGAACTTTGTAAACCTGAGATTTGAGATATCCCCAAAGATAAAAATCACATGGGCTGAAATCCGAGGAGCGTGGGGGCCATGGAACATCACCTCGTAAGGAGATCAGGCGGCCGGGAAAATGTTCTTGCAGGATTTGGCGTGGACGACGGGCGGTATGAACCGTGGCATCATCCTGTCGAAACCAAAAGGCTTCATGTCATTTTCCTCAAGGCAGGTCATGTCATTTTCCTCACCATACTCTACCATTTCGGAAGTAAAAAGTTCTCCAGCATCTCACAATAGCGCACAGAGTTCACAGTAACAGTTTAACCTCGAGATTCAAAAAAGTAAGGCCCAATAATGCCTATGGAGGACACAGCGCATTAAACTATCACCTTGGGGCTATGAAGAGATCTTCGGTGAAGTTTGCGAGGGTTTCCAGTCGCCCAGTAACGGAACTTTTGCTTATTTACTGAGCCGGAGATGTGAAAATGCGCTTCATTGCTGGACCAGAGCGCCCTCTGCTTCGCCACCACACTATCATTGTTCTTAAAGAAGGTTTCTACGACAAAGCATTAATGCTCACCAGACCGCTGCATGGTCATTACTAAATATGGCGTTGTTTTTTCTAGCTAATGCCTTTACTCCTACTGCACTAATTCACTTGCGCGCTTTTCATCGAGTTTTTGAAACTAGGGAGTTCAATCTGCTCCAGGCTGCATGCTGGATATTTTCTTGGGGTTATTTGTTTTAACCATTACATTCTGAGTAGCGCTTCTCATTCCCAAAAACCCTTATACTCTTTAAACTGGTATGTTATTATATTATTACTTAGCTTGGTATTACATTTCCTTACGCTGACTTGTCAGTTAAGCTCGAAACCTCCTTTCTTCAGTCTAAGCATAATCAAGATTTGAAAAATTCGTTCAACTTTGATTAAAGCCTCCTGTCAGCTTCCTGATTATGCTCAAGGAATACCGGGTTTTGGGGCGGACTTTTTAACTTGTTATTTGACGGAGCATCACCCTGCGAATAAGAATATATTAAGATTTCTTGCACCTTTAAAAAAAGGAAGCATTCTTCAGTTTCTGATGCGAATGTTAAAGCTAAGTTTCGTCTAGAAATACGTGTTAGACCAGGTCTTTATCCTATTTTTTTTTAATTTCATACAAAATCGAGAAAAAAATAAAAAGTGGTTCAAAATTAAGTTACTTTCAAGTTTTTTGCCATTCTCAAATTTGAAATCTTCCAGGTACGGTACGGAAATAAGGGTATGAGAATTTTAGGGGATGCGAAGTACAGTGAAAATATCGCGCCAAATCGTGCTGCCTTCCTCACCGAGTAGATAGTGATTTGTTTGGAATCATAGATTATACAAAAGGGGAAAGCAACAACTCACTCAACAAGGGATTAATTCTATGTGCGTCATTTCTTGCTGTCCCGTGAAAACGAGGGACTAGAACGAATTTACAGTAACAATTAAAGAGAAACACAGGTCATGTTTTGATTAAATTGGAAGAATTTAAAGGTTAAAAAAAGAATCCAAAATTTTTGCACAAGTGGGATGAATGCGCAAGTCGAATGGGAATGTTCAATTAGAACATAAAACACTACCTATGTTGCAGAAGAATTCGCCAAATTGGCCTAAAACTTATTTTTCCAATAAAAATGTTGTTCCAAAAACCTCCGTTTACTGATAGAGCTGAAGTGTAAACACCCTAACGTTACTGGATATCCCCCGAGGACAACTATTTTGCACGCCCCCGCTGTTCATCCCCGAAGGCGTGTCCGCAATCACGAGAGAGAACACCTCGCATTCGGGGCGTCACGAAATGGAAACAGCGTCGTGGAAAGTGTCGCATTTCTACTTTATTGCAGATACAATTCTGGAAAATATTTTGATTCCTACGATATCCATTCCGTGTAATGCCGAAAAGGCAAACCAAAAATGCAATTAGTTTTTATGGCCCGTGTCATGATTTGGGCATTTTTTATCTCTGGGACTGAAATTGGAACTGACTCACAATAAAGCCCACGCCGATGTGAAATGTATCCTTTATGTCTTCAGGAGAATTTTGCAGCATTGTTCTCTGAAATCCAGAACTTAAGAGGATTCTTTTGCTATACATATGCTCCCAAGTATCACCTAGGTGTAACTTGATATATCAGGAATATTAGATATGCCTACTGCACAAAAGCGGTGAGATAAGAATCACTGGAGAAGAATAAATTTAAATACATGTAAATCAGATTTCATTGCGTTCCTAATTACATTTGACGTTGAAGTAAATGACAAATGCACCTCTTAGAATAAATACACTTATTAGGAATACAATATTGTTACTGCTTAATAATACTTCCCACATATTAATTGACGAAATAAAAAATTATTTCGGCAAGCTAAATGCCAGATAAGAAGAGTTAATTTGAAATTATCTGCTTTAAACCTAAGTTACGAAACAACTTATGGCATGGAAAGCAATTTCACTTTAATTGCTAAATTCGTACGTTATTAATGCACATTTTTTACCTATTACTAATGTGTGGCTTATAATTACGAATAAGGGGACGTGATAGTTACGGGGTGGAGCGTTGGATTACTGATTGGAGGGCCCGGGTTCCATTCCCGGGCACGCCTCTGGGCACCATAAGCATCACCCGAAGCAGTGCTATTTTTCGTGAACCAGAAACTCCTTGGAAACCGTGGGCGGCATAAGAAAAGGAGCTGGCCCCCTACCCTGATGCGTGAATTTCCCACGCCGATGGACGAAATACTGAGTGAACTCTGCTCTCAACCATCGAACCGACCTCCGCGTCGATGAAAGTTTTCATGGTTTTCTTATAATTTGGATTATGGCTTTTCTCCAAATCTTTTTCGCAGATATTGAATAACTATCGCTATTTAAGGCTGATGGACGAGAATGATAAAATTTCGGCAGAATCAGAAAGGAAGTCGCATTATATTTTTCCAGTGTAAAAACATAAATGTTCCATTTCTTCATTGCTTTGGCCTTCCGGCTAAAGGATTTAGGCATCCACCCGGGACTCCTTTCAAAGGTGGCCCCTAGTATAAGCCGCAGGGCTGCCCACGCACTTTTCAGCGTTTCTCTCTTCTATCCTACCCCACCCTCCGCCCAACTCGTTCATCCCCTCCTCTTACCTCCCCCTACCTCCCCCCGTACCTCTCCCTCCCTTCGCCCTGGGCATACAAACCCACCCCTCCACTCCTCTTCCCCCAGCCCGCGCATTACACCCAATCTCCCCCACTCCCGTCCGACGCCCTCATCTCATTTCCAGGGAATCCGCACCCCAAACCACGCACACGGCCACCATCCCTTGCCTTTACCACGTGCCCGCCATCCTGTGGGAACTCACGGATAAGCACCCCCTCCCTTACAACAGGAAGGACCGAAACGCGGAAATGATTCCGAAATTGTTGCCACTGCCCCCCGCCCCCAGTCCTTCCCTCTTAACCTCCCCTTTCCCCGTTCCACGCCCCCCCTTGCCAGCCTTGATAAACGTAGGGGCTGCTCCCGTATTGGCGAGCTCCAACTCTAGCGTGGCTACAGCTTCGAGCAGTGCCCGGCCCTTGGCGTTTGTCTTCGCGCTTCCCCAATCTTTCGCCCATGTGTTGAAGTCTCCGGCAATGAGCACTGGTAGGTTGGATGACTGCGCACTGGTACCAATAGCCTCCAGAGATCTCACGAACTCTTCCATCGTATCACAGGGCGGGAGGTAGCAGCTATAGAGACGTATACCAGCCACCTCCACCTAAGTGAATCCATGCACGTGAACTTGCGCTCGAATAGATATGTGAAGATTGCCCCACACCCAGACGGCCGCCGTGCCCTTGGAGTCCGTTACCCGGTTTGAATTGTCTAGTCCCTTGTAGACCTCACTGATGATGACTATATCTGATCTCTCTTCTACTACAGACTGGGAGAGCAGATCATAGGCCACCACACAATGGTTTAGGTTAATTTGGAGAACCTAGACCATTTTCCTTCCGTATTGTTGCCTCTAGGTCTGATCGTTTACCCGTACAGTTAGCTGCCTTATGGTCCTCCTGGCCACATCGGAAGCACTCGTTCGTCTGGTCTAAGAGGCTCGCACACTCTCGGTCGAAGTGTCCCACCTCCTGACACCTGTAGCACCACCTGGGTACCTGCCGTAGTCGAGCTCTACAGCTCACCCAACCGATTCCAATTTTTCCCCTTTGGAGAAGCTTCTTCGCTATCTCCGCCGAGATTCAGACGCTGGCAACCTGAATACTGCTGTACGCTTCACGCAGTTTAACGCCCTCGGGTATCACTTTTCCTGGACCCACCTCTGCGGTTATGGCCTCCACGGCATCATCTGCAGTCGTCGTCTCATCCAAGTCCTTGATATTCAGGCTCTCCATATGAGTAAGTAGCTGTACTTCTGCTACTACACTCAGTAGTGACGAGACTGCCGACTGCAGCCCTAGGGACTCCGCACCTGGTCGTCCCAGTTCTTGAAGTTCTCCTGTCTTGGTACGCCTTATGCGCGTTACCCTCTCACCGAGCGTCTTTAACTCAGGTATCACCTTCGCCCGACGCAGTACCTCTGCGTAAGAACTCCCCTCCATTGCTTTGATCTTAATGTTATCAGGTCGGGGTGGCTTTAACCTGGGCCTCTGCTTTTCTTCAACCACCTGCAGGTTGTCGCTCTCATTGCTCGCCAGCTGCTGCTTTCCTTTCTTCTTCTTCCTGCTCCCTACGCCCTTCTTCACGACAGTGACCCAGTCACCTGCTTGGACCTAAGTCGGAGCCTCAACGTTCTCCTTTCTTCTCCTCCTTTTAGGGGCCGGGGCTGACAGTAGTGAAGGCGGGTCATGGCCGGCCGTCCTCTGTCGTGTTGCTTCTGAACGGAAGATTGGGGATGTTTGAACCGTCACATCTCGGCAAGTAATCCCCTGAGTCTTCACGCATCCCACAGTATACATTACCTTGGCATAGTCGCTAAGAGCTCTAGCCATAGCCCTAACCATGATTTTGATTTCCTTATGGATGTTGTTCCTTGGGAGAACAAAATCCAGTGACGACTTTCTCTTTTAACCAGCTAAAAGCTTTTTCTGCTTCCTTCTGTTTGTTGTTACTTGTAGCATTACATGATACAGGGGCCGAGTGACCAACCCCTGTAGCACTGCGGTCGCTGGATAACGACGCCTGGGAGGCCGCTTGCTCACTCCCTAGCGGCGCCGGCACTGGGGTATCCCTCCCCTGCACCGTAACTTCTAGCTGCGGTACATTTGCCATAGTTGGTTTATTTTCGGGGTTCCTTCCCCTATTTGACTTTTCTGTCCACTCCGGGTATTTTATTTTCCCAGTACCCTATATTTCTAGCGAGCGTTCCCCTATCCGCAACCTGGGGAGGCACCGGATGGGAGAAGCCAACAAAACTCAGCACCGGTGTGTGTGTATGTGTGTGGTAGTGTCCATCATTAAATCTTGGGAATAATAATTAAGGTGGTTTCCCGTTGCCTTCCTCAAAGTGTTTTTAACTTGACGCCATCACTCAATGGCCCCCCGCTGGTGTCAGACGCCATTGCAGCCGCCTCATTGAGGAAGAGACGCTGCGTGGACTACCTTTCGCCTGGCTCCTAACCTTCGGGCCTACACGTTCAAAGTAGCAGTGACATGAGGAAAAGAATTACGCTAGGCAAAGAGGCTAGACGTAGATTGGAGGCTTTGATCGAGAGGAATATAGAGTACAATCAGCACGTATTTGCCTGTTTCGTAGAAATTAAAAAGGCGTTTGATAGAGTGAATTGGGAAACACTAATGAGTATATTGCAGAAAATAGGAATAGATTGGAGGGAAAGGAGGCTAATCCGCTACCTGTAAATGTCTCAGACTGCTCAGGTGCGGGTGGGGAACGGGTTGTCCAGATGGGCAGTGTTAGGAAGGGGTGTAAGGCAGGGCTGCCCATTATCACCGTTGCTGATCAACCTGTATGCAGAGGAAATGATCAAAGAGGCATGGGAAGAACTCGAGGTAGGAATGAAAGTGGGCGGGGAATTCGTAAAATCAGTTAGGTTTGCTGATGACCAAGCTTTAGTTTGTCAGTCAGCCAAGGGGCTGCAAGCATTGCTGAGTGAATTGGAAATTCAGTGCGACAGGTATGGGATGAGAATCAATATTAATAAAACAAAGGTTATGCAATTTTCTCGAAAGAAAAAGGCCAAGCTTAACATTAAAATAGGAGGGCAAAAACTAGAGCAGGTAGAACAGTTTTCGTATCTCGGCAGTGTTTTGGACCAACACGGTCAAAGTAGTAGGGACGTATGGAGAAGAATTGCACTAGGCAAAGAGGCTTTCACAAGGAGGAGGGAGTTGATGACAGGGACGTTGAGTAAGGATGTTAAGAAAAGACTGGTAAAAACTTTGATATGGAGCGTAGCTATGTACGGCGCGGAAACGTGGTCGTTGAAGCAGGAGGATAGACGTAGACTGGAGGCTTTTGAAATGTGGGTGTATATGTACCAATCTGCCGGAATAGAAAAATGTGTTTTTGCCATGATATAAATTATAGGTTAAAACAACTTTTTAATCGATAGAAAATGAGAAAGAAATTTTGTGTTGAAATACTCTGAATGCAAAATTGCAGACATCGTTGCACCGAATAGCACGTGTATCTCTGTATTCAGCAAAACGGATTCTCTTTGACATTTAACCGTGAAACTCGTAGATTTTTACAGAAGGGGTAGTCATTAGGGAAGGCAACCGAGAGCTAAGCACATGTGTACTATTAGGGACAGATGGCTGGAATTTGGTAGGGGTACAATGTTCTAGGAATGGAGGGAGGAGAAAGGAAAGCCAGCATACATATTAACCTACTCTAAAGGTTAGGGGCATAGGGTCAACCATTTGTCGTCCCATCCGACGGACAACGTACTCTACTCCAAGTGCTCTCGACATAGTACCTCACATGATGACAAATTCGAGATCGGGGAACATTGATTGAAAATTGTTCCAACTACGAGATTAGAACCCTGGCCATGAAATTGCGAAGCAAGTGCAATGACCACAACACCATTCCGATACCCTAGAGTAGAATACAATATTCTAATGATCAGAAGGACCGATAATCTGGAAATTAGTAATTCTTTATGCTCGAGTGTCAAACAGGAGTGTTTCTTGAGCAAGAATCGATCAGTGTAGGAAATGGAACCATTATAATGGGTGCCTGTAGTTGTTTTGATTCAGGAAATCTAAAATAATATTTGTAATACTATTTTCTTAAATTAAAGCCAACTGTCTTTCTCTTTACCACTGCCGAAGTTCTGAGAGCGCAGTTTTCATTGAGAGAAATGTTTACTCGAACTAATTTTGCATCAAAAACGTTCAAGTTTCCCTAATGAACTGTGATATTCGTCGAGCACTCCCTCAGTTCCTGAGGAAATCCATCCAGGATGCCTCTGGTCTAACTCTGACTACAACTCACCGATGGCAGAATAACATGTTCTTTTCCCCTTTGAAACAGTTTCCGTGCGATCAAGCTCCAACACCCGAGTTTACGGCTGAGATAACAGGAGCTCCATGTCTCCTGGAATACGAACGCCGTTTGACGTTGATGAGGATGGCGGCGGAGGGCAAGGCGGCGGGCGGGGCTCAGGGGGCGGAAGGAGAATTCCCGGCGCGGGATTGAATTGAAGCTCAAACGCTCGGGAAATGCTCGCGGTATGTTTGCCTTGAGGCGCACTCCCTGAATCGTGCCCCACATATGCTCAAGGTGGGTTTCTCAGGTGAAGGAAGCATTGATAAGATTGAATTAATCGGAAGTAGTTTCAATGGTGCAGCTAACGTTCAGTGAGCGCATGAGTTAAGCCGGGAATGATATCTCATTTGCGCGGCGGGGACCCCACAATCCCAAATATCTCTCGGTGCTCCACTCTCTTGACCTCCATGTCTCGCATTGATCATTATTGATCGTTCTTCGGCGTTGATGTTTGCTGCAGAATTTCGCTTATACTTGGCTCATATCAATCATGTCAATGGAGATCATTTAGATAATCCCTAAAAGTTAATCAAACATTTATTGAAAAACATTAATAGGCCATTAGATAGAACATAAACTATCATTAATACTAATAACAATTCCTGTGAGCTTCATTTACTCTCTATCTACCTTTACTAAGTCTCATTTACTTATACTATATGCTGTTTTTAACTTTTGTGTGTTTGCCACATAAACGTTCTACAGTATTATTTGGTAAAATTTCCTAAAATGTTCAACAGATAATAATATTCATGCACATTTGCAAGTGATAGGGGGTTGAGACGCGGCAGTAGGTGAAGGAGAATATAGTAGGTAGTGGAGTACGGTTCAGTAACAAGAAATGACCGCGGGGGGAAGCCATTGAATGTTTACAGAGGAAGGGTGAAATTGTTGTGTTACATGTATAAAGTAAAGTAAAAACACTCTTCGGCAGTAAAAAATACTAATATGTGATAGCAATGAAAGAAAAGTCAAGAAAAATATTGGTAGAAGCTGAAAAGATCCAAAAGAGATGAAAAGAACATATCTAAGAACAACTGAATCGCAAAGACTTTAGTTCCAGGCTTACTCGATGGGGAGTTAGAATATGTATTAAGGGAATTGAGTTAAGGAAAATACGTTAAGAAGACGAAAATACTTTTAAAGTTTAATAATAAAATGAAGGCTATAAAGGCATATAAAAATTAAACCAATAGGACGAAAAAAGCGCAAGGGCATGGAAGTTTGCCAAAGGAAGTCGAAATCGGTAAGCTGTAGATTAATGTAAACGCATCGTCAGGAAGTAAAAAGGGAAAATTCGTGAAAACAATCACGAAAGCTATTGATATAACCTGTGAAGTCCGTATCCGCACCCGGGAAGCTGTGCGAATTTATCACACTGTTCCTAAACCTAGAATAGATCAATAATAACTCGCTAATAGAGAGTAATATAGAATAAAATCAGGATATATTTGTTTGTTTCTTAGATTTGAGTGGGCGTTTTATAAAGTTGATCAGGCATAATTGATGAATGTATTGCAGAAAATGGGAGTAAATTGCAGGAATAAGAGTCATATACGCATCCTGTGCGTGTCTCAGACTGCTCAGGTGCGAGTGGGGAATGGAGAGTCCGGATGGGCAGTGTTAGGAAGAGGTGTAAGGCAGGGTTGCCCATTATCACCCGTGCTTTTCAACAAATGTATCGGAAATTGGAAGAACAGGAGGTAGGAATGAACTTATTTGGGCAATATAGAAATCATTCAGGTGTGCGGTTGATCAATGTTTAGTTTGCCAGTGAGTCCAAAGGCTGCAAGCCTTGCTGAGCGCATTAATAAGTCAGCTCGATTGGTATAGGATGAGAATTAATTTATTCAAACATAGATGATGAGATTTTCAAGATAGAGTAGAGCTAAGTTAAATGTTTAAAGAGCAGGGATATGGTCATGAACTAGAGCAGGTGGAATACTTTACCCATTTCGAATAGGTTTAGGACCAAACCGGAAAGTAGTGAAAAATCAGAAGGATTACGTAAGGCAGAGACGTTTTCATAAGTAAGGAATTTTCGGCACGGATTTTAAGTAAGGAAGCTAAGAAACGGCTCTTCAAAACTCTGCGGTTTTGTATCGTGCGGAAACATGGCCATTAAAGCCTGATTATAAGTGTAAATCGGAGACTTATGAAATTTCAGTGTGGAGAAGGATGGAAAAAGTGAAGTGTACAGTAAGGAGGATGAGGAAGGGTGGGCGAGGAGATGGGAGTGTTGGTAGAAATCCAAAGACGGTGGGAAAGACAGAGGCAGTGCGATCAGATTAGTGCATGATTTAAAAGTATGACAGAGTGGTGAACGTTAGGCAAGCAAACAAACGCAGAAGGGGTAGGAATAGAGGAATAGGTAGTGGGCATGTTCGATGGAATGAAAGGAGGAAGGTAGGCATGCGAATTTGAGTAGAGGGTTTGTCATGGCGTCGGATGTGTTCTATTAGGATAGGCAAAGAAATGTAAAGTTGTATAGCGTGTCTATTACAAACTTTCCGTTAACGCCAATAATAATATTTTTCTTCCCAATTGTCATCGTGAATGGGATTAGAACGCTTTGTTATGCTCCTCTGTTTCGTCAACCTTTGACTCTATATTTAAAGTCAGTCGGGATGGTTCGGTGGCTAAAGTACTGGCTTTCTAGCGAGAGGGCCCGGGTTCAAATCCAGGAGAAAACAAATGTTTTTCAGTGTTTCGATCCCCACTTGAGGTGCCTTGTGAATAGCACATTGAGTGAGTACGACGTCCGTCGCAAGGGCCGTTAAACTCCGGACCCCTCGGCGCCTTTCATAGGGAGTGGGCTAATGCCGACGCCGGGTTTCTTTCCAACCTTACCTTTCCCATTCATCCCAAATGGCGCAAATGACCTTAGCTGTTGAAAGCCTCCCATGAAAACTACGAGTACTAGTTACATTGATTTACCCTACGAAGCCGTTGCAGATACCAACCGCAGTCATCAAGCCAAAGGTCGGTCTGATAGATAATGGTAGAGCTCACCCAACACCAAGGTTAATGCGTATGAGATTCATACATCAGGGTAAAGGGGCCAGACCCTTTCCTTTTGCCGGCTATGGTTTCCCAGAGTGCCACATGTGTCAGAGTTTCCATGCGCGTGGAACTGATGGCGCCCAAAGGCATCCCCTGGATAATAATAACTCTGGCTTGGCAGCCCAGAGCTCTGTCCACATGACCACCACGTCACCCTGCGTTAAGGCCCGTCTGCTACTGAAATCATGCTGTTTTTAAAAAATGGGCAGCATTGCTATGATCGCCATTTTTTAGGATTAGTTTTTGTTGGGAAGTTGGAAAAATGCTTCCTTATTCCATCGGTAATGTGGCTATTCTTCATGTTCGAACACGTAATTATGGAATTAAGATTATAGAAATGATACAAATTAATATAACCCTGAAGAAAAAGATTGCCCGAATTATAATTAAAAAATGAGTGACTCCTTTTACTCTGATTAAGGTGGCTTGGACCACCGAAATATCGAAGCGAGAGTCCATGTATTAATCTTTTCATTTATATTTTGAAACTATAATCAATTTTTAGTGTGCGTCAAGAATTAGTGAATGTCATAAAGGTATTACCTATACTATTTATGCATGTGTATGTGTATATATATGTATATATGTATATATACATATAAATATCTATGTATATATGTGTTGTATATATGTATATACAGGTATATATTTATTCACATATTGATAAACATATATTAATACTAAAAGATTAAATGCGATTATTAACACATATGCTTAGTTTCAAGTGAGAGTTATTCTAATTTATAAGGCTAATATAAAAATAATAATATTGGTATAATATAAAAGCCGAAATTCATTTTGTACTTACCTAATTTTTTAGTTTACCCAATATTCATTTTAATTAGCCTTCCATAAAATCTGCTTAGGAAAACATGAATTATCGCAACGTTTCAAATTGCCACTTTGAAGCCTCTTTGTTCCCGGAGACTCATTTGCTTCCAGGCAAACATTATAATGCATGCCACCAAGTAAGAGCACCGGCAGACATGACATGCAAAACAAATTCTAGATATTTATAATCGAGTTCCGCCCGCTAAGGATTCCCCACCTCGTTCTCGTAAATTTCTTCAGAACTTTCCACCGTAGGCCGTTAAGAGATAAGATGTTTCGCTGCAGTGGAAACATTCCATCTCTTTTTACGCCTCCGTCTAAAGAGGGAGGAAGACTGCTTGGCAGAGCGCGGGACGGCTCACAATTATCGCGAGTTATTCCCGAGAAATGAATGGAGAAGTAAAGCAAACGAGGGAGGACTTTTAAGGGGAGTTCTCTCGTTTCTCGTGAAGAGTGCATGTCTTCTCTCTCCGTAATGGCCTCTCTTGCGTCGACCCCCTTCCCCCCGCACCCCTCCCACCATCCCCCTTCTTGCGCCCGCCCTCCCACGCCCCTGCTCCCGGGGACCCCCAAATCCCCTTCCCCCTCCACGCTGCCCCCTCTCCTCCCCCCATCACCTTTCTCCTCGCCCATTATCTCTCTCTCCTAGCTTTATTTTCTCTTTCACTCTGCCTTCGTCATTCCTCTCCTGCGTCCTTTTTCTTATATCATATTAGGGCGTCGCTTTTTCTTTCTTAAGACCCATTCTGAAACTCGTTTCCCCGCTCATCGTTTTATGTAATGCATTTTACTTGCCTGCTTTCTTTGAACGCTTTACTGATTACCTTAAGTCACCGTACATGACCCTTTTAAAAATATTTCCGTCTTCTCCTTGCCTTAATATGGATGGAATGCCTACTAGAGTGGTCAAATTGTCTTGGATAAGCATTCCTTTCTGAACATAAATAATATGAAAAATATTTCGGTAATCACAAGAATGAGCATTTATTAAGGGCGGTTATTCGAATAGACGAACTTCGGTGAGAAGATCATTTCATAATTTTCGATGAGGCTAAGCGTCAGATAGCAAATGTGATTGGTTCCATCGAACCAGAAATCATCAAAATAGATTTTGAGAGGACTGTCAATCCATGGAGATATAATAGTTCAACTACAATTTACACTCGTGTTTTATAAAGCACCGTTTAATTATACAAGATGTTCGGAAGCACGCTGTGGGATAGCATTAAATCTGATTCACTTGAGACAACAAAATTAAGTTTTTCCGGAAATATGTATTAAAGTACTGACCTGCATGGATGTCATGACTCCGAGACTGGCGGTGTTAATATTCAGTACATTAGGATATTTTAAAATCATTCACATAAAAATAAATGTACTCTGAATCAAAACGAAGAATAACTAGCAAAAGTAAACAGTATACGAATATTTAGTAAAATCGACCCAATGCTTACAATTCCTAATTAAACAGAATTATGCACACAATATGATTTCAACATTGCTACTTATATCAATAGTCAATTTGACTCTTCATTTATTGAATAGTATAATTATTTGGCAAAGACTACTGGATATCTTGAGAACTTTACAATTATATGCGTTAGAGATATCTACTATCTGTGTTTCCACTGCTCAGGTTGTGTATTATTGCAAAAGACCCGAAAGCACGCAGCCCCGCCCTGCGGAAGCCTCGGCACAAGTTCATATTACGCGTACAGAGAGCTGTTTCAAAAAGTGTTTCCTTCTTTCTCGTTCGTGTTTCGACTCGAAAGAATAGATGTAGCCAAATGAAAATAGGACAACCAGCTATTTTGAAACGTGAGAGACACGTAGATATATTTCGCCGAATTTGTTCTAAGGCGCAGGGTTGCCTGAATGAGATCAATTATAGTTTGTGTTTAATATCACTCACTGGTTTCCTCGGGACGTGTGGTGCCAGGCGTGTTGGCAAAAGCTGCTCCGTAGTGTGCGGTTAAATGGTTGGTTGTTGTAGGAGTCCTCTGAATCTTTTGACCTTCCCGAAAATCCCTATTCTCTCTCAATTTCCTATAATACTCCCCTTCACACCCGGCCCGGCGCCCCCGGGTCCACCCCCCCTCCCCCTTCGTCTCCCTCGTTATCCCGTTGCCAGACCCCTCAAATCTTTAAGCCACGTAGCGGCGATGGGGGAACGGGAGAGGGTTCACACCGCCCAAGGAAGACAAGAACAGGGGCGTGTGTGCCACGGAGGAGGGGGGAGAGCAGGAGGAGTTCTTCGGCCGAGAGGGATGGGATTGGGAGGGGGGAAGAGGTTGGGAGGGATATTTTTCCTTCCCTCGCTCGGGAGGGCCCCGGAGATAGGCGAGCAGGAATTGGAAGAGTGATGTTTAAGGGGTGGGTGGAGACGTTGCAGCGGAGGGGGTGCGCGCGTGTGTGTGTGTGCAGTTGGTTGGGTGACGGATAGGGGTGGGTGCGGGGCGGAGGTGCGGTGCGGTGTGGGCGAGGGTGGCAGACGCAAGGACGGCAACATTGGGGCCCGTCACGTTTGACCACTCACGGAACCGCATTGCGGTGCGAGGAGGTCGAGGGAAGGAACGACTGGCTCGCCGTGGGCGGATGCGACGGGGGGCGGGGCGGGGGGGGGAAGAGGGTGAGGGATACATGAAATGTTCGGAGGAGAGTGAGGATGGAAGCGGGCGGAGGTCCCTCGGCTCCATATCCTGCTCCGGCGAGTGTCAGGACGAGAGGAGCTTTAAAACCGGAGGTCATGTTTTAGTTTTGCCAGGAACTGGTGGCCCCTCGCCTGCGGATGCCAACTGTCGATGAAGTTCGCGGAAATTCACTTTTGGAAGGTTTAGAATTATAGATAGGCCAGTGGACCTACAGTTTTAATGTTTTGAGGAAAAGCGCTATTGTATGCCTTTTTCGGATCCTGGTTTCACTTCAATCACGAGAATTTTTTGGATCGATGACAGTATAAACTCTTCTAATGTTTTATAGAGAATTTTGGAAGAATTCGATTCGCAATCACTCTCGCACGCCAATTTACATGTATTTTTAAGCTTGACATGTCGTTGAGTAAGTAATGATTTGAGTATAATGTCGGTATTTCAGATTAAATTATTTATTTGCCTTTTATTAAAATATAACGGATTGATCAATGAAACCAGTTTCGCTAGCAGAACGAAAAAAACGCCGATGAAAAATTAAAAAAAACCTTAACAATTAATATTGGCTCCATTGACTTATATTATATATCTTATTTCAAAAAAGCCTTCGACAAACTCCCACACAATAAACTGTTACATAAACTTAAATACTATGGAATCAATAAGAACATTATTAATTGGATTAGAGACTTCTTGTCAAATCGCAAACAAAGAGTAGTCATTGATGGTTTGTGCTCAACGGATAGAGATGTAACTTCGGACGTCCCCCAGGGAAGTTTAATAGGGCCCCTTCTGTTCTTGATATACATTAATGACTTAAGCACACACGTTGGTAGCAATCTGTGGTTATTTACTGACGACACGGTGGTATACAGGGAAATAAGGAGGCAGCTACATCGCGAGCTACTCTCTAGAGACTTGGACAACATCTCAGAATGGCGCAATAAATGGGGATTAACACAAAATATAGATAAATGCGCAGTTTTGAAATTTGGGAACAAAGGAAGCGAGGAACAGGACATAAACTACAAAATAGAGGGTTCAGTATTGACTACGGCCTATCAAGTTAAATATTTGCGGGTTGTTCTAACACCACGCCTTTCATGGGGAGCACATATCAGGACAATATGCGGATCGGCTTTAAAGAAACTTGGCTTCATAAAACGGGTGGTGGGGAAATGTAATGAAAAAGTTAAAGAGAGGTGTTATTTTGCTCTAGTCAGCCCTCATTTGGAATATGCCGCAAGTATTTAGGATCCTTCGGAAAACATTTGGCAAAAAGAATTAGATGAATTCCAGAGAAAATCCGCCAGATTCGTTAAAAATGGTTATGATTAGAACACAGGTGTAACAGGTCTCTTAGGGGATTTAGGCTGGGAACCACTTGAAATACGGAGAGAACAAGCGAGGTTTAAACTTTTAGAAAGGTTCAGAAGAAACGAGTTTAACGATGACACTGAAGGAATTATAATGGCCCCACACTACTTAGGTAGATCGGACCACAAAGATATAATAAGGGAAATAGATTCCAGTACAGATAGATACAAATACTCATTTTTTCCCCGATTAATCATAAATCATAATAGTAAGAAACCGAAGTCACTTTAGAAATATTACAAACGTTGAATTTACAAGTCGGAACAAAATTAAACATTGCAAAGATGTTAGGTATACTTTCAGGTGCATGTGTATGTTAGTTGGCAGTTTGTGTTTGCATGTGTGTGGGGTCTAAGTGTTCTTGCATGAATGTATGCCATTTTTTTTTTGTGGATGTATGATTTTGTGGTTATTGCACGCGGTTTTTTTTTTCTTTTCTAAATTACGGGTGGTGTCCTAACACCCCCCGCCACACGCCCTTGCGGCGGCTTGCGGGGTATTAAGTAGATATAGATATCTATTTCTTAGAAAACAACATTTATGTCAGTATACTTTTCCGTATTATATAGCCCTGCATTTCTTTCAATCTCATTTATGGGTTTTGCATGAATAATACTCCTCCGATTTTGATGATTCTTTCCCCCCGATCTTTGAATGTGACCATATGACTGATTTTTTTCTTCAAAAAATACGCTGACGAATTCTTCGGACGTTGTGCCGAATTGTAATGAGTTGCATCGTCAATGCATATTGGACCGTGATAATTAAAAAATTCTCTCATGATCCTACTTCTTTTAAGGTCTTTTTCCTTGTGAAAAAATATATCATTTTGTCGAAATAAGCAAATTTGATTCTTACCCATCAATTCCCTTTGTTCTTTCAAAAGGGTTACTATGGTATTTACTATGCTACTATGTTTTTGGTAACTAATTATTTCTCACAAAATTAATATGCATTCAAATACAACTTTATTCCAACAATAAAGCTATAAGCAATAGTTTTGACCTCTGTTTGCTGAAGGGTTCCTTTTAGCAACAAAAATCCCAGGATCATCAATGTCACGGAGACGTCTGGAAATCGTGGAGGGCGAATTTAACTGTACTTCTACCCGCTATGTGTTGAACAGACTTATTTTCATTTATTAACATCACATGGTTTTACGGTTAGTTACCCTAATTGCTTTAGAACACGTCCCTGAAGGACTTTCCTTCTTTGACCAACACTTTGTGGGCTTAAAGCCTTCCTTTGACTCACGAAACTAGAGGTAACAAAAAAACCTGAAATAAGTGGATTTCATGCGGGCACGATGCGACATTTCCTGAAGGTTTAGTGCCATGCCATGCGATTGATTTAAGCTTTCAATTCTTCTGCCTCAGCAAAGGAATTTCAAATTATCACTCTGAACTTTCGATGCAAGAGTGTCACTTCGATCCCAGGTATACTAACGTATTAGGACGTTGATTAAGACGGTCACGATAATGTGCTCTGAATAAAGCTAATTAATTATTGATAATAGGAACCTTGTTTGGTTTACACCATGCATAACACGAGCGCGACAATAAGAATTTCAAAATTACCTTGTTAGTGAATTTGTGAAACTATATATCAATGCAACAATTTCAGAGCGTAAAAATCATTCGCCTTGACTGGGACTCGAACCCAGTCAAGGCGAATGATTTTTACGCTCTGAAATTGTTGCATTGAAATGCACATTAGCGGATGACTCCGTTAAAAGTTACTGTTGCGGCATCTCCCGCAGTTTCTTTGGAAACTATATATCATTTATTTAGCAATATTTTATGATTATTAAGTCCTATTGTGCTTTTATTTTCCGCCAAATAAAAAAAATTGTATATAAAAGCAGAGGTATCGAGGACAAATAACAAAACCACGGTAATCAATCTCTTGGCTCCTTACCCGCTTAATCGATCCGATAATCACATTAGGTACCATTCCCTTCTATGAACCCAAAGCAGGTGATCATTAAGGTACCGTTTTCATTTCTGTACCATCTCATTTTTTGTTGAAAACTCTCCGAAACAGATTAGGTTAGATTTGGTGAAATATGTTCCAATTCTAACTCATGGGGAATTTGAGCCACAATTTTTAAAACGAACTTTTACATATTTTCGCTCTATCTAAGGTAAACTATGGTTTCAAGTTTCGAATTACTTTCTGAGATAGATTTTAAATTATGCTTCGCGGGCATTTGATATAAAATATCTGACTTAATATAGTACTTGGCTAAATCAGAGAGATAATCCACTGTTCGGCTTTAGCGCTGTGGAACTCCAATTTTCAGATTGGGGAAAGGCACTTCGTGAAATTACCTTCCGCGAACAGCTTTGCAGTCGGATGAATAAACAGAGCTGTGCTATAAAAATATTGAATGAAAGAGCTTTTTGTCCCAGTTTGAAATATATTTGATGAGTGAAAGTGCAACGTTTTCAGATCCCTCATAGCCCTTAGGTCCTTCTAATTTTTATTTATTCACCTTGATTGGTGCGATTTAATGTTGCGGTAAAAAGCTGCTGAGTTAACATTTGTTCCTAATAGCTGGTCATTCTGTAAAATAACAATTACACCTTTAATTGAATAACTGGCGTATGGCAGTAGAGCGTGATCATGTTTTTCCTCGATAAAGAGATATGAAACGCCCAATTTGAATTATGTTTCTTTCCTTGCTAATTCGTCTGTGACATCTTTGTTGTTGCTCGAACATGTGAAGCGTCGACATTCGTGCTCATGGGAAAACTCTGAGAAAACGTAAGCACATAAGGTGCGTGCGTAATTTGTGTTGACTTGCGCATACCAGTTCCTCTAGTCACAAACTAGATGTGTCTGCATGCATGTAGAATGAAAGGATTTTTGCATGAATGTATACGCCACTTTGGGCATAGGTGTGCATGCACGTGTTGATTTTGCATGTGGTATTGTTCCTTTTTACGGGTGGTGACCTTACAACCCCCGCCACACGCCCTTGCGGCGGCTTGCGGGGTATTGTGTAGATGTAGATGTGACTAGGTCCATTGGTCTGTTTCGTTTCGTGGCTCAGGGTGTGTGATGCCATGCAGTTTACATACCACCCCCTAAAAATCCGGAAAACTTACTACTTTTTCAACTTCTGCTTTTTCTCTCGAATGTCAAATTCCAATTTCCATTCTTTTTTGCGGTACCCGCTTAGAGGAATGTGCTGTGCGACCCGAAGACTGCCTCTGTTACTCCCCCTCGAGGGGCCGCATCCCATCCCCCCTCCCCGCCCCAAATTCCGAAAGAAAGGGCGGGCCTCGCCCTTGGAGACACCCGAGGGGTCGCCACGCCTTCTCCCGCCACCCCAACCCCCTCCGCGCCCCAACGGGAAAGGTCTCTTTCTCGCACACGGAAGCTCTGCCGAAACTCGGGGCGACATGGTAGGTGGGATAGAGTCCCGCATTTCGTTTCGTCAAAGGTGTCAAGCACGTGGCAATCTCACGACGCGGGTCCAACGACCGACCGCACGCTTATAGGCGACTCCGGGAGTTAAGCCGTGTTTCGAGGGGTCAAGGCGGTCGGTGGTGGGGGTGTTCCACGCATTGGTTTGACTGTAATTGATAGAAATTTGTTAAATGAAGACGTGTTGCGCGGTTTCACCTTTACTCCTAGTGATAAAAAAACGGTTTGATACGTATTTATGGCTGTGGCAACTTAAATATTATTTAAGTAAAAGTGTCGAAATCGTTGAAGAGATACTTACTGAATTTATTTATTTATTTATTCAGTATTAGTCCGAAAACAGCACATTTTGGCCTTTGCATCGAATTATTAACAACGATAACAATGGTCACATTTACAAACACCCAAGCCTTAGATGGAGGGAAACTCACCCAGGCGGGAATCGAACCCGCGACCCTTGGAATAGCAGAAGAGGACGTTACCCCGCCGCCACCGGGGTCGGCATTATTATCCAATTATGAAATCCAATTATCCAATCTCATGAAACTACCTTTCACAAAATTATTTGACAACTATACTATGTATGCTAAATACCTGCGTTTAAAAGAATTATCAGCTCTTTGTTAGCTAGTTTGACAAAAATGACGTACGGAATACGTTTACTATTTTGTATTTTTTGATTTAATTTATGATTTCGTTTCCTATTAGTAAGTTATTATGACGTGATCAGAATTTACGCACTCATCTCGTATTGGCGGGGTGTGGTATGTAAATATATAGAGCCTTAGTATTTTGTCTTCCTGAAGCTGCCTAGTCTAGTAGCTTTGAGTTCTATGAAAATATGTTTTTAAAACGAAATTGAAGCTTGTCCTTCGGGTGTGAAGTGTTGATATTTTACTTTTAACATAGGTAAGAAAGCTCAGAATTTTAAGTACTGTTATGATACAAATCCATCGGGGCATGAACCCATACCCCACTACAAGCTCTGCATGAGTAAAATTTAATGTGGTAATCCGTAGTTTTCAACACCTAGTTGAATAATATATTCATTGAAAAATAGGGTCTCTTACTCATGAGAGAAGATTATATATTGTTTAATCCATACAAGTATTGGGTGATATATTAAGAATGCCATCGGTTTTGTTAAACGTTTATGAATGCTAAGAATTTTTAAAAACAGTTTGTATTAAATAATCTCCTCTCTGCTCGACGGATTCATAAAAATATTATAGAGATATTATGAAGAATATTTTACTAGAATATATTCAATATTTTACCCTAACGACTTGGCTCAGTTGAATGCATTTCATAAATAGCGTTCGACTATAAAGGATATGAAACCTCAAGTTCCCTTCCACTATGAGAAAACAACGGAGCGTTTTCCTCTCCGTTTTTGTAGGTACGCACAAGTTCCATTTCTTCGGGATTAGGTAAAGTGAGAGAAGATTAAGTAGCAGTACTCGTGTTTGCTGGCGTTGGTAAGTTGCAAGATTGAGCCGTTTTCAGTTTTAAGCTTTTGTGAGAGGGGGAGGGCCACAGTGCTGCTGCAGTGGGGTGGGAGGAGGTATTTGGGGAGGGGGGGTGTCGGGAGATCATCGGTTCGGGGATTACCTTCGTTACGACGGGGAAGAGGGGAGGGAAACGGTTGAGTTAGCTAGTTCAAACGCTCCTCCTCCCCAACCGCCAGCCCCCCTTCCCCACACTCTTCCGACCCCATGTACGGCCCCAATTCTTCACCGCCCGTGCTCCCCTGAGCACCCCCCTCTATGCGCTCGCCCTCTGTACCCTCGGGCCCCCCTTCCAAACCCCGGTTTCTCCCATACCCTCACCTTTCCACTCTCATAACCCATTCTCCGCGATTATTATTACGATCTAAGGCAACCGTTATGAGTGCCGTTCCTCAGACTATGTAATATCTTCATCTATATCCATCCAGCCATCCATCCGTATTCCACAAACATTTATAAAAAAATAAATATATACATTTATGTAGACCATATTATATATATATATATATATATATATATATATATATATATATATATATATATATGTGTATATATATATATATATATATATACACATTCAAACACGAAATCTCGCCAAACTGCGAATAAATACTCATATATACAGAAACATATATAAGGAAAAGGGATAGGAACACGTATAAAGGACGAACACAATAGAGGTGGGGAAGGCGGAATCGAACGGATCACAAGAGTAAAAATATTTCCTCAACCGGGACTCGAACACCGGATCTTTCCACTTGCCGGGCGGAGGCTCTTAACCACTTGAGCTATCGAGGATATGTAATTTACCCTGAGATCCGTGGGTCTTATATGTCGCCAAGCGCCCCGATTCTTTAGCCAAGAGATGGCGTCAGGGGGCTGTTTCACCCACCAAAGGAGAAATAGACAATACACAAGAGGAAAGGTCTCTGGTTAGAATTCATACAACATCATACAGGAAAAGAACAGTGCGTTTCGTGGCACGCATAGCCAGAAGAAAGAGATGAGCCACATTGGCCAAATACACATTCAAACACGAAATCCCGCCAAACGGCGAATAAATACTCATATATACAGAAACATATATAAGGAAAAGGGATAGGAACACGTATAAAGGACGAACACAATAGAGGTGGGGAAGGCGGAATCGAACGGATCACAAGAGTAAAAATATTTCCTCAACCGGGACTCGAACACCGGATCTTTCCACTTGCCGGGCGGATGCTCTTAACCACTTGAGCTATCGAGGATATGTAATTTACCCTGAGATCCGTGGGTCTTATATGTCGCCAAGCGCCCCGATTCTTTAGCCAAGAGATGGCGTCAGGGGGCTGTTTCACCCACCAAAGGAGAAATAGACAATACACAAGAGGAAAGGTATCTGGTTAGAATTCATACAACATCATACAGGAAAAGAACAGTGCGTTTCGTGGCACTCATAGCCAGAAGAAGACACGCATAGCCAGGTTAAGAGCATCCGCCCGGCAAGTGGAAAGATCCGGTGTTCGAGTCCCGGTTGAGGAAATATTTTTACTCTTGTGATCCGTTCGATTCCGCCTTCCCCACCTCTATTGTGTTCGTCCTTTATACGTGTTCCTATCCCTTTTCCTTATATATGTTTCTGTATATATGAGTATATATACATATATATATATATATATATATATATATATATATATATATATATATATATACCAGATCTTCGTGGGAAACCATAAACGGCACAGGGACATAACTCTTGCCACCCTACGCAATTGCCCCTCTCCGCGGGGGAAATTCATGCTACCTGCGACGTTGGCTCGCATTCCCTGCCTTTCAAAGGGGGTGGAGTGTTTTGTGGTGCATGTTCATGTGGTAGTGATGTTTCATATTCTTGCTTGTTGTGTCCTGCCTTGCGTGTTATAGGATGGCTGCATCGTGCTGCATCCTGGGGTGCAGTTGTTTTTTGGCTTATGGTTTGTGTTTGCATGAGTGTTGGAAGAAGGGATTTTTGCATAAGTGTGTGCGCTGCTGTGGGTGTAATTTTCCACGTTGCTGTTTTGCATGTGGTATTGAGCACATAATTGTCAGTTCATATCTTAGAGCACATAATTGTCAGTTCAATAATGAGACACCTTGACAATATTAACTTTTTAAGTGACAATCAACACGGATTCAGGAAAACCCGCTCCTGCGAAACCCAATTAGAATTATTTACACATGATTTAGTTTTATCTGGTGAGAGAGGTAGGCAAGTGGATGCGATCTTTTTAGATTTCCAAAAGGCATTTGATAAGGTTCCCCATGGTTAACTCATTCATAAATTAAAGGTCGCAGGTATAAACAAGGGCGCCATTAATTGGGTTAAAGATTTTCTTTCAGAGCGGGAACAGAGGGTAGTCCTTGATGGCGTTAGTTCCGACAGCGTTCGAGTCACCGCGGGGGTACCTCAGGGAAGTGTAATCGGGCCGTTACTTTTCTTGATTTTTGTTAACGATTTGAACCGCGAAGTGAAAAGTAAAATAAGGATGTTCGCGGATGACTCGGTGATCTATCGGGAGATATCTGGGGATATAAGGATCGTTTTATTCTGGCGCAGAATTAAGATTGCATTACTAAATGGTATTGTATCTGGGGATTGTCATTTAATTATAATAAATGTTCGGTGGTAAATTTCTTTAAAAGATCAACGAGATTTGCTTACAAATTAGCTGGAGGTGACCTAGCGGTAGTTGATATGGTAAAATATCTAGATGTTACATTCACAAAAGACTTAACTTGGGGGACTCACATACGTAAAATCTGTGGTCAAGCATATAAAAAATTGGGATATATTAGACGTATTGTCGGCAAAAGTGACTTGAAGGTCAAGGAACGTTGTTACCACGCTCTTGTAAGGCCTCATTTAGAATACGCATGCAGCGTGTGGGATCCGAGTGAAAAAGGTCTCATTCGGGAAATTGAGAAGGTTCAACGCCGGGCAGCCCGTTTTGTAAAAAATTCCTACGATAAAACGCAAAGCGTCACCGAAATGCTCATGGATTTGGGGTGGGAATCATTGGAAGAAAGACGATTCAATGCAAGATTGAAATTATTAAATATATTTAGATCCGCATGTTTCAGCACCGAGGTCTCGCAAATTATTCGTACTCCTACATACATTGGTCGCTTGGATCATGCATATAAAATTCGGGAAATAGATGCCAGAACTAGCCGACTCAAGGACTCCTTCTTCCCACGGACAATACGGGATAGCAACTGCAGGGTTATAGATAGCAAAAATTCCACTTGCCACCCTCAGCGTCCAAAAAATAATTAGTTGTATTTAAATGCATGCTCCTCCACTAACCTTATGTGTTTTGTTATAATAACCCATTCTTTCCGCATGATATCATTCGTGTTCTGTTCATCTGTTTTTAAGTTTCCCTTTCAGTCCCTCTTCCCTCCCGGCGGGGGGAAATTCCTGCTACCTGCAACGTTGGGTCGAATTCCCTTCCTTTTACTGTCTCTTTGGGGGGTTGAGTGTTTTGTGGTGCATTTTCATGTGGTAGTGATGTTTCACATTCTTGCTTGTTGTGTCCTGGCTTGCGTGTTTTAGGATGGCTTTCGTGCTGTATCCTGGGGTGCAGTTTTTTGTTGTTTTGCGGTGTATGTGTTTGCATGAGTATTGGATGGAGGGAGTTTTGCATGAGTGTGTGCGCTGCTGGGGTGTAATTTTCCGTGTTGTTTTTTGCATGTGGTATTTTTCGTTTTTACGGTTGGTGACCTAACACCCCCCGCCACACGCCCTTGCGGCGGCTTGCGGGGTATTATGTAGATGTAGATGTAGATGTAGATGTGTTTTGCTGTAATAACCCACTCTTTCCGAATGACCTCATTCGTGTTCTGTTCATCTGTTTTTAAGTTTCCCTTTCAATCCCTCGTCCCTCTCCGCGGGGGCAAATTCCTGCTACCTGCAACGTTGGGTCCCATTCCCTGCCATTTAGAGACTCTTTGGGGGTAGAGTGTTTCGTGGTGCATTTTCATGTGGTAGTGATGTTTCAATTTCTTGCTTGTTGTGTCCTGGCTTCCGTGTTGTAGGATGGCTTTCGTGCTGCATCACGGGGTGCAGTTTTTTAAGTTGTTTTGCGGTATATGTGTTTGCATGAGTATTGGATGAAAGGATTTTTGCATGAGTGTGCGCGCTGCTGTGGGTGTAATTTTCCGTGTTGTTTTTTTGCATGTGGTATTTTTCCTTTTTACGGTTGGTGACCTAACACCCCCCGCCACACACCCTTGCGGCGGCTTGCGGGTTATTATGTAGATGTAGATGTATATCAAGAACAGAAGGGGCCCTATTACACTTCCCTGGAGGACGTCCGAAGTTACATCTCTATCCGTTGAGCACAACCCATCTATGACTACTATTTGTTTGCGGTTTGACAAGAAGTCTCTAATACAATTAATTATTTCTCGTTGATCCCATAGTATTAAAGTTTATGTATCAATTTATTGTGTGGAACTTTGTCGAAGGCTTTTTTGAAATCCAGGAATACTGCATCGACTTGTGTGTTGTTTTCTCCCGATCCAAGTATATCGTGAAAGAAGAGACTAAGTTGTCTTTCGCGAGATCTGCTTTTCCTAAATAAAAATTCGTTTCATCGTAACAAACAAACTGGGAATATTTTTCCCTTCTCGCGAGCGAGAAGTCGTACGTAAAGTCTGCGGCCAAGCATATAAAAATTGGGATTTATTAGACGCATGTCGGCAAAAGTGACTCGAAGGTCAAGGAGCGTTGTTACGACGCTCTTGTAAGGCCTCATTTAGAATACGCATGTAGCTTGTGGGATCCGAGTGAAAAAGCCCTCATTCGGGAAATTGAGAAGGTTCAACACCGCCCGTTTTGTAAAACATTCTTACGATAAAGCGCATATCGTCACCGAAATGCTCATGAAGTTGGGGTGGGAATCATTAGAAGAGAGACGATTAAATGCAAGATTGAAATTATTAAATAAATTCAGATCCGCATGTTTCAGCACCGTGGTCTCGCAAATTATTCCTACTCCTACATACATTGGTCGCTATATATGTATACATAATGCTATATAAATATAATATATATATATATATATATATATATATATATATATATTTATTTATTTATTTATTTATATATATATACATACGGCAATGGTGGTCGTTTTCATTCCATATGGGGAATGAGGAATTGCGCCAACTCCATTGCCACTTTAATTACCGCATCAATCTACGGCATTGATGAGAGAATGTTCGTCCATGGAGGACGAAGGCGACTTCCCTTTTGTGGATTTCACGTTCGACGCACGCAAACCTTTTAGAGGCAGAATGAGGACCCTATCAAACGCTGCCTCAATTACACAGATGTAACTTTTGACCCAAATTCGTGCGCACATTACATCTACATCTACATAATACCCCGCAAGCCGCCGCAAGGGCGTGTGGCGGGGGGTGTTAGGTCACCAACCGTAAAAAAGAAAAATACCACATGCAAAAAAAAAACAACACGGAAAATTACACCCACAGCAGCGCACACACTCATGCAAAAATCCCTTCATCCAATACTCATTCAAACACATACCGCAAAACAACTAAAAAATTGCACCCCATGATGCAGCACGAAAGACATCTACATCTACATCTACATCTACTTAATACCCCGCAAGCCGCCGCAAGGGCGTGTGGCGGGGGGTGCTAGGACACCACCAATAATTTAGAAAAGAAAAAGAAAAAAAAAACCTCATGCAAATAACGACAAAATCATATATATAAAAAAAAACATGGCATACATTCATGCATGAACACTTACACCCCACACACATGCAAACACTCAAACTACCAACTAACATACACATGCACCTGAAAGTATACCTAACATCTCTATAGTGTTTAATTTTGTTCAGACTTGTAAATTCAACGTTTTTAATATTTCTAAAGTGACTTCGGTTTCTTGCTATTATGATTACTGATTGTTCGGGGAAAGAATGAGTATTTGTACCTATCTGTCTTGGAATCTATCTCCCTTAGTTTATCTTTGTGGTCTGATCTACCTAAGTAGTGTGGGGCCATTATAATTCCTTCAGTGTCATATTTAAACTCGTTTGTTCTGAACCTTTCTAAAAGTCTAAGCCTCGCTTGTTCTCTCCGCACTTCAAGTGGTTCCCAGCCTAAATCCCCTAAGAGACCTGTCACACTTGTGTTTTTATCATAACAATTTTTAACGAATCTAGCGGATTTTCTCTGGACTTTATCTAATTCTTTTTGCCAAATTTTCTCCCACGGATCCCAAATACTTGCGGCATATTCCAAATGAGGTCTAACTAGAGCAAAATAGCACCTCTCTTTAACTTTTTCATTACATTTCCCCACCACCCGTTTTATGAAGCCAAGTTTCTTTAAAGCTGATCCGCATATTGTCCTGATATGTGCTCCCCATGAAAGGCGTGGTGTTAGAACAACCCCCAAATATTTAACTTGATTTGCCGTAGTCAATACTGAACCCTCTATTTTGTAGTTTATATCCTGTTCCTCGCTTCCTTTACTCCAAAATTTCAAAACTGAACATTTATCTATATTAAGTGTTAATCCCCATTTATTGCACCATTCCGAGATATTGTCTAAGTCTCTAGAGAGTAGCTCGCGATCTAGTTGGCTCCTTATTTCCCTGTATACCACCGTGTCGTCAGTAAATAACCACAGATTGCTACCAACGTGTGTGCTTAAGTCATTAATGTATATCAAGAACAGAAGGGGCCCTATTAAACTTCCCTGGGGGACGTCCGAAGTTACATCTCTATCCGTTGAGCACAAACCATCAATGACTACTCTTTGTTTGCGATTTGACAAGAAGTCTCTAATCCAATTAATTATTTTCTCATTGATCCCATAGTATTTAAGTTTATGTAACAATTTATTGTGTGGGACTTTGTCGAAGGCTTTTTTGAAATCCAGGAATACTGCATCGACTTGTGTGTTGTTTTCTCCCGATCTAAGTATATCGTGAATGAAGAGACCAAGTTGTGTTTCGCAAGATCTCCTTTTCCTAAATCCGTGCTGGTTGTGGATTAGTATTTTCCTACTATCAAGAAACCTCATAATGTTAGTGGCAATAATGTGTTCCAATATTTTACAAGAGATCGATGTTAAAGAAATGGGTCGGTAATTGGTTGGTTTATCCCTATCGCCGCCTTTATAGATGGGAGTTATATGGGCTAGCTTCCAGTCGCGAGGCACTGAGCCTTCTTCTATCGATTTTAGACAAACAATATGTAAAAATGGGGCAATGTCGTCAGCTAATTCCTTTAATATTCTAGCAGGTATTTCTTCCGGACCAGGTGCCTTGTGTGCTTTGATACTACGGAGCAGATGTACTATTCCCTGCTTGGTCATTGTAAGATCGCTCATGTGTTCCCCGGGTGGGTGTGGAGGATCGTTTGGTGCGTTTGTGTTTTTGTTGTAGACGCTCTGGAAAAAATGGTTTAACATATTTGCCTTTTTCACGCTATCTGTAATGATTTCCCCATTTTCCATCCTCAAAGAGTGAACAGTGGGACGTTTACCCTGTATTTCCCTAACATAAGACCAGAATGACTTTGGATTTTCCTCAAGATATTCGCTTAGCATTTTAGATTTAAAAGAGTGTAGTGCTGTGCGCATAATACTTTTCGTCTTACTACGACATTCTTTTAGTTGCTGTTTGGTTGTATTCATATAAATTATATCGTCACTTTTTAAACTCTTTTTAAAATTTGACTGTAGCTTTCTTTGCCTTCTTAATGCCGATCTGACTTCCCCGTTGTACCATCTAGATTCCTTACTGTCGCATTTGAGTTTGGACGGGATGTACGTCTTTATTCCTTCGCGTAAAATATTTAAGAAATAATTCCAAGTGTTCTCTGTATTTGTTGTCAGTGTTTTTGTGATGTATTCTGGTATTTTTATGTTTAAATATTCTCTTAGTCCGTTAAAATTTGCCTTGTTGTATAGGTATATTTTACGCTTTTCTTTGTTTATTTTGATGAACTTAGTTTTTAACTCTAAAAGAATAGCCTTATGGTCACTGATTCCGTCTATTATTTCAATGTTAGTAATGATTTCGGGCATAGAAGTCGCAAAGATGTCTAGTATGCTTTGGCCCCGTGTTGGTGATTTAACAATTTGTTCTAAGGAGTGTTTTGTGAATATATGAAGGAGTTCTTGGCATGAATCTCTGTTTTTGGCAGATTTTCCTACGCAGTAGTTGTCCCAGTCAATTGACGGTAGATTTGTGTCCCCAGCGATTATGGTAATACTGTTGCTTTGTCTGCTGCTGATAGTGGATATTTGTTCGTCGAGCTTGTGTAGGACATCTGTGTTAGAATCTGGGGGGACCCAGAATCTCAGATCAGATCAGAATCTGGGACATCCTACAACACGGAAGCCAGGACACAACAAGCAAGAAATTGAAACATCACTACCACATGAAAATGCACCACGAAACACTCTACCCCCAAAGAGTCTCTAAATGGCAGGGAATGGGACCCAACGTTGCAGGTAGCAGGAATTTGCCCCCGCGGAGAGGGACGAGGGATTGAAAGGGAAACTTAAAAACAGATGAACAGAACACGAATGAGGTCATTCGGAAAGAGTGGGTTATTACAGCAAAACACATAAGGTTAGTGGAAGAGCATGCATTTAAATACAACTAATTATTTTTTGGACGCTGAGGGTGGCAAGTGGAATTTTTGCTATCTATAACCCTGCAGTTGCTATCCCGTATTGTCCGTGGGAAGAAGGAGTCCTTGAGTCGGCTAGTTCTGGCATCTATTTCCCGAATTTTATATGCATGATCCAAGCGACTAATGTATGTAGGAGTACGAATAATTTGCGAGACCTCGGTGCTGAAACATGCGGTTCTAAATTTATTTAATAATTTCAATCTTGCATTGAATCGCCTCTCAGCCAATGATTCCCACCCCAAGTCCATGAGCATTTCGGTGACGCTTTGCGTTTTATCATAGGAATTTTTTACAAAACGGGCTGCCCGGCGTTGATCCTTCTCAATTTCCCGAATGAGACCTTTTTCACTCGGATCCCACACGCTGCATGCGTATTCTAAATGAGGCCTTACAAGAGCGTGGTAACAACGTTCCTTGACCTTCGAGTCACTTTTGCCGACAATGCGTCTAATGAATCCCAATTTTTTATATGCTTGACCGCAGACTTTACGTATGTGAGTCCCCCAAGTTAAGTCTTTGGTGAATGTGACACCTAGGTATTTTACCGTATCAACTACTGCTAGGACATTACCTGGTGAAAGGATTGACACAAAAAATATTTATTTATTATACACTGCCCACTGCCATGGACAAATAGTAATCTCTGAGTACTTTCTTCCTCCCTTCATCCCGTGCAACATCCCCATCCTTTTCCTTCCCTTTCTTCGTTATCCTAACATTCTACCCTCTATCACAGTCTTCAACATCCCACTGCCGGTCAATACCCCCTTCATCCACTTTTTCTGCCTCCATAGAATTTCTCCCAACAAACCCCTCTCTTCACCCACCATACCAAGTACTTCCTCATTTGTTTTCTTCTCTGTCCATTTCATCTTCTCTATTCTTCTCCACACCCACATTTCAAAAGCCTCCGGTCTACGTCTATCCTCCTGCTTCAATGACCACGTTTCCGCGCCGTACATAGCTACGCTCCATATCAAAGTTTTTACCAGTCTTTTCTTAACATCCTTACTCAACGTCCCTGTCATTAACTCCCTCCTCCTTGTGAAAGCCTCTTTGCCTAGTGCAATTCTTCTCCATAGGTCCCTACTACTTTGACCGTGTTCGTCCAAAACACTGCCGAGATACGAAAACTGTTCTACCTGCTCTAGTTTTTGCCCTCCTATTCTACATCTACATCTACATCTACATAATACCCCGCAAGCCGCCGCAAGGGCGTGTGGCGGGGGGTGTTAGGTCACCAACCGTAAAAACGAAAAATACCACATGCAAAAAACAACACGGAAAATTACACCCCAGCAGCGCACACACTCATGCAAAACTCCCTACATCCAATACTCATGCAAACACATACACCGCAAAACAACAAAAAACTGCACCCCAGGATACAGCACCAAAGCCATCCTACAACACGCAAGCCAGGACACAACAAGCAAGAATGTGAAACATCACTACCACATGAAAATGCACCACAAAACACTCAACCCCCCAAAGAGACAGTAAAAGGAAGGGAATTCGACCCAACGTTGCAGGTAGCAGGAATTTCCCCCCGCCGGGAGGGAAGAGGGACTGAAAGGGAAACTTAAAAACAGATGAACAGAACACGAATGATGTCATGCGGAAAGAATGGGTTATTATAACAAAACACATAAGGTTAGTGGAGGAGCATGCATTTAAGTAGAACTAATTATTTTTTAGACACTGAGGGTGGCAAGTGGAATTTTTACTATCTATAATCCTACAGTTGCTATCCCGTATTGTCCGTGGGAAGAAGGAGTCCTTGAGTCGGCTAGTCCTGGCATCTATTTCCCGAATTTTATATGCATGATCCAAGCGACCAATGTATGTAGGAGTACGAATAATCTGCGAGACCTCGGTGCTGAAACATGCGGATCTGAATTTATTTAATAATTTCAGTCTTGCATTGAATCGTCTCTCTTCTAATGATTCCCACCCCAAATCCATGAGCATTTCGGTAACGCTTTGCGTTTTATCGTAGGAATTTTTTACAAAACGGGCTGCCCGGCGTTGAACCTTCTCAATTTCCCGAATGAGACCTTTTTCACTCGGGTCCCACACGCTGCATGCGTATTCTATATGAGGCCTTACAAGAGCGTGGTAACAACGTTCCTTGACCTTTGAGTCACTTTTGCCGACAATGCGTCTAATGAATCCCAATTTTTTATTTGCTTGACCGCAGACTTTACGTATGTGAGTCCCCCAAGTTAAGTCTTTAGTGAATGTGACACCTAGGTATTTTACCGTATCAACTACTGCTAGGTCACCTCCAGCTAATTTGTAAGCAAATCCCGTTGATCTTTTAAAGAAATTTACCACTGAACATTTATTATAATTTAGAGTCAATCCCCAGTTAGAACACCATTTAGTAATGCAATCTAAATCCTGCGCTAGAATAAAACGATCCTCATCCCCAGATATCTCCCGATAGATCACCGTGTCATCCGCAAACATCCTAATGTTACTTTTCACTTCGCGGTTCAAATCGTTAACAAAAATCAAGAAAAGTAACGGCCCGATCACACTTCCCTGAGGTACCCCCGACGTGACTCGAACGCTGTCGGAACTAGCGCCATCAAGGACTACCCTCTGTTCCCGCTCTGAAAGAAAATCTTTAACCCAACTTATAGCGCCCTTGTTTATACCCGCGACCTTTAATTTATGAATGAGTTTACCATGTGGGACCTTATCAAATGCCTTTTGAAAATCTAAGAAGATGGCATCCACTTGCCTACCTCTCTCACCAGCTACAAGTAAATCATGTGTAAATAATCCTAATTGGGTCTCGCAGGAGCGGGTTTTCCTGAATCCGTGTTGATTGTCACTTAAAAAGTTAATATTGTCAAGGTGTCTCATTATTGAACTGACAATTATGTGCTCTAAGATTTTACAACAGATAGAAGTGAGAGATATAGGTCTGTAATTACTGGGATCCTCCCTGTCACCACTTTTAAAAATAGGCGTTATTTGCGCGGCTTTCCAAATCTTAGGTACTTTGCACTCTGTGAGGGATTTGTTAAATATAAATTCAAGGTACGGGGCAATGTTTGGAGCTAAATGTTTTATCACCCTAGCTGGTATATTTTCGGGACCCGGGGATTTGTTGGGGTTTGTTGTTCTAATGTTAAGCTTAGCCTTTTTCTTTCTAGAAAATCGCATAACCTTTGTTTTATTAATATTGATTCTCATCCCATACCTGTCGCACTGAATTTCCAATTCACTAAGCAATGCTTGCAGCCCCTTGGCTGACTGACAAACTAAAGCTTGGTCATCAGCAAACTTAACTGATTTTACGAATTCCCCGCCCACTTTCATTCCTACCTCCTGTTCTTCCCATGCCTCGTTAATCACTTCCTCTGTATACAGATTGAACAGCAAAGGTGATACTGGGCAACCCTGACTTACACCTCTTCCTGACACTGCCCAACCTGACTCACCCTTCCCCACTCGTACCTGAGCAGTCTGAGACATGTACAGGTTGCGGATTAGCCTCCTTTCCCTCCAATCTATTCATATTTTCTGCAATATACTCATTAGTTATTCTCAATTTACTCTATCAAACGGTTTTTCGAGGCAAACAGGCAAATACCTCATGGTTCTATATTTCTCTCGATTAATAATCTCATTACATCTACATCTACATCTACATCTACATAATACCCCGCAAGCCGCCGCAAGGGCGTGTGGCGGGGGGTGTTAGGTCACCAACCGTAAAAAAGAAAAATACCACATGCAAAAAAACAACACGGAAAATTACACCCACAGCAGCGCACACGCTCATGCAAAAATCCCTTCATCCAATACTCATGCAAACACATATACCGCAAAACAACTAAAAAACTGCACCCCATGATGCGGCACGAAAGCCATCCTACAACACGGAAGCCAGGACACAACAAGCAAGAAATTGAAACACCACATGAAAATGCACCACGAAACACTCTGCCCCCAAAGAGTCTTTAAAAGGCAGGGAATGCGACCCAACGTTGCAGGTAGCAGGAATTTCCCGCCGCGGAGAGGGACGAGGGGTTGAAAGGGAAACTTAAAAACAGATGAACAGAACACGAATGAGGTCATTCGGAAAGAATGGGTTATTATAACAAAACAGACAAGGTTAGTGGAAGAGCATGCATTTAACATGCATACAACTAATTATTTTTTAGACGCTGAGGGTGGCAAGTGGAATTTTTGCTATCTATAACCCTGCAGTTGCTATCCCGTATTGTCCGTGGGAAGAAGGAGTCCTTGAGTCGGCTAGTTCTGGCATCTATTTCCCGAATTTTATATGCATGATCCAAGCGACTAATGTATGTAGGAGTACGAATAATTTGCGAGACCTCGGTGCTGAAACATGCGGATCTAAATTTATTTAATAATTTCAATCTTGCATTGAATCGTCTCTCAGCCAATGATTCCCACCCCAAATCCATGAGCATTTCGGTGACGCTTTGCGTTTTATCGTAGGAATTTTTTACAAAACGGGCTGCCCGGCGTTGAACCTTCTCAATTTCCCGAATGAGACCTTTTTCACTCGGATCCCACACGCTGCATGCGTATTCTAAATGAGGCCTTACAAGAGCGTGGTAACAACGTTCCTTCACCTTCGAGTCACTTTTGCCGACAATGCGTCTAATGAATCCCAATCTTTTATATGCTTGACCGCAGACTTTACGTATGTGAAAACTGCATTACTGCAATGGTCATCACGCGTACCTCTCCCCTTCATAAACACAAACTGATCATCCCCTAAATAATCATTTGCCGCACTCTTTATCCTTTTGTTTATGATCCTGAGAACAACTTAAGCTGCGTGGGATATCAAACTTATCGTCCTGTAGTCCTCACATGATGTAGCCTTTACCTTTTTCGGAATTGGAACTAAAACTTATCTCATAAAGTCTTCCGGCCAGATTCCTTCCTCATAGATACTACGAATCAGCCTCTTCCTCCCACATTTGCCTAAACATTTCAATAGTTCCGCGGGAATGTTATCCACCCCCACGGCCTTATTTAGTTTCATCTCCCTTAATGCCCTTTCTGTCTCATCGTCTAGTGTGCCTGGACCTAAGCTATCTTCCTCTACGCCATATTCTTTTTCAATGTCTAACTTTGTCGGTCGAAGATCATTAATATAAAGTTCTTCTATATACTCCATCCATCTCTCTTGGATCTTTTCTGTGTCAACTATTACCTTACCCGCCTTATCTCTAACGGTTTACATCGATCTCCCTTTCTTACTTCTCGATAAAGATTTAAGTTTTCTGTATAGCGCACCGTTTTCACCCTTCCTCTGCAGATATATATATATATATATATATATATATATATATATATATATATATATATATATATATATATATATATATATATATATACTACCTTGATCAAAAAGTTCCCGGAATAACCACCGTGTGGAGCTCCCATCGTTCCGATTTGAGTTCTGTTTTTTTTTGTTAAATTGGTACATCTGTTGTTGATATTCCCTTTAAATCTTAGTGTCATAACTTGACATTGGCAAAAGTTACGGTCGGTTTTCGGTATGTCCATCAGTGCTTCCTGCGATTTTTCCATTACTTCCTCTCGGCTGCTAAAACGCGTTCCCCGTAATGGTTTTTTAACTCGATTGAACAGAAAGAAGTCACAGGGAGCCAAATCAGGTGAATTCGGTGGCTGTTGGATGGTATTTGTTGCATTTTTCGTCAAAAAATTACGAATAATGATAGCACTGTGCGACGGTGCGTTATCATGGTGCAAAATCCACGAGTTTTCTGCCCACATTTCTGGTCTCTTTCGGCGAATTGCTTCACGCAGACGTCTCATAACGCCCAAATAATACTCTTTGTTTACTGTCTGGCCTTCTGGCAAAAATTCATGATGCACTACACCGTTGTAATCCATGAAAACCGTCAGCATTGCCTTCTTTTTTGACTGAAAACGACGTGGTTTTTTTGGTCTCGGCTCATTTGGTGAACGCCATTCACTTGCCTGATGTCTGGATTGCGTGTCGTACTCATAAACCCACGTCTCGTCTCCAGTAATGATCCTTTTGATGAATGTGGGATCGGATTCAGCCTCGCAAATCATGTCTTTTGCGACGTCACCACGGTCTCTTTTTTGCATGAAATTGAGGTCTTTTGGCACCAACTTTGCTGCTACACGACGGAAACCCAAATCATTAACCACAATGTCTTGGGCGGATCCATAGGCAATGTTCAAGTCCTCCGCTATTTCTCTGATGGTTAATTTGCGGTTATTGACCAACATTTCTTTTACTTTATCAATTTTTTCACCGACTTTCGATGTCGATGGTCTGCCACTGCGTTCATCATCTTCGATTGACTCACGACCACTTCTGAACCGCTCGTGCCACTGGTAAACGACCGTTTTTTTTTAGAGAATCGTTGCCGAAACACTTTTCCAACATTTCCAACGTCCGTGCGCCACTAAATCCGTTTTTTACGCAAAATTTAATACAAGTTCGTTGTTGCAAATTTAAATCCATTTCTGCAATTGTAAAAAATCGCCAACACACACAGAGATAGATGTACTCTTGGCTACGTAACTTTTGCAAATGTCAAGTTATGACACTAAGATTTAAAGGGAATATCAACAACAGATGTACCAATTTAACAAAAAAACAGAACTCAAATCGGAACGATGGGAGCGCCACACGGTGGTTATTCCGGGAACTTTTTGATCAAGGTAGTATATATATAATATATATATATATATATATATATATATATATATATATAAATAATATATGTATATATATATTTATATGTATATGTGTATTTACAGGTATATATATATATATATATATAAATGTCGGTCACGGTAGTTCAGGGGTTTAGGGGTTAGACTGCTGACCGGAGGGTCCCGGGTTCGATTCCCGGGCAAGGAACTCTGGGCACCTGCAGCTCCAACCAAGCCATGTGATTTTTTCGGGTACAAGATCTTTCGGGGAAACTATAACCGGCACAGGGAAAGGACTGGCCCTCCTACTCTGATGTGCGAATTTCACACCCTGTCGGCCTTAGTACTGGCTGAACTCTACAACCACCTACCATACCGACCTTCGGGTTAATTACTGTGTTTATGGTTTTTCATATTTTTTATTATATATTTTTTGTTATATATATGCACGTAGCATCATGCCATTACTTAAAAAAGTTATTAAGTTTGATGTGACATTTAAACTAATTGTTTGGTCATCTGTTTTATCCTTACGTCTCAAATTGTTTCCGGAATGGCTCCCATAATTTAATGATTATGGGAATAGCGTTTTATTTTTGCAGCCGTAATAACTCCCGTGAAGATAAACATTAATGGATGTCTATTGGCCGTTTGAGGGCACAACTTCCCCAAACGGACCAAGTCCTCTGAAACTGTTCCTCCCCCCTTCTCTTGATCGCTAGAGGCCTGCTGTTCGGGGATGAAAATCTGACCTAACGAGAGGGATAAAGGGATAGGGCGCTGTTATTCCTCCCATCTTCTAGGTAAGTTGAGTGTGAGTGTGGGAGAGAGGTGGACGACGCCAAGAGTTTGAAAGAGGACGAGGAGAGAAGAAAAGAATGAAAGCGAAAACCCCCGCAAATCCAAAAAAAATCTGTTATCGCAACGGAATGCCGGCGTTTATCGACTTCCAATTTCTCCGCTTCGCTTGACTTCTCGCTCCCTTGCCATCTGCCCTTAAAAAAGTTGGGAATCGCATTCCTTTCCTCCGTTCCCTTTTAACCCCAACCTTCCAGAAAGAATTGCTGGGGCGGAGTTGAGGCCGGCTTGATTTTTTTTCCTTTGAGAGCACGGGTCGATCCTCCAAACGACAACAATCGATGCGGTCGGTCGCTCCACACAGTAAATACGGCGGCGCGTGGACGGCGCTCGGGTCTCCGGGAAGGAGTGGGTGCCCTGCTCGGGGCTCGCACAAATACGGGCGAGCCAGCCTTCCTGCGCGCCGGGCGGGGGAAGACGAGAGCCCCCCCCCCCCCGTTCTTCGCTCCCTCAGCAGGGCGGACAAACGCTGCGTGACCGAGGACGATGGCAGGGACCGAGAGATCCCATTCCCGCGTCGGATTGGGTCGTTAAAGGTGAGTTGGGGGCCTCCTGATCTGAGGTAGCCGTGAGCCCCGAGGTCGTTGCGGGGGAAAGGGGGGGGGGCTGAGCGGTTAAGTGAAGCAGGAGGCAAGTCTCGAATGGCTGACTTAGGAGGAAAGTGACGGGGATGCCTTTGGGGTGAGTTTGCAAGTGGCCATATGGGGAAGACGGGGTTAGGGGCGAGAGGGTTCGGAGGTGCGTTTAAGGGGAAAGGAGAGAGCACTGGAGGGATTTATTTCAAGGAACAGAATGACTCCTTTGGGGGGAGAGAGAAGAAGGGTAACCAGGGGGGGGCACGTTTTTTTATTTGTAGCATGGAGTGGGGGTCGGGGGTGGGGTCGGAGGGGCAGAGATGGGGAGAATGAAAGAGAGAGAAAGGGAAGGAATGTTCGGCTTGGTGTAAAGAACTAGAAGTCGTGGAAAAAAAATATATATATATATATTTAATCCCTTGGACGGTGCTAATGCGTCGGCGGCATAAATGGAGACTTTGGCGGTATTCGGTCAAATGGGGGGGCGGAACACAATGAAGGGCGGAAGTGCGGTCGGTGGGGGAACGGCCGAAGCCAATGGGATAGGGTGTCCCCGAAGGAGGAGGGAAAAATTGCCTCCTTTTTGTTTTAAATGGAAGGGTCGGGGTAAAGATGTACGGTTAGGGGAGCGCTCCTCCGGGATTGTGCGACAGGGAAAGGATCGAGGAGGGTGGGGGGCGGATTTCTCGCTCTTTTTTTATTAAGCTGCACTCAGGGAGGGAGAGTTGGAGCGAGGGCGTTGGGGGTGTGGCTTGTATCGGGTGGGGGGAGGGGAGGGGAAGGCTGGAGAAGGGGGAGGGAGGAGTGGGGTGAGGAGGTCGAGGGCTGGTTGCGGGTCGGAATTTCCCGACAAGAGATGTGGAATTGGAGAAGTGGGCGATGGACGAACCGTCGAGGGTATACGCATCGGGGAGGCGTCTGTGTGTGTGTGTGTGTGGTGTGTCTGCTGCGCGGGTCCTTTTTTAGCCGGGTGTGGAGAGCAGTAGGAAAAGTCTCGTAGAGATAAGGTTGATTGAGGCTTAAACCGCACCCTGCCCCATTACTCCCCCGCCCAGCGAAATTTCCTCCCTTCCCTATCGCGCCACCGCGTCGGCCTTGTTTTTTTTCCTCCCTCCCTTCCACAGACCCCGCCCTACCACGGTCCGCCCTTCCAACCCCCCCCCCCCCCCCCGTCGCCGAGCCCGATACCCGAAGTGCGTCCACGCATCCAGAGATATCGGCGGCTAAAAAAAAATGTCCGTCTAAATTGCCGCATCGGTCGGTGGGAGTGGGTGTTTGTGTGGGGGCGGTGGGTTAAGGCTTGTTTCGCATCCGCAGGCTAATTCAAACCGCTTTTCACGCCCGTGTGCCGTCCTCAGTAATCTCTGCGCGGAAATCTTCCATGGCTTTTATCTCTCTCTTTCTTCTCACACGCCCACAGAAGCCCACCGACACTGCTCTACTCCCACGCACTCCAAATCTCCCGGGGGCGATCTCTATCGAATCTCCAATTGGCTGCTGCTCATTTCCTCTCTCGGGCGACCGCAAAACCCTTCCCACCCCTCTGCTTCCTCTTCTCCCCTCACCCCCTCGCAATCTGAAGGTCGCGCGTCACTCTTCATTCAGCACTCCGCCACCGACGCGTTTGTCTTCCCTCCCTCCGGTCGTCTTCGGGTCCCTTTCACTTTCGCAACTCGACTGGGAGAATGGAGTGGTGAGCCGCGGAGGGCTATTTATTGCCCTTTCAAACTGCGCGTCCGGCGGAAGTGTAATTTTCAGCCTTGCTTGGACCCACCCAACGACCACTACGCTTGCGTGCCGCCGTCGGGAGTGGGGGCCGCAGCACGCGCCGACTCACGCAATGCGAGGCCGCGGCCGAAGAGGGTTTGTACGCACCAACCCGCGCCGCAGTCTTCGCTTGGAATGGTCCAACGGGCGGCGCCTACAATTCTTTCGGGAACGCTATTCGCACGTTTCACATTTAATGACCGTCCGTGGTTTAAGGGAAGGCCATTCCAAACGGCGATGTTCTAAGGTGATGGCTGACACGGGCCCAGGACGAGTCAATCGCCAAGTGGTAGCTGCGTTCGTCCCGCGGTAACGTCTATTCAAATGCGGGGATTCCACTGAGCACAAATATTGCCATAAAGTACAGAGAGGAAAGAATGACTCTCCGATAATATCAGGTTGACTGTAGGACCAAAAGCGATTTCGGAAGGAAGAAAATATTGTTGAAACCGATGGCGTGAGAAGTAATTATAGTCGTTTGTTTGTTTGTTTTATTAAGCAAGAAATATATGTTCTAAAATTTCATGAATTCGAACGGGAATTACCATAATCAAAAATTAGTCCCTAAGAGGAAGTGCGTGAGCAAATTTTGATTGCATTCAAGTAGCTTAGGCTTCACATTGGTTAGCCAGATTTTCACAATAAAAAAGTTTATCCGTGAATCAAAACAGATTTCTGTGATTAATTTAACATTTAACTTGTCGTTTGACTCTTTCCAAATTCAATAATTAATAGAATAACACTTAAATTTCTTGCTGCATCCTAAGGTGCAATTATTTGTTATACGATAGTATGTGTACTTATTTGCGAGTAAAATGAGAGGATTTTTGCATGAATGTATACATACGCCACTGTGGGTATGGCTTTGCATGTATGGGTTGGTTTTGAATCTGGTTTTGTTCCCTTTTACGGGTGGTGTCCTAACACCCCCCGCCACACGCCCTTGCGGCGGCTTGCGGGGTATTATGTAGATATATAGATAGATAGGTAATAAACCCCCCAGAATTTAATTAAAGTAGCACTCGATTAAATAGGAAGAGGTAATGATGAAATAAATGTAAATCGCGTGTCACAGTTTTTAAGTGACATTTCAATGACCCCTTTCAATGAACGTTCAGAATTCACCTACTCACATCAGATGTCAAAATTGGCACACTATCCATCGAATGAAGAGTTTGAAATCGCGGGGAAGTGAAAGGAAATACATTAAATGTGCCTCAAGGGAAGGTCACAAGAAAAAAAACATTTTTCGTTGTGGTTTTTGCATGACTAACTCTACTCGTATTTTTTGGTTTCCCTCCAAATACAAGAATTTTGAATTTGATAATGTACACATGCCATTCTTTATTCCATGCGTGTAAGTATTCCGTAAAAGTCTGTTGGCTCTTATAATACATTTTTTAAGTCCGCGGTAGGTTTTTTTCCATTTATTAGCGATTGATATCATTATATTACAATTTAAGATTTAAAAGTGATTTCTGTAAATAAACTTAGTTTTGTCAAACGTAAATTTGAGGAAATGATGCATATTAAAACAAGAAACTAGCATCTTAATTTTCCATTCTAATTACTTAAAATAATGTCTCCGGTTTCGCATTAGTAAGGCATATTCGGGCAACATTCTGACGCAACTTAGCTCATACCGTCATCTCAGCATTGCGTAACGGTGTTCCGTCGAACTTCTTGGTGACAACTTGATTTTTAGGTCACAGGTCATTCACTGTAGTCCGATGGACAATACTTACACCTGCAAACATGGAATTCTGCCCTCGAGCCCCCAAGTAATCCTTCTGATTTAATTATTCTAGCATATCGCTTCATTGTTTTAATTGGGTGGTACTTCGTTTTGTACTTATCCTCCACATTACACGTACGTACACAAATATCACATGCGTTCCCATTTAAATACTTTTAATGAACGCCTTCTCATCTAACATTTTTCCTTTTTACGGTTGGTGACCTAACATCCCCCGCCACACGCCCTTGCGGCGGCTTGCGGGGTATTATGTAGATGTAGATGTAACACAGTACTCCCATGTGCCTCTACTCAGATAAACTCAACTTCTCTATTCCAAATCATCAAGACAAAATATCAGCGGAAAGCGATCAATAGGCATCCTATTGTTAATTTCTATTCTAAAAATAATATTGAAAATGTGCACAATATTTATAAATTTGTATACACAAACGCTCTTTAACTTTGGTCACACTCGCTTAGCTTAGCGTTTCCCAAAACTTTCTTATGATTTCATGACTATGAGATGTAGTCCCAAGGACCTTTGCCGAGTAGACGCTCATCCGAAAAATCAATCAAGTCCACTGATGGATTGAGAGCACTGATTCCGCCCCAAATGACCAAATCCCCAAAACCGCCTCCTCCTCCCGCCTCGGTCTATCGCCATGCCCGGCGGGAGGGTCGACGGAACCGGTCGAACAAATCAGCGATCGGGCGCTGTTATTCCTTCCATTTGACAGATTAGTGGGGGTGGTTGGCACGAGATCAGTGAACCGCAAAACAATATCTCGATAGGACTGCTATAAATGTGAGGCGTCTGGTTTTAGTAGTCTTGAGTATCTTCCGCGACAGAAATTTGCATATAGTATCTGAATTTTGCTAGTGCCATTGCAGTTCCAAAAGCCATGGGTTCGCAGGGGTCCCATCCAACGACAGTCGCATGTCGATGGTGCTCAAGGCCTTTTCCGTCTCACCTGCCGGCGGTGATGACCGCTGGAGTTTCTCCTACCCCTAAAAATAAAACGGAGGGAGCTCTCCCCGCTCATCTCACGCCTGTCAAGAATGGCGGGGGGAGGGGTGGGGGATGGTGGGAAATTAAGAGTCGTCGGAGATAAGGGCGCCCCCCCAGTAAAGTTCCTCCATCCGCCCTCTCGCTCCCTTTCTTCCGGCGAGAGAAGGAGACTTAAGGGAGTCGAGTGGGTTACGAGTTTTGAAGCCCTAGGGATTGATAGATGTGAATGGGGCAAGTTCCCTCGCTGGGCTGGGAACGGGGGGAAGTGGAGATGGGGAGGAGTGTGGGGGTTGGCGAGAGTCGGATCGGGAGGGTGGAGGGGGGGGTTTAAGGGTTTGGCCGTGTGCAAGGGGGATTGAAAGTTGGCGCTAACTGGAAGGGGGGGGTGGGGGTTCCCCGGCGAGGAGCCTCCTCCTCAGCCGGCGGTGGGATTTCTGGACGTCCGGGGTTTAACCGCGCAGAGGACGCCGTTAAAGTTGGGACGGGCTCACGGATCTCGGCAATAACTCGCCTTCCGCGCGCCCTCGTTCCCACATGCCCGGGGCTCCCCCGAGCCACACATTCGCAGGCACCTCCCCCCTCCACCCTGGCTTTTCCTTCCCCTCACTCCTTCCCACGTTGCCCTTTGTCCTCACAGCCCTTCATACTCGACCCTAAACCGTTCCCTCCTCCATACCCGCCGGCTCCAGAGGATTCGACCCCGAAGCAGAGTGACGCGATCCTGAGAAGACACTTAACGAGGGAAAGGCGAAGGGGCACCGGGGAGGTTGGTGTTCCGCTCCCATTCACTAAGTCGAGTCCTTACACGGCACTCCCTCCTGAGGACGATTGAAGGAGTCCCGTATTTGTGCATTGTCATTCAATGCGAACACCATTTGCGGAATACGGTGCGTTGCGAAGAAACATGCGAAGCTCTACATATTCTTCTGACATCCGTTTTTTTCAACTGCCTGGTATTTGTTCGTAGTGTACACTAATTTGCAGAGCAATCCCATATTCAATCATCTTATCACTTCCTGGAGCCTTATTGTTTTTCAAATGATTTAATGTCTTCGTTATTACTACTGATAATGAGTGCACCTGTTATGGCAACCGTTACATTGGGGGATTATTCGGACGGGAGTTTATCGCCACCCCATCATTATTGCTTGAAGTGCGAGGTTTAGTTCTCGAGAAAATCGCCGGACATGAAAATACATCTGCATCTAAAATTGTGTTGATATCTTCTAGTGAAATGGGTGATGAAGAACGGGGTAATTTACAGGAATAGAAGAATGTTAAGTTTAGGGATAGTATGCATCAATTCGTTACGATGCATCAAAAATACGAACAGGTGGATTGAGTCAGCTTATCGACTCTTACCTGTCGAGGATTTGAAAGCCACGCTGCGAAGCATGCCCCAGAGTGGTGAAGGGTATCTCCGGATGATGCAACTGGCAATAAACGTCGTACCATGGCGTATTCGTGAGCTTCTTCCCTCAGAAGAAGTTGGAAATATGTGGTTGTAGGGGTACGGCTGAGAATAGGGAACGGCCCTTTTCATACATTTCCATCGAAGTGGAAACACCACCTCGCCGTGATTCGTGTGACTGCCCTCTCGGTAGCCTTGACGAAGTATTATACTCACACAAAGATATGCGCAGGAAACCTAGGGGAGAGATCCAGAACACGTGACGAATGCGATGAGCTGAGTAGAATGATATTGAATTTTCAACAACTTAATGAAAGCAATTGAACTATGAATCTCAAAAAATTAACGTCATTATATTTGAATATTTGTGTATCTATTCACTGAATAATATTACCTTTCTGTCTTTTATTTCTTTAGTTTCTGAACTATTATAAAAGATTTCTAAATATTAAGTTGCGATCGGTGCAAAATGACCAATGTCGTCGAGGGTACAAGAAACATGAATGCTATAATTACTGAAGTATTTGCGAGGTTCATTTGTCAATGTTCCGTCATTAAAACATATGACGAGTATTCTAAACGAATTTCATAAAAATACTTTTAACGTCTTCTCTTCGTATTTCCACCATGATCTTCTGTTTTCATGCCACATTTATCGGCACCGACATTGCATGAAAGAATTAATATCCGTCCATCCATAAATAACAATGGATATTTTAGTTACAATGCAGCATTTGCTGTTTGTATGCCCGGATTCATTCACGATCTTCATACTCTACTCAATTTCCACCCGCGATTGAGTCAAGGAAGAAAGTCAAGGAAGAGATGAGTATTTACTCGTAAATTTACTCAACAACTACCTCACTGCAATGAAGAAAAGAGCGTGTGATGATTTTCATTCAGTCATTCATGGGAAGCTTACATCAAATCGTGCTTATAAAACTAACAAGTTAACACTGCACATGATCAATTTTGAAAAATTATATACACTTGAAATATGTAATTGAAAAAATATTTTTCCCTATTTTTATTTCGGAAATATATTGGGAAAAATATTTGAAACATGGAGAAAGTAAAAACTCATACCAGCCTGGAATTTCATAAATCTTCCTTGAATTACCTTTAATTTCTCTGTGTTAGTTTGAAAGCCGACTCGTCACATGCACTGTGTGAATCCATTTTTGTGTGCCTAGTTTTAGCAGTCAAAGTTCCATAGGAATATCTCAGATAAAACTTGAAGTAGGATGTTTAATTTCATAATCGCCCTTCGCAACTTGGTGAAACTTCTTGTATAAAATTTCCGAATTTCTGAATGTACTGTAAAGAAACGATGGTTTACTGAGAAGATTACGTTTCTATGCAACAATTTCAGAGCGTAAAAATCATTCGCCTTGACTGGGACTCGAACCCAGATCCCTTAATATCCGGTCGAGTGCTTTAGCCACTTAAGCTACCGAGGCGTCCTCTTAAACTCTGAAATTTTGGGGCTTTTAAAGGAACTAGATGTTATGACGAAATACCGTACATACAATGTCACATGCATTCGTAGTCGTGCGCGAGGCGCCACTGTCCACGAGGTTAAAGCCAACTTTAAACACGTATGGTGTTTTCCCTTTGACAAATTCCAAAGAAACTGCGGGAGATGCCGCAACAGTAACTTTTAACGGAGTCATCCGCTAATGTGCATTTCAATGCAACAATTTCAGAGCGTAAAAATCATTCGCCTTGACTGGGACTCGAACCCAGATCCCTCAATATCCGGTCGAGTGCTTTAGCCAGGTATTTCGTCATAACATCTAGTTCCTTTAAAAGCCCCAAAATTTCAGAGTTTAAGAGGACGCCTCGGTAGCTTAAGTGGCTAAAGCACTCGACCGGATATTAAGGGATCTGGGTTCGAGTCCCAGTCAAGGCGAATGATTTTTACGCTCTGAAATTGTTGCATTGAAATGCACATTAGCGGATGACTCCGTTAAAAGTTACTGTTGCGGCATCTCCCGCAGTTTCTTTAGATTACGTTTCCTTTATATTCTTTTTGCCCTTTTATACCCTATCTTTTATATCCTTAATAACCTTATATACCTATATATATTATTTATCCACTGTATCGATTATCGAAATAACACTCATATTAACTTACACATTTGCACTGAAATCAATTAAAGGTTATTGTATATTTTCACGGCAGAGTAAATAAGTCAGTTCAGGAGATTACGAGCGGTTGCGTGTTTCGCTATTGGCTAAAACCTAATATTGCTTCCGAGCGTGTCCGCTGGACTACATACGCGCGTATTATAAAATAAATGAGACGGCTTAATCAACGCGGCGTGATCCCAACACGAAATAGAGAGAGCTAGGACGCAAATATTGCATAGGTTTCCGCCTCAAAACCGCCAGCGTGGCAAGGTGCGAGGGGAGGGAGAGAGACCCTTGCAGGGTCTCAGGGGGGGGGGCGCCCTGAGGCATGGAGCCCGGCGATCGCCACCCCACCGCCCGCAAGCACGATTCTCACCCGTCCCTTCTCTCTGCCGACCAGCTCACGCGGGTGGAGTTGGCAGGCCCCACCCTACCAGAAGAAACGCAGGGATGTTAAATTTGGAGAGGAAAAATATTTTGTGCTAAATGTCTCAGGAAAAATTCATATAAATTGCTAGGTTTACAAAAGAAATTTTAGCATAATAGCGTAATGTAAGAAGTAAATTTCTTGAAAATGTTTTCATAGCTCCCAAAAAATGTTCTTTATACTCGTATTTCAGTTGTTTACGAAATAATGATTGTTAAAATCATTGTGCTATTACGGTTGCTGGATACAATTTTCTTTCTCCTACGACCGAACATAGATCCTTTTTTATTTGGAAGTATTCATGATGAAAACTATAACTTTGCATTTCCATAGTATTTTATTTAGATAACACTCTTTTACTTAGACCTGGGTTTTTGCTTTCAATGTCTTCGTCCTCATGATGAAACCCACGCCGTGTCTTTTTGAACATCATTATCAGTATTTCAATCCTAGGATTGGTTTACTGCAGCCCTCCATTATACTCGATTCAATGTCAATACCCTCAATCCTTGATGCATTCTCTATTTTACGTCCTTCTTATTCTGTCCTATGTACATGTCTCTTGGTCTTCCTCGTGGAATCTCCACTTCTATTTTTCCTTCTATTAATATACTCCCAATAAATCTATAGCGCCTCAATGTGTGTCCAATCCATCCACAGGTATCTGTATTTCTTCTTTGACGTAGAGCTCTCCATATGGTCCTTTCCTCTTCTGCTCTTCCATATACTTCCTCGTTCCTTACTTTCCCTGTAGTCTTTATAATATACTGTGTTTTCCATTTTAAAATAAATCGATTTCATGAATTCAGCCCTCAAAACAACTTATTATAGAAGTATTTAATTAAAGGCATATTAAGTAAATCAACAGGAAAATGGCCTAAAACATAAGAAAGAAATGTTTTACTTAAACGGTTTTTGAAGGGCGTATGCATGATGGTCACAGGGTAGCGCCACCTTACACGCAAAAGTGCTGCTTCCGCTAACCCAATCGCTTCATCATCAGAACAGAATGTTTTGCAACTTGGTGGATATTTGAAAAAAGTCGCGTTCCTAGTTTCGGACTCCGGACTCACCGTACAGCAGCCATCCCACCACTCCACTCCTATCAGGGCACACCACAACCCTCGTATTCCCGACCGTGAAACCGTTCTCCATCGACTTGTCATCTCCGTAGCTGTTCTCGTGGAATTATACCACGGTCATACGCAGGGAAGACGACATTTCTTGATGTTATTCCTGTTGAATTTTAACTTGAAGAATAACCATAATTTAAAAATATGATAAAACATGTACATGTAGATGTAAATAATTATATTTATGAAAGGATCTTTCTCCCAACTCGTATCCATATTGATGATGATTGAAATTGGTATATCTCAAAGTAATTTTGCTAGGTATTTATGAAATAGTAAGCAAAGGTTCAAGATGAACGTACCATATATAATACATGTAGATCAAGGGTTTAGACACGTTGATTTCGGTTTAATTTTAAGGGTTATGGGGTGGAAGATTGAGGTGCAATCAATACAGGGTTGTTCTCATCAAAGTGCATAGCGTCACTCCTTAATTATCCCCAGTTTTAGTGCACTCGTAATTAATATCTGGAACTCTCAGCGTTCGTATTTTCCATTCCGTACCATTCGACCAATGCAGTCAGAGACCTCGGGCTCCTCGTATTCCCATATCTTGCTCTATTTCGGATCTCCAAATCACATCGGGCGAGGTGTGTGACGTCGGGGGAGACGGATAGCTCTGCTATGAATGACTGCATTAGTAGAAGCAAGCACCCACCACTCGCAAACCGGCGCAGAGCCGCGAGTGACGTATTACACGCAAAGCTCTCTCGCCCTGCGTCGAGTGTCTCGTTCTGAATGCGTGGGGGAACATTCCAATTTCTCTTTCGCGACTCCGGAAACGCCATTCTAGTCCTCCCATGTTCAGGGCCCCCGACTCCATCCCCTCCTCCTGCCCCTGCGTCACCCGCGCTCACTTTTACCACTTCCCCCTCCCCGCCAGGTCTCCGAAATTAATCAGGACGGAATTAAAATTCTTGCTATAGGAAGAGGGAAACTGAATTCGGATTTGGCGGCACAAGGAGATAAAATGAATGGAATAATGTTGAACAGTCGTCCGTCTCGGGAGCAATGGTAAAGGTAGACATTCGATTGGCGTCGAAATGAAACTATAAAAGACATCTAAGAGGAGGAGGAGGAGACCGCCACTCAAATCAATCAAAGGAAGTTTGGCTGCCATAAAAAAGGGAGCGCTCGCGTGAAATTTTGCACTTGTTGCATCACTGACATGTGCGATTGGAAATAAAAACTAAAAAAAATATAAGATACTTGAATACTAGGTGTTGGTCGCGGGTTCTGGAGTTAAAATGGGCGCATTAAATGAGAAAAAATAAATACAATGGAAGAGTAGGGGGGGGGGGGAGAAAAGTAAATGCAGTAATCAACACGGAGTACTCTTATGACTTGATGAAGGACGATGTGGAATGCACGAGGAGCGATTGATTCGTTGATTGGGAAAGTACGTTATAATGGAAAATTTGAGATGATAGGCCAGGGGCATTATGGGCCGATTATGAGAAGGGGCATAATTATGGTTTGGTAGGAGGTATAAGTGAAAGGGGAGCTGACGAGATGTATGACAATCAGATATGCATGCGAGGTCCGTCCAATAAATACGCGAACTGAGGCCACAAAAACTTTATTTTGTAGACTTAAATCCGCATCGATTTTGTCCCCTTCAAATTACTTTTCATTCGTTGCTATGCACTTATTTCATCTTCTTCCATTCCACTGTTTTAAGTACCCTTAGAAGTCCTCGGCAGTTTAGCTTTTTTGTTTTCCCGTCGTTTCTTCCTTTATTGTCTCCACATCTTCCCAAAGATGTCCCCACATCACATTTTTGCATATTGGGAATAGGAAAAAAGTCGCAGAGGGTGAGATCTGGCGATTAAGGAGGATGATCAAGGATGGTAAAACGAGACGTTTCAGGCGTGATATGGTGGAATATCATGATTAATTAAAAATAGCAATTTTCCACAAAAATAAAATTTAATGCGACCAGTATATATATATATATATATATATATATATATATATATATATATATATATATATATATATATATATATACTGGACTCTGAGGTTTAACTGTCACCTGATGATGATGTAGTAACATTGAAACCGGTCGCATTAAATTTTATTTTTGTGGAAAATTGCTATTTTTAATTAATCAAGGATGGTGATTGATTTTCTTGTCATAAACTGGCGAACAATCAATGCCGAATGTGCAGGTGCATTGTCATGGTGAAGGATCCATCCATCTTGTTCGGTTAAAATTGTGTGCACTGTTGATTGTCCTAAATTGGGTTCATCAGCAATTATTCGGACAGTTTTTCGACGATCGGTAAGGACAAGGGACCGCACACGATCAATGTTGCCGTCAACGCAGGTGGTTGAAGGTCGTCCCGACCTTGTATCATCCGTGGCGTCTTGTCGGCCATCTTCAAAACACTTCAGATCATTATCACCGTGAAAAGTTGTCAACATTTCAGTAATTTCTTGATAACTTTTACCGCACTTCACCAAAAAGCTTGGTGTTGATGCGTTGCTCCGTGATTTCGTCAATTTCCATTTTCGAAAAACAGTAAAAACAAGGACAACATAAACTAACATAAGTAGCATCATACGCACAGCTCGACGATCCGCCAAGCACAGACACGGCTCCTCATTGGTTGTCATGCATGCGTCATGGCCGCCAGATTGTACCAGTTTGCGTAGTAATTGGACAGACTACGCATGGAGAATAGAGGGCTGGAATATTCAAACTGAAATTATAATAAAATGTCGTTAGAATTTCGTGCAACGACGTATTTCTCTACTTATTATCTCATCATCACTTTGGTCGCCGCGTGAAAGTGGACTGCACTTGAACATGTAATGTAACTACGATCTATTTTAATAATCACCGAAATTCATCCTCTTGCGAAAAAAAATCTTGATTATTATGAGCATCTACTGACGGTGCCGGCTTAGTGTGTAAAAAGCCAAAAGCAAGAAAAAACCTTTAATTGAAAGTCTACCTTGCTCATCATGCCTCTGTGATTGGAATTAACTTTGCTTCCTTGATTTCAATTGCATTCTCTCACTGTGGCATATCTATTTTCACCATTTGATCGATGAACTTTGAGCCGAGGTCTTGCTTTCTAATTATGGTTTAGTTTAAACTACTTTTATTCAAATTTATGGACCCTACATGTCCTTTATTAATTCATATTCTAATTATGCTGATTCATTCCTATTTGCCTATTCCGTTCATGGGAGAGGAGAGAGACACACGACCTCTAAATGGGAGGGAAGGGGGACGGTGAAAATGTATCCGAGCAGGCCGAAACTAGCATCGGCCCGGGAAGAATGGAGAGAAGCAGCCAACCAATCATTCGATTCAAACGCTAATGAATTTACGAATTTCACAGAGACATTTGCAGATTATCGCGAGTGAAATTGTCTCTACCTTCCTAGGCAGATGACGGAATGGGTAATTTAAAGTACATTTTCATGAACTCTAACTCTATTATAATTCATTTTGTCCGCTTTGCTTAAATATGAATCAATTTGACGTATGAGATTTACATGAAAAATTTCTTACCCCTCACTGAGATGTGATTGACTGTGTTTTGTCTGTTAATTTTTTCTTACTATCCAAGTCTCGATCGCTCTGCGAACCCAAGCCTATATTTAAAAGGACTCCTCCTAGGTTATTACTCCTGCGAATGCCGCTTCTGGTTGTCCTAAAGAAAGAGCATGCTGAAGAAAGAGGCGAATACTTTTATAACTTCTTTTTTGTATCAATTATTTTATGTTAAAGTATAGCTGAATTGCCTTCTCCTGGTCCTATGATATCACTAATAACCCCACTTTCAGCCATTTACTTCCCTGGCGCTCGTATGCACTGTTTTATTTTGGAAGCACAGCCCTCCATCATTTTGCAGGCTCTTGTTCCTAGTATTTCTTGGCTTAGCATTAACGGTGATAATAAATCATTTTCCTCAGCGTTTAACGTTTGAAAATACTTTTCATCCCTGCTTCACCAAATGCGGAGAGCGCTTTACTAAACATCCCAGGACGGGTCAAATGATTCATTGGTTGTGGCATTTTCGCGAAGGAAAATTTTTAGTATCTCTAAATTAAAGCAAATGAAAATGTGAGAGTAATGAGGGAGCTGTAAGAGTCATATAGTAGTCGGGAATCGAGAGGCACTTTTAGTTGAGGGAAAATAGGTGTGAATTTCTTCAAATGTTAGAATTTTGACTGATGACCGTTGTTTCAAATGCACTTTAGGATTTCTGACTTTTAACTTCCATGCGCCACCAAATTATAGGGTGGTCGGGGGATTAAACTCCCACGTCACTTTCAACTGAGTTATTCCTTGAGCAAAAATTGGAGTGCACTCCGGGGACTGCAGCAGTTTATACATTTCATACAAACACGATTTCACTCTGATGAAGTTTGCCCTGCAGTAAGAATAAATAACTGCGCGGGGACAACGAAGAGCAAACTATCGTTTAAATGACGCTAAAAAGGAGGCCATATTCAGCCTCTAATTATAACTGGTGTGTTTAAGAGTAAGGTTCACAAAGAGACATAAATACTCTTTATGGTGAAGCACACCTCCACCCAGTGTTGGCGTGATGAAAAAGATCCAATATATTGCAAGTCCACAAGCTTAAGTTCTCCAGTCTGCCTCCCTCCTCGGGGTGGTAATTCTGCATTAATTGGAAAAGTAGTATTCCATTTAATGACCGACGAAGCACAGCAGGGGTATTTCATGAATCAGGTCCTAGTTGTCTTGAATGAAAATGGAAAAATGGTGCCCTCACAGTTGAAAATGGCAATTTTACTCTAAAACATTTCCTTGTTTAAAGACAACTCATGTCACTACATAGTTACTATTTATTTATGCATATAAAGTTTAATGTCAACCAACTCTAGAAATAATAATTTTTCAAACGCATTTGCAAGAGTCGAATGACATTAGAAAGTTCGATCGGCGTATCCACAGCTCTTCGATGAACTATTTATTACTAAATAAATAAGCTGTTGTGAATTTATGAGCCCACGTCGCGTTGCCACTGACAAAATATCCGGGGCCATTCGTAAGGATATGGGCCAAATAGTTATCCCCCGATTTTCTAGGATTGGAAGGACACCAACAGATAAGAGCTTCGACAGTGGGTATATTACTATTAGACTACTTTTTCAAGACTAGTCACGTCTTTATTTTTATTGGCAGTCATTGGGAAAATTTTGACACCATTTGAAGATAGCTGACTTGCTAATAGTAATAATAATAGCCAATAATTCAAAAATTCTTAATAAGAGTAATGAGCACCTGGACTTATCTTGTAATACAAAATAATGCACTGCCTCAGTCATATAATAATAGGGTAGAAGGGTTTCATTTAGATCGAAAAGCTTTTCATCGATGTCGGTCGAAAAATCAGAAATACGTTTCCTGGAATATACTAATAATTTGATTCAAGAAAAAAACCTCCATCGGCTGAGATCCCTTTTGAATTGGATCCGCTAAAATGCTCAATTTGGAATGTGATCACGCACTCTGCAGTCGCACCGGGTGACCAGTACTCCATAAATAATTTCAATCATGCTCCGACCAGCATAACCAATCTTCCTGTTGCTCCCTCAATGGGAAACGAGGCAAGTGGATGAGGCAAAAATTAATTTTCCATTGATTTATGGTTCACACACTTTCGACCCTGAACGGTACGACTCGAAGGTGAAGGAAATTGAAATTAAGGACGAATTTCGGAAATAGAAATAAAGAATGGCGTTGGAAGCGCTGGGCGAAGGAATTGGATGGAGTTCTCCTTCCCGTCAAGAATGACAATGAAGTATGAATTACAAAAATAATGGAGCAAAAAAGTTCAATGTCGATGATTCCTGCGAAGATACGAAAAACAGATCCAATCCATTTCTTATGCACCTATTAAAAGAGACCTGAGCGATAATGATAGATCCACTTCTTCGTTCTCTTTTTTGTACTCAATTTCACGGTTGTTTGATAGCAGCTCGCCTGTCCTCTCTGCCCTTTGACAGTCTATGCATCCATCTGCTACTGTGAGGATCTATAAGCCAAAGTATTAATAATTTTACCGATATACTGCCTTATTGGTCAATGGCTTTCCCTTCTACTGAGCCCTTGTTGGATTGTTACGAAACGGCTTTCATGTCTCATCATAGAGCCTATCATAGTTAACCTAACCACGGTGTTCCTTCAATTTCTCTGTTATTATCTCTACTCCAAAATGCCTCATGTGGAGCCTTTAAGGCTCAGCTCATTTTAGGTCAATAAAATATTAATAAAAGATAAATGTAATTCCAATAAAAGACACGGAATTAGCTTATGTTGCGCCCTTTTCTGACCGGAAAATACGCCAACAGGAACTAGGCCCGAAATGCATATGCTGGCAATGTAATTTTTGCAAAGCCTTTAATTTATTTGATGACAAGAATTTTTATGAAATTTTATCATTAAAAGTTTGAAAATAGCTCAATTATTGTATTATTTCTGTCCTGTAACAAATAAAATTGTCATTGAAATTTTTATCTATGGTGGGTGTAGTCCTTATCGTCTCCATGTCTATGGCGAAAATGAATTAACTACCGAAAGGGACGAGAGAAGTGAAGATTATTTGAACCTTAATCTAGAGTCATAATCCCACTGATTTCTGTCTCTGCCGTATGAGCTTTCTGGGGCACCAAATGCGCCCGCCACTAGTCTCCGCTAGACCTCAGCCCTCCCCACTTGCTTACGGCTCAGGCGGGACATCGAAGAAGCCTCCCCCGTTGCCTTAAATTGCGAAAATCCTCGTCCCAACCCCACCCATGTACGGATTCGCCCCATGCTGCCCCAGAATCCCCTATGCTGCTTAATTTCACCTATTCTCTGTTGGATTTTCATGAATCCGAAATGCAGAAACAACCTCTACTGCCGGTAGGTCTCCTGGAGTTTACTCAGGTTTATAAGGTTTGCCTGGAAATGTTCTGGCTAATTTCAGTTAATTTTCTAAGACTATACACCAAGTCAACATGAAAATGCAAAATTGAAGTTTATGTGTTTAACTTCTTCTGTTTTAGGATTATCTTTGAAAATACTCCTGCATTGTGTCCTAACTTAGGTAGTTTTAGTATGTGTAAAAAGATTTTCCATTAATGTTACCACGCTTAAACGAATTTTAAAATACAACGAATGCATAATATGCAGAACTCATATACTGCCGTATTTGGTGTTTGTATCATATTAATTTTCAAGAGCATGCAAAGTTCTTGAAATCCTGTTTCAATTAGTTTATATTTTTGTATTTCTAATGCTTTGCTTCTGTAGACACATTATGACCTCGTCTGAGAGCAATTAGCATGCTATGCACTGCATAATTTTGAACTTAGATGACGACGTCGTTAGTGAAATCATTAGTGCTTGGAGCGTTTTTTTGTCGTTCCCAAGTGATTCTTCGATGACAAGTTCTGGTTAATGTTTCCCCATGAAATCCAAAGTAGTTCTCAACCTGAACATCAGTTCAACGGAGTGTATGATAGTGAAATTTAGTTCAGACAATTATATAGTATTCTCTTTTAAGTACAAATAAATATTCGTGCATACTTAATCTATGCAAACTTAAGGTTCTGCTATTAATACTTCTGAAATTTTCCGCCAAATATTAAAAGAATTCATGTTGCTTGATATTAAAAGGTTATTACTTGAAATATTTGTTTAATGTTCATTCTGTTAGTTTATTTAAGTTAATCTAAAAATTTGTAAAGATAATTTTATTTGAATGTATACATCAGTTTAATTGAATTGTTTACTGCTGAGGTAGTTTATTTTGAAATATTTTTGATAATTCAAACTGTAGAGTAAGAATGAATTTTTGGAAATTCAAAATGCAATTGTTAAAATTAGTCAAAAAGAAAATAACCGAAAGATTCAACTACTTGCAGTTGTTCTCTACCGAAATCAATACATTTCAGCTAACGTTTTTACATTTTATCAGTTATCTGCCTCATGTAACTCGCTTAAAATTGCATGAAAGGTTGAGCAGTTAAGATCTAGTTTTGTTTCAATCAGGTCACTAAACTTGAGGCGCCATTGAAGAAATAAAAAAACTACTATTAGTGGTTATAGGTAATAAATATAAAGGGTGCATGCAAACTGTATTACATTTTGTGGCCGTGATATATCATATTTGATCGCCCAATTTTGTTTCGCATAAGTATATTAATCATCATCAAATACAAACAAATATGCAAGATTATTAATGCTGTAAAAGTATTAGCATATGAAAAGGTAAGTCATTACCTAAGCAGAAAGTATATATGGCATGACGTGAAGAAGTGACGTGTTTCATTGACATAGTGGACTGATTATAATTGTTTAGAAATTTACTTATATTTAAGAAATAATTGTGGATCAGCGAATTTGGTTTGTTAGTTGTTTGAGGAAGGAAGAGCCTCAGAAGTGAGTAACCAATACTGTTGTGTATCTCTAAAATTGCATATTGCGGGGCGGGAACCCAGATGTTCTCTCTATCACAATGTGACGAACACCGGCGAATGCCTTGTCATCCACGTGCCATAGAATGGATGAGGTTTGAAAGATGGATGGATTGAACTGGAGTGAACGAAATGGACGGCAATGGTCTTCAGTGGGAATGGGAAGTTAGAAAGCCATCCTACGTATTTTGGCACTGCCTTGATGAATGAGAAATCAATTTTAACCTGTGGACGAAGAAGAGAATGATATGGCACACGTATTGTATGGCGAAATGCCAGCAAATACGTTCTGATATATACTCCAATCTAAAATTTTACACCCCTTTAATGTGTCGGGTACTCCAGTTTGATAGCTCCCGCCATAAAAACTCACTATCTATGTCCTCCTTTGTCCTGACCTTTGAAATTCTAATTGATTGCGGATTTTTTTATTTAGTGATATGATACTTACCGATTAGGGTCTGAATTCTCAATTGTTGTCCACAAAAGTAGGCCAGTGGTATATTACCGGAGAAACATTATAATTTAATACGATTGACCTCCAGTTCCAGTTTTCATTTAATGAAATCATCTTATCTAACTTTGGGAAACGCGTTTAGCAGACTCGTCCGCTATGGGCACATGGTATTACGGTCGGAAATTGTTTCCTTTTTATCTGATTTGTTATCGAGAAAACGGGAAGTCGGAGTAAAAATCTTAATGCAGGTAATTTCAGTGCGGTTCACAGAATAATGTGTTCACGTGATTCGCAAATATCGGCCAAGGGAAAGGTAGCATTGAATCATATCCAATCGAGGACTATTTGAATATCCCTTCATCCTTATGTTGGTAGGTTTGTAAATCATCAGCCCTTTTACCAGCTTCAAGGATGATTTTGTGATATAATATTAATAATACTATCACTCAACGTTCTACGATAATCATAAAAATGAAAGTAAATGCAGGGAAGGTATTTTATGAATAGGTATTAGAATAGTGTTAAGAAATGCATGCTTTTCATTATATGCTCTCTATCTCTGTTCCTGATACTCGGTGCGCTATTATTGAAGGAAAGTGCCGGGCACGTTTACACTCATGCGTATTACTTTTACTCGTGGCCAAGTGTTTCCTTCAGCTCGTCATTTAGTTAAAGAATAAATTAATTAATGACGTAATTATTTTCTGCTGTTAAAAATTCGTTTCTAAGATATGAAATTTAGAGAAGACGAGATTGAAGTGAGAAGTGTTTTGATAAAAATGTAATATAGAACTAAAAAAATGACAAAAAATACCATTTCTCTTTACTAACTTCGTGTAATGTAATTTCTCTGACAGCTGAGTTGCTATTCAATTAAGGGATTCACTTTGCTTATCTGGCTTGTTTACTGTATTAATGAGCCTTCTCTGAACTTGAAAGGTTTATAAATGCCAACTGAGTAATCTTTCTAACTATATCATAGTAATTTTTTAAAATACTATAATGATATTTTATCCCTCAACTAGCTTAAAATATATAAACATATGACTCAAAGTTAATGCCTTATGTTACGTATTAATGAAAAGACTAAGATTTTGAATTTAAGCATAGATATTTTATACAAGGTTCTAGCGCTTAAATGGACGCTTGGCTCATTTCCACACGAAGTGATTCGGAGCCAATGCGAGTTCATCCCTTTGAGAAGGAAGCTACTAGGGACAGCCCAAGGACAGAATACACATGCTGACACAGTCTTCTCCGCTCTGTGTCCTCTTCGTATTGCTGAATTGGCGTAAAAACTTCTTAAAAACAATTATTGCTTATCTTTGCAGGGCAGTATACAGGGTTCGTCCGGAAAATAAGTGTACTGAGCTCAGGAAAAAATTTATTACACTTTTACATATCTTAAGCTAATATTCCTCAAAATAGGACCCTTGTGAGTCGATACACTTGTTCCAGCGGCGTTCCCATTCCTGGAACGCTCCCGCGAAGGCATCATCGGGAACCTCTCGAAGACTCGTCGTCGACCTCTTCTCTGCCCTCCACGAACATCTTGTGCCACCGAAAGATCATGTTTCTGGACATGGCTGACTCCCCGTATGCCTGGTTAATCATACCGACAGTTTCGGTAGACGATTTCCCAAGCTTTACCGCAAATTTGATGGAATAACGCTGCTCCAAAAACTTCGGCATCGCGTTCCGTGACGTGGGTCGAGCGTGGAGGTTCGCGTTAACAGAGCTCCTCACTACACCACAGCTCAGAGCCGACTGCCTTTTTCAGCGTCGCTTGCCAACATACCCCCCTCCAATCGCAGCCCGTCAGAGCGGTGCTGGACGCGCCTGGAGCGGCGGGAAAAAATCATAACACTTATTTTCCGGACGAACCCTGTATTAAATAATATTATTCATTCTGAAATAGCCAGAAGGAAATATTGAATTGAAATATTTACATTGGGAGATCAGGGTGGTGCGGTTGATAACGTGATTGCTTCCCATCGAGAGGGCCCGGGTTCGAATCCAGGAGAAGGCAGATATTTTTCAGTGGTATCCCGATCTCTACTTGATGTTCTATTTAGAGGGAACTTTGAGTGAGCAAGGCGTCCATCAGATGGGACGTTAAACTCTTTGACCCCTTGGCGCCTTTCGTTAAGAATAGGCTAATGCCGACGCCGGGTCTCTCCATACTTCAGCCTCTCCTGTTCATCCTTGATGGCACAAATGTCGCCTCAGCTGTCGGTCGCCTCACGTTAAACTAATACCACTACGGCCAATATTTACATTTAATATCGTTTGAAAAAAGTTATCTCGTGAGCTCAATGAATGCCATGATTCGAATTAAATACAGTTGTGGTACATTCTATGACGCAATAATTAAACTGTGATCTTTGTTTTGAGCTCATCCTATCAAGCCTTTCATCCTCTCCGTTTCTCTAGCCAAGCCGAGGAGCCCGCGACCCAGGTTTGCTCATTATCAAATTTGGTTACGTTTACTCGTTGGAGCCACGTAGAATACTATTAGATGCCAATTAAGCGGCCACGGGGTTAATATGCAGGCTCTCTGGGCCTAATGGCCTTTTGCGCACCGCAGAGCGAATCCAACGAAATAATAGCGAAGCTTCGACATCGCCTACGACTAGGTCATTAAAAGTGGGTCATACTAGGGCCAGTTTTTTGCTCTCCCTCCCTTCTAGGTCATTTCCTTTGGTGACTGGGCAGGCAAGTGGCACGGAATTATTTCTATTGATATCTACATCTTTGACTGAAATTTATATCATCCATTTCTACATCTACATCTACTTAATACCCCGCAAGCCGCCGCAAGGGCGTGTGGCGGGGGGTGTTAGGACACCACCCGTAATTTAGAAAAGAAAAAGAAAAAAAACCGCATGCAATAACGACAAAATCATATGTACAAAAACATAGCATATAGTAAATTCATGCATGAACACTTACACCCCACACACATGCAAACACTCAAACTACCAACTAACATACACATGCACCTGAAATTATACCTAACATCTCTATAGTGTTTAATTTTGTTCCGACTTGTAAATTCAACGTTTTTAATATTTCTAAAGTGACTTCGGTTTCTTACTATTATGATTTCTGATTGTTCGGGGAAAGAATGAGTATTTGTACCTATCTGTCCTGGAATCTATCATTTGGGTAGCTATTATTTATCCCCCTTCATTGTGGCGTGAATTTTCCCAAATTGCAAGTTAGCATTGTTCATTAGAATCCCAAAATATGAGAGTGTGGTTTCGTTTCTCGGAGGTGGCGGATATTTTCTCAGTTGTTCTTATCCCAATGCTATATGAAGAACACTTGAGCTGCATTTGTCCAAACTTACATACACGCGCACCTGTTTGCCCTGCATTATGTGTTCTGCTAGAATCCCCGCTGAGAATCACGAAGACCTGTTAAGGTTTCATGATAAAACAATATTTACATGTCCTACGTTCTTCAAAGTAATTCGCATACTTTCAATTTATTTTTAGTCTAGTACACACAACTTTATGTTACAGAATCAAAGAGAAATCTCAAAAGAAGTTTAAAAACCTTATTCTTTGCAATCATCTTCCATTGCGAGGAATAAAAATTCACAGAGTATGAGTAAGTCAATCGGCTTAAGGGTCATGGAGCATTAGTTGAGAGATTGAAAGTCGTCTCTCTGTATAATTTTGTGCACGACTGCTATTCACTTTTATAATACTCTTTTTATTTCATGAATTCGGAGACTGTAGACGGGATGTCATATACACGGAGCAATCTCATTGTCTAACTCGACAGATTTCAAGTATCTTGCGGCTTAAATACTTCGAATTAACACGCACCGTAATAGTGTGTGTGTGTGTGTGTGCGCATTCCCTTTATCTTTCATACGCTCCTTTCGTATCCGTTCCCCCGTTTCACTCACCCTCGCCCCTACCAATCCCCTGCATAATTTTCCTCTTCTATCCGCCTTCCTCTCTCCCCTCCGCAGTTTTGCAATCATACATTCCTCTCTCTTTTCTTCCCTCCTTCCTCTCTCTCTCTCTTCATCCCCTTCGGCCTCCAAACACTGCTATTCTCCCTCTGCGTGAACATGGGATGGAGATGGCTGTGCGAATGACGGCGCCTCCCGCGTTGTTCCTCATAATACCACACCACCGGTGGCGGGGGCCAGAGCTTCTGCTGTGGGCGCTGTGCAGCCGTGAATAATTTAGGCCGGAGACCAAAGTCTCCCGCGCTATTCTCTTCCCCCCACAATCCCTCCCACCCCTCCTCCATCCCTCGTCTCCAAGTTTCGCCCTTGTCTCCCGCTCATTCACGATCCCTCCCCTCCCCTCTTCTTCCCTTCGGCATTATTTATCTTTCGCATGGTCCTTTCTATTCGTCGTTCTATTCCACGTATCGTCCCCTCCCCGCGCTCCCCCCTCTCACCCATTCGCCCACTTTTTATAATGAAACTCTTCGGGCGATTCCTTTTTTTTCCCCTCTCTTTGGATGGTTTGAACGTATTCATTTGAGTTTTCTCCTCTTCTCTCGCTCTCTCTCTCTTGTTACGCCACTCTTTCTCTCCCTGTTTGTCTTTCATTGGTCATCCTTCATCTCAACGAACCTTAACACTGCGGAAGTTGAGAGAAGGAATTTTCGCGTCGTCGACTTTCGGAGAAAAATAATTAGTTTAGGCGACTTGTTTCTCTAACCGTGGACACGTGGGGTGTTTTCGAAGGGTTCTCAATTTTCGGTACTCATTTACCCAACAGATTTTTTACGTGATAGCTGCAAACAACATGACTAAGATTTTATTAAAATAATCACATTGTTTACTTAAAATACTTGCCTTTTTCTCTGTTTATAAGATCACCACGTCTAGGAACTATTTATTTGTGAGTTGGAAATATAACGATGTTAGTATTTCATTCCATTAGATATTTTAAATATATCTTTTCAAATTGATATTTGTATGATGTTTTTGCTTTATGTTTAAATTAAAATTTATGCTATTTTCTCTTCTCAGATTTTTCCAGTTTCAGTTATATAATCATAAACCATCATCGATCATGTTGAGAAATGCATTGTAAAAGTTACTTATATGTATTCATTATAATTATTCATACCTCTTAGAGACATTGAGCAACAAGAAGGCTGATTTAAGAAATGAGAGCCATCAGATATTGCCTTTCACCTAATTTGATGCGATTTTTAAAAAGATGCTCATTTCATTAATAATTTTTTAAATGTTCTCAAATACGTGTTTATTTTCGTTTTAGCCTTAGACACAATAATGTAAAAGATATTAGTTCTATAAAATTAAATAAGGTATTCAGAAAAGTTAAAGTCAATCAGATAAGGTAATATAATAGCGAATGTATTAATAAAACTGTCTCTAGTGAAATCGTGCCAAAATATTTCTCTCGAAGACATCACGGAATTAGTTTTTTGAAAAATTCAAAAATAGATATTTATTTTTACTTTTTCAAGCTTCGTCATGATATGCACTCTGCATGCTTTCTCTCCGGCATTTATTCCCAACATTTGTATGCACGTCCTACTTTCAACCTTATTCTCTACTATGAGGGTAAAAAGAAACCTAACACTTCCACAATAAAGATTTAATTTTTCTCGACCATGATTTCGGTTGTCAAAATTGTCCATTCAATTGTTCATATAAATGTCCTAGTGACTATTTATATGGACAATTTGGAAAGACATTTTTTTGCTTTAAACCATCCCCTACACAAAATGTGTTATCTTGGTTCCGATATGTTGACGATATCTTTTGTGTTTGGGCTGGATCCGGAAGACAACTGGACAATTTTTTGACTCTATTAAATTCTTTAGATGTATGTATACAATTCACAAGTGAGTTGGAAACAGGCGTTGCCTTGAATTTCCTGGATTTGACTGTAAATACAAATAATCAAAAGTTTGACCTTTCCATATACAGAAAAAAGTGTTGCTCCGACCAAATAATCCGTTCCACATCCAAGCATTTCACAATTCACAAAAACGTGCCGCCTTTCATGGCATGTTCCATGGGGGAATGCAAATCCCAGTATCACCACACCAAAAGCAAGAGGAAATCCGTGTTATTAAACAAATTTCAGGCAACAATGGTTACAGGGAAATAATGATTGACAACATGTACAACAGAAAACAAACACAGATAGCCCAGACATCTATATACCACTCATCTAAACGTAACAAGCACCGATGGCGGAGAATTCCATTTCTTGGCCACATTTCACTCAGGATACAACAAATACTCTCGAAAAACAAAATCAACACAGGTTTTTACAACACACATACTTTTAAAAATATAATAGGTTCACTCAAAGACAAAATTGACATAATGCAACAAAGCGGGGTTTAGAAACTCAATTGTGTGGACTGCAATGCCATCTACGTTGGACAGACAGGGAGGGCATTTGAGATTAGACTTAAAGAACATGCTTGACGAAGAAAGCCAGCAGATACCAACTTGCCAAACATCTTATAGATAAAAATCACCCCAGTAACTTCACAGCAGACATTCTATACGCTTAATGAAATGGCGCAAGTTAAATGCTGTGGAGGAGTAGGAAATTTGGCAATCCCTTCAGTCTGACAGGTTTGAGGTGGTCAATGAAACATTACACCTCTCCCGTTCCCCAACTCTCCTAAAATTCTTAAAAGACTCCAATGTCTTCCCGCACCAACCGCCCCTCCCCCACCAAGGCAGTGACCGATAATCGACCGTCCCGTAATCGATCGACCGTTTGATTTGTCAAACTGCATCATTTTGGCGTCTCATTTTTGAACAAATTGCATTCATATTTGAATTCACTGTACATTCCTAGGTTGTATCCTATAACTCCTATAACCACAGCTCTGTCCTAATGTATGAACAACAATTATATGTGCACTTGTCTTACTTTGAATACCAATTATCATACTAGTACTTTGATGTTGTGTCAGCTTGCCACTCCCTTTTCATAAGGTACATATACAGGAAAGTTACTAAAACTAATGCTCTATGACTTCATTCATCCTTCCCTATTTCCAAATGGTTGCTGTTTTCCTAGAACATATTTACATTTCAACTATTAGCATTTAGTATCTGTAGTACATAATGGCTTAGTTTTGTGAATGTGTTATGTTTGACTGTTGTTTGATTGTGATGTTGTTACAATCATATTTTTGTGGTAATATCACTAATCATTACGGAAATCCAAAAATTCCTCTGGAATTTACCCCTTATTTCCAACATATATATTACAAAGCCTGTCTTCCAATAGTTTTGTTGCATATATTGTAAATCCATCATTTTAAGAATGTTTATGTATATATAATCTTTAATTTATTAGCTATTGCATTTGCAGACCCTGCATATCATAGCATGTCCGCTACATTATATTGTGCTCCTATATTAAATGAAAAATATTTTTGCCCAGTAAATGAATCGACTATTTTGTTTTATGCCTATTGAGCTTTCAACTAGGAATATGGAAAACATGATAACTATGGCTTAAGTTTAGCTTGCTCACTATTAGCTAAGATTTGAAGATATTGTCACTTTGGCATCCTTGTTTGCTATTTTAAAAATGAAAAACCTCCATAGAAAATTTGAAGAAAAAGAGGCATTTAATGGCTAAGATCGAGAATCACAAAATGCCATGGTGGAAAATGGCCTTATCATCTTCCTTGAATTATATTTGTGGAGCATTTTGCATTAATACTCCGATATTTATTTTAAACTTTAAAACCTGTACCTACATTACTATTTAATTGTGCCATGCAGCTTTTCCAGTAGTGAACATCTGGGTATGGTAATTTTTATGGAATCATATTCAATTGAACTAATAATTAGAATAAACAGACATTTCTGTCAGTGAAAGTGTTAGCTTGATCTGATACCTAATTTTTAATTGGTTTATTGATTCAGCATTTTTTATGTAGATGTTCCTTAATTAAGGTCAAACTATTATTACCCCCCCCCTAATTGAGTGCAAAACACAATGCTTTTGTTTTTTTCCCGCCGCTATTTCTAAGAACGGTGAAGTATTGCATTGTGTTCTTCATTTAATGATCATTTAACTAACATAAACTTCCCCACATTTGAGCCAGAAACCTCCCAATACATACCCTCCCCCTCCCCAAGACCACTAATAGGTTGCTGCACCTACACTCAACTTACCCCCTCTCCTTTACTCCCCCTACCTTGCTCCCCTCTCCTCTCCCCCACTCCCCTCTTGGAGCCAGACTATGTAAGTTGAAAAATGTTAATGTATGTTAACTGATGGTGATGCGCAGAATCGAAACCATGGTCGTGTGAAGTATTAAATCTTTATTGTGGAAGTGTTAAGTTTCTTTTTACCCTGATAATGGAGGAATTCCACGAAGTTAAACCTGAAACTGTTATGTTCACTCTCCACTCACATTTTAAGCTATTTCCCTTCCTTTTCTCGTTCTCTTTCTGTCCAGCAATAGCTTAATTTGATCCCGCTTTCGGAGGGGTCGGTTGACAGAATGATAAGTACCATGCGGCTATAAATTCCCTGAAGAGAAGCCATATACAAATGCGCAAATAGCTAATTTGGAATTTTCTTGTTCATTGGATGGAATACTCGCTTGCGTGCATGTTCTTAGTTTGAAGATTCCATTTTTCATGAAAGTAAATGATAACTTGCATAAACAATCGCGGAAAAATCATTATGAAATTAACAGCTGAGAACAAAGCCATGCCAGAGACCGTCAAGCTCTGTTGTTGTAGCAACGAGTGGCGGGGTGCGAGAATAGAAGTGGTAGGTCTCCGACAGAGAGACAGTGTATGTGGTAGAGTGGAGGGCGTATTAGTCACAGTGGGGAGGGGCGCACATCAAATGGGATGGAGAAGCAGGTAACACAGGAAAAAGATACAGACGTTCAGGTGAGTTGGTTTTCGATTTTTTTTAAATATTCAATTCACAAAGTAACTTAATAGGGAAGGTTATATCTAGGCAATACTCTTAGGAAGCTATCACAGTTCATATTTATACGCGTTGCACAATGACATATCCCACAGATAAGGTGTTTATTTTATCATTAGTCTTGTGGGATATCATTACATTTACTCTCCTTCAGTGCCAATTTCAATGGCATGAAAATGTTACAAAGTGACTTATCCATAACATATCAAAATATAATAACGATTTTTGCTTAAAATTTTCATTTCCATTCTCATTATGAAAAGGCATGGAAGAATTTCAAACCGGCATTTGTTATTCCTTTTGGGGTCGATCTCAGAAACGCCATAGTGAGTGAAAATGAACTAGGGGAAAGATTAATGCTTAGGATTCATCCTCACCCTATCCTATCTTTACTTTGTTGTGTCTACTTTGTTTTTTACCCTGCTTTTTGTTTTGTCATCTCAAGCGGTTGGAGTTTGCATAATTATATTTAGAAATATCACGCTTCTCATTACTCCGCATGTGTTGTAAATGTATTTTAATTTCTCCGATTCAATTTCAGTAACTTAACAATATGTATACTATGTAAAAATGATTGTTACAATGTACATGTATCTTTCCTCTAATTAATAGTGTTTTTGCAGGTTTTTCACACCCCCCTTCTCCTTGTGGGTGTTTTTCCTGCGTGGGTTTTTACTAGTTGAGCAATGCCACGCTCTCCCTAGCTTTTCCCACAAACCTCATTCTTTGCTTAGACTTTCCTCACTTTATTGTACTCTATCTTCACTGTCATTTAATTTGAGTATATGTAGGTGTATTCTTAATTTATATATGTATATGTATGTATGTATGGGTGTGTATGTGCGTACTTATGTTTGTATTTATGTATGTGTATGAATGCATGTATGTATGTTTATGTGTGTATATGTATGTGTGTGTGGATATGTATGTATATGTGTAGGTATGTGTATGAATATAGGTATGTATGTGTGTGTATGTATGTGTATGTGTGTGTCTATATATATATGTATATACTTTTTTCTTTTCGCAATGTGCAAATCTGTGTTAATGAATTGATGTCTGTCTATATGTGTTTATGTGTACATATTAATGTAACTATAAGTTTCATGGCTAATATAATATGTATACGACCATGGGTTAAATGGAAGAATGGGCCATTTGGTCTCAATTTCGCCCAAATAAAGACCACTATCTATCTATCTATCTATCTATCTATCTATCTATCTTAAATAGTCACTTATTTCACTTATCCATGAGAAGATAAGATATTAGTTAATTAAGGTTTCTTCAATTTCACTATTATAATCAGATATGTTTTATGTAAATTAGAATGAAATACAATCATGAACGTTGCATTACCTATTTTGGAAGTGTTCGATATTCCGTGAAGTATGTCACTATTCTAATTCTTAAAATTTCATTCTTCATCTTATGCTGGACATGCTAGGGGGTAATCCGAACTGAAAGATAAAACAATTCCATCAACAAGATACTTCATTGCTAAAAATTGAACGTGATCAGAACGAGTTAACCAGAGTCTAAATGAGTTTTATATTATGGCCACTGTCTGTACAAGTTGAATTAGTAAAGGGTATTCAGGTATGTTAAGAAAATGAAGGGATTTCGCATTAGCAAATAATGAAAACTGTGAATGAGATAACATTTTTGAGGTCTAAGCTGAAACATTCCATAGCTGTATTTCGGAACGAGACAATAGATCCCTGAAACCATGGTGAAAGGCAGCAGTTTCACCATTAGACACTGGTGCCACAGACCGAGTGGGTCGGCCAGGCATCGGCTGCCACAGCTGCGGGCGAGAGTGAAGTCACAGTATCGGCCATAGTACTGCGATGTGGAAGGCAATAGGGAAACCATCAACTTATTCTCCTTAGAATATGCAGCCTTGCATTCAAGATATATGACGTGATGGCACTCCTCCCGGTAAAATTTCTGGAGGTCCATATCGGATCTCTGGGTGAGAAGTACTGGGAGGGGAACATCAGTCACGGTAGACAAACGCAAGATACGGATATGGAACGTGAGATCATTGGTGTGCGGTGAGCTGAAAAATACCAAGATGGAGATGGACAGATTGGGAATGGACATCCGAGGAGGGAGCGAGATTATGTGGGCCAGGGCCGACGAACTTTGGAGCCACGGATACAGGGTGATATATGTAAGGTTATTCTTGTAGAGTTAAAAACTAAGTTCGTCAAAATAAACAAAGAAAAGCGTAAAATATACTAATACAACAAGGCAAATTTTAACGGACTACGAAAATATTTAAAAATAAAATTACCAGAACATCAACAACATAATTGGTCGCGACTTTAACCTCCCTGGTATAGATTGGGACAGCAATATCGTTAAATCTGGGACCCGCGATCGCGAATCTTGCAATTCCATGATAAAATTGGTTCAAAGAAGCTCCCTCCATCAAGCAGTACGCATACCCACCCGTGGAAAGAACATATTGGATCTATTTCTTACAAACACGCCAGAACGCATTATTAGTGTATCAACTGACGAGGGCTTGAGTGACCATAAAGCAGTTAATATCCACTTGGACATAGAAATAAAAAAGTTTGTTAAACCAAAAAGAAAAATTTATAATTACCAAGAAGCAGACTTTGAAACTTTTGCCAATCAATTAAACTCCTCACTACCCGAGTTCAAAACCCGCTTAATTCATGCCAACGTTGAAGAAACTTGGACAGAATTTGTCAATATTATGCAAAAAGGCATAATAGATTTCATCCCTATAAAATACGATAAAGCAAATCGCGACCCCAGGTGGTACAATAAAGATGTCATAATAGCCCTTCGAAAGCAGAGAATGCTACAATCTTGGGTAAGATGGATAGGCGTGAACACATCATCCCCTGAGAATAAACAATTATGGGGCACATATAGATCCTCTAAAATTGAAACCAAAACACAATGACGTAGCGCCTTACTGGAATTTAAACGCACTGGACTTTAAACGCAAAGTACTTTGCGAGCACTTGGACACTGACCCCAAAGCTTTCTGGTCATATGTTAGGGAAGTAGATGGGACTAAACAAACCGTGGCTTCCTTAAGGGATTGTAGCAATATAATTCATATAGACCATGAGGGTAAAGCTAACATCCTAAATTCATTCTTCCAAAGCGTATTCACGAACGATGTTGCCACCGCATATCTCCAAGAAACAATACATACTCCACCCATGGAAAAAATAACAGTGAACCAACAAGGAATTCTAAAATTGCTTAATGAGATTAAACCCAACAAATCCCCGGGTCCCGAAAATATACCAGCTAGGGTGATAAAAAATTTAGCTCCAAACATTGCCCCGTACCTTGAATTTATATTTAACAAATCCCTCACAGAGTGCAAAGTACCTAAGATTTGGAAAACCGCGCAAATAACGCCTATTTTTAAAAGTGGTGACAGGGAGGATCCCAGTAATTACAGACCTATATCTCTCACTTCTATCTGTTGCAAAATCTTAGAGCACATAATTGTCAGTTCAATAATGAGACACCTTGATAACATTAACTTTTTAAGTGACAATCAACACGGATTCGGGAAAACCCGCTCATGCGAGACACAATTAGAATTATTCACACATGATTTACTTTTATCTGGTGAGAGAGGTAGGCAAGTGGATGCGATCTTTTTAGATTTCCAAAAGGCATTTGATAAGGTTCCCCATGGTAAACTCATTCATAAATTAAAGGTCGCGGGTATAAACAAGGAAGTCATAAATTGGGTTAAAGATTTTCTTTCAGAGCGGGAACAGAGGATAGTCCTTGATGGCGTTAGTTCCGACAGCGTTCGAGTCACCGCGGGGGTACCTCAGGGAAGTGTAATCGGGCCGTTGCTTTTCTTGATTTTTGTTAACGATTTGAACCGCGAAGTGAAAAGTAAAATAAGGATGTTCGCGGATGAATCGGTGATCTATCGGGAGATATCTGGGGATATAAGGATCGTTTTATTCTGGCGCAGAATTAAGATTGCATTACTAAATGGTATTGTAACTGGGGATTGTCATTTAATTATAATAAATGTTCGGTGGTAAATTTCTTTGAAAGATCAACGGGATTTGCTTACAAATTAGCTGGAGGTGACCTAGCAGTAGCTGATAAGGTAAAATACCTAGGTGTTACATTCACAAAAGACTTACCTTGTGGGACTCACATACGTAAAGTCTGCGGTCAAGCATATAAAAAATTGGGATATATTAGAAGTATTGTCGGCAAAAGTGACTCGAAGGTCAAGGAACGTTGTTACCACGCAGTTATAAGGCCTCATTTAGAATGCGCATGTAGCGTGTGGGATCCGAGTGAAAAAGGCCTCATTCGGGAAATTGAGAAGGTTCAACGCCGGACAGCCCGTTTTGTACAAAATTCTTACGATAAAACGCAAAGCTTCACCGAAATGGTCGTGGAGTTGTGGTGGGAATCATTAGAAGAGAGACGATTAAATGTAAGATTGAAATTATTAAATAAATTCAGATCCGCATGTTTCAGCACCGAGGTCTCGCAAATTATTCGTACTCCTACATACATTGGTCGCTTGGATCATGCATATAAAATTCGGGGAATAGATGCCAGAACTAGCCGCTCCAAGGAGTCCTTCTTCCCACGGACAATACGGGATAGCAACTGCAAGGTTATAGATAGCAAAAATTCCACTTGCCACCCTCAGCGTATAAAAAATAATTAATTCTATTAAAATGTATGATTTTCCACTAGCCTTGTATGTTTTGTTATAGTAACCCATTCTATCCGAATGACCTCATTCGTGTTCTGTTCATCTGTTTTTAAGTGTCCATTTCAATCCCACGTTACTCTCCGCGGGGGGAAATTCCTGCTACCTGCAACGTTGGGTCGCATTCCCTGCCTTTTACAGACTCTTTCGGGGTAGAGTTTTTTGTGGTGCATTTTCATGTGGTAGTGATGTTTCAATTTCTTGCTTGTTGTGTCCTGGCTTGCGTGTTGTAGAATGGCTTTCGTCCTGCGTCCTGGGGTGCAGTTTTTTGTTGGTTTGCGGTATATGTGTTTTTATGAGTGTTGGATGAGGGGATTTTTGCAAGAGTGTGTGCGCTGCTGTGGATGTAATTTTCCACGTTGTTTTTTTGCATGTGGTATTGTTCATTTTTACGGTTGTTGACCTAACACTCCCCGCCACTTGCCCTTGCGGCGGCTTGCGGGGTATTATGTAGATGTAGATGTAGAATACAAAACCACAACACCGACAACCAATGAAGAGAACACTTGCAAATATTTCTTAAATATTTTACGCGAAGGGATAAAGACGTACATCCCGTCCAAACTCAAATGCGATAGTATGGAACCTAGGTGGTACAACGGGGAAGTCAGATCGGTAATAGGAAGGCAAAGAAAAATACTCTTCGAGCAACATCGGAGAAGGAAATACACCTGAAAGATGCCAGAGGGCAGGGCAAGATACCAAATTGACATGAACGATATAAAGAAACCAATTTAAGGAATGCAAGGGTTACCCTGGCGCAGATGTAAATAGCGATCATAACCTGGGGGTCCTGGACAGCCATCTGAGATACAAGAAAATCAAGAAAGCGACACAGGAACCCTGATAGAACGCAAAATACACTGGAGGAAAATCAGACCAGAGAAAAGTTCAGAACGACCATTGATAGAAAAATAGTAGGAATAAAAACGACTAGCATAGAAGGACGATGGAAGGAAATGAAGAATATCATCTAAATCTACATAATACCCCGCAAGCCGCCGCAAGGGCGTGTGGCGGGGGGTGTTAGGTCACCAACCGTAAAAAGGGACAATACCACATGCAAAACAACAACGTGAAAATTACACCCACAGCAGCGCACACACTCATGCAAAAATCCCTTCATCCAACACTCATGCAAACACATATACCGCAAAACAACAAAAAACTGCACCCCAGGATGCAGCACGAAAGCCATCCTACAACATGGAAGCCAGGACACTACAAGCGAGAATGTGAAACATCACTACCACATTAACACGCACCACAAAACACTCTACCTCCGAAGAGACTGTAAAAGGCAGGGAATGCGAATGATATCATGAACGAAGTAGCAGATGAAGAACTCGTGAGTTAGACGGCGCCAACCAAACGGCCATGGATAACAGATCAAGTAAGATACCTCATAGAGGAAAGAAGAAAATGCAAGAATCTAAGAAATTTAACTGAAGAAGCCGTTGACAAGAAGTTGCGGAACCAATTCATACGAGAGTGCAAGAAGGCCAAGGAAGAGTGAATAGAAAGCTGTTGCGAGGAAATCAATGACAACATAAGGAAAGGAAACAGTGAAACTGCTTATAAACACTGGTGAAGACACGATTGTGAGTAAGAGAAACAAAGTCCCACAATGTCCGAGATGCCAATGGAAAGATACTGACAGAAGATGAAGACAATGTGAAGAAACGGATGGAATTCGTTGAAGATCTCTATCAAGGGCCCAAACCACACTTGAAGGTGACTTACTTAAAGAAGGAAGTGTGATAAAGGAAGACGGACGGGACCCGGAGATACTGAGAAGTGAATTCGACCGAACCGTGAAAGATCTGAACAAGGCACCGGGAGTAGATAAAAGAAACGGAGAAATCATAAAAGCCCTCAGGGCCAATGCAAAGAATAGATACCCTATTTTAAATAGTGAAAGATATCAATGAGAGTGGACGACTACCTGAGGACTTCGAGAAGAGCGTAATGATCGTAATAGCGAAGAAACCTAGAACTGAAAAATGCGAAGAACACAGAACATTGAGCCTGATGACTCAAGCATCGAAAAAAATTGTTCAGATAATCAGCCGACGAATAGTAGGAAAGGTGGAAGAAAGCCTCTCGGAAAACCTATTCGGATTTAGTAAAAACCGAGGAGCAAGAGAGGCAATACTTAGCTTGAGGGTACTGGCAGTAAAATTGATCCATGTAAACAAGCCATTATGTGTGGCATTCGTGGACTTGGAGAAGGCTTTCGACAATGTCGAATGGAACAAGATGTTCAAGATACATGAAGCTCTCGGAATGGACTACAACGACAGAAGAATAATCCATCACCTCTACAAGAATCTACTACGACTGCGATATCGTCTTCGGTTCGCAGACGACATCGCAGTAGTAGTATATTATAGATTAGCAATTAGCAAAGTAGTATTATATATAGCAAAAATTCCACTTGCCACCCTCAGCGTCTAAAAAATAATTAGTTCTACTTGAATGCATGCTCTTCCACTAACCTTATGTGTTTTGTTATAATAACCCATTCTTTCCGAATGACCTCATTCGTGTTCTGTTCATCTGTTTTTAAGTTTCCCTTTCAGTCTCTCGTCCCTCTCCGCGGGGGGAAATTCCTGCTACCCGCAACGTTGGGTCGCATTCCCTGCCTTTTACAGACTCTTTGGGGGGTAGAGTTTTTTGTGGTGCATTTTCATGTGGTAGTGATGTTTCAATTTCTTGCTTGTTGTGTCCTGGCTTCCGCCTTGTAGGATGGCTTTCGTGCTGTATCATGGGGTGCAGTTTTTTTAGTTGTTTTGCCGTATATGTGTTTGCATGAGTATTGGTTGAAGGGATTTTTGCATGAGTGTGTGCGCTGCTGTGGGTGTAATTTTCCGTGTTGTTTTTTTTGCATGTGGTATTTTTCATTTTTACGGTTGGTGACCTAACACCCCCCGCCACACGCCCTTGCGGCGGCTTGCGGGGTATTGTGTAGATTTAGATGTAGTAGAGACGCGAGAGGACCTGCGAGCACTCCTGTATACTATGGACCAAGTAGTAGGGGAATATAATGTGAGCACCAAACAAGAAGAAAACAAAAATCCTTGTGTGTGGAAGAGAGAAGCTGAATGAAGATATCACAATTCAAGGAATCAAACTAGAGCAAGTGGAATCCTTCATCTACGTGGACAGCAGTATAACTTGGGATAAAAGAAGTTCGACCAACATCAAGTGAAGAATAGCCCAAGCAAAAGAAGGCGTTCATTGAGATAAGGCAACTACCATGTTCAAAGAACATGAGATTGCAAACAAGAAAGCAGTTCGTCAAAGCGTTTGTGTGGAGCATGGCACTCTATTGGATTGGGGACTTGGAATGTAGGAAAAGTGGACCGACACAGAATAGAAGCATTTGGAACATGTTGCTGATGGAGAATGCTGAAGACTAAATGGACAGACAAGGTGATGAACGATGAAGTAAGAAGAAGAGCAGAAGAAGAATGGACCATATGGAGAGCTCAACGGCAAAGAAGAACTAGATGGATTGGACATACCTTGAGGCACAATGGATGGGTTAGAAACCTAACAGAAGGAAAAATGGAAGGAGAGATCCCTCTAGGAAGCCCAAGAATCAAGTACAGTTATATAGGGCAAATTAAGAAGGAAGTGAAACAGGGAACCTATCGGAGGGTGAGAGAATTAACGCTAAATAAGGAATAATGGAGGACTGCAGTAAACCAATCTAAGGATTGAAATACTGATGATAATGCTGATGAAGCTTAAACATGCCTGAATTTCTTTGTGAAGTGAACTGACCAAGAATTTAATTCAGTAATTCAACTTTTACGAAACGAATATCAACAAAAGAAGAATCCTCAAAAAAAGGCAGTGGAGGTGAAGATGGAAACGAAAAATGAATACTCCGCTCTTTGCTTCTGACATTCTCTCAAGTGCGTTCATTTCCTCGACTCCTGCTGCTCGCTTAATCTATTCCGAGACGCCTTAGGAAAATATTATGAATCCCGATTTAAGGGAAGGCTGAACCGCAAGCTTGCTCTCTTTCCTCACGCTCTCATCCATCCATCCCCCTTATCCACGACTTCATTGTACTCGGAGCGACTCTCAGCGACCGCTGCGAAACATTCGGGTATCATTCCGCTGATAAAAGATCACAAAGCATCTCGGAGCCGTGCAACCTTGGAGCCCGATCCCTTCCACCTACTTACCTCAGGAACTCCCTCCCTCCCTCTCGAACTCCCTGCCCTCCTCCTACACCTTGCGAACACAGGCGCGCGCGCCAACTCCCCCCTCTCAAACCAGGCGCCCACATTATCTTCACACATCTATTCACTCCCTCGCCTTGTTTCGAATCGCTCCCAATATCTCCGACCGCAACACGCCTCTCTCTCCCTTATCACTCCCACACTTCTTCTGCCGCCACCCCCTCCAGCTCCCTGGAGCCTCCTTTCACCCTACGAGGCGTTCTGGTACTTCATCCGTTGGGCACTGTCTCCCCTCCTCACACCCTATCCCATCCCCCCTCCCGCTCCAAACTTTCCCTTCCCATTCGTCCCTCTCTCCATCTCCCGAAGCCCTCCCACCCAACCCTTTCCCCACGAACCTCCTCCCCCCAACTCTGCCTTATTTCCCACCTCCCTCCCCGTGCCAACCAGCCCCCTCTTGAATACTCTCCCAATCCTCCCCTCCCCTCTCAACTTGTTCAATAACGCTCTCCTTCCGTCCCTTCACCCCAGAGGGTAAAACGTCCCTTCATTACCCATTTCACTACAACTCGGCTCCTTGTTTAGGCCTATGGCGGTGCCCGGTCTGCCGTCGGGAATCTCCCCGCGCTCGATCTATCCGGTGCGAAACTATATGGTTCTGAAAAATTACCGACGGGGCCTTTTGTCAAAGGCAATGGTTGCCGTGGGTTCGTGCCTTCGACTTCTAAGGAGGGTGACATCGGTTTGAATGCTGAACACTTGGGTGGTAAATTGACGCTTGATTCCTGTCCCTCGGCGTAACCGGTGTGGCTAAGCCCCCAGTATTAAAATACCACTCGCAAATGAAACTCAGGTTTTCATGATATTAACGGAAAATAACTCTGCTAAGTATGTGGCTTACACATTTTATGACTCAGTGCTTTGGCACGGATCGTAGGAGAACGTATTCAGGATTTACAAATTATCGCCAATCTTAACTGGGATTTAACGTTTATTGTGGTTGTATGCACCGTTTGAAAGCCTTGAGAGGTACAATTGTGAGAAAAAAGTTTTTTAATTAAATAAGTTCCATTTTAGAATTTTCATGTAAAACCGAACATTTAAAATCTTGGTCATTACCATCACCAATAACATATATAATTTTTCACCACCAGTATTATCTGCATCTACTTAATACACCGCAAGCCGCCGCAAGGGCGTATGGCGGGGAGTGTTAGGACACCACCCCTAATTTAGAAAAGAAAAAAAACCACATGCAAAAACCACAAATTCATGCATCCACAAAAAATCATGGCATAAATTCATGCAAGAACACTTACACCCCACACACATGCAAACACTCAAACTACCAACTAACATACACATTCACCTGAAAGTATACCCTTACAATATTTAATTTTGTTCCGACTTCTAAATTCAATGTTTTTAATATTTCCAAACTGACTTCGGTTTCTTACTATAATGATTTCTGATTGTTCGGGGAAAGAATGAGTATTTGTACCTATCTGTCCTGGAATCTATCTCCCTTATTTTATCTTAGTGGTCTGATCTACCTAAGTAGTGTGGGGCCATTATAATTCCTTCAGTGTCATAGTTAAACTCGTTTTTTCTGAAGCTTTCTAAAAGTCTAAGCCTCGCTTGTTCTCTCCGTACTTCAAGTGGTTCCCAGCCTTATTCCCCTAAGAGACCTGTCACACTTGTGTTCTTATCATAACAATTTTTAACGAATCTAGCGGATTTTCTCTGGACTTTATCTAATCCTTTTTGCCAAATTTTCTCCCACGGATCCCAAATACTTGCGGCATATTCCAAATGAGGTCTAACTAGAGCAAAATAACACCTCCCTTTAACTTTTTCATTACATTTCCCAACCACCCGTTTAATGAAACCAAGTTTCTTTAAAGCTGTTCCGCATATTGTCCTGATATGTGCTCCCCATGAAAGGCGTGGTGTTAGAACAACACCCAAATATTTAACTTGATCGGCCGTAGTCAGTACTGAACCCTCTATTTTCTAGTTCATATCCTGTTTCTCGCTTCCTTTGTTCCAAAATTTCAAAACCTCGCATTTATCTATATTTTGTGTTAATCTTCATTTATTGCATCATTCTGAGATGTTGTCTATGTCTCTAGAGAGTAGCTCGCGATCAAGTTGGCACCTTATTTCCCTGTATACATCTACATCTACTTAATACCCCGCAAGCCGCCGCAAGGGCGTGTGGCGGCGGGTGTTAGGACACCACCCGTAATTTAGAAAAGAAAAAAATACCGCATGCTAGAACCACAAATTCATACCTCCACAAAAAAACGGCATACATTCATGCGAGAACACTTACACCCCACACATGCATACAATCAAACTACATCTTACATACACATGCACCTGAAAGTATACCTAACAGCTTTGCAGTGTTTAACTTTGCTCCAACATGAAATTAAATTTAAAATACTTTGCCTTTCCACATAAACCACTTTTATTACGACCTAGGTTTCGTTATGGTATAACATCATCAGGTAAAAATACAAGTCAAACACAGCAAATATAGTTCTGGACGGAGTGGAAGAGGAGGGAGGGAGGAAAGCAAGGATTGGTTGAGGTAGGAAGAGGGGGCGGAGGAGGAGGAGGAATGGTAACATTGAAAAATTAGCAGGCTGGGAGAGGGAATTAATACATTGTTGAAAATTTAAAATAACCGAAATATACATTGTTGAAAAATACATTGTTGAGAGAGAAAAAAAATGCATACAAATATTGTTGAAAAAAAAAATTTTTCTTTGCGCCGATTAGTTGGCAGAGGAGTGGGGGAATGGGTATTGCGAACGGCACTGGGTAATTAGGTGATTAAGTAGCAGGCTGGGAGGAGTTAATTCATTGTTGAAAAGGCTTTCCTTGGTGTCAGTTTAATTGACAGATGGGCGAGGAAAATACAATAACGGGGAACGCGAAGGGTAAAGAAATTCGTTGGTCAAAACCTCTCCTCCGTAATCCATGTGCTGAAGTATTTCTAATTGCTCCAGTACATCGAGGGGGTGGCCTTTCTCCTCAAAATGCAGGATTTTGGGGATGAAATCGCTGCTGTGACCACAGTCTCTCAGATGTTTGGAGAAGAGTGAAGTGGAGATGTTTTTTCTAAAGCATGCTCGGTGCTCCTTTATTCTCGTCTCAAATCTCCTTCCCGTCTGGCCTATGTAAATCCGGTTGCAGTCTTTGCAGAGGAGTTTGTACACCCCACTCTTGTGTATGGGTTTCATTTGGTCCTTCGTGTGGCATAACAGGTTGATTAATTTAGATTTATTTTAGAAGGCCGGTCTCACCTTTTCTTTTGGGAGGATTCTTTGTACTTTTAATGACAAGTGGCCAAGAAAAGGAAATCTCCGCCACTGTGGCTGGTTTTCTGCAGATGTGGGAGAACTATACAGGGTCGCACCCAAAAGTGGTAGGACTGATTTTCTCTGGCGCGAACGGAGCGGTGGAGGGGGGTCTGCCTGGCATGGTAAGGTGGAGCAGGCTCTTAGCAACAGACCAACACCAACCTCAGTCGCCTGCGGGCTGTCGTTGAGTGAGGACACCGTTTTTAGTGAAGCAAGTTTTTTGTCCGCGTCGAAAAACAAAATGAATCTGAATTTAGAGCAACGTTATTCCGTGAAGTTTTGTGCGAAACTCGGGAAGACGGCAACTGAGACCCTCGATATGATCAAGCAGGCTTATGGGGACACTGCCTTAAGCCGTTCCACAGAAATTTGAGTGGCACAAGTTGTTTAAAGAGGGTAGGGAGCTCGTTGAAGACGACCATCGCTCCGGACGGCCGTCGACGGCAAGAACCGACACGAATGTGGACAGAGTGAGGACACTGCTGAACACAGACCGACGCTTAACCAGTGAAGAAATTGCAGACCAGTTGGGTCTGTCTGCATCCAACGTCCAACGCATTATTTCACAGGATTTGGCCATGCGCAAGGTGTGCGCCAAGATGGTGCCGAAAATTGATTGATTGATTGATGGCTCCTGGCCAAATACGACGTTGCCACATTGCCGCACCCGCCCATATTCTCCCGATCTGGCACCACCGGACTTCTTCTTCTTCCCCCTGATGAAAAGACAGCTCAAGGGACGACGTTTTGACTCGATAAAGGCCGTTCAAGAGGCTTCGACGAGGGTCATCAACGGCATCCCCAAAGAAAATTTCCATCGGGCGTACGGGGAATGGGAGCAACGTTATACTAAGTGTGTAGCAGCTCAAGGAGCATACTTTGAAGATTATTAAGTCGATGTAAGTATATCGTCAATAAAATTCTTGTAAAAAAATCAGTCCTACCACTTTTGGGTGCGACCCTGTACAAGGCTAACTTAGCTAAACGGGATAGTTTCTTGTTGTAAAGTTTATGAATTAACACTTATCTATACCCATTGTTCACCGCAATCTGTTTTATGATGCTGAGTTTTTTCAGAGTGCTCTCTTTAGACATGGGGATAGAACATGCTCTGTGTACCATGGCGTGGAAAGCTGATAATTTTTGAGAGAAGCAGTGCCTAGAATTATGGTGAATGACTTCGTCTGTATAACACTTCTTCCTGAAAATGGAATAATACCCCGCAAGCCGCCGCAAGGGCGTGTGGCGGGGGGTGTTAGGTCACCAACCGTAAAAAGGAATTATACCACATGCAAAAGAACAACATGGAAAATTACACCCACACCAGCGCACACACTCATGCAAAAATCCCTTCATCCAACACTCATGCAAACACATATACCGCAACCAACAAAAATCTGCACCCCAGGATGCAGCACGAAAGCCATCCTACAACACGCAAGCCAGGACACAACAAGCAAGAATGTGAAACACCACTACCACATGAACATACACCACAAAACACTCTACCCCCCGAGGAGACTCTAAAAGGCAGAGAATGCGACCCAACGTCGCAGGTAGCAGGAATATCCGCCGCGGAGAGGGACGAGGGATTGAAAGGGAGACTTAAAAACAGATGAACTGAACACTTATGAGGTCATTCGGAAAGAATGGGTTATGATAAAAAAACATTATAAAAATATTTAAATAAATATTTAATCTTTTTATTTGGCGGTGTTTGAATGACACATTTAGTGTACACACATTTGATAAACTATTCTTGGTGAAAAAGCAATACTTCTGTATGTTGAATAAAAATTCACAACTTTCTGGGCATTACACTTTTTACGATTATGATATGTATCGGTTGACTTTATTCTCGCAAGCCCAGAACGTGGACGAAGACTGAGATGCTTTTATATCCATATGGACATTCAGGTACATACATACACGTAGATATGCTTCGGGCCTTATTTATCAACTATGGAGTTCCTCAGGTGTGCCTCAGAAGAGAAAATATAATTCTTCGGCCTCCTTATTCACATTGAGTTCTAGGATTAGTCGTGAAAATTTCTCAAAATGGTTTTTAAATGTTGACTGGTATTTATTCTTCGGTAGTGTTTTTAAATTTAAAAAAGAAATGTTTTTTCCTAAAGCATAATCATTAAGGGACACTATGAAGTTTATAATTTTTTTTTTAATAAATAGAAAAGTGTTACAATTTCCTGAATTTGGGTATAGGTCCGCGTGACCATTGAGAACTACTGCGAACCATTCGGTTTAAAGCACCGTTCCAAATCGCAGTGAATCGCCAGGGGGCAAATGACGCCAGAAAGACAGTACTGCACTGTATTTCATTCGGGATATCCAAGTGACCCACTTAGGCCCTCGAGTACATTCGCTAATCTTCTTCCCCGGCCGCCCCTGTCCATCCAACCGCTCCTCTTCTGCTAAGCGGGTTCTCTCCCCTCATTTGTCTTCCTCAGCGCTCTTCATGCCTCACACCCTTCTCACGGCTCCCCCATTCGCCCATTCACCCCCCCCCCCTCGCCCCCAAACGTGAACCAATCCCCCCGCGTGCTTGCCTCTCCTCCAGCTCAAGGCTCCCACGTTACTATAGTACAGGGCTCGCTCAAGTCTTCCCCTCACCTCTCTCCTCTTCCGACCCTTAACCCTTCACCCCTTCCCCTCCCCCATAACCCCGCTCCCTTCTTTAACGGGCTCGGCCCCACAGGTCTGATTGCGTTGCTAGCTTCCGGAAGGAAAATATCTCCCAACGGCCCTCGCTCGCTCCCTTTCCGTCCCACCGCGCTCGCACAGCCCCCGCCCTCTCCTCTTCAACAATTCCATCTTCACTCCCTCCCTTCCTCTCGTCCCTGCCTCTCTTCCTCTCCTCCCTCTCATTTCATTCCACTTTATCCACTCCCAGCATCCCCCGGCCCACCCACCCGCTTTCCCTCCATGACCTCTTACCTTCTCCCATTAAACGCTCTCCTCCCTCCCGACCTTTCCCTCCTCCCTCTCTCTCTCGTTTGCATGCTCTCCACATCCCTTCCACCCTCCTTTCGCCTCGGCCCTGCCGCAGTTGCCCCGCCCCCCTCTCCCTCGCCTCTACGCTCCCTCTCTCCATCCTACCCACTTAAGCACTTGTATTCACGGGGGTGTGATCCTTAACGTCTTCGACTGGATAATAGCGAGCAGTTTTCATTCGTGTTCTGTTGCTGCTTGCGAAAGGGACCTCTCCCCTCCCCTCCCCCCCTCTTCCCCCCCCCCCGCGCTCCATCCCTTCCTCTTCTCTCCGTTTCCCTGTTCCCTGATTTCAAAACCAACACACACTCCCCCGCCCCTCCCTCCCTAGAGTCCTTCAATTTACCCTTTCCCAAACCCACCCCCCGCCCTCTCCGTCGCTATAATGAACCCGCTTGTGTGTGGTAATTAAAAATGGAAGAAATCTGGTTAGGCTCTTGAGGGACAACCGAGTGGGTAATTTAATTTTGGGCAGGAAATAACTTCTTTTGAGGAAAATTCACCCGAGCGAGAACACGTTTTTTGGTTGTTGTGAACGCTGGGATGACTATTTTCAAATTGCGAATGAATGCGAATGTCGGTGGGAAAATTATGGGAACTAATATACGGGGTTATTAACAAAAATAAATTCGTTTCACCTAATCTGAATTTGAGCGAGTTTTCGCGTTCGAAAAAAACAGGCCGGAAGTTTGGAAACTGTGACCCTTTCACTTTTGAGGTGGCTCTGAAAAGAAATACTTATATGGATTGCCTCTGCCGCAGTACGAACGATTCATCCGCGGTTAATTTCCATTATTAAAAATATTTCTGTCGATTTAATTGTGCATGAAATAATTATTAATGATAGTTAATAGATTATTGAACGAATAAAGATTTGCATCGATGCGAATAAGTTTGAGACTCCAATTTTTCATTGTCAACTATTATTGTATTGAACTGAACTACTGCGCCGTAGCAAGATATTTAAAAAGTAAAAAAAGTCATCGGTACCTTCATGAATCAACTTCCGAAAATTAAAATCCCATATTTACATTAATGGAAGGCTAACCATGAATAATGATTGAAGTGAATTATTTATTGCGCCACTTCATTTCCATCAATTTTAATGAGAGAATCAACTGATACAAAAGTTTACACGAGTTTCCTCTTGCATATCGATTTCAAAATTTAACCTCAGGGGAGACTATGTTGAAAACAACGCATTTTACTGTTTATTTACCGTACTATTGGCTTGATTGGATAAAAATAATATATATTCGACTTTAAATGGATGAATAATAATTTCAGAATAGTTGCTTTATCATTCATCAATGAATATCAACACGCATTCTCAAGGAATACAAATATTTTACTTTAACTGAAATATAACGTTTATAGCAAAGTTTTACTTTGAAAATACAGCTTAAGTTGTGGGTATGTGGGATGTTTTGGATGAACTAAATTTATATTCATACCTCAGCAGCACTTTCTATTGTTTATTTATCCCACATCCATCAAAGCAAAGTCCAACTCTGTCAAGATTTTGTATGTTCCTTTAAATGCTCCATTTTTAAAAAATAATTTGGCTTATTATTTTTTAGGCATCGACTGTTTAAAAAAGCTCTTTCTTGTGGGATATCTTTTTAAAGTTATTTAATGTCAGATGTCGATCCTATCACTCCACAGGCTGCGGCCCAATCCGTCGGCGGGGACCCTCCTCCACCTCGCCCCCTTCCGCCCATCGCCTCCTCCCATTGGCCCTCTACAAACCCTCCCCCTCGACGCCGCCCTCTCTCTCCCTCTTCCCCAGCCACTCTCCCCTCCCATACCCACCACCATATCCCACCCATCCTCCCCCCTCCGGTCTCCTTACCTTTCTAATCAAGCCCCACATACATACCTACTCGGACATCGAGGCGTAGCTGGAGGGCGAAGCGACGTGAGAGGGGTTGAGGAAATCCTGGCAGGGAGAGCGAAGTGGTTGAACATTTGGGTGGGTGGGGGGGAAAGGCGTCCTACCGTGCCCGGGGGTGGGGGGTGATGGAGGGACGGAGCGGCTCGAGGATGCGGGCCGGGTCGGCCGGGAAGGAGGCTACCGCTGCCCTGGAAGGCAAGGGAGGAAGGGAGTATGGAAAGGGTTGGGCGATTGAGTCTTTATTTAGTGAGCGTGGGAGGCAAAGCCATGAAGAAGCGGAGGTGGGGTACCAGGGTTCGCTGAAGTGGGGAGGAGGTGGGGCGGAAGGGGGGGAAAGGATACTTATCATGTCGTCACCGGGTTTGGATGAGACGGGGTTGGGCGTGCTCCCCCCCCCCCCGCCTCTCCGTCTCCCTTTCGCATCCCGAGTAGTAGCAGTCGTGGCGGTGGTGGCTCCCTTTCGGTAAGTGATGGTGGCGTGTGCGTAGGAATGAGGAGGAGGGAGCAAGGTTGTCTTACGAGAAGAGGGGGAGGAGGGGGTGAGGTCTGGCATGTGCAGGGACATAAGAGCGAGGGGCGCAGCGCTCAACTTGCAATGTCCGCGTTCAATGCGGCCCTCGGCACTCCGCTTTGACGACCTCTAACGTACTTCTCTTCTGATGATTTCTTTCTACTTGGCGATCTTTCTACTTTCTTCCCATGCTTCACGCATTGCTCTGAAGTTTTCGGAGAAATAATTGTCCTTTCCTCTCTCTCCTTCGTTGCATCTCATCGATTTGTTTATTGTCGTGATACTTTTCGCTTCTATGCCCTTCGTATGCAAAAGCATCTCAGAGATCCCCGTCCCTCTCCGCGGCAGGAAATTACTGCTACCTGCAACGTTGGGTCGCATTCCCTGCCTTTTACAGTCTCCTCGGGGGGTGGAGTGTTTTGTGGTGTATTTTCATGTGGTAGTGATGTTTCACACTCTTGCTTGTTGTGTCCTGGCTTGCGTGTTGTAGGATGGCTTTCGTGCTGCATCCTGGGGTGCAGTTTTTTGTTGTTTTGCGTTATATGTGTTTGCATGAGTGTTGGATGAAGGGATTTTTGCATGAGTGTGTGCGCTGCTGTGGGTGTAATTTTTCGTGTTGTTTTTTTGCATGTGGTAAAATTCCTTTTTACGGTTGGTGACCTAACACCCCCCGCCACACGCCCTTGTGGCGGCTTGCGGGGTATTATGTAGATGTAGATAGATCTAGATGAAAGTTTGAAAGGATGCCATTGGAATTCGTTGTGGAAGCTTGCAATTTTGAGGAAACTCGGAGTTAATGGTTAATAAACGGATAATAAAAGAAACATTTGTTATTCACATAGAATTTAGTCGACAAAACGGGATTCTAAGGTGCATGATTTAATTTTTATCTCACTGAAACCACATTGTGTTCATGAAAATGTCGTCGGGCGACGAAAACCGGGTCGTGTCGACTAATTCTATGTGGTTAGCAAAGTTGTAGTTTATTATGAGTGACTTCCATATAATAAGGCTGGTATCATTGCTTTAATAATGCGTACTTGCCGCATGCTTATTATAAAAGTTGTCATCAAGGGCCTTTCTACACTACCGGCAATGGAAAACCTGACGGAATACTCCTTTAAGTCCCATGCTAATCTAAAGCGCTCCTTTGAACCTGAGGCGCAAGAGAAAATTAAATTTGCTTTTCATTAGGATGCTGCACCATCACCGGGACCTGTAACATAAATTTGAATAACGGCGTCGTAATTAAGTATGGCATCTGTTGACATGGGCTCTCTTCGAACTTTGCCCTACAATGCTAAAATCAACGCTCACCGATAGAACAGAGGGTATTATTTATTTATCGTTGGCGAATTAATTAATTTAGATTTATATGGATTCCATGTGGTACTAAGAATTCAATAATTGAAGTTTGTGACATGGGAATGAATGCTGTGTCATTCCTACCTCTAAAAACCGAACGCTCTCGAAAACTTTATTAATTAAAAACACATTTCTTTTCCAGTGCCACATGTGACACGGAAATCGTCGTAACTTTCAGGTGGGAAGAACTTAGAATAGATGAACGGTTTACAAGTATAAGATTGTATTCGTAAGCTAACTATTCATAAGACAATGGATGTGCAGAGAAGTCTTCTCGCATGCAAAGTCTAGCACGAATATTGTTGACGAAAGGAGCCCGCACTAAGTGCATCTTCACTCGCTGTAAGACGTGGTAGGAGGCGGTTGGGTATGACGTCAGAGCAGATGATATACAAGCATTGTTGAACAAGCAAGATAGTTGAAAATCGCGCTTCAATCTCTCTCACACACACACGCCTATGTAAAAAGAGGGCATAAGTTACAAAGGTGACCTTTACTCCTTGCTTTACCCATGGAGAATGCACAAAACCTCAAACCGATGTCCATAAATCTATCGTAAACACACCGTGTCCCGCAATCATACGTTGGATGACTGCTTCACCGTAAGTTATCTCAGAATCAGCAGGCAGCATTGATGAGAGGGTCCTGGAGTTGGCAAACATTTGGTTAGAAAGGGCTTTTGGGTTGATTGCCCGGCCTTACCCAGGTGTACCAAAACCAAAAACCACCCTTCCCTCATCACAAAACCATTGTGACAACCCTCCGCCTCTTTCCCTGTAATCCTCCTAAACCGACTCCCTCTCACCTTCACCTCTAGAATGCCATATTTCTTCGTTCGACGATGGCCGAAACGTAAAATACCTCTTAGCAGAATATTTATTTGTTTTAGTTGTGTGTCTGATATGTGCTGTGGTGTCGCTGATCGACACCGTGCATATTTATATAATTAGGTCTTTCCCAAAAGTATTGTATGTTTCAGCACCGAGGTCTCGCAAATTATTCGTATTCCTACATACATTGGTCGCTTGGATCATGCATATAAAATTCGGGAAATAGATGCCAGAACTAGCCGACTCAAGGACTCCTTCTTCCCACGGACAATACGGGATAGCAACTGCAGGGTTATAGATAGCAAAAATTCCACTTGCCACTCTCAGCGTCTAAAGAATAATTAGTTCTACTTAAATGCATGCTCTTTCACAACCCCACACAATGTTAGTGGAAGAGCATGCATTTAAGTGGAACTAATTATTTTTTAGACGCTGAGATTGGCAAGTGGAATTTTTGCCATTTATAACCCTGCAGTTGATATTCTACTCTTTCCTTTTTGAAATTAGTTCCATTGTACGCAATGATATTCATCGCCTTTTATTTCCTTCTATTTGACTTAAAGTCTTCGTATTCTTCACTTTGTCTTCCCCTTGGCGCCTCCTGACGCATTTCTTCTTCTGCTATGCTCATTGGCCAATTCATGGTGCTTCAAGATGTGCCCAATACACCATTCTCTTATTTTCCTCACCGTGTTCCGTAGTGTCTTTTCCTTCCTTCACTATCATTCCGCGCACCACGCCACTTTGGAATAGCCCCTCCTTGTATTATTACTCTGTTTGGTGAGACGCCAGTGAGTTGTGAAGGGAACATGACCGGAATCCTGTGATCCTCTAGGATTTACCTGGATCTTCTAACATTTGATGATAACAACAGCGGATACTGATAACACTGAACCATAATAAAATTACCACCTATTACTCAATTGGCTTTTGGATTTTGATACTCAACCCCTGCCAATCGCACGCCCTCGCGACGGCCTCAAGGTGCGTTTGTGGGTTGCCTGGACGAAACGAAAGAAAAAAAATGGCGGCAGAGGGCTTAATTTTCCCTGACTGTATCGAGCCGTGTCATTGGTAATTAGAACGGAGGCGGAAGCCAGGCCCGAGGAGCATCTTTGCGAGGAGAAGAAAGGAGGGCAGGGCGGGCGGGTCAGAGCATTACAATGGGGTGACTTAACAAGAGAGGGTAATTGGAAACGGGTGGAGGCGCACATTTTACGCTCGCGAGGGGGATGGGGAAGAGAGGGTGGGGGTGGGGGGAATGGGATTGATGGGGGGCGCGTGGGGGGGATAACCGCGGTTAGAGCGGGTGGGGGAAGGTGGAGGTGTGGTCGCGGCGAGGGTTGGCGGCAGGCGGAGGGAGCGAGGCAAGACGCTCGGGGGGGGGGGGAGGCAAAGAGCGAGCGATGGCTTGCTCGCTTACGGGGGGCGGTGTTTGACAAGCAGGAGAGAGAGAGAGAAGGATAGCGGTGTGCTTCTTACCCAGAATGCTCTCTATTACTCGGACAATCATCGCGAATATTTCGTCCTCGCCATTTTAAGCGATGCTCATTGCATTTCTTTCCAATTATTCCTTCGTATGACACCGTTTGTGTTATCAAGGATGGCGTTTTGCTCATTTCTAATTTGATAGAATTAGAGAGAAGGCAAGTTTGATGCTCGGGTCGGAAGGTTTTTTAATATGTATTAACCGACTCACTCTTCCTCTTCAGAAGAGGATTCATTCGCGTGTATGCTCTATCGACGCTGGAGTAAGACAAACATTTGGCATCAGCTCCTGAGGTAATATACAATGGCATAAATTCTCCATGCTGAAGCCAATGTACTCATGTCAGCATTTTGAAATAAAATTTCATTTGTGGAGGAAAAACGCACCGTCATAAATGGGAAATAGAGGGGAAGAAGATGACTCATTCGTTCTCGTGTAGTTCACTACGCAAAGATATCTTTCAGATTGCGTTTCATGGCCGCAGCCGACTAAAAATTTGAGCTGGTGGCAGTGAATAGGAGGGGAATTGGTTTACGGAGAATGGCTAGATGAGGAGGAGGGAGATGAAATGATGAGTGAGCTCCGAGGAGAGAAAAACCGGAGTGATGTAGAGCGGAAACGACTTTCGTGGAAGCGGGGGCGGGCGTGAATGATATTACACTGGATGGAGGGAGGGATGAGACGCTCTCGGCGGGAGATGCCGGGGAGAGGGAGGGTTGGAGTGAAACGAGGGGGGTGGAGCTCTCCTTGGGCGGGAGGGAGGGGGGCGACGGGTGGGGGGGGGGGTGCGTGGGCGGGAGGGAAGAGGCCGGGACAATAAGGTAACCAGAGAATGGCGACAGATCCAGTGGAAATCGTTGACAGTTAATTCCAAGCGGAAAAAAAGCCGGAGTAGTGGGAGGAGGATATGATTGCGGGCGAAGAATGCGAGAAATTAGAAGGAAGGGAGAAAGAGAGAGAGATCTTCGGCTGGAGGCGAGGATTTTGATTGGAAATGTCGGCAGGAGACAAAGTAGTGCAAAGGGTTCGCCGGGGGGGGGGGGGGACGTGTTCTAATGGACGTAGTGTCCCCTCCTTTAGGCCTTCGCGTGGGAGCAGTAGGGGAGGGCAGTCGGGGTTGTAGAGGGAGCTTTTGGGATGTTACCTTTTGAGTTCGGATGGCGAGGCTGGATCTCCGATGCATAAATTAGCGTAATGGTGAGGGGGTGTGTAGACGGGTGTGGGGTGGGGTGGGAAGAATAGAAATGGCAAAACCGAGAGAACGAGGAGGATATCGAGGAGGAATGAAAGGGAGGAGGATGTGGAGGCTTTCCCTCTCTCCCTACCTCTCGCCCCACCCCTGCGTGGCTGCCCCTGGTTCTCCTTTTGCCGAAGTGCTGGAAAGTGGAAGAAGGCATGGGGGGCGGGGAAGATTTGAGGGAGAATAGGGAGAGTTCCAGGGGGAGGGGGGCGTGCTAAGGAAGCTGGTTCCCATTTGACGCTCTATTGGGCCACATCCCACCGCCGCGGTTGTTATTCCTGCACCCTTCCGAAGGAGCGAGTCCCCCCCCCCTGGACGCCCAAGGAGACTCGCACGCCCCCCTCCCGACACACGTGGTGGGACCCCTCCCTCTCCGTGCGCCCAAACTCCTTCCGCTCGTGGCCTCGCATTCGACTCCGAGTGGGGATGAGCCTAGTTTTTACCGCCCTCAACGCGCTGGAACTCCATTCCACTCCATTGCCTCGCTCCCGCCGTTTTCCTCGAGTAAGTAAGTCCCCTTCCCCCTCACTCGCCGGCTGCCTCCTCCTCTCGCCCCGCCATCCCCCTGACACGCCCGCCCCCTTCGCTGGCACTCGTGCCATTTTTCTTCCCTCTCGCCGGGAGAAGATTGTGCCGTTGGTTAGATACCGTTCACCAAATTACAATGCAAAAACAGAGAGAGGAACTCGGAGCCCATTCGATGGAATCACAACAAGCTGTCTTTCTTCTCTCTCTCTCTGTGTTGCGTTCTCCCGGAAGCTCTGCAAATTTCCAAAGCGATGAGCAAGATTCGCAAGTGTAGGTAAAAGGATCCAGAATGGTGGCCGCACGTAGCCCTACGGTGCTAGCTAATCTTACGTGGAGAAACTCATTTCGGCGACAATGTAATACGCTTACCTGACGGAAATGAAATCTTGTTTGAATATACAGGACAAGGAAATGAAAAATGAATGTAAGGCGTTTTAAATTCAATGCGGCTAAATCGCTGTAAAATCCAAGTGAGAAACGAAAAGAACTGATACGTTGGGTCGTTTTAAAATTACGTTAAATTTAAAAAGGCAACTGAACTAGAGCTATGGCAGTTGGTGGATAAACGAGAATGATTTGAAGACGTGTTCTTCATTAGAACGAAATATCTGTCGGCGGCAATAGAATAAAATGTAGATTTAATGTAGGAGAATTTATTCGACTCTTTAACATTTCCATTTTTAGTGCATCAGATGAAATCTGCGTGCCTCTAAACATTTTCTTAAATAGTAAAAAGAATATTTTCGTAGTTTCAATGTAATATATACTATATATTTAGCTCTCTTATCATTTAAAGGTAGCATTTTTTGACGTAATGCCAAAACGAATTACCAACCAATTCAACATCTAAAATTTTATAATTTCTTATAGATTCGTCGTGCGTGCTATTAATCATTAATACTGAATTCTTAAAATTCCAAAAGAGGAGTCACATGAGCTTTTCATTTCAACACGTACGTCATATGGGACAAATAATGAGATTTCATCGGAAATATGATCTGAGTTTAGTTTAAAATTTGATATACCCATTCATTTTGATGACAATAACTTTTCCGTAGTCATAATCAGAGACCGTTTTGGTTTCTGATCGTGGTTTTCGGGCAAAGCTTTTGCCAGAAGATTCATACGACGTATTCCAAATCAACGTCCTGTAAAAATATAACTTCCTTCCTGTAAAAATATAACTATGATTTCGTGAATAAAATATTTTTCAGTTGAATTTTTTATGAATGTTCAAAGTACTTGGAGATGTTGCTAACGAGCCGTTGTGGTATTTGAAAGTATGGGCTCCAAACACAATGCCTAGGTATATGTTACCAAAATATTTGTAGCTTTATTGTACTATTTAAAAAATTAAGAACAAGCTTCCCTTCCAATTTGGTTTGGACTGTTACGTACAGAGAAACCTAGAAAAACGTTTTTGTGTTTTAAGTGTTTGTATTTATCTACAATTTCAAAATACCCCGCAAGCCGCCGCAAGGGCGTGCGGCGGGGGTTGTTAGGCCACCACCTGTAAAAGGGAACTAAACCACATTCAAAGTCAACAAATACATACAAACCTACACCCACAGTGGCGTATACAATCATGCAAAGACCCTTTCAACTTACAAGCATGCAAATACGTATACTATTAGCTAACAAACGATTACCTTAGGATGCAAATATTTGTTCAATAACATGCAAGCTAGAATTTGAAAAGTAAGAAGGCGAAATTCCGCTACCACATGGACGTGCAACGATCCCCTCCCCGAGGAATCAGGCAGGGACTGTGACCCAACGCTGCAGGGCGTGTGGCGGGGGGTGTAATGTCACCACCCGTAAAAAGGAACAATACCACATGCAAATACTTAATACAAAATATGCACTACAACGGCAGAAGCGTATTCATGTGTTCATTTTATAGACCCCCAGATTCTAACACAGATATCCTATACAAGCTCGACGAACAAATATCCACTCTCAGCAGCAGACATAACAACAGTAATAATATAATCGCTGGTTACACAAATCTACCGTCCATTGACTGGGACACGTACTGCGTAGGAAAATCTGCCAAAAACCGAGATTCATGCCAAGAACTCCTTCATATATTCACAAACCACTCCTTAGAACAAATCGTTAAATCACCAACTAGGGGCCAAAGCATACCAGATATCTTTGCGACTTCTGTGCCCGAAATCATTACTAACATTGAAATAATAGACGGAATCAGTGACCATAAGGTTATTCTTGTAGAGTAAAAAACTAAGTTCGTCAAAATAAACAAAGAAAAGCGTAAAATATACCTATACAACAAGGCAAATTTTAACGGACTACGAGAATATTTAAAAATAAAATTACCAGAATACAAAACAAAAACACTGACAACCAATACAGAGAACACTTGGAATTATTTCTTAAATATTTTAGGCGAGGAAATGAAGACGTATGTCCTGTCGAAACTCAAATGCAGTAAGGAATCTAGATGGTACAACGGGGAAGTCAGATCGGCATTAAGAAGGCAAAGAAAGCTACAGTCAAATTTTAAAAAGAGTTTAAAAAGTGACGATATAGTTCATATGAATACGTCCAAAGAGAAACCAAAAGAATGTCGTAGTAAGACGAAAAGTATTATGCGCACAGCAATACACTCTTTTAAATCTTAAATGCTAAGCGAATATCTTGAGGAAAATCCGAAGTCATTCTGGTCCTACGTTAGGGAAATACAGGGCAAACGTCCAACTGTTCATTCTTTGAAGACGGAAAATGGAGAAATCATTACAGATAGCGTGAAAAAGGAAAATATTTTCAACCATTTTTTCCACAGCGTCTACCATAAAAACACAAAAAACACCAAACGATCCTCCACACCCACCCGGGGAACACATGAGCGATCTTACACTGAATGAGCAGGGAATAGTACATCAGCTCCGTAGTATCAAAGCACACAAGGCACCTGGTCCGGAAGAAATACCTGCTAGAATATTAAAGGAATTAGCTGAAGACATTGCCCCGTTTTTACATATTGTTTTTCTAAAATCGATAGAAGAAGGCTCAGTGCCTCGCGACTGGAAGCTAGCCCATATAACTCCCATCTATAAAGGCGGCGATAGGGATAAACCAACCAATTACCGACCCATTTCTTTAACATCGATCTCTTGTAAAATATTGGAACACATTATTGTCACTAACGTCATGAGATTTCTTGGTACTAGGAGCATACTAATCCACAACCAGCACGGATTTAGGAAAAGCAGATCTTGCGAAACACAACTTATTCTCTTCATTCGCGATATACTTAGATCGGGAGAAAACAACACACAAGTCGATGCAGTATTCCTGGATTTCAAAAAAGCCTTCGACAAAGTCCCACACAATGAACTGTTACATAAACTTAAATTCTATGGAATCAATGAGAAAATAAATAATTGGATTAGAGACTTCTTGTCAAACCGCAAACAAATAGTAGTCATAGATGGGTTGTGCTCAACGGATAGAGATGTAACTTCGGGCGTCCCCCAGGGAAGTGTAATAGGGTCTCTTCTGTTCTTAATATATAGTACATTAATGACTTAAGCACACACGTTGGTAGCAATCTGAGGTTATTTGCTGACGACACGGTGATATACAGGAAAATAAGGAGCCAACTAGATCGCGAGCTACTCTCTAGAGACTTAGACAATATCTCGGAATGGTGCAATAAATGGGGATTAACACTTAATATAGATAAATGTGCAATTTTGAAATTTTGGAATAAAGGAAGCGAGGAACAGGATATAAACTACAAAATAGAGGGTTCAGTATTGACTACGGCAAATCAAGTTAAATATTTGGGAGTTGTTCTAACACCACGCCTTTCATGGGGAGCACATATCAGGACAATATGCGGATAACTAAATTTAGGCTGGGATTCCCTTACACAGCGGCGTTTACAATATGGATTAAACTTATTAAAAACATTTAAAGATGGGCCCTTTTCCGATGATATCAAGAACATAATACGAACCCCAACGTATTACGGGCGGAGGGATCACGAATGTAAGATTAGAGGGATTGACTGCAGGACAGACAGATTTAAATGGTAATTTTTTCCGAGAACAATAAGAGACCAGAATTCTTGTAATCGAAATCCCCCAGGAGCCGGCTCGACATAATAAGTATTAACCTACAAGGTAGCGACTGCCCAGGGTTATACGATTATATTTATATGTGTATTTTTTTTGCAGGTTCCCCTTACCTTTCCCCATCCATTTGAAAAACCCTAACCCCCTCATCCCTTACCGTTTCCTCCTGGTGCTGCACCCCCTGCCCAACACCTTTTTGGTGGCTTGCAGGGTATTAATGTAGATATAGATGTAGATGTAACTTCGGGCGTCCCCCAGGGAAGTGTAATAGGGCCTCTTCTGTTTTTAATATACATTAATGACTTAAGCACACACGTTGGTAGCAATCTTAGGTTATTAGCTGACGACACGGTGATATACAGGGAAATAAGGAGCCAACTAGATCGCGAGCTACTGTCTAGAGACTTAGACAATATTTCAGAATGGTGCCATAAATGGGGATTAACACAAAACACATCTACATCCACATAATACCCCGCAAGCCGCCGCAAGGGCGTGTGGCGGGGGGTGTTAGGTCACCAGCCGTAAAAATGAAAAATACCACATGCAAAAAAACAACACGGAAAATGACACCCACAGCAGCGAACACACTCATGCAAAAATCCCTTCATCCAATACTCATACAAACACATTTACCGCAAAACAACTAAAAACTGCACCCCATGATGCAGCACGAAAATATAGATGAATGCGCAGTTTTGAAATTTTGGAACAAAGTAACCGAGGAACAGGATGTAAACTACAAAACAGAGGGTTCAGTACTGACTACGGCCGATCAAGTTAAATATTTGGGTGTTGTTCTAACACCACGCCTTTCATGGGGAGCACATATCAGGACAATATGCGGATCAGCTTCAAAGAAACTTGGCTTCATAAAATGGGTGGCGGGGAAATGTAATGAAAAATTTAAAGAGAGGTGTTATTTTGCTCTAGTTAGACCTCATTTGGAATATGCGCAAGTATTTGGGATCCTTGGGAGAAAATTTGGCAAAAAGAATTAGATTAAGTCCAGAGAAAATCCGCTAGATTCGTTAAAACTTGTTATGATAAGAACACAAGTGTGACTGGTGTCTTAGGGGATTTAGGCTGGGAACCACTTGAAGTTCGGAGAGAACAAGCGAGGCTTAGACTTTTAGAAAGGTTCAGAACAAACGAGTTTAACTATGACACTGAAGGAATTATAATGGCCCCACACTACTTAGGTAGATCAGACCACAAAGATAAACTAAGGGAGATAGATTGCAGGACAGATAGGTACAAATACTCATTCTTCCCCCGAACAATCAGAAATCATAATAGTAAGAAACCGAAGTCACTTTAGAAATATTGAAAACATTGAATTTACTAGTCGGAGCAAAGTTAAACACTGCAAAGCTGTTAGGTATACTTTCAGGTGCATGTGTATGTAAGATGTAGTTTGAGTGTTTGAATATGTGGGGCGTAAATCTTCTTGCATGAATTTATGCCATGTTTTTTTGTGGATGTATGAATTTGTGGTTCTGCATACGGTTTTTTCCTTTTCTTTTTTAAATTATGGGTGGTGTACTTACACCCCAGCCACACGCCCTTGCGGCGGCTTGTGGGGTATTAAGTAGTTGTAGATGGTAAACTCATTCATAAATTAAAGATCGCGGGTATAAACAAGGGCGTAATAAATTGGGTTGAAGATTTTTTTTCAGAACGGGAACAGAGGGTAGTCCTTGATGGTGCTAGTTCCGACAGCGTTCGAGTCACGCCGGGAGTACCTCAGGGAACTGTAATCGGGCCGCTGCTTTTTTTTTTAATTTTTTTAATCGATTTGAACCGCAAAGTGAAAAGTAAAATTAGGATGTTCGCCACGGTTCGACACGGTGATCTATCGGGAGATACCTCGGGATGAGGATCGTTTATTCTAGGATTCCGTTTATCCAGGATTTAGGTTGCATTACTAAAATTCCGCCGCAAGGGCGCGTGGCAGGGGGTGTTAGGTTACCAACCGTAAAATGGAACAATACCATATGCAAAACAACAACATGGGAAATCACACCCACAGCAGCGCACAAACTCATGTAAAAATTCCTTCATCCAACACTCATGCAAACATATATGCCATAAATCAACAAACAACTGCATCTATTAGCAATGCAATATAAATCCTGTGCTGGAATAAAACGATCCTCATCCCCAGATATCTCCCGATAGATCACCGTGTCATCCGCGAACATCCTAATTTTACCTTTCACTTCGCATTTCAAATTGTTAACAAAAATCAAGAAAAGTAACGCCCCGATTGCACTTCCTTGAGGTACTCCATAGGTCACTCGTGTGCTGTCGGAACTAGCGCCGTCAAGGACTACCTTTTTCCCGCTCTGAAAGAGTGTTTAACCCCAGTATGACACTGACCGTACAATTGATGTAAATTATTGGCCCTAAAGATAAATTTGAATTTGACCTTTACTTTCATTTTGAACCTTTTTTTATTATTAACTATGAATCATGAAATCAGACTCGTGTATTAATTCAGTCTATACCGTTGAGATAGTTAACGCGAAATTGTGAGACTTCGTAGGGAATGGTGTCTTTTAATCGCTCATCTATCATAGTAAATTTCTCATAACATGATACCTTCTGTCGCAATGCGGATACAAAACACTGTAGAGAATATCCCCAATGAAATTGTATATCTTCCACCCGCCTCAGGGGAAGGGAAAAAGTTTAATTCTTGCTAATGGATGAGGCAACCTCGTCTTATCTGCTCCTCTTCCAGTGGCCTGCGGTGTATTAATCCTGGGTGTAGGCGTGAATATTTTCTGCGAGTCCAAAATTACTATTAGGGAAAGAACAGGAAATACCTTTTCATAAAAATCAAAATTCCACAATCATTTTAATATTACTTTCAGTAATTGAATATACACTAGTGTGTGTATATATATATATATATATATATATATATATATATATATATATATATATAATTAGGTAATCTACCGGTTAAGGAAGGTTTTTGTATGGACACAACTACTAAATAAATATTTTTTTACTCCTAAAAAAACACAAAATCCAGCATTCTAAGCAACATCAGGTCCCTCTTCAGCTGTGAGTACCTTCTTCATCCCTTCATCCCGTCCTAAATCCCTATCCTGTTCCTTCCCTTTCCTCGTTTGCCTAACATTCTCCCCTTTATTAAAGTCTTCAACATCCCACTGGTGGACAATACCCCATTCATCCATATTTCCTGCCTCCAAAGGATTTCTCCCAACAAACCCCTCTCTTTGCCTACATACCAAGTACTTCGTCATTTGTATTCTTCTCTGTCCATTTCACCTTCTCCATTCTTCTCCACACCCACATTTCAAAAGCCTCCAATCTACGTCTATCCTCCTGCTTCCATGACCACGTTTCCGTTCCATACGAAGCTACGCTCCATATGAAACTTATTACGAGTCTTTTCTTAATAGCCTTACTCAGCGTCCCTGTATACAACTCCCTCTTCCTTGTGAAAGCCTCTTTGCCTAGCGCAATTCTTCTCCTTACGTCCCTACTACTTTGACCGTGTTGCTCCAAACACTACCGGGATACGTAAACTGTTCTACCAGCTTTGTTTTTACCCTCTATTGAAATGTTTAGCTTAGCCTTTTTCTTTCTAGAAAATCGCATAACCTTTCTTTTATTAATATTGATGATCATCCCATACCTGTCGCACTGAATTTCCAATTCATTCAGCAATGCTGGCCACCCCTTGACTGACTGACAAACTAAAGATTGGTCATCAACATACCTAACTGATTTTATGAATTACCATCCCACTTTCATTCCTACCTCCAGTTCTTCCCATGCCTCTTCAATCATATCCTCTACATACAGGTTGAAGAGAAACGGTGATAATGGGCAACCCTGCCTTAAACCTCTTTACCAACATTTCCCCCTACATTACAGTTTTCATCATGCCACCACCGATCAATACGCCCTTCATCCACTTTTTTGGCTCCATAGGATTCCTCCCGACAAAAACCCTCTCCTCGACCACCCCACCTAGTACTTCCTCATTTGTTTTCTTTCCGGTCCATTTCACCATCTTCATCCTTCTCCACACTCACATATCAAAAGCCTCAAGTCTACGTCTATCCTCCTACTTCAATTACCACGTTTCCGCGCCGTACATAGCTACGCTCCATATCAAAGTTTTTACGAGTCTTTTCTTAACATCCTTACCCAACGTCCCTCTCATCAACTCCCTCCTCCTTGTGAAAGCCTCTTTGCCTAGCGCAATTCTTTTCCTTATGTTCCTCCTGCTTTGACCATGTTGGTCCAAAACACTCCCGAGATACGTAAGCTGTTCCACCTTATCTAGTTTTTTGCCCTCCTATTTTAATGTTTAGCTTGGCCAATTTCTTTTGGGAAAATTCTATAACCTTGGTTTAATTAATATTGATTTTCATCCCATACCTGTCGCACTGAATTCACTCAGCAATGCTTGCAACCCCTTGTCTGACTGACAAACTACAGCTTGGTCATCAGCGAACCTAATTGATTTTATGAATTCCCCTCCTACTTATTCCTGCCTCCAGTTCTTCCCATGCTTCTTTATTCACTTGCTCCACATATACGTAGAACAGAATCGATGATAACGGAAATTCATCTATATCAATTGATAATTAAATGATAATTACGTTTAAAGAAGGGATTGATATACTTCCCGATGCTATTATATCCAATTGACAAAAAAATCAACGATGGTTTAGTTTTTGGCAACTCTAATTCATATTTTTTATATTAATTGAATGTTTTCCCAAGCAAACCTTATTTTGTTTCATACCTACATATTTTGCATGACATTCACCCGGCGATAACTGCACCTTGCCAGGTGACGACATCGGTTGGGAAATTTTTGACGCAAGAAGTAAATGGCAATGAATACACGGTTCGTTCCATTATTAATGCTTTTATTTTTTAAAAGTAATTTGCTGAATAGATTTGCAAAACACTTAAGATTCTTCAAAGTACTATCCATGGGCCTCTACAACCTTTTCCAGCGAGTGTGCCATGAATGTGACCCTGGAAGTAGTCTACGGGGACCTCTCGCAAGGTCTTCGTCACGGCTGAATGGATCTCTCCCTTGGACGAAAAACGGGATCGTTTAAGGGCTGCCTTAATCCAAGGGGACAAAAAGGAGTCTACTAGGGCGACGTCAAGACTCCAGGGGGGGGGGTGAGGCAGAATAGGCATCTGGTGTTTGGCCAGGAACTCGCGGACTCGTAACGCGTTGTGGCAAGGCGTTTTGTGGTGATGGAGTTGCCAGGTAGTGGAGATGAGTTTCTTGTCCAAATGACCGTTTGTCGGAGTATTTCTAGCACATCTACGTAGTATCTCGCATTTACTGTCTTTTCTTGAGGAACAAACTCCTTATGGACCTCTCCTTCACCGTCGAAAAATACAATGCGCATTGTTTTCACTTTTGATTTGCTCATTCTTGCCTTTTCGAGCTTGGGGGACTGGCTGGTGTTCCACTCAGAGCTTTGGCGTTTTATCTCTGGGTCGAATTCAGAAACCCAGGTTCCATCACCAGTGATGACGTAGTCCAAATAATCAAGTGCATTTTCAATACGTAGCAAAAGTTCACTTGAAATTCCCGCTCAGTTGGTCTTTCGTGACACGGTCGGCGCGCAGAGGTTTACAATAACTGACGTCATGCCGCTTCCACTGCTGAAAGAGCACTGAGACTGCTTTCGCGGAAAAGCTTACCGTCCCCCCAACCTATTACAAGTGTTTTGATCCCATTCCGACCAATAGGAGCTGCATGGGAAATGCAATTTCAATTACGTTGGACCGAACCCTGCATATATAGTATGTTTACCATTATGTTGGCTATTCATCGAGAGACTTTCAAGTAGCTACGTGCGATACATTATCGACGGCTCATTTTGTTTTAGCAGAGTTGTTATAATTGTGATGTGGGCACTCATCACTCAGGTTTTCATTTACGAGGATTTTCTCGCAACTCCAATTTTAAGGAGCCACAAATTTGATTCTGAATCGATGCGGAATTAGTTTATCTAAGATATTTTTTTCATTAAGAATAATCATATAACTTTAATGATCCTTTATGGAATTTTTTTTAATAATCACGTTCATTATTTTGCTGAAACTACGAGGGTCATCCGGAAAGTAGTACCCGTTCGTGAAATAAAGACACAAAAGTAAATATTAACAAACATAAAAAATTTTATTTGAAAGAGGATACTTTAAACTACTTCTCAACATAATCTCCAAGCAAATTAAGGCATTTGTCATAACGTGTGACAAGTTTCTGTATTCCTGCTGCATAGTCCTTCGCCGCCAGCTCATTGAGATACGCGAGGGACCCATCTTGCACAAATTTTTGCATAATGCAGATGGTGTTTAACAATTTCATGAACAATTGTTCGAGAAACATTGGGAAAATGCTCACAGATGTCATCAATTGTGACGCGCCGATCGCTCCTCACGAATTCGTCAACTGAGCTCACCAGTTGGTCTGTAATGACAGACGGTCTCCCCGAACGCTCATCGTCGTGTGTGTTCCCCCTCCCCATGTTGAAGTTGCGACACCACCGCCGAACAGACGACTCGTCCATTACATTGTCTCCATACACCTCCTTTAATTGGCGATGAATATCACATGGGCGAACGTTTCTTGCATTGAGGAATTTAATCACTGCCCTCACTTCACAACTGGCGGCGTTCTCAATTTTTTTAAACATTGTAAACAATCACAGAAACAACACAGGCAATGCTAGCGTCACGCAACTTGGCTCAGAGAAGGCAGACAAGCCACTGAAGCTATCTGACCTCGTCCAGCGGCTACTCGCGTCGTCAGCACTTCATGCGGCACGAACGGGTACTACTTTCCGGATGACCCTCGTACAATTCAAAGTTTGGCGCATTCTACTATGGTCCTAACAAAAATACTTCAAGCCCTAGAAGGGCTATTTAGTATCGGAATGGTAAAATAATGATCGTTCAGCTTATATGCTGTATTTGTTGATAAATCCTGAAAAATCTCACACGCATAAGGTACTGTATTTTTAAAATTTTTATATAAGTATTTACGCAATATTCTAGTTTAAAATTAAACCTAATGAGAGACATTCAATGGTATTTACGCAGCGTTTATTTAGATATCAAACTCTAAAGCAGTCAACGAATAGGTATTAAGTGAAACATATTTTTAGAGAGAAACGTTTTTTTACTTAGTAATTATCGTCTTTCTGAAAAATGTCCCCCCCCTCTCTCTCTATGGGGACCATTAGGTCTCGATTTCGTCCAAATAAAGACCTCTATCTACAGGTATCTCTCTCTTATCCAATCCAGGCGTTGTGTTCCCTAGGTAGTTGCGCAGTGTGCATTGCTCAACCATTCGCATAGAATACACAATCTCTTCATGGATTCATTCTGCTCTCCTTGCATCCATCTCTCGTTGTTTCCACCCTCTTCTGTGTGCGTTCCTCCCTTTGATGCCATCTGCCTCCCTCCCTCCCTTCCCTCCTCTCCTCAACTCAGGACGGAGGCTCGGTTGTCATGACTTCCGAGTTTCTGGCCATGGAAATCGCGGCGGCTCCGTGGTCTCTTCGCCGGATTGCCACCCCGGCTCCTCCTCCCGCCAAAGGTGGGGACGGCAAACACCGCAGCCATGCGACCCAGCCCCTGCCTTGGTTGTGCGCGCTTAGGTGCACCTTATTCCGAGGTCTCTCGCCCGCAAGTTCCTCTTCCCCTTCCTCCGCCGCAACCCCCAGGTGTGTAACTCGGGAGGATTAACCCCGCAGGCGGTGCGAAGAATCGAGCGCATTCCAACTCCATGCTCCGTCCTATTCACGTTTCCTACGAGTCCAAAACATATTTTTACTCAACTGCACTCATGTTTCGTCTAGTATTCTCTCACGTTTTTCATCAAATCCAATTTATAATTTAATTCAAGTCCAATTTTCTTGTTTATTGATGGATGTGGACATAAAATTGACACATTGAATATTTGTATATTTTAAAAATCAAGTCGGTATAATGCATGTAAAAGCACAAACGTTCCTCAGCACATACTATTGTGCATAAAACATTTCATTTTTGCTCGCCAATATCTTTTATCTAATCCTGCATTCCACTCAAAAGTTTAAATAATGAATGCTATGTGAAGCCAAATAATTCCTGCATGGATTATCATTCCATCTCAGATTCATAAAAAAACTTATTTTCTCCGAAATTCCCGCTGCGATTTATGATGAGCAGTACTTTTTCAAAAATCAGTGGAGGTACGTAGTGTGGTAAAAGCTGGTGTTACTCTCCGAACCAATAACAATGCTTGGAAGTGTGGTAGTCATTAGGCGAGACTCCAGACAGCTGATGCCCTTCGTACCATTAGGGATGGGTGTGTAGTTGGGAAGCCGGCCCCGGCGGCGGCGGGGTAACGTCCTCGTCTGCCATTCCAAGGGTCGCGGGTTCGATTCCCGCCTGGGTGAGTTTCCCTCCATCTAGGGCTTGGGTGTTTGTAAATGTGACATTGTTATCGTTGTTAATAGTTCGATGTAAAGGCCAAAATGTGCTGTTTTCGGACTTATACTGAATAAATAAATAAATAAATAAGGGTTAGGATGTGCGGCCGTTGGAAGAAGAGTGGAGAAAAACCATGTGTCCGTTTGTGGTGTGAGCGAAAGTCTCCAAGGGGAACACAATTAGCCTCACTGTACTGGTATGCTTGCCTCATAGCACCCTATCCAGGGATTGAACCTCTTTGATAAATGATTTAACCACTAGAAATCGAACCCTCGATGCAGGAAATCAGTACCAATCCAATACCCTGTAATGTTTAGTCATACATTTATTTACATAAAAAGTTTGGAAAACTCTGGTACATACTTAGCTTAATCGATGAGATACAGTCGAGGATCGAGGTAGAATATGCCAAGCATGAAGCAAATACCTGGAAAAGCTAAATGGAAATATGGAGACAGCATTTATTATATCCGCCAATATTAAGCTCCTCTGAAAGACAAAACCCCCGAGATGTGGCTGGAAAGCCTTAAGTATGGAATTTTAGGTACGAATATTTAATATTTGAATATGACACGGACGAAAATAAAATTTCAGACTTTAAATATCCCAGAGCTTATTAGTTAGGCTGTTTCGAAATCGAATTTTTTTAACGTTTTGAGCATGACTCACGGTTTCAAAACAATTTCATTCGAAAATATTTTTATTTTCTGAAAAGTTACCTATCAGAAAACAATTCAATTAAAACTGTATAAATCTTTTTTAACTTTATTCTATTTAGGCTCATTTTTCCACCAAAATTTCTTTAATCAATTTTCTAATATGAAAACTAATCTTAACCGGGAACATCACGTGATGCCCTGCGATTGAACCCTTGGAAAGGTCAACCTACGAAGCAATGGCAGATTGCTTAGGAGTTTTCTCGAGGATGATGTTTCCTTCGAAGGCGCTCGAACGTCTGGCGTCCCTTAGTTCATAAAATACAATGAAACTTCATTAATTTGAGCCTGCCCATCACCTATCTCATGCGGCAGTTGAAACAGTGATGATTTCCCATCATTGCCGTGATGATTAGATAAATAGATCCTAAAAACTTCCTCGGAAAAGGATGTCCATGTTCAGCCAAAAATTATCCTCCAAGGCATTGCAAGCTCCCTCCACTGGCTGCTCTGCTCTCTCAACCCTCCCGCGTATCATTTTCTCCTTGTCTTTCAGGGAAATCCTTATCTTACGCTACGTCGCTCACCCGCAGTTCCTTCTTATCCTACCTCCCTCTCACTCTATTAATCTATTTTGCACTGCCACCGCCAGGTTACTCATCTCAAGGCCCAGCCCCTCCCCCTCCCACCATCACCCGCCTCTCTGCTCATCTCCCAACCCCACCCCACCCCGCTCATAATGCCGTTCTCTCTCTCTCGTCTTGAGCCCCCCCCGCCCCGTTTCAGTTCATGGTCTCGTGGTTCCTAATTTCTTCGGAAAAAGGAGCGAAAGGGGGTATTTATATGTTTTTATCGCGTACCCTCTCTCCCTTCCCATCATCCTCCTTTACGCTTCCCTTCTCCTCATCGCCCAATCCCTCCTTCCACCCTCTTACCTCCTTCACAGTCGCCCGAACCCCTCTTATCGCCGGCGCAAAAAAATCTGTCGCAGGCGTGCTATTTCCAATGCTTCTCCTTTTGTCTCTCCGGATCCGCATCCACCCTTTCGCCGCCTCCCTGCCACCCCCTGGGCCCTCCCCACCGACCCCTCCGCTCCCTGGGCTCTCCGTAGCCCCCCGACCGTCTCTTCCGATCCATTCAAGTATCCCTCGCAGTTCGTCTCCACGCTTCCTTCAATCCCGATTATTTCGCACTCCTCCCCCATCCCCCTCCCCCCTTACGCCCCCACCTTGCTCAATCCCCCATGGTTTTAATTATGCGCCGAATCTCCGCCCGTCTTTTATCCAGTCTCCCGCCCCTCCCCAACCCGCACGAAACCCACGCCTAACTCTATCTTTCTTCAGCCTTCGCCTTGAATTCCTCCGTGTTTACGCCTCCCAATTCACCTAGAACGCATTTCGGGGCTCGTATGCACGCTTGGACGTGGAAAAAGAATAGCTGGGTATATGAAGGTTTATAGTGTATTTATACGTACTAGGAGCAAGAAAAATCATGCAGGAGATTAAGCCAATTATGAAACATAATCCCGGTTATTTTGGTTTGTTTGTGGCAAATCGAGTTAAATCTTATATGGCAGCAAAGGCTGACGCCGAATTCAAGGAGGAAATACCTAGTTGCCAGTGTGGTTTAGATGCCGTAATATTTTAGTCGTGACACCAACTCCGTAGTTTTCTCTTGGAATAAGTTCGATTGCTCTCAAACTCAGCCTTCAAGACTCAAGCCACGAATTTTCCAACTAGGAACCGGACGCATTAAATGGGCAACGCCACCGTAGAAAGCGTCGCAGGGTCTTGATAGCCCATTGGGTATAGCCCTCGGCTGTTGCCTGGAGGATGTGAGTTCGATTCCAAGAAACGTATCTAGACAACCTCAACTTCACCAAAGATGCAACAATTTCAGAGCGTAAAAATCATTCGCCTTGACTGGGACTCGAACCCAGATCCCTCAATATCCGGTCGAGTGCTTTAGCCACTTAAGCTACCGAGGCGTCCTCTTAAACTCTGAAATTTTGGGGCTTTTAAAGGAACTAGATGTTATGACGAAATACCGTACATACAATGTCACATGCTTTCGTAGTCGTGCGCGAGGCGCCACTGTCCACGAGGTTAAAAGCCAACTTTAAACACGTATGGTGTTTTCCCTTTGACAAATTCCAAAGAAACTGCGGGAGATGCCGCAACAGTAACTTTTAACGGAGTCATCCGCTAATGTGCATTTTAATGCAACAATTTCAGAGCGTAAAAATCATTCGCCTTGACTGGGACTCGAACCCAGATCCCTCAATATCCGGTCGAGTGCTTTAGCCACTTAAGCTACCGAGGCGTCCTCTTAAACTCTGAAATTTTCGGTAGCTTAAGTGGCTAAAGCACTCGACCGGATATTGAGGGATCTGGGTTCGAGTCCCAGTCAAGGCGAATGATTTTTACGCTCTGAAATTGTTGCATTAAAATGCACATTAGCGGATGACTCCGTTAAAAGTTACTGTTGCGGCATCTCCCGCAGTTTCTTTGGAATTTGTCAAAGGGAAAACACCATACGTGTTTAAAGTTGGCTTTTAACCTCGTGGACAGTGGCGCCTCGCGCACGACTACGAAAGCATGTGACATTGTATGTACGGTATTTCGTCATAACATCTAGTTCCTTTAAAAGCCCCAAAATTTCAGAGTTTAAGAGGACGCCTCGGTAGCTTAAGTGGCTAAAGCACTCGACCGGATATTGAGGGATCTGGGTTCGAGTCCCAGTCAAGGCGAATGATTTTTACGCTCTGAAATTGTTGCATTAAAATGCACATTAGCGGATGACTCCGTTAAAAGTTACTGTTGCGGCATCTCCCGCAGTTTCTTTGGAATTTTTCACCAAAGATATTCGATTTTTTGGGTGATAGATTGTTCGTGGGAGACCGCAGGCGGCTCAGGGAGAGGAACTGGACACGTTGCTCCAATGAATTAATATAATTCGCCGCATTGGGATTAATACTGCAGTACCTCTTCCCTCAATGCCAAATGAGCATTTAGGACGATTACTATTTTTCCAAGAAAAGCACAAGAAAGTATAAGTTTCATGCGCCTTTTCCCTCTTTCCAACATAATGCTAACCGAGAATTAGTATTTCGCCTTGCCCGGTGTTTTAAAATGGTAATAATATGCATCCGGAGGAATTACTTAATCAATTATCTATGCAAACCTCCGACTATCCTTTCCAACCTACCTATTCGCGATCTTTCTTTGCAAACACGATTCAGCAGTCAACCATTTGACGCCCAATCATTAAATTCCCTAGTATTTCACTTCATGACTTCCTGAGTACCTTTCCTGTTACTCTTCCCATTATGCCCGTATTCAATCGGTGTTTTGCCGTTTGCAACCTTGCTATTCCCTTGAACCTAACAGATTTAATTCTGTGAACTACCAATGCCCCTCTGTAAGTAGTCTTTGATTAGTGTTCTCCTTTCTGGATTCAGAATCTTGAAAGGAAAGGAAAATCGAATGCGTCAATATTGTCAAAATGACTTTTCCGAATTATTTTCCAGTCGACCCAGAAATCTCATTGCCCATGGACTGAATAACAGAACTTTTCCAGTCTCTAGTTTCATCAGCAATTGAAAACATGGGTGGAGAAAAGACTTACATCCCTTCGGGTAATGAAAAACTCACCCCAATTTTGATAGGCGATAAAAAAATAGAGCGCGGCAATTCCACTGAAGGAATGTTTAGCCTTCATTCTTCAACTGCCGAGGTTATACTATATAATCTCGCTCTCTCGCATTAGATTATCTATTTTCACGTGAGTTGAAACGTTGAGACTGGAGATAAAAGCTTCTAGGAGAGTTGAACTTCCTTCGATGAGAATCCTTTAATGTTTAACAAACAAATTCTTCTTCCGTGAGCAAGTAGCCAAAGAAATGATGTGAACGTAGTTTAAAAGAAATATAATGTTCATTTCAAAGAAACTGCGGGAGATGCCGCAACAGTAACTTTTAACGGAGCCATCCGCTAATGTGCATTTCAATGCAACAATTTCAGAGCGTAAAAATCATTCGCCTTGACTGGGACTCGAACCCAGATCCCTCAATATCCGGTCGAGTGCTTTAGCCACTTAAGCTACCGAGGCGTCCTCTTAAACTCTGAAATTTTGGGGCTTTTAAAGGAACTAGATGTTATGACGAAATACCGTACATACAATGTCACATGTATTCGTAGTCGTGCGCGAGGCGCCACTGTCCACGAGGTTAAAGCCAACTTTAAACACGTATGGTGTTTTCCCTTTGACAAATTCCAAAGAAACTGCGGGAGATGCCGCAACAGTAACTTTTAACGGAGTCATCCGCTAATGTGCATTTCAATGCAACAATTTCAGAGCGTAAAAATCATTCGCCTTGACTGGGACTCGAACCCAGATCCCTCAATATCCGGTCGAGTGCTTTAGCCACTTAAGCTACCGAGGCGTCCTCTTAAACTCTGAAATTTTGGGGCTTTTAAAGGAACTAGATGTTATGACGAAATACCGTACATACAATGTCACATGTATTCGTAGTCGTGCGCGAGGCGCCACTGTCCACGAGGTTAAAGCCAACTTTAAACAAGTATGGTGTTTTCCCTTTGACAAATTCCAAAGAAACTGCGGGAGATGCCGCAACAGTAACTTTTAACGGAGTCATCCGCTAATGTGCATTTCAATGCAACAATTTCAGAGCGTAAAAATCATTCGCCTTGACTGGGACTCGAACCCAGATCCCTCAATATCCGGTCGAGTGCTTTAGCCACTTAAGCTACCGAGGCGTCCTCTTAAACTCTGAAATTTTGGGGCTTTTAAAGGAACTAGATGTTATGACGAAATACCGTACATACAATGTCACATGTATTCGTAGTCGTGCGCGAGGCGCCACTGTCCACGAGGTTAAAGCCAACTTTAAACACGTATGGTGTTTTCCCTTTGACAAATTCCAAAGAAACTGCGGGAGATGCCGCAACAGTAACTTTTAACGGAGTCATCCGCTAATGTGCATTTCAATGCAACAATTTCAGAGCGTAAAAATCATTCGCCTTGACTGGGACTCGAACCCAGATCCCTCAATATCCGGTCGAGTGCTTTAGCCACTTAAGCTACCGAGGCGTCCTCTTAAACTCTGAAATTTTGGGGCTTTTAAAGGAACTAGATGTTATGACGAAATACCGTACATACAATGTCACATGTATTCGTAGTCGTGCGCGAGGCGCCACTGTCCACGAGGTTAAAGCCAACTTTAAACACGTATGGTGTTTTCCCTTTGACAAATTCCAAAGAAACTACGGGAGATGCCGCAACAGTAACTTTTAACGGAGTCATCCGCTAATGTGCATTTCAATGCAACAATTTCAGAGCGTAAAAATCATTCGCCTTGACTGGGACTCGAACCCAGATCCCTCAATATCCGGTCGAGTGCTTTAGCCACTTAAGCTACCAGGCGTCCTCTTAAACTCTGAAATTTTGGGGCTTTTAAAGGAACTAGATGTTATGACGAAATACCGTACATACAATGTCACATGTATTCGTAGTCGTGCGCGAGGCGCCACTGTCCACGAGGTTAAAGCCAACTTTAAACACGTATGGTGTTTTCCCTTTGACAAATTCCAAAGAAACTGCGGGAGATGCCGCAACAGTAACTTTTAACGGAGTCATCCGCTAATGTGAATTTCAATGCAACAATTTCAGAGCGTAAAAATCATTCGCCTTGACTGGGACTCGAACCCAGATCCCTCAATATCCGGTCGAGTGCTTTAGCCACTTAAGCTACCGAGGCGTCCTCTTAAACTCTGAAATTTTGGGGCTTTTAAAGGAACTAGATGTTATGACGAAATACCGTACATACAATGTCACATGTATTCGTAGTCGTGCGCGAGGCGCCACTGTCCACGAGGTTAAAGCCAACTTTAAACACGTATGGTGTTTTCCCTTTGACAAATTCCAAAGAAACTGCGGGAGATGCCGCAACAGTAACTTTTAACGGAGTCATCCGCTAATGTGCATTTCAATGCAACAATTTCAGAGCGTAAAAATCATTCGCCTTGACTGGGACTCGAACCCAGATCCCTCAATATCCGGTCGAGTGCTTTAGCCACTTAAGCTACCGAGGCGTCCTCTTAAACTCTGAAATTTTGGGGCTTTTAAAGGAACTAGATGTTATGACGAAATACCGTACATACAATGTCACATGTATTCGTAGTCGTGCGCGAGGCGCCACTGTCCACGAGGTTAAAGCCAACTTTAAACACGTATGGTGTTTTCCCTTTGACAAATTCCAAAGAAACTGCGGGAGATGCCGCAACAGTAACTTTTAACGGAGTCATCCGCTAATGTGCATTTCAATGCAACAATTTCAGAGCGTAAAAATCATTCGCCTTGACTGGGACTCGAACCCAGATCCCTCAATATCCGGTCGAGTGCTTTAGCCACTTAAGCTACCGAGGCGTCCTCTTAAACTCTGAAATTTTGGGGCTTTTAAAGGAACTAGATGTTATGACGAAATACCGTACATACAATGTCACATGTATTCGTAGTCGTGCGCGAGGCGCCACTGTCCACGAGGTTAAAGCCAACTTTAAACAAGTATGGTGTTTTCCCTTTGACAAATTCCAAAGAAACTGCGGGAGATGCCGCAACAGTAACTTTTAACGGAGTCATCCGCTAATGTGCATTTCAATGCAACAATTTCAGAGCGTAAAAATCATTCGCCTTGACTGGGACTCGAACCCAGATCCCTCAATATCCGGTCGAGTGCTTTAGCCACTTAAGCTACCGAGGCGTCCTCTTAAACTCTGAAATTTTGGGGCTTTTAAAGGAACTAGATGTTATGACGAAATACCGTACATACAATGTCACATGTATTCGTAGTCGTGCGCGAGGCGCCACTGTCCACGAGGTTAAAGCCAACTTTAAACACGTATGGTGTTTTCCCTTTGACAAATTCCAAAGAAACTGCGGGAGATGCCGCAACAGTAACTTTTAACGGAGTCATCCGCTAATGTGCATTTCAATGCAACAATTTCAGAGCGTAAAAATCATTCGCCTTGACTGGGACTCGAACCCAGATCCCTCAATATCCGGTCGAGTGCTTTAGCCACTTAAGCTACCGAGGCGTCCTCTTAAACTCTGAAATTTTGGGGCTTTTAAAGGAACTAGATGTTATGACGAAATACCGTACATACAATGTCACATGTATTCGTAGTCGTGCGCGAGGCGCCACTGTCCACGAGGTTAAAGCCAACTTTAAACAAGTATGGTGTTTTCCCTTTGACAAATTCCAAAGAAACTGCGGGAGATGCCGCAACAGTAACTTTTAACGGAGTCATCCGCTAATGTGCATTTCAATGCAACAATTTCAGAGCGTAAAAATCATTCGCCTTGACTGGGACTCGAACCCAGATCCCTCAATATCCGGTCGAGTGCTTTAGCCACTTAAGCTACCGAGGCGTCCTCTTAAACTCTGAAATTTTGGGGCTTTTAAAGGAACTAGATGTTATGACGAAATACCGTACATACAATGTCACATGTATTCGTAGTCGTGCGCGAGGCGCCACTGTCCACGAGGTTAAAGCCAACTTTAAACACGTATGGTGTTTTCCCTTTGACAAATTCCAAAGAAACTGCGGGAGATGCCGCAACAGTAACTTTTAACGGAGTCATCCGCTAATGTGCATTTCAATGCAACAATTTCAGAGCGTAAAAATCATTCGCCTTGACTGGGACTCGAACCCAGATCTCTCAATATCCGGTCGAGTGCTTTAGCCACTTAAGCTACCGAGGCGTCCTCTTAAACTCTGAAATTTTGGGGCTTTTAAAGGAACTAGATGTTATGACGAAATACCGTACATACAATGTCACATGTATTCGTAGTCGTGCGCGAGGCGCCACTGTCCACGAGGTTAAAGCCAACTTTAAACACGTATGGTGTTTTCCCTTTGACAAATTCCAAAGAAACTGCGGGAGATGCCGCAACAGTAACTTTTAACGGAGTCATCCGCTAATGTGCATTTCAATGCAACAATTTCAGAGCGTAAAAATCATTCGCCTTGACTGGGACTCGAACCCAGATCCCTCAATATCCGGTCGAGTGCTTTAGCCACTTAAGCTACCGAGGCGTCCTCTTAAACTCTGAAATTTTGGGGCTTTTAAAGGAACTAGATGTTATGACGAAATACCGTACATACAATGTCACATGTATTCGTAGTCGTGCGCGAGGCGCCACTGTCCACGAGGTTAAAGCCAACTTTAAACACGTATGGTGTTTTCCCTTTGACAAATTCCAAAGAAACTGCGGGAGATGCCGCAACAGTAACTTTTAACGGAGTCATCCGCTAATGTGCATTTCAATGCAACAATTTCAGAGCGTAAAAATCATTCGCCTTGACTGGGACTCGAACCCAGATCCCTCAATATCCGGTCGAGTGCTTTAGCCACTTAAGCTACCGAGGCGTCCTCTTAAACTCTGAAATTTTGGGGCTTTTAAAGGAACTAGATGTTATGACGAAATACCGTACATACAATGTCACATGTATTCGTAGTCGTGCGCGAGGCGCCACTGTCCACGAGGTTAAAGCCAACTTTAAACACGTATGGTGTTTTCCCTTTGACAAATTCCAAAGAAACTGCGGGAGATGCCGCAACAGTAACTTTTAACGGAGTCATCCGCTAATGTGCATTTCAATGCAACAATTTCAGAGCGTAAAAATCATTCGCCTTGACTGGGACTCGAACCCAGATCCCTCAATATCCGGTCGAGTGCTTTAGCCACTTAAGCTACCGAGGCGTCCTCTTAAACTCTGAAATTTTGGGGCTTTTAAAGGAACTAGATGTTATGACGAAATACCGTACATACAATGTCACATGTATTCGTAGTCGTGCGCGAGGCGCCACTGTCCACGAGGTTAAAGCCAACTTTAAACACGTATGGTGTTTTCCCTTTGACAAATTCCAAAGAAACTGCGGGAGATGCCGCAACAGTAACTTTTAACGGAGTCATCCGCTAATGTGCATTTCAATGCAACAATTTCAGAGCGTAAAAATCATTCGCCTTGACTGGGACTCGAACCCAGATCCCTCAATATCCGGTCGAGTGCTTTAGCCACTTAAGCTACCGAGGCGTCCTCTTAAACTCTGAAATTTTGGGGCTTTTAAAGGAACTAGATGTTATGACGAAATACCGTACATACAATGTCACATGTATTCGTAGTCGTGCGCGAGGCGCCACTGTCCACGAGGTTAAAGCCAACTTTAAACAAGTATGGTGTTTTCCCTTTGACAAATTCCAAAGAAACTGCGGGAGATGCCGCAACAGTAACTTTTAACGGAGTCATCCGCTAATGTGCATTTCAATGCAACAATTTCAGAGCGTAAAAATCATTCGCCTAGACTGGGACTCGAACCCAGATCCCTCAATATCCGGTCGAGTGCTTTAGCCACTTAAGCTACCGAGGCGTCCTCTTAAACTCTGAAATTTTGGGGCTTTTAAAGGAACTAGATGTTATGACGAAATACCGTACATACAATGTCACATGTATTCGTAGTCGTGCGCGAGGCGCCACTGTCCACGAGGTTAAAGCCAACTTTAAACACGTATGGTGTTTTCCCTTTGACAAATTCCAAAGAAACTGCGGGAGATGCCGCAACAGTAACTTTTAACGGAGTCATCCGCTAATGTGCATTTCAATGCAACAATTTCAGAGCGTAAAAATCATTCGCCTTGACTGGGACTCGAACCCAGATCCCTCAATATCCGGTCGAGTGCTTTAGCCACTTAAGCTACCGAGGCGTCCTCTTAAACTCTGAAATTTTGGGGCTTTTAAAGGAACTAGATGTTATGACGAAATACCGTACATACAATGTCACATGTATTCGTAGTCGTGCGCGAGGCGCCACTGTCCACGAGGTTAAAGCCAACTTTAAACAAGTATGGTGTTTTCCCTTTGACAAATTCCAAAGAAACTGCGGGAGATGCCGCAACAGTAACTTTTAACGGAGTCATCCGCTAATGTGCATTTCAATGCAACAATTTCAGAGCGTAAAAATCATTCGCCTTGACTGGGACTCGAACCCAGATCCCTCAATATCCGGTCGAGTGCTTTAGCCACTTAAGCTACCGAGGCGTCCTCTTAAACTCTGAAATTTTGGGGCTTTTAAAGGAACTAGATGTTATGACGAAATACCGTACATACAATGTCACATGTATTCGTAGTCGTGCGCGAGGCGCCACTGTCCACGAGGTTAAAGCCAACTTTAAACACGTATGGTGTTTTCCCTTTGACAAATTCCAAAGAAACTGCGGGAGATGCCGCAACAGTAACTTTTAACGGAGTCATCCGCTAATGTGCATTTCAATGCAACAATTTCAGAGCGTAAAAATCATTCGCCTTGACTGGGACTCGAACCCAGATCCCTCAATATCCGGTCGAGTGCTTTAGCCACTTAAGCTACCGAGGCGTCCTCTTAAACTCTGAAATTTTGGGGCTTTTAAAGGAACTAGATGTTATGACGAAATACCGTACATACAATGTCACATGTATTCGTAGTCGTGCGCGAGGCGCCACTGTCCACGAGGTTAAAGCCAACTTTAAACACGTATGGTGTTTTCCCTTTGACAAATTCCAAAGAAACTGCGGGAGATGCCGCAACAGTAACTTTTAACGGAGTCATCCGCTAATGTGCATTTCAATGCAACAATAACATCTAGTTCCTTTAAAAGCCCCAAAATTTCAGAGTTTAAGAGGACGCCTCGGTAGCTTAAGTGGCTAAAGCACTCGACCGGATATTGAGGGATCTGGGTTCGAGTCCCAGTCAAGGCGAATGATTTTTACGCTCTGAAATTGTTGCATTGAAATGCACATTAGCGGATGACTCCGTTAAAAGTTACTGTTGCGGCATCTCCCGCAGTTTCTTTGGAATTTGTCAAAGGGAAAACACCATACGTGTTTAAAGTTGGCTTTAACCTCGTGGACAGTGGCGCCTCGCGCACGACTACGAATACATGTGACATTGTATGTACGGTATTTCGTCATAACATCTAGTTCCTTTAAAAGCCCCAAAATTTCAGAGTTTAAGAGGACGCCTCGGTAGCTTAAGTGGCTAAAGCACTCGACCGGATATTGAGGGATCTGGGTTCGAGTCCCAGTCAAGGCGAATGATTTTTACGCTCTGAAATTGTTGCATTGAAATGCACATTAGCGGATGACTCCGTTAAAAGTTACTGTTGCGGCATCTCCCGCAGTTTCTTTGGAATTTGTCAAAGGGAAAACACCATACGTGTTTAAAGTTGGCTTTAACCTCGTGGACAGTGGCGCCTCGCGCACGACTACGAATACATGTGACATTGTATGTACGGTATTTCGTCATAACATCTAGTTCCTTTAAAAGCCCCAAAATTTCAGAGTTTAAGAGGACGCCTCGGTAGCTTAAGTGGCTAAAGCACTCGACCGGATATTGAGGGATCTGGGTTCGAGTCCCAGTCAAGGCGAATGATTTTTACGCTCTGAAATTGTTGCATTGAAATGCACATTAGCGGATGACTCCGTTAAAAGTTACTGTTGCGGCATCTCCCGCAGTTTCTTTGGAATTTGTCAAAGGGAAAACACCATACGTGTTTAAAGTTGGCTTTAACCTCGTGGACGGTGGCGCCTCGCGCACGACTACGAATACATGTGACATTGTATGTACGGTATTTCGTCATAACATCTAGTTCCTTTAAAAGCCCCAAAATTTCAGAGTTTAAGAGGACGCCTCGGTAGCTTAAGTGGCTAAAGCACTCGACCGGATATTGAGGGATCTGGGTTCGAGTCCCAGTCAAGGCGAATGATTTTTACGCTCTGAAATTGTTGCATTGAAATGCACATTAGCGGATGACTCCGTTAAAAGTTACTGTTGCGGCATCTCCCGCAGTTTCTTTGGAATTTGTCAAAGGGAAAACACCATACGTGTTTAAAGTTGGCTTTAACCTCGTGGACAGTGGCGCCTCGCGCACGACTACGAATACATGTGACATTGTATGTACGGTATTTCGTCATAACATCTAGTTCCTTTAAAAGCCCCAAAATTTCAGAGTTTAAGAGGACGCCTCGGTAGCTTAAGTGGCTAAAGCACTCGACCGGATATTGAGGGATCTGGGTTCGAGTCCCAGTCAAGGCGAATGATTTTTACGCTCTGAAATTGTTGCATTGAAATGCACATTAGCGGATGACTCCGTTAAAAGTTACTGTTGCGGCATCTCCCGCAGTTTCTTTGGAATTTGTCAAAGGGAAAACACCATACGTGTTTAAAGTTGGCTTTAACCTCGTGGACAGTGGCGCCTCGCGCACGACTACGAATACATGTGACATTGTATGTACGGTATTTCGTCATAACATCTAGTTCCTTTAAAAGCCCCAAAATTTCAGAGTTTAAGAGGACGCCTCGGTAGCTTAAGTGGCTAAAGCACTCGACCGGATATTGAGGGATCTGGGTTCGAGTCCCAGTCAAGGCGAATGATTTTTACGCTCTGAAATTGTTGCATTATAATGTTCATTATTAGTCAAGGCTCGCCAGAGAAATTTAATTAGTAAAAATTGTCCGCTCCAAACGACTACAGAAGCTATTGAACAGTGGGAAATCACGTTTACGTACAAATGGTCATTTTAGCAATGGTGCATTTCTGAGAATATCAAAAGGATGAAATAGGGATCAGTTAATTTTTCTCTCTGGGGGATAGGAGCAATTCATCATCTCGCCGAACAGTTGTTGTTGGATGCATGGCTTGGGTGAAGAATACGACGCGCTCTAAAGAATTCTGACAGTTGCTTGCTTTCCTGGATGTTTCTTCTTTGATGTTCGGATCCGTTTCTCGGAGGCCTCTCACCCTCCCGCGGTAGTAGACCCCTCACTCTTAATTTGATTACAGCTGGAGACCGAATAAACACAGTTGCGAGATAGAATTCATCGTAATTGAGAAATGCCTTCCTGGGAAGAGAGCGTGTTTCTGTGCCGACCCATGGTGACTTCCCTTATTCATTCGCTGAAAAAAACTATTCTTCCCCCCCCCAGAGACCGAGTTCCGCTTTCAGTACAAGAATATGCATCCCAAAGAAAATATTTTCCACCTCAACCTTTTTCAAACCCAGCCCTCTTCAATAATCGTCAGATATCCCACCGGAGTTTGTAATTGTCGAAATTAATTGCGGGCCTTCGTAAGGAAACATTATTAGGTTAATTATGTATTTTAACAGAGATTACTTAATAATGAGTAGTAAAAATGACCGAACCATATGAAAATGAGCAATGGAACAGAATAAGTATCGCCCTATAGCCATCGCAATAGCCTCTGTGCATCCGTATTCAGACTAAGGTGCTCGCCCTTATTCCTACGTTAATCATTGAACTGGAAATGATCGTGCTATCTGAAACACGACACATCAAGAGCCTTCACCAGGAGTCATTGGTTTGAAAAATTAGCGAGCCTGTTTTCGAAAAAAACTGCTTAAAGTCAAAGTTTATTTCCTTTAGCATCATTTGTTTATTGTTGTTTGGCAAGAAGTTCAGGGAGAACACCTGGCAGTATTTTTATTTTTTAACAAGTACGTCTACCTATTCTGATGTAGGCGGCCCAAACTCTTCTTGATGTCTTCAACCTTGGTAGTCCGTCCACGTCCGCTCGGAGCTACGGATTTTTTTTTCTTAGCAAGGAGTTATTCCAGGGTAAGGAGGAAGTCTGAAATAGTATTTATAGATCTTCGTATGCTTTCTTAGAAAATGAGATAACATATCTCCTTTGATTCTTCCACGGCCCGTTTCCTTGCATTTCCTTTCTTTTCTTTATCATTCTTCATCCCGGGAAGCGTGCTTCGATCTCTCCCTTTCTCTTTCTCGGGTTTTCAGCTACAGAATGAAATCTTCCTCTATTTTTAAGTCGGTCACGTCTTCTGCTGCTCCTATCCCTCTCGCCATATCTATCCGCCCGATCTCCCTTTATCCACCTCTCTGCCCTTGTCCTTCTATCTCCTCCTTGGATCTCTAAGGAAAAGTTCTTCCCTCCCTCCTTTCACCTCACTCCCTTCTTGGGCGCTCCGGTCACGTGTTTATTCTCCCTTGGATCGTTGCTCTGGGCTTCGGCTCCCCAAAATCGCTTGAATCAGCTCAACAAATGTTTCTGTTGCAAAGGACAGCGAGGCGACGCCCGCCGAGAGTTTGTGGACGGTGTTTTTTTACCCCGCTAGTTCCGTGCAGAGTTAGGCCGTTGCTCAACCCACGTCCACCGTCGGAGGAAGTAGTTGCAGGGCCAAATAAAATATTTTGGGGAAGAGGAATGAATAAGATCGCAGATTACGTTTCGCAGAACCTCTCTCCAAGGGAAAGAAAATCCGATAAGTAGTAACATGGAATATCCTGAATCTGAAAATAAATTTAATTCGTTTTTATTCCATATCTAGTCCAAAATTTATTAGAATTATTGGGAAAATAATAAAATACCATTGCTAACGCAAGAACTGCTCACTAAAGAATCCTCATAAAATATTTACTCGCAAAACTTACTATTTATTAATTAAATTTGCCTTTGTATTATTCGCCAAATCCGCATTGTATATGTGATGCAAGCCATATTTATTTGTCTCCAGGAATGCGTCATCGGCAGTCCGTACGAGTTGGAACAGCGGCAATGGAGGTCTCACGTGACGATTAGCTCTTATTTTGATTTCACCTCGAGAAGTAATTAGTCGAGGCATATATTGAATTCTACAGAAGGCTAAATTATTGTTTGTTGTTCTTCCCAATGTTACAGCGACAAGTTGGTTCCACATTTTAAAGAGGAGAGATCATGTCAAAGGAAGGTGAACTCGTAGTTATAGTCACTGTCGCGGTCATTGTCAGAAAAGTTGGTCGAAGAAAGTCAGTAGCATTTTCAGATACACTGAAAATGTGAATAAGTGCCCTCCACACGGTAACTGAAAAAGTGCTCACGGGATATGTCGGTACGTCCCCTCCTCCTATATTCCACGCCTGCGGGTAGGTCTACACCTACCTGTAGTCCCATTTAACATTGTTATGCTCCTCCATGTGAAGACCTACCTTCGTGCCGAGTGTTTTCATCAAACGAAGCAGGCGTAGGCTAACTGCACCCGTTTGAACTCCGTACGGTAGCCACTGTTGCGATGCTGGAGACATCTCAAAGAAATTTTCGGCATATATTGAAAGGCTTAAAATAGGATATTAAATTAATATGTGTACATTGTATCATGCGAATATAATTTATGATAATATTTTTGGAAAATTCCTCGCATGTGAGCAATTTGTCATCAAGTCTGTTAGAATATTTTACCGCGAAAAATCATTGCTTCATACCCCGGCAAAAGAAAGATACATTTAATATTGATTATGAAAATACGCTAATGATAGCATTGAATCGAATATTTTAGCTCGATTTCTATTCGCGCGCCCGCTTGATATTCCTATGAAAATACTGCCTGATCATAATGAATATTGGATTCATTATCGTCAGTGAAAAGATCAATTCCATTCACTACATTAAAATTGATATTTAAATGATCAGCATTATGTGAAATTATGGATATAAATGATCGCTTTCATCTCAATTGATAATCAATTTCCGCTTTCTCATATCCCAGTGGTAGGATGCTATTGGCAGGACCAGCAAATGCTTCAACCAAAATATTATGATTATAGAGCATAAACATTTGGAGTGAAAAATTCAGGTTACGTATTAATGCATAATGCTCTGAAAATGTTAATATGCATAAAATTGGCTTACTTTAGGATAAATACTTATGTAACAGTGGATAAGATTGAAAATAAACTTGAAACATTAATACGCATGTGAAAGCAATGTTTATCAAATGTAATTGTTTTTCGGAAAGAATTTAAAATATTGACGTAACATAGAATTTGTCCATATCTTAAAATAACTCTCCCGATAAAAATATAATTTTATGTTTCAGGCCAAGAGATAAACAATGTAAAGTTAATTGGAACTAAGAGTACTTAGTAACAATTGAAGCCAGTGGAAGCATTATCATTGTACGTACAAAGGTGTAATCCTGTATGTTAAAAGAGTAATTTTTTTTAAGTTATGTCCAACAAAGTTTTCTCACGGTTGCTATAGAATATTTATGAAATTGTAGAAAGGAATCGCAATTGAAAATCTCAGTCAAATAAACGTAGGTATGACCAATGTAAAATGGCTTCTCAAGTAGGCGAAAATTTAAAAAAATAATGGAAGCTATTGTGCAAAGATATTTAAGACCCATGCCTTAGGCAACACCACTTACTTATCGTATATAGGAACTAACTTGGTGGACTGTGGCTTTGTAATAGGGATAAATTGGAAATCAGATGTCGAAAACTAGGTCACCAAAATTACATAGGCTTGTGTTATCTCATATGCGAAGCACATATGTTGAGTTTATGGTCCTTTGTACCCTGAATCATCGACAGAAATAATGCCAAAGCAAAAAACAGTATTTTGCTTTAGTTTAGAATAAATTGTGAACCAAGGGTCTACAAATAGGTTAAAGTGGGTATATGACCGTTAAATCGACACTTACCCTCTTAAATGCTATTCAAGTCTTTTTCATTTATGGCTTTGAGATTGAAACTCTTGAGATGGACCTCGCCGAAATACAAACATTTTGCATGCATGGCTTCTCAGAGAACTCTCAAGAGTATATTTAACAGATTCAGGCGATGTGTAGTGAAAGTTCGTCATTATGAAAAAAACAAATTAGCACTTTTCCACAGATTCAATTGTAACCTACAACGCGTTTCAGTTCATCGACTCATCTTCAGATACAAGACAAGATTGGAATGGTGATACATAATATTAATCTTTGAAATGTTTAAGGAAGTGGGGGAAGAGAAGAGTGAGGAGTGTGAGGTGGGCGGGGACAAAGAGGGGAAGTATGGAAAACCCAAAGAAACAGGGAAACTAAAGAAATGAAGAGATAAAAAGAAAGGGGGAAGAGAATCACCTGCGGTCATTATTTGAGAGGACGGTGGCAGATATCCTGGAATTTCAGGGAAGAATAAATAAGGGTTCATCTACATCTATTTAAAACCTCGCAAGCCGACGCAAGGGCGTGTAGCGGGGGGTGTTAGGGCACGCCCGTAATTAGGAAAAATAACCGCATGCAAAAGCCACAAATTTATACAGTCCACAAAAAAAACATGGTATGCATTCATGCAAAAGCCCTTACACCCCACATTCACGAAACACACAAACTACCAACTAACACATGCACCTACATACCTGATATCTTTGCAATGTTTAATTTTGTTCCGACTTGTAAATTCAATGTTTTTAATATTTCCAAAGTGACTTCGATTTATTACTTTTAATAATTAACACCCCGTCCCAAAGCCACTCCCATACCCTGCAATAAACCTAGATGCAAAACATGCCCTACTACCTTGATCAAAAAGTTCCCGGAATAACCACCGTGTGGCGCTCCCATCGTTCCGATTTGAGTTCTGTTTTTTTTTGTTAAATTGGTACATCTGTTGTTGATATTCCCTTTAAATCTTAGTGTCATAACTTGACATTTGCAAAAGTTACGTAGCCAAGAGTACATCTATCTCTGTGTGTGTTGGCGATTTTTTACAATTTCAGAAATGGATTTAAATTTGCAACAACGAACTTGTATTAAATTTTGCGTAAAAAACGGATTTAGTGGCGCACGGACGTTGGAAATGTTGGAAAAGTGTTTCGGCAACGATTCTCTAAAAAAAACGGTCGTTTACCAGTGGCACGAGCGGTTCAGAAGTGGTCGTGAGTCAATCGAAGATGATGAACGCAGTGGCAGACCATCGACATCGAAAGTCGGTGAAAAAATTGATAAAGTAAAAGAAATGTTGGTCAATAACCGCAAATTAACCATCAGAGAAATAGCGGAGGACTTGAACATTGCCTATGGATCCGCCCAAGACATTGTGGTTAATGATTTGGGTTTCCGTCGTGTAGCAGCAAAGTTGGTGCCAAAAGACCTCAATTTCATGCAAAAAAGAGACTGTGTTGACGTCGCAAAAGACATGATTTGCGAGGCTGAATCCGATCCCACATTCATCAAAAGGATCATTACCGGAGACGAGACGTGGGTTTATGAGTACGACACGCAATCCAGACATCAGGCAAGTGAATGGCGTTCACCAAATGAGCCGAGACCAAAAAAACCACGTCGTTTTCAGTCAAAAAAGAAGGCAATGCTGACGGTTTTCATGGATTACAACGGTGTAGTGCATCATGAATTTTTGCCAGAAGGCCAGACAGTAAACAAAGAGTATTATTTGGGCGTTATGAGACGTTTGCGTGAAGCAATTCGCCGAAAGAGACCAGAAATGTGGGCAGAAAACTCGTGGATTTTGCACCATGATAACGCACCGTCGCACAGTGCTATCATTATTCGTAATTTTTTGACGAAAAATGCAACAAATACCATCCAACAGCCACCGAATTCACCTGATTTGGCTCCCTGTGACTTCTTTCTGTTCAATCGAGTTAAAAAACCATTACGGGGAACGCGTTTTAGCAGCCGAGAGGAAGTAATGGAAAAATCGCAGGAAGCACTGATGGACATACCGAAAACCGAATATAAAAAATGTTTCGAGGATTGGATCAAGCGCTGGCATAAGTGTGTTGCAGTCGATGGGGATTACTTTGAAGGGGACAATATAGATTTAGATGAATAAACTTGTATTTTTAATTTTCTGAATAAATTCCGGGAACTTTTTGATCAAGGTAGTATTTTGAAAACCAAAATCCCATCCCTCTCCCACCCGCTCTTTAACTCTCTCCCGCCAATTCCCTGCTCCGCGCGCACCTGCAGCAATGTGCAACATCTTCTGAAGTGCCAACTTTGCCCTGCCTTTTAGATTGGACAGTGCACCACACCCCTCAATATTAGAATCAATAACCATCGAGCCTCATGTAAGAATTCTTCCCTGAATGTTATGCCCCAATCCCAAAAACTCACCTCCGAACACAACACTCCCTTTGATTAAAGCTATAGTGTATCCATTTTAACATCCCTCCCACCCTCTGATCCTCCACTGAAACTCAAAACATTATAGCAATCCTTCATCTGGCTCTTGGATTCCTGGAATTTCCCAGGTATTAGACATTAAAATTAGACGTTAATTACCCCGATAATCATATATTTTCATCCACCCTCCATATTATCCCAACACTCCAAAAAATCCCCCTCCCGACTCTTCCTCTCGCAAACCTTTCCCCACCTTCCCCTCCCATCCAGCGTCTCCAGCCCTTTCTTCTCCTAAGTTCCGTCCTTCTCTTCCTTGAGAAAGATGGTTGAACCACCGAAAATTCGAAACCTAGTGAGTTTCTTTTCTTTTTTCGTGTGTTTCTGTGTTTTTGTCTTTGTCCACTAGTGCTAACTTCATACACATTATATATACATCCTACGTTCTGACGTCGTCATCAGCCGATGACGACGGCCGTGCCGTCGAAACGTCATAACTACATGCGTGAGTGTCCTTTCTTTGTGTTTCTATGGTTTAAAAATCAACATCTGTGTTAATATATATATATATATATATATATATATATATATATATATATATATATATATATATATATATATATATGTATATATACACAAAAAATATATGTATATATATATATATACACATATATTTATATATGTATAAAAACATACAAATATATACAGAGATGCATATACGAGGTCCTTGTATGCAAACGCACTCACATACATGAGTACACCTGCACGCATGCACATGTCCATACGGTTTTTTCCTTCTTCCCAATAAAAATCAAAGTAAAAGAGCTCTTAAATTTAGTTGTGTTGCTCTTATCCTCAAGGTTCGCTCCCAACTCTCCCTCCCTTCCTCCTCACCCATCCTTGGGCTTTAGCCCGTTGGATTTATTGGAAGCTGAGAGCAAGAGGGGCGAGAGAGGAGGCTGCAGAATGGAGGGAGTGCCCGGATGCGACACCCGCGGTGTCCTTACGCGTCATTCTATGAAGTTTAAAGATGAGATGTCCATAAATGCAACCACCCTCACAACTCGCCCCAATACGCTCCCTCCCTTTCCTCACTTTCCACCCCCCCTTCTTCCCTTTCCCCTCTTTCCATCCCTTTCAATCGCCTCTGTTTCTCTGACGTGCTAACACACAGACAATGTTCACTTTTATTTTTTAACCCCGAGGTTCCCTCTGGTTTTTCGGAATTGGGCACGTGGAGGACCCACCGGGTTAAATGGGGCGTGCGTAAGAGAATAAACTTGGTAGGATGGGAAATGTCGTTCAACTTATCCTTCTCAAATGCCAGTGGCTTTCCCCTAGATTAACACATTTCGGCAGCATCGAGGGAGGTTGAGAGAGGAAGGGAGAAGGGACACAATGGGGTCCAGGATAAGGACAAGGAGGAGATCGCCACATAGCCTGAATCTAGGGCCGACCGTGGTGGCTTTTATTGCTTCGGTGAAATCACGCCAAAAAATTAATTTGAAATTTTAGTCGCAGAAATTTAGAAGAACTTGCCCCAACTTGTTTAATGCAAACTGTAATTCGTAAGATTAAGAAGATATATATAAAGTGAGAGTTAGAACTTTCATTATGTTTTAGAAGATGAAAGTAGATTTCATAAATTGAAATAAAGAGGCATTTCGAAAATTATGCTCGCTTGGAAAATGTACGTGGCTTGTAGTAAAACTCTCTTGACTTTCTCATTGGTCTTAATTGGTTTCAGTCCCTCTCTGCAGTCTACTCCAATGTTGTGTATACCCTTTGAAGACACTTGGTGCTAAACATTTACTTGTATATACAACTCTAAAATGGTTAATTCTAAGTTTACCTTTTCCTTGTTTACCACTGATAATTTACGTGTATTTTTTCTAGAAGTCCATACAGTTAAGTTTACATCAAAACAGTTATTCCTTAATCTTAATTGGGAATCTAAAGTTTTCATAGCGAAATAGCGAAAATATGTATCTTGTTGTATTTAGTCATGATATCGGAATAACTATTACTTAACACTGTAATTTTATCATTTTTTTTATTTCCGGGATGTAAATCAAAATTTAATTTCTGTAGTTTACTCGCCAAATTTCTTGCCATTGAAATTTACGCCTTACAACCATTAAAATTTTCCGTTGTAATATTTATGTAGCCTTTAATTTAAATTAGTATCATATTGAAGTCAAAGTTATCTTCATTTGCTAATAATTCCGTCTTCATATAATCATGCTCGGAAAATATATTTACCTTGTCGATATTCTTCTGCATATGCTTTCCAAATTACCGAATTTCTTTCGGTTCAATCAATAAATATCCCCGGGTAAATTTTATTGTGTGTCCTGCTTTCACAAATGTATAATCGAATCCTATTTTAAAATTTGCTTTCCAATTTGGAATATTGGAAGCACAAGGGAGGGGGATCGAAGTGATTTGGGGTGAATGGGGAAGAAACTAACATTTCCAAGATAACATTGCGGTAATGGTTGAAAGCACAGAAGACCTGCAGGTATCACTAAGTTCAAAAGATAAAGCACTGCAAGGATAACAAATCAACATCGTAAGACTAAAATCCACGTGAGCGCAAAAGAGAGGCTGTGAGCAGATGTTGGTAGCATTATGTATTGCAAAAATAAATCGAATGGAATCTCTCGACTGTCTCTGAGGTAACATTGTGAGGAGAGGAAAGCATTTCACGGATATAAAGCGGAGATTATCTCTGGCTAGGGAGGCGCTTATCACACGAGGCAAATACGAAGGAGTTCAATTTAGATACTAGGAAGAAGATAGAAGAAACCATTTCTGGTGTGAAATGTGAAGCATGGCAATTTATGAAAATACTGGCGTTTTGCAATTGTAATCAAAGATAAATAAAATTGTTGGGTGAGCTCTGCTGGAAGTGGAAGGTGAAGATGGGAAATTAAATATGCAGAAGAATAAAGAGGAAGAGCGAATATGGAGATAGATAAGAGAGCAGCACCTGTTGGATAGGGTGCTCCTAGAAAGATACCAAATTTTCGGAGGGTAAAGGCAGTAGGGGGTAATGGAAGGGAAAGGAAAAGGGAGGACGCCGGGAAGGAGGCCAAAGGACAAGTAGACCGTCCAAAGTGAAGAGAAATGTATGAGAGATGATGATATGTCGCAAGGGAATCTGGAAAAGAATAAAGGAGGGATGCAGTGTACCAAATTTCGGATTCAGTGGCTCATCGCTTTCCTTGTTGTGAATACTGATGACGATTATTTTTATTAAATATGAACTTAACATTAATAGAGAGTATTTTGGCTCGGTAAATATCATCAACGAAAAAGTACTATCTCAATGTCCATTTTAAAAATATTTGGTAATTTTCTATTCCATGGAAAATTCTGAAGAAAATAGTAACAAACTTCCTGAGCCCTTATTTCAGACCAGCAAAATCAGCAGAAAAAAGATATGTTAGTATGCCTTGCAAAAAAGCATATGTTTCAATCGAAATAGTATAGTGTTCAATATTTATTTCTTCGTGAAATGGTTCAGTCGTTGTCCTGTGAAGAAAAACATCGAAATGGTGGAAATAGAATTGGAGGAATTGGAGATCGAAGTGACAATCGTTGGGCAATTCTTTATATAATTGTTTTTATTTTGTTATCCAGTCAGCCATGGGGTTAAATTCCAATTGACAGGGTTTCTTAGAAAATCATAAAATACGTGTGACAGGTAAGGGCTAGTTAATAATGGAAATAAACAAAGGTTATGAGATTTTTGATAAGCAAGAAGGTTAACTAAAACATTAAAATAGATGGTAATTGACTAGATCAGATGGAACAGGTTATCCATCGCATTGTTTTGGACCTAGCTAGAAAGAAGTCGTGCGCGCTATTGGCTGTTAATGTGAAGTTAGGTTAATTCCTATAGCCAATAATGAGAAATTAGAAAGCTTCAATGACGTTATTTTGGTCAGCAAGGTGGCCATCATCGGGGAGATGTGAGGGCTTGACAGCGAGAAGATAAGTCATAACCCCTTTTCAATATCCAGTGAATGATCAAGTTAGTGGGGGAGAGGGGAGGTGCAGCAATGTGAGAGAGGGGGAGGGAGAGGTAGGAGGGGGGGCAATGTTATAAATATACGTTGGTGGATTTGCAATTTTGGATGGTAAATCTTTTAGTGAATCGAGATGGTGCGATTGATAACGTGCTGGCTTCCCACCCGGGTTCAAATCCCGGCGGCGGAAGATATTTTTCAGAGGTATCTCGATCCCTACTTGAGGTGCTTTGTAGAGGGAACTTTGAGTGAGTACGCCGTCCGTCGGATGGGACGTAAAACTGCGGACCTCTTGGCGCCTTTCATAAAGAGTAGGCTTATGCCGACGCCGGGTTTCTCTCCACCCTTCATCCCTTCCTGTCCATCCCCTATGGCGCAAATGACCTCAGCTGACGGTCGCCTCCCCAAAAACTACTTCTTTTTAAAATCTTTTATGAATGGCGTGAGTGTGCTGTTTATGATGCCAGGCTAATTTTTCACAATATTTTTTGGCGTATATGTGTGTGTGTGTGTGTACGCCTTCGGTGGCGTCGGCTTTGACGTTATCCGCTTGTTTTACCAACGTTGAATCTTTGAGTGTGATGGTGTGGCCTAAGTCATCAATGTGTTTGGCAACGGCTGTTCTCATAAAACGAACGTTTTTGCAATGAGCTAGATGCTCTCTTGATGATCGGGTTTCGCCTAGTTTTTACTACATATGTGCGTTGGCAAGTGGGCCACTTTTCTAATGTGATAGCTTGATCTTTGGTGTTCCATGAGAGATTCTTAAGTGTGCTCGGGTTTACTTGCGTGCTCTCTGTGTGGATTTGTTTGAACACTTCAAGAGGTTCGAGCACTTTATCGTCTCATGTTTACTGTTAAAATCGTCCATAAAGTTAAAAAAAAAATTGTTGTCTTAGGCGTAACTTTATGGAATTTGCATAAAATATTGAAATGTAATGAAATAATTGACTTTGTAATTCCACACACTTTATTTTTAAAAAAACACGACCCAGTTTTCAACGTTGAACGTCATCATCAGGTGGTCCTCCTCGTCGTCTTCTTTTTGCGAAAACGTTCCCTCTTGACGCTTGGCTTGCAGCTGCCCAATCATTCAGCTGCTGTGTTTGCGGCTTCTTAGCCCGTCGATGAAGGAGGGTCCAATCAACTCCTTTTCCTTTTCAATGGTGGTCGGTCGTCGTCCTCCTGTGTGCCCAATATACTTCGTGTCACATTCTGAGCACTTAGAGACACCTAGTACACCAAACATGTGTAGACCATGGACGACATACCATGGTTGCCCTGTATGCGGATGACGCAGCAATAGTGACCACTTCGCGGAGAGCACACATGGCGGCAACATACCTGCAGCGGGCAGTAGACAAACTGCTGGAGTGGTACGCCCTGTGGCGAATCAGCGTAAACAACGCAAAGACGCAGACGATTCTTTTTTCACCAGGAGGACTGCTAGAACCAGGAGAAATCCTCGTGGGCACCGAGGAGGCGCCATGGAAGGAAGAGGTGACCTATGTAGGCGTGATACTGGATAAAAGACTGACATTCAAAAGTCACGCCCTCGCTGCCACCAGGAAGGCAAGAGGAAGACGACTACAACTCTCGCCGCTGCTGCGTTCGCCGTCCCTCTCTATCAAGACAAAGACGTATCTGTACGTGGCGGCAATTCGCCCAATCTTGATGCACGCTTCACCGGCATGGAGTGGCAGAATGACTCAGACGGCCTTCCACCACTTGGAGGTGACGGGAAGGGGGGCACTCAACAGTGTACTTGGGCTTGGATGGAACTATGCCGCAGATATTCTCCACGTCTTAACTGAAACTGCGCCCATCGGAGATGTCATCAAGACTCGCGCGACGGCCTTTTATGAGGAGCTTGAAGGCAAAAAAGAAGAGTACCTGCGGTCGATCGGCGGCTTAAAACCTGTCTCCTGGGAAAGGCACAAACGCCCAAGAGCAGCAACGGGACGGGACGACGACCAACCACCATTGAAAAGGAAAAGGAGTTGATTGGACCCTCCTTCATCGACGGGCTAAGAAGCCGCAAACACAGCAGCTGAATGATTAAATAATCGGGCAGCTGCAAGCCAAGCGTCAAGAGGGAACGTTTTGGCAAAAAGAAGACGAGGAGGAGGACCACCTGATGATGACGTTCAACGTCGAAACCTGGGTCGTGTTTTTAAAATGAAGTGTGTGGAAATACAAAGTCAATTATTTCATTACATTTCAATATGTCCATAAAGTTGTTGATGTCGTACTTACTGGCATCAAATAGGGCAAGTATGCTATAGATATATCCTAACCATGTGCTGGGGATTTAACTGAAGGTATCTTTGCATTCATTCTCGAAATAATGCAGGAATACGTTGGCGACGAAGCATTATAAGGGGTTGTACAGCTCTGTGCCTTGCGTTTGCTTGTGGTATGTGTTTTTGAATTGCAAATATGTCTTATCCATGCAGATTTTGTGAGTGTTATGCATCCTTTAATTTTTTCTGGGGTCATTTGTGTCGTCCTCAATTAGTCCTCTACGTTTTCCAGGGCAGGGGGAATGGTGACCCTGGGAAAGGGATTTTGTACGCCAAATGAGACCAGTATTTTGTTGGGCAGCAGGAGTAAATGTTGCATTTTGTGTATGAAGTATTGATTGTTTTTGACTCCGAACGTTTCTTCAGAGCCTAGCGCCTTGTTTTTGTAAGCGTGCCATCTAAGAAGTTTGTAGGTGGGAGAGTTGGCGGCTGAAATGATGTTTCATTTGGTTGCCTGGTTTGTGAGGCTTCGGCAGTGCACAAAAATTGGGAATGGAATCGTTTTCAGCTTTTGACATAAAGCGTGATTTTTTGTCTATAATTGCTGTGCAAAGTGCAAATTAAGTGTCTGTGTTTATCTTATTGAGTGGATTCGTTTGGATTCCGCCAAATGGACCGTCGGTGGTGGTGTTCATAGTGTGTTCGATGTATCCCGATGCGTCGAGTATGACTGTGGAGTTTTCTTTTTCTGAACTGAGGTAATAACAGTCTTCATCTTTGACTTGTTGTATGATTATTTTGCTATGACTGTGCCTGTGTGTGAGGTTAGCAATGTTTTACTCTAGCTGAAGTTGGCAGGCATGTCTTTTGAACCGCTTTTTATTTCATTAGAAGTCTTAATGAGGGATTCAAGGTGTATGGAAAGGTCCTCAAATGGAAGTATGCTGCATGGGAGGCAATATCTGAGCCCTGCGTTCGGTAAAGTACGTGATTTTGACCAAAATGGTCACGGCATCACGGATCAAAATAAGAAAAAGAATTGCACGAGTCAAAGAAATTTTCACCATTAGAAGGGACTCGATGATAGCTAGGATAAGTATGGAGATATATATAAGACTATAGAAAACTTGATTTTGAAAGCTTGGTTTTGTGAGGATTGGGAACTGAGTTGCTGACGCAGGATGATTGGCATTGATTGGAGGCTTTTGAGATGTGGGTGTGCAGAAGGATGGAAAAGGAAAACAAACAATAAAGTGCGAGGCATCGGGGGAGGGGGGGGGAGAAAGCGTTTTTAATGCTTGCTTTCTTGGAGGTCACTAACCTCTGTGCAGCCGGAAAATTGGTTAGTCGGTAAATGGTTGGGATTACGCACTTATGAATAGGTGGATGGTTTAAAAAGAATTGTGGACTTCAAATTGTTGTAGAGACTAATGATTAGCCGTAATCACGTGTAATTTGCCGAAAACGTTCGTCAAACATTGATTTATTTAAGTTAGATAATATTTCCTATAGGATCAGCTAGAATAAGTTGGTCTAAGAATGTGTTCTTGAAATTATTCTTTGAATACTCAGGCTTTCAATGATTTCAATACTTTGAATCTTGTGTTAATTCCTTCACCACCAGGCCGGAAAGCATAGCAGTAACACGCACTTTCTGCTGCTCTGAGCCTTCTTGATGTCAAGGCCAAAATATGTACAGACCGTGTTCCCTAAATGTTACCTGGTAAAAGCAAATTAGCAAGCTAATAAATAATTGGTCAACGAAGACAAACTTATGAACTTAATCTCAAGGCACACGGGTACTTATTGACCCTCACTTAGATTAGAGGTAGAGGTTTTTGCCTTGCTCTTCCTCATGTTCCTTGCTTGCAAAACTTGCACGGGAAACCGCGCATACGGCGTCGACGACTTCCTAAATCAGTAGGCGTCGGCTTTTAGAGTTTGCGAGTGTGACGCGGAAACTCAGGTGAATTCGTCACATTGGTGCCTCGAAGTATATAAAAAGATAGTAATGAACGTAAAAAGTTTGCCTCTGCTAACCATAAATTGCCCAGGCACAGTTTAGAAAGGTTCAGAACAAACGAATTTAACTATGACACTGATGGAATTAAAATGGCCCAACACTACTTAGGTAGATCAGACCACAAAAATAAATTAAGGGTGATAGATTCCAGCACAGATAGATACAAATACTCATTCTTTCCCCGAACAATCAGAAATCATAATAGTAAGAAACCAAAGTCACTTTAGAAATATTGAAAACGTTGAATTTACAAGTTGGAAGGAAATTAAACATTGCGAAGGCATCAGATATTTTTGTAGATGCATGTGTATTATAGTTGGTGTGTTTGCATGTGAGTGGGGTGTAAGACATTTTAAATGAATACATAGCATATATTTTTTGTGGATGGTATAAATTTGTGGCTTTTGCATGCGGGGTTTTTTCCTTTATTAATCAAGGGTGGTGTCCTAACACCCCCCACCACACGCCGTTGCGGCGGCTTCCGGTGAATTAAGTAGATGTAGATGCCACACTGAAAGCATCCGACCCACTCGAGGCCGTAGAAGCAAGTGTGGATCAACTGCAAAGTAAATACGATTATTCTGCAAAGTATACGTTTTATTGTCCTTCAATGTGGTGGGCGGGGGAGGGAATGCACACCGAGTACGCACAAAAGCTTCACTAAACAACACTACTGGGTCATCCTTTGCCGTGCTTCGCCAGAGAGCGGATTTGTTAGTGGCGGGAAGTAGACGACTTCTTATACAACGTACTATTTCATATCTTAATACGTGAGATTAATTTTATACGACTATATATTACATGTTTATACATTATTTGATGCGTACAGTTTCTCGAGCAAACATACTTTCACCTCCGTGGTGAGTCAGACTCCCAAGACACCGTCCTCGGGATTTTTAGCTGCTCCCAAAATTTGAAAATTATTTGAAGGGGATACCGGACGTTTTCAGTTACGAGAACATATTATGCCGAATATGAAGTCTCGACTGTATTCTACTCCCGAAGAGGTTTGTTAAAGTATTTACATGAACGGCGGTGCAAATGTAAGAAGTTGGTGCAGCCACATTGAAAATACTCTGGATGGGATTAAAGGAGTATAAGATTTCCAGACTAATTACTATCCGTATTTTCCGGTCATAGGTCAGATCCTTATTTCGGATCAGATCTTTAATTCTCTTTGCTCCTAGAGGATATATAATTTTTCCTTTTTTGAATTCCAGTAGAGAGTCTGAGAACACAATAAAGATGAAGACAGGAAGGTTCATGTAAACTATATTACGCTGGTGATTCGATTTTAGATCATGCGATTTCACTTTTGCCTTAATGGCTAAGGGGTCACAAATCTTGATGATATAAAAATGCATTTAAGGCGTTGTTTAAAATTATTCCCAAAACTTGAAAAACATAGCCTTTCAGTCAATGCCTTAGATATCAGCCATGTATAATGAATATAGTGCATACTTATGGGAGGTTAACTCTCTAACACCTTCTATGGAGGACGAAGACTTGATCATGGACGCATGAATATGTAATTTAATAATTGAAAAAACGTCAATCATGGTTAAATCGAACAGAATAATAATTGGAAATAATATCTCTGGAGATCTACATTTTTCCACTACGGTATGGACTTCTTTAAAATTCGTACATAACTGTGGAAAAAATCCATGAATCTTTCAATGCAGAATTTGCGCAACTAAAAAAAGCAACCCCTAACTGGATCGCCCGCTTTCTCTCGGTGGGGGAGAAGTGATTTCGAGTAAGGTGGCGCCATTAGACTGCTTCGTGTAGTTAGGCTGTGGTTTTGACTTGCGAAAGTGGTGCCATTTGACATACACCGCGCTAGTGTCTCGACGGCGTTTGACAGCCAGTCGAGGACGCCGCAGCTATTGCGCATCGCTGCCCTCGCGAAACCCTTTGTGGTGTACACTGGATTTTCTTTTTGAATTTGAAATTACTTCACCACCTCCAGATCGCCCTCGTCAAGGGCATCAAGGTGGCGGCATTACAGACGATAGGCAACCCCATTAGATCCGCGTAGGATGTGACGTCACAAGGGACTAGTCATTTGGCAATACCCTTCATCGAAACTGCGTGTCGCTCAGTTGCGTTCCTGCGGGAGGGAGACAGTGTCTCCGTGGACGGCACCAGCCCGTGTGTTCCACAGCCAGTGATTTCTTCCAGTTATCTGCGATCTTGTGCGCGTTTTTCTTTCCGCGAAAATGACCAAAGAATCTTGAATAGCCACGGAACTTAATCAGAATTCTTATTTTTGTGCTCCATTTCCTAGGTTTGTCGTCAAATTCGAAAGACTGTCTTTAAGTGCGTGGGTTGACAATTTTAGGCTGCGTTTCTCGCAGTCTAAATAAAGTGTAAAAACGATTGAGCGCTTATAAACTACAGCGAAGTGATAAGCTCTGTGTTCATGTGTTAAATTGCTTCTATTTTGTTCACGAGAAGTGGTCGTTGCAAACGTGTGAGGTAATCACAATCCCTCACGTTTGGATGGAACTGAGACTGTTTCATCGATTCCAAAGACTTCTTCCAATATTCTGAAGAGAATTCATTTGCTGATAAAGGTATGTAAAAATATTTTTTTTTTTCGTTTCTCTTTAGGTCGTATTGCAAAAGTATAATTTTCATCAAAAATTGTGCATCGGAAGTTCTCAGTAAAAACAAGGTCTGCCCCAAAAGAGTAGAATGAATCTGGGGGAAATATTTATTGCAAAATCAAGGTTCAAGGTCACAAGATATGTGTCGATACACCAACGCCAGTGCCTCTACCAGTTGTGGTATGCTTCCCATAAGCATACCACAGGCATGAGAAGGATCCCCGTTCAGGCACCTCGTCCCGGCCTCTTTGACATAATCCAGTGGTCCAAAATGGTACTCAAAGGGGTTGTACTTGAGTCGTACTCGAAGACCCATGTCTCGCCACTAGTAATCACCATTTCTAAAACATTCGGTTCACCTTCATGGAGGTCCAAGGCAAGATTGTCACACCAGCAGTCTTCCGACAGTACCTCGGGGACCATATTGTCACACCTTTCTCATGGGAAAATTCCAGTAAAATGAACGCTGGTTTTCTGAACTCTTCTGTTAGAATCTTGACACTTGGGGGTCAACCAGAATTGTCTCACCTTTTGCACATTGTGTCATCACACTGTGTTGTTGATGGACATCACACTTGGCCATGTTCTGGTATCTGGACCCAACTTTCTAGGCTTAATGCACGATTTTATCGCATATCATTGCTCGATGGAAAGTGGAATCATGAATTGATGACGTGACCGTCGAAAAGGGGTTCAGTCTAGCAGCAATCCGCACACTTGAAATGCCCACAGGTAACTGACGTGGGTCGTGTTGCTTTCACTAGATCGCCTATTACCTCTCCCATCACAATTAACCCCACTTCAGCCATCTGCATTTCTGGCAAAAAATCATTCTACTTATATTTGGGACTGACCCTGCATATGCTCTGTGTTCCCCTGAGCAAGTTTTGAGCACATGCGTTAGGTTTTGCTGGGAATGGTACCTCAAACACTCTCTATTAGTGTGAGCAACCCGAAAATCCATGGTTACTATGCGGCAATTTTGGCCTTTTTCAACTTGTAGATGGCACCGTCACCAAAAATTCGTCAAAACTTAGCATAGATCTAAGAACTTTCTATTTTCATTAAAAGATGCAAACGTCCATAGTGCACCATTTTAATTCTATTTTCATCTTCCTTTCTAAGAGGATTTTTTGCTTGAAGTATGTCGACCCTTTTGAATATGGCCATGTAGGAAACTTCGTCGCGAAACTCCACTTTAGATAGGGTAGATTTTATTTATGACAGGGAAGAATCCAGTCGTCGTCGAAAGAAAAGAGATGAAAAAACTTCGTAGGAATACTTAAGAAGATAATTTCGATGATATTCACTAAGGAGCCTCAACAAAAAAAAATGAAAAAATTTTAATGAGCCTAAGATGTGCAATAAGAGTAATTAATTTAGTAGGAATGTCCTTATCTTTTGCCGCAGAAAGAAAAACATATAGACAGAGTTCTGCTCTGGCAACGTCAGATTTTTGTTGAATGTCTTGAAGACGAATATGCAAAGTCATGAGAATGAGTGAATTAGTATTTATATATAAATAAATATAAATATCACTATGTTGTACGCGTAGTTCAAATTTTCGTAATTGAATATTTCAATGAATATTTCCTTCCATTTGGTCTCTCGAAAGGACTGCATATAGAAAAATCATGAAAAAATTGGCAATAATATTATAACAATATCTGGAACTTCATTTGCATGGTTCTTATTTTATCTATTTGAATTATGTCGACGTAAATTCTAGGGATTTTCATGCCAATCTAGAGAAAATAGTTCGCAGTATTTTAGGAAGTATATTTTGATTTTTACTTTCTTTGTTTTTTGGGACTGAAAAGTATAGTTTTCCCATTCACGAAGAGAAGCTTTATCAACATTCACAATACTACTGTTTTTACATCCCATCCAACTCATCCGGTGTTTTGGATTTGCATTGGTTGCCACCGAAAGATGAAATTGCGTAAAATCTTTTCTAAGCCATCCCCTTGCCTTTCCGGTACGACTATAACTTTTAAACAAATTCGTTTCCCTTCAAATGCGGTTGTTCCGTGGGACCTTGGGGACCGCAATCACTTTGGCTTCTGCACTCTTACGTCATATTGATTTCCTCCCTCCGGTTTGGAAGACCTCTCCAACCTAACATCCCCCTCTCTGATCCTACTTAGCTATGCACCCGTATATTAGGTGTTCACTCCGCGGGCATGACGAGGAGCCAAGCTGATCAAATTGATGCGAGAGCTTTGCACAGAATTGAGGCATTAGAGGAAAGGTAGAAGATACCCAAGACTTACGCGAGCTAAAATTGTTTTTTAAGATTTTAAATGGATAATTTCAGTTATAATTTTAAACTTATTATAAAAGAATATACTGTAATTAATACCCATACAGGATAGCACAATGTAATGCATATACACTCTTGTATTTTGCGCTACCTAAACGATATTCAGTTAGGTAACAGTTAGTTTTCGATGCTACATGTTATTTTATCTACTTCTAAACATGAGTAAAACGGTGAACTATATTCATTGTCATTTTCCATGGGAAATTTAAAAAATATGTATATTTTATTTTTTCAGTAACTTCAATAATACTTAATTAGTTATTACGTACTTGTTAACTCTGGGAACTTTAATCTTATGGTGGAATAATATGTTAAATAGCGGTGCTGCAATGCGTATGTCTTCGGGCAACTTCCAACATAAAAATGTAATCATATTGAGAAAGAATATCAGTATTTTTATCTTATTAGTTATACCGTTATAATGGCAGGCTATCGACGGTCAATAATTATTATTCACTACTTAATATTGTGAAAACTTCATGTTTCTTAGTTCTAAATTACTTTTTTTTGATTTCTTCGCCACTTCTTTCCGCTTTCATACTGTCTAAACTCATAACCTTCTTCATCCCTGTAATCCGCTTACCAAACATTTGCCCTTCTATTAATGACCTTCAAGTCTCGACTATCTTTCATATATACCTATCAATTACACCTCCAACTCAAATTCTTTATTTTTTGGATTTGCTTCAATTAATTCCTCTCCTCGGCCACCCTATTGAATTCCCAACGTTTGGATTTCTCTCTGTCCTCTTGTCTTCTCCATTCGTGGCCACACTCTCATCTTAAAAGCCTTAATCCACGCCCGTCGTCTGGCATCGAAGACTTAATGTCCATGAAGCACTCAGCTCTCCATACTAAATCACTGCTAATGCTATTTACACAAAGCATTCTATCCCTCTTGCAATTTCCCCTCATTAATGCAATTACTTCCCTGATACACTCAATACCATGTCCCTTTTCCTCTAAAATACTGCCCAAATGCATCATGAACTTGGTCACTTGCTCTACTTTATTCCCTCCGGTTTTAATTTTCAGCCTAGCTATCCTACTTCTCGAGAATCGTATTCTTTTCAGTTTCTTTGGTCGATAACTATCCCATAACTCTCACACTGTTCCTGTAATTCACTCAACATACTGCTACAATCTACGAACTGCAATTCCATGGTTCTCTCTCCCAGCAATGCGCTGATACCGCTGCTAACCCAACCGCCTTGGTCATCTAGGCATCCACTTCTATTCCAAGGCCTTCCTATGCTACCCGTAACTTTTCGTCTGAGCACAAACGTTGGACGTAAGAGCGATAGCGGTCAAAAATGTCTCATTTCCCTGCCAATGAGCTCATCTGGATTCTCCCCCCGATTCCCTTACCTCTGCCCTTTCATTCAGCCACCCGTTTCGAACTGTTTTGGCATCGTCACCTATTTATCTATATTCTGTCGCATTCCCCTTCTGCATCAAAACTGACTGACCTTGTGTGAATTTATTTACCCTAAAGGTCTCCCTTCCTTGGATCTGAAACTTCTCCATCTTATCGCACTGAAATTTCAACCAAATGTTCTTCTCGATTAGTTTCCCGCCTAACTTGAATATTTAGCTATCAATACATTCTATTCCTCATTACCGTGTTTACGTTTTTTATTCAACATATCTGCTTAAGCTTCATTGCCGTGACGCATAGGTATTTAATCTATCACTCTATACCATTCTTATTGTCTCTTTTGGTGCTCTTTCAATCTTATTCCTGAGCCCCATCCACCATTCTCAAACCGTTTTCTTTCTCCTAGTCATTTTTATATTCATTCTTTTTCCTGTTACTCCTTCATTTTTACTCCGGTTAAAAATCCATAAGGAATCCATTCAAGCAATCATTTAAACATCCGCGTCCTTTTGAATTTCAAATGTATGTCATAGTATTAGAATTATGACGCTGATTTGCCTAGAAGACTTAGCAGAAAAAATTGTATTTGAAAAGCTGTGTGAGTTTACTGCACTGTTTCTAAATCGATATCGAAACATGATATAGCCTTATTGATATATCGTATACCCTTGTTTCTTAGCATTTTCCGTTTGCGACTACCCTTAAGATAATGTTTGAAGCCACCATTAAGCTCCTTCTCTTTCAAAAACTCTTCTCTGACGTCCTCTCAACAACTTTCGCCTTGACAAATTCCAAAGAAACTGCGGGAGATGCCGCAACAGTAACTTTTAACGGAGTCATCCGCTAATGTGCATTTTAATGCAACAATTTCAGAGCGTAAAAATCATTCGCCTTGACTGGGACTCGAACCCAGATCCCTCAATATCCGGTCGAGTGCTTTAGCCACTTAAGCTACCGAGGCGTCCTCTTAAACTCTGAAATTTTGGGGCTTTTAAAGGAACTAGATGTTATGACGAAATACCGTACATACAATGTCACATGCATTCGTAGTCGTGCGCGAGGCGCCACTGTCCACGAGGTTAAAAGCCAACTTTAAACACGTATGGTGTTTTCCCTTTGACAAATTCCAAAGAAACTGCGGGAGATGCCGCAACAGTAACTTTTAACGGAGTCATCCGCTAATGTGCATTTTAATGCAACAATTTCAGAGCGTAAAAATCATTCGCCTTGACTGGGACTCGAACCCAGATCCCTCAATATCCGGTCGAGTGCTTTAGCCACTTAAGCTACCGAGGCGTCCTCTTAAACTCCTTAATTCCTTTCCTCCTTAGTTCCTTTAAACCTGCTTTTTACTTACCTGCTGTTTTACTTAAACCTCCTCCTTAGTTCCTTTAAAAGCCCCAAAATTTCAGAGTTTAAGAGGACGCCTCGGTAGCTTAAGTGGCTAAAGCACTCGACCGGATATTGAGGGATCTGGGTTCGAGTCCCAGTCAAGGCGAATGATTTTTACGCTCTGAAATTGTTGCATTAACTTTCGCCTTCTCTCAAATAAGTCTTCTCTAATAATTTTTGAGATTATTACGATCGGGGAGATCTTTCCTCCACCGCTGCCGGGCACGACACCCGGTCCGGTGGCCAGAGTCCCGTAGCTGACATGATTGATTTCCGTTTTTGTTCGTCCACATTTATCATGGGATTGATTATTGAGGTTGCCACCCGTTGCCTTCCTCAATAGTATTCTTCAAGCGACACCATCGCTGACCACTCCACCGAGGTCAGGCACCTTAGCAACCGCCTCAACAGACAGTTTGGCAATGGCCTTTCGTCTGGCTCCGACCCTTAAACCTATCTGGCACGGGTCCCATCTGACCCTACCAGGGCTAATTATCATTGTCCCGCCAGTGGAGCTCTTGGGATCTGCGGAACATGCAACCCCTGTCCACCGCCTCAAGTTTGCAGTCCATGGGGTGGATGTTGTGGTAGCATATGATTTTACTAAAATAAATTGCAGTTGTTTGGCATTTTCATCAGGAAATATTACTGTAGGGAGGGTCCCTTAATGAAAAGAATGAGCTACATTATGAGGAAACAAGATTATGCCCCATAGGTTTCTCTGGATTTCTTTACTGGTGTACAGAAGAAAATTTGGAATTTTAGTTTTAATGATCCCATCGTAGTCGTTAGAAGCTTAAGGATGAGCTCGGAGGCGAATATAAGGAAAATGTAATGAGTGTAAAGTTAACTGAGGAATCGGTTTCAGGCTTTACTTTGTGAAAGGTATCCAATAGCGGAGGAAAAAATAAAGCTTTCGTTAGTTAAGTATTTCTTTCGAGTGTCTAAACTTGTGGAAAGAGTAATAGTACGCATTAAGAGACGCCTTACAGATTTGGCATTGCAAAAAATTCCTTCCACAGAAAAGTTGTGCAGTATTACCTCAACCAGAAATCATTTACACCAGAGTGAGTGAGTGAGTGCAGTTTTTAGAAGAACCGAATCTCGGGTTTATTCGGAATCTGGGTCCATATGTAAACCGTCTCATCACTCGGACATTTGCGTTTGTCATCCGGTTTCTCCTCTCGTCTTAACGGTGCCGGAACGTGGTCGCATATTTAAATGTCCCTTGAGTGATACCACATGAGCGATATGAAAAATGAATCCTAGAATGTTAGCGGTAATGCAAAATTAGCGTGTGAAATACTCGACGAATTAAAGATTTTAGTTCACCAGAGTTTCTTGAAAAGAGGGTTTTAGCTACTTGAATATTTCCTTCTCAATCTTCAGAGACTTGGTCTTTTGGGGGCATTATAGCGACTGCTAATGGTATAAATTTGTTTTTTTATATGCAAGGATTTTTTATCTGTACAGGTATAAGAGCGTTAGTTCCAAGGGCATGACTGATTTAGTTTGTACAGGTATGTGAAGAGAAAGGGTGCGTTGATGAAGGACGTGAGAGGTGATTGTGAATATGGGGCACATCTTTCTATGCTAATTTCAATTGTGAGTAAGGGAGGGGAACAATATGGAAGACGGATGATTAGAGTTCAAAAGTAATTACAAGTAATTGTTGTGAACCCGCAGGAAAGAAATGTATGCATTCAGGATTTAAAATACGCCCTCCTCGAACAAAGTAGATATGAAAGATGATATCGAATACCGATGGGAAGATGCTGCGTGATTTTTGAAAGGATTATCTATTGAATTTCCTGAAAAGGTTTGTGGAAATGAATGGGGGGAGTTTACTTCTTTTTGTCGTGAAGTTTGCAAATAAAGCAGCATATAAACGGATGATTGCAGCTGAAGGGGAGGAAGTGCGGACGATGGAACAAAATGTTTACAAAGAGAAAGGATATATGCAAACGGAAGTAAGGTTAAAGAATAGCATGAAGAGAAAAATAGCGGATTAAATTGAAGTAAAATAGAGCCTGGTTTTGAAACGGGTGAAAAATAAATGAAGAAAGAGATGAATGAAATAAGAAAAAATACGTTGATCACATTTTTTCGTATGAATTAGGATTTAAGAGAATACCGAGGTGAGGATTTGGAGGATTTGTGCAATCATAGTGTGACGTATGAATGAGATTTAAATCATTTATATCGCGGAAAGGAATACATGGAAGTCAAAATAAGAGAAAATCAGGTTTTAACTTTAATATAGGAATACGGAAATGGATAGTGAACTGTATCTGAAGTTGAAACGTAGTTTTATGATTCGCTAGGGATTTGGAGATAATCTCCTGATCTGTTGAGCAAGAATAATCTGAAATTCAGTAAATACTTTAGAAAGGCATGGGTCTGCGCAATGTTATATACCATTGTTTATTTGGAGAAGATAAACGATTAATTAAATAGAGAAATGTTGTCGAGGGATTTTAAATATGGATTAAATGCTGAATGACATTAAACCGAGAGGCAAAACCAATCACGCGAGTTAAATAATGAATAATAATGCGACCCTGACTGGGTAAAGCATGGCCTAAAACTAGGATGCGCAATGGCACTATGGATGGCTGTTCAATGTTTCCATGGATGTGGTTTTATGTGAGGAATACGTATGGTTTACCTGAACTGAGCATATGCGTAGACAATAAGTTAAATGTTTGGATACTTAAATGTACTCGTCAATCTACTCGTGACGAAACAGTACTTAATGCCGTTTGAGAGCCCAAGAGATTTGCAGGGGCACCTGTTGTGCTTCAATGAGGTAGTCGAGGAAGCGAATTTGAGGTTGCATCTTCATCTGCTTTATACTCCGCAAGCCGCCGCAAGGGTGTGTGGCGGGGGGTGTTAGGGTACCACCCGCATTTAAGAATAAAGCCACAAATGTATACAGTCAACGAACTAAACATGGTATACATTCATGCAAAAACACACAAAATACTAACTAACATACACATATATCAACAAATATACCTGATACCTTTGCAACGTTTAACTTTCTTCCGACTTGTAATTTGAATTTTTTAAATATTTCTGAAGTTACTTCGGTTTCTTACTTTTATGATTCCTGAAGGTTCGGGGGAAGAACATCGACTTGTGTGTTGTTTTCTCCCGATCTAAATATAGCGTGAATGAAAAGACCAAGTTGTGTTTCGCGAGATCTGCTTTTCCTAAATCCGTGCCGGTTTTGGATTAGTATTTTCCTATTATCAAGAAATCTCGTAATGTTAGTGACAATAATGTGTTCCAATATTTCACAAGGGATCAATGTTAAGGAAATGGGTCGGTAATTGGTTGGTTTATCTCTATCGCCGCCATTGTAGATGGGGGTTATATGGGCTAGCTACCGGTCGCGAGGCACTGAGCATTCTTCTATCGATTTTAGAAAAGCATTATGTAAAAGCGGGGCAACGTCTTCAATACCTTTAACATTCTATCAAGGGTTAAATGCATCAAAAGAAATAACGCATGGTTTAACTGCAAATTAATGTAACATGGTGGACCTTTGGTAAACTTTGGGAGGAATATCACCTGGAATATGAATGATGGATAAGGAGACATAAATATGGGCGACTTCTGTAAAAAAAGAGCAAGACGCGAAGAATGTGGAAAACGAGCGAACGTCTGAGCGATCAAAAAAGGCAGTCTATTAAATTGCATTCCATCCCAATCCACTGCTTAGAAAAACACATTGGTATGCCAGGATATGTAAAAGTAACGGTTTTTCTGGATGAAATGAAGTATCTAGAGGAAGAGTGGTTTTGTTAAAGATAGAAACAAGACACCGTATATCGACTGGGAAATCAATAGCATGTACCGGTAATAAACAAGAAAAATAGAAATGTTCATGTCAAGTGCTATGTTGAGGTTGAGAGAATGGATGATTCGGAATCGGAGAGAGAGAAGGGTGAATATTTTGAGAGGAAGGGAAGGACCGTGATCGGTTCAAATGTGGCCGAAGAGAATTCTCAAGGCAGGAATTATTGGAAGTTTCATGAGAGGATGCCCTTTATGTATTTGAAAGAGGCGAGGGAAGGTAGCTATGGCATAGCAGTACGAAGTTAATCCATAGAAGTGAATAAGAATTCTGTGAAAACCTTAAGTCGTTCTTTCCCGACTTGGCCTCGCCCTAAAGAGAAAGTAATTAAAGATATGGATTCGAGCTTTCTTTTCCATCGCTTTCGTTCTTTTATTTGCCGGTAATAATAAAAAAAGTTGAGTGGGCTGCGTGGTCCACATTAAAAAGTGACCGGGAAAGGCTGAGGCGGATGAGATGTGGGTGTGGAGAAGAAAGCAGAAAGGGGGGAGAAGGTAAAATTAGACCGGGTGAGAAACGAGGCGGTGTTGAGAGGAGAGCAGGTGAAGAGGGAAGATTGTTGAAAGCAATCGAAGAAAAGAAACTGGCTTGGACACGCGCTAAGAAGGGACTACATCTAGAAGGAGGCGCGGCAGGATCATTTGGAAGGGTGCGGCGGAGGGAAATCAAAACGACGGACGATGTGGGGAGGGTGATGGGTGTGTGAAATTGATGGACAGGGCACAGAAAAGGGAAGTATGAGGGGGAAAAGGCCTCAATGGACCTGCAAACCACGGTCGATAGCCTAGGATGATGAATTATTTCCGCATGACGTCATAAAAAACAATACTTCAGATACATGCTTTGGTACAAAATTTTTCTCCTGGAGAGTGTAGATAATAGTGTTTGTCGGAGACTGGATGATGTATTTTAACGCTGCCACGTTTCTACGAGCTTTAAGTTGATCAAAGATTCTTTAGCGTTACAGCTATCATCCACGGGCGTGTTATTATAATTTCTATTTCTATTGATTTTAGATTTGCCTTATATTTTCATTCTTCCCTGTCAAAATCTTCTTGTCAGTTGCAAAACTCTTCATGCTTAATCCATGAAAGTTTTCTTTTCCTAAGCATCTACTGTCTTTCTTTTGGCTCCTGAAAACGTTGAGCATGGGAGAAATGTTGAAGCACATGATGTGTCGTGCGCAGAAACACTCCAACTGCAGCTTAGAACTCAACGGTTTGCGTTACTGGCTTTCAGTGGGTTTTACTTCTGATTAATTCTCTTCACTTCGCAATGCATTTTGGTCAATGTACATCTCACTTTTCCTGCAGGGTTTGCTGCTCCTTTTGCAGTCGAACTTTGCTCACTGATGGGGTCAAAAATGGCTTTTGGACGCTACATTACCCCGTCTCCTCTTTGTTTGTGTTGCCAAAAGGATCCTTCAATATTTATCTCTTGTTAACACAGCGCAATGAGAAATGCACGTAGCGACTTTCAGATTACACCATATCCATGTCTGGCTGAATCCTCAGTAATTATCATGATGGAATGTACTCGAAATAATTTGTAATTAGAATATTATTGTGTTTATATTTTGTATGCTGTCATTTCTATTGGAAATTATTAATAAGAATTCCTGATTTATGTCATACATGTTGGCGTTCGTAAACGTGGCCCGAAATTCTGCATAATGGTCCAAAGTTTTACTCGCCGGTGGTATCATTCCTCTCGCGTTAGAGCAAGAATAATGGGGCATTTTAAATATGAAAACATTCAGTCCATTTTTCATCAAAAAATCCAAGTCATATTTCTCAGTTCGGTTATTTTTCATTTCATACCCATAATGATTGTGTCTGGCCTTGTATTAATATGATTTTTTATTATTTTCTTATGGTTTTTTTCTTTTAAAATTCGCTCTCCGGGTAGTTTATATTTTGCTCTAATAATATAAATTATCTAAACCTATTGCCAAGATTTTTATAGTCTTCCTTAATTCAGTTATTTTAAGGATCTTAAACATTTCGAGACGGTCCTTATTTTTTCCATGTAATTAAATTATAACAGATAATATATTTTAAGACACCTCCATTTACACAAAATTTGTTCATTCCCTCACCATTCGTCGGTAAAATATTTTGCTTGCGGACTTAATAGTTCTCTCGTTACCTAGTTGTTTGATTTAATATCAGGAGATTAGAGAGGGAATGAGTCCGAGGAAGTCGGGGTCGAGTATGGCGTGGCCGAGTATTTGGAAACGAAGCTTGGCGAGAGCTCCCTACGATTAGTCGAATATTTTATCAAAATATAATCAGATATAGAACTATACGCGAATTCACTTTTTATAAATAACCATTAAAAAATGATTTTCTTGCGTTAACACCCATCTTATTCTGAGTTTTCGATGCGATATTTTTACTATGTACCTACCACTTACCAGGGTATTGATAAGGGCTAATTAATTTTAGTTCAAGTTTAAAACCACAGTATGTTATTGTTCTTGATATTTGGAGAACAAGTATAACGCTAATGGTAGTAAATATTCCATTTTTAAGCTTTTTTATCTAGCTATGAAATGATATTAGTGATTAAGTGTCTGGAAATTGCTTCTTGAACATCAAATTCCCGGCAAAGGAAAGAGTTATCAAACTGTTTCCACTTTATTTCATCCCGCGAGCTTTGGTAAAGTGTGTTTAAGTAGTTTTAGTTTAAGAAGCACAGCTAGGTTTTTCAGCCAAGAGAAAATGCTAAGCTAAAATGGCACTATTGTTAGAAATTGGAGTATCTACGATGGATATGGCCTTAGAACATTAAATTTAAGCAAAACATAAATATCTATAGAAAATTAACTAGTGCTAAAAACTTTAAGCTTGATGATTATACGATGAGAGAGTAAATACAGCAACGAGTGTGAATCATAAATGAATTAATAAATTTGCTGAATACGACTAAGGTCCGACAGTGACTATGTTGACATTAAAGGATCCCAGGATTCGATGGGAGGGAGAGGGAGAGAGAAATGCATTGCTCAGGAGTGTACGCCTTTAAAGTGAGGGAGAGAGGGGGAAGTTTTTGAGGTCTATCGATAAAAGAATTCCATTCTGTGGATAGCGTGGAAGTGGGTTCGTTACGGGGAGGGTGAAACACTGAGCGTGGGCGAAGGGGGGGAGGGTGCCTTAAAGGGTTGGCTGAAAGTGGCGGGCGGATGCACCGGAAATGAAGAAGTGCACCATTTTCGGGGTGGGGGGGGAAGGAAGGGAGGGAGGGTGGGAGAGGGAGCGATGGGGGAAGGTGGCGGAAGGGGGGGATTTGGAGGAAGGGAGATAAGGGATCCGGCGGAGACGAGGGGAAGCACCGAGGCGGGGTTAGGGGAGCTCGCCAGGGGGGGGGGGCGGGCGAAAGTGGGGGTCGTTCAGGGGATTGGGTGAGCAGTGATTGGAGCTGAGCCTAATTGCAAATTGCACGCCCTATAACCGCTAAGCGTAGGGGACTGAATTTTGGTGTCATTTCATTTGTCCGGGATTTGAACCTATATCTCTCCCAAAAGACGGCATGCCTCCAATTAAACCAGGAATCTGGAATGAATATTCCCGAGGGGGTTTAATCGTAGATGTTGTAAGCGCATAAACGCAATTAAAATAGTCGTTCGAGAAGTCTGATCTCATCAGCGAATAGCCGTATTAAACTAGATGAATTCTCATTCAAGTTTGCGGGTGGGTATGTTGCCAAGCAAGACATACTTCTCAAAATTAAAGCAAAATATTAAAATTTGTCTAGGATCATCAAAATTTGCACAGACAAATGTTCAACTATATGAGAGTATATTTATACCTAGATGAAATCAGCACTACTCCATATATATATCTGTCGACCACTCAGGACCATGAGTAATCTCAAATTTTGGCACGAACACATTTATTGACAAATTTATGGTCAATGCTATCGAAAAAAAATGGATGGGCAATGATTGGACTTATATTTTCAAAGTTAAATATCATTTTTAGATGAATAAACTAGTCATTATAAGACAATAGTTAACGTGGGCCATGTGAAAAACATTGAAGTATACAATGATGCAAACTTAAGGAACACATTCCGATAAAAAATAGGATTATTCTCTATTCTTACGAATGCGATATTTTCTTAAACCATGTGTTTTGAAATGTACTTTAGGTTTAATCCATTTCTTGACTAAATGAATGAAAGAAATTGGCAATATACAAGTAACTATACTTGTATATATAGAAGATGATAGAGAAATAGATTCATGAATTATGAATGAAAGAGGCCGGTATGTATTTATCTAATTCGTTGATCGAAATAATTGGCAAATTCCTTTGGCAAGGAATTCTTCCGGTTACCCCCGAAGCCACTTTAGCACCGCTTCGTTGTCTTCTTCGCTGTTGGCGAACCTTTTTTCACGTAAGGTGTCTTTGAGTGGTTCTAACAGGCAATAATTAGACGCGTCAAGGTCTGGGCTGTACGATTTAGGAGGTATGACCTCCCAACCCAATTCTTGCTGCTTATGACGGGTACGCTGGGCCGTATGAGGGCGGGCGTTGTCGTGCTGGAAGTTGACTTCTTTTGCCGAGAGTCCGCGGCGTTTGCTCCCGATAGCTGGTTTAAGTGTGTGGTACAGCATCCCAGAGTATTACTGGCTATTGACAGTTCAAGACAGATCTTCAATGAAATCGCAGTAGGCTGGACCCTGTGAGTGTCAAAAGATAGTCTGCATCACTTTACCCGCAAAGGGTTGAACCTTGAATTGTTTGCCAACGGGAGACCTGGTGTGTTTCCCCTCCATACTCTATGCCTTTTGGTCTCAGGATCGTAGCGATGGGTCTAGACATCGTCGCAATACACTATTCTTTCAAAAAAAGCGTCTCATTTAATCAAAATTCATTTCTTAAAGTCATGGCCAATGGAAAGTCTCGATTCTTAATAAGCATCAGCAAGCTGCCTGGGAACCCGTCTTGCAAACGCTTTTCTGTTCTTCAAATGGTTTTAAATGGTGATATCATGAACAGTTCCAACACTTGCTTGAGCTTCTTTAGCGATCATTTCAACTGTAATTCTTCTGCTTTCGCGAAAAAGTCCATCGATCGTCGAGTCCAACGATGGACCAGAAACTTTGAAGGGAGGTCCACTTAGTGGTTCATCACCCACTCTTGTTCGGCCACTTTTAAACTAATCACTCTGCTTGCAAACGTTTTCATGGTTCACGCAACGTTTCCCGTATTGTATCAATATACTAGAAAGTATTTCACTTGGTTTCACATCTTTTGTGACATACATAAAATCTAATGACCGAGTGCTGCTCGTATAAGGTGCAATCTTCTCGTGGACTTTCCATGATAAACTGAAGATTTTGAGGATATGTTGGCATGAAAGAATTGAACAGCTGATCGGAGCTCCCTGCCTAGGTTGCCAACTAGCACCCCTGGAAAAGTAATGAAGATTGATTAGTTTTCAAATGAGATCATTTGTGCCTTACGTACTTATTGAATGATCCTCCTGTATTTACATAGAAGGTCCACTATAAAAGTAATGCGCATTCTCTGGGCAAAATATGTTTATTGATCGTACTTGTACGAATGCTTAAAAATCTTCAAAACACTCTCCCCCTGCATCAATACATATGCGGAGATGTATGCCATGCCTGGAAGAAACCCTGAAACTCCTCGACGGGAATGTCCCTTCTGGAACGTTGAGTAACATGCTTTTGGAGTTTTTCCACGGTCTCCCGATGCTTTCCTTTCAGCTCTCTCTTCAGCCGGGGAAACAAAAAATAGTCGTACGGAGCCAGGTTGGGACTTTAAGGGGCTGTGGGGGGGGGGGGGGGGTAATGCTCTGGTCGAGGAAGTAGGTAATGATGAAGGACGTGTGAATAGGTGCTCCATCGCGCCGTGTAACGAAGTCGGGAAACACCTTGCACGTCTTTCCGCTCAGACTACTCGGAGCAAAGTGGCCATCGGCTGCGTTGAAAGAGCAGACCCCTCACCATATTCCCGACCGGTTTTACCGAGTTGCCATGGATAGTCGCGTCAAAATAAAATCATGCGCATTACTTTCATATTGGACCATGCACACAAATAACGTACACGGATATATCAATGTAAAAGAGGTTTAATTTCCATTTCAAAAATTTGACCCGTTTTTTCACTGAATAAAGACCTATTCCAGAGACAAAATAATCCATCATAAAAAGGCAGTACCCTGGTGACGAAAAAGGCTTTCTCGCAGAAAAAAATATTTTACGAGTCTCTCCGTGGAAATAAAACTTTTTTGTGCCCGTTTCATTGACGGCATTATATAATCTGGATCCATATGATTCCCCGATTCCCTATCTAAATTCATTTTCCAATTCAACTCCTCTCTCTCCGTCTCCATTACCGCCTTGACCTCAGCAAAAATATTACTTACCTTTTTGGACGCCAAATTATACCCTTCCAACGACCAGTGTCTCATTTCAGTTCCTACATTATATTAATCATCCATCAATAGCTCCTCCATTTCAATAACCGCCAGCAAACAGATACTAAATGCGAAACCCCATTTTAACTCTCGATTCTTACCCCATGCATTTACATAAATCATCCGCCGTTCGTTCTTTATTTGACTAACCACGTGGCTGTCAACCTGTCCTTTTCAACCGCATGGTCCCTTCCTCATGCACAGCATCCTCGAAATTCAGCACCGATGCACCGTTCAACTATCTGCAAACCGAGTTTCAAATGTCCCGCTCTTTCCGATTGACGGATTTCCAGCCTTCGTGACACCCCACGTTTTCACCACCCTCCACAACCTACTCTCTCCCCCGAAGTTCCCCATCCTATCCATCTGCTTCGAACACGTTTCAAAACATCCCATCCATTCCTTTTCGACATGTAATCAATCCTAACAGTCCCAGCTCACTTTAAATTGCATCGCACTCGGAAAATGCACTTTGACAAACGTCGTATAACTGCAACAGTCTTCTTTTCTCAATCTCAAATGTGTTTATTCATCGAAGCAGTTGCACATAGTTTTAACAGTAGCAGTTATAACAGTAACAGTTTTATAAAATGTAACAATACAACTGATATGTAAGCCCTATTGGAGGCAATATGCCTCTTCAGGGATTGTGTCTTTCTTCCTCCGGAGGCGAATATTATAGCCCTCTCCTTTCCATCCGAGTTAACGACCACTCAATCTCTCACCCTCACCTTTTTTCGGCCCAAAAAAATGCCCTCACTCGAAAATTTGATTTCGGTTATTGTTTTCCTCAACGTTCTACGTCCCGAAGTGTCGAATGCACGGCTCAAAAATTCGAAATTAAGACTTGATTTGGTTATTAAAAAAATTCTATCCTCCAGGACTTTCATTCATCATTCTCTCCGCTTCCCCAAATGTTGATTTGATCTTTAATTAGATGATTATTTCCTCATCACATCTGCATTGCATCTTGCTTAAGCACACTTCTTTTGTAGTGTGCTCCTCTTTCCCCAATCCCACTCTCGTCCTTTCCTAAACTTCACTCACTTCACTCCGTGTACCATCCGAAACGGAAGAGATTGCTCTTTCTATTCATCTTTCTTTTTCTATTGACAATTCTTCGTCAAACTTTCACGGTCCGTGAGTTTCTCTGCAATCCTTGGTCCTTTACTAAGTATTTTATTGACTCAGCTTTAATAAATAAACTAGCGTATATGTGAATATACGTATCATTCATATATATATATATATATATATATATATATATATATATATATATATATATATATATATATATATATATATATATATATATATATATATATATCAAGGGGCTGCAAGCATTGCTTAGTGAATTGGAAATTCAGTGCGCCAGGTATGGGATAGGAATCAATATTAATAAAACAAAGGTTATGCAATTTTCTAGAAAGAAAAATGCTAAGCTTAACATTAAAATAGGAGGGCAAAAACTAGAGCAAGTGGAACCGTTTACGTATCTCGGTAGTGTTTTGGACCAACACGGTCAAAGTAGTAGGGACGTAAGGAGAAGAATTGCGCTAGGCAAAGAGGCTTTCACAAGGAGGAGGGAGTTGATGACGGGGACTTTGAGTAAGGATGTTAAGAAAAGACTCGTAAAAACTTTGATATAGAGCGTAGCTATGTATGGCGCGGAAACGTGGTCATTGAAGCAGGAGGATAGACGTAGACTGGAGGCTTTTGAAATGTGGGTGTGGAGAAGAATGGAGAAGGTGAAATGGACAGAGAAGAAAACAAATGAGGAAGTCCTCGGTATGGTGGGCGAAGAGAGGGGTTTGCTGGGAGCAATCCTATGGAGGCAGGAAAAGTGGCTGAAGGGGGTACTGACCGGCAGCGGGATGTTGAAGACTGTAATTGAGGGGAGAATGTTAGGTAAACGAGGAAAGGGAAGGAATAGGATAGGGATGTTGGACGGGATGAAGGGAGAAAGGAAGTACTCAGAGCTGAAGAGGGACCTGATGTAGAGTAGGATGTTGTGTTTTGCTAGGGGTCAGAAATTATTTAATTAGTAATTATGTCCATCCAAAAACCTACCTTAACCGGTAGATTACCTATAAAATATATATATATATATATATATATATATATATATATATATATATATATATATATATATATATATATATATATAACATGTGAAACAACTCCCTAACGCCATCTCTTGGCCAGAGAATCGAGGCACTTGGTTGCATAAAGCATCGCTGATCTAAGTGTTAATTAGGTTTCCTGGAAAGCTCAAGTGGTTAAGAGCCCGGCAAGTGAAAATATCCGGTCTAGGAAATATTAAATAGGAGTTCAAATCCCGGTCTAGGAAATATTTTTACACTCGTGATATGCCTGATTCCGCCTTCCCTCTCTTCCCTTCCGCTCTCCTGTGTTTGTCCAGTATGTGTGTTCCTATCCATTTTCCTTATATCTGTTTCTATATGAATGTGTATTTGTTCGCCGTTTGGCGGGATTTCGTTTTTGAATGTGTATTAGGCCAATGTGGCTCGTCTCTTCTTCTCCCTTTGCGTGCCACGAAACGCACTGTTCTCATCCTTTACGATGCTGTATGATTTCTAAACTACTACTCTTTCCTCTTGTGTGTCTTGTCTATTTCTCCTTTGGTGGGCGAAACAGCTCGAAATTATTTCCGCGAAAATTGTTCAATTTAGAAAAAAATTGTTGGCGGTTTTTCGGTACGAAACTACCATAAATTAAGAGAAATAACCCAAAAATAAAAGACCATTATTTAATATATTATAAACCTATATATATAGATATATTTATATATATATATATATATTGGTAAATAAAATATAAATAAATAAATAAATACGTATATATATATATATACACACATACAGGTGTATACATATATATAGATATATTAATAAATATGCGAGTATACATAGGGCAAGTTTAAACCAGAGATAGCGTGTCTGCCTGTGCCGAAGGTCGCTCGTTCGATTATCGTGAAATTATTTCGGCGAAAATTGTTCAATTTAGAAAAAATTTGTTAGTGGTTTTTCGGTACGAGACTACCATAAATTAACAGAAATAACCCAAAAATAAAATACCATTATTTATTATATTATGACCCTATATATATATATATATATATATATATATATATATATATATATATATATATATATATATTCCTGGGTTCGATTCCCGGGCAAGGCACTCTGGGCACCTGCAGCTCCACCCAAGCTAAAGTGATTTTTCGGGTACCAGGTCTTCCTGGGAAACCATAACCGGTACAGGGAAAGGAACTGGCCCCCCTACCCTGATGTGTGAATTTTCACACGCCGCATAGGGTTTAGTACTGGGTGAACTCTACCATCACCTACTAAACCGACCTTCGGGTTGATTACTGTGTGTGTGTGTGTGTGTATATATATATATATATATATATATATATATATATATATATAATCATAAACACAGTAATCAACCCGAAGGTCGGTTTGGTAGGTGATGCTAGAGTTCACCCAGTACTAAACCCTATACGGCGTGTGAAATTCAAACATCAGGGTAGGAGGGGCCAGATCCTTTCCCGATTTGAGCGTCTAAAATCATGTTCCGTAGGATTTTGATGCAGTTACCCGTTTATGTTCTTGTCTTCGTAATTTAATATCTTCTTCTCATGTAGAATTGTGTATTATTGAAGCCGGAATGATGATCGCAGTCATCACGGCCTCACTGACATTTTTGTTTCATTCCTCCGTCACCTACTTTGCGGTGACGTCACGACTTAAGAGGGAGATTGATTCATGACGATGAAGTTATGGGAGAGGAAGGGAGTGGGAGGACGGGGGTAGGGGTGTGGGGGAATAGGGGTCGGCTCCTGGAAAACCCAAGCAAGTACCCGTCGGGAAAGGCGTCGGAACTCGGCGGCAGATATCTTGAGGCGTGGCGGAGGGGAAGGCGGTGTTGGAAGCTGCAGATTGCGGCCCTGATGGGGGTGATGTTTCTTGGGGGCGGAAGAGGTGTTGGCAGCCGGGGATTGTGGGTGTGGGGTGGGGAGTCGGAGACGGCATGGGCGTGCGCCCAAAGGCAGGGGGAGGGGGGAAGACGGACTTAATGGCTGTGGGTGAGATTGATGCCGTGGAGGGCAAAGGGGTAGGCAGATGATGGCTGATGAGGAGGCGAGGGGCGGCTGGTTGAGGGTTTGACGGGCGGGATAGATTGCGGGATTTTCCGGCGGCTGGGTCGTGTGTGCCGGGGGGCGGCGGCCGATGATGCATTGGTGCGGAGAATCGGCGGCTGTGGTGGTTATGTTTCATTGTGCTCGGCGCGAAATATTTGGTTTAGTTGATGGAGTAGAATTGCGACTAGGGAAGTTGGGGAGGGATGAAGCGAAAGGTGTTATCTTATTGCGCATAGGGCTTTTGTAAGCTCTGAGTGTGGCCTGGATAAACCGAGGGGAGGGTGGGTGAGCCGAGTCTTATCCGAGCGTTTAAGACGTCGACTCGAAGACAGAAATGAGCGATAAATTCTTTTTGCTCTCGACTCGGTTTCCAGTTTCTCTTTCCAGGATTACAGCTGCTAACTTCGCGTTGAATAAACTTCGGAGCTGGAATGAAGTGTTAAATTTATGAGCTTATGTCACTTTTTCTGTTTAATAACTTGGATTTGTTAGTGCATTGCTAAAGAAAGGAGTAGTTTCAGCGATTTTTTATATTGGTTTGAGACACTTAGGAGATATTTTTTGTGGTCGAATATTAAAGTTATGAAGACGCTCGTGTGCAGTTAATTCTTGGTATCAGTTACTAGCGAGGTATCACCTGCGATAATGTTCCGATAGCAAATATATGTTTTTATTTTGCTTCGAACACGTTGTTTCTAATGACCAAGTATTCGCAATAAAAAATTCAGATTATGATTTTTCAATAAGTTAATATATAACTGCAAGGATAACTATTTTGGCACTTTACTATAACATTGATTCATACGATAGGGAAGAGATTTTAGAAATCAGGAGGAAATGCGTATCAAAGCGAATTTAATGACCGTTCCTCCTCCCGGTGTGTTTTAGCTGAATTATGTGCACATCATTCCTTCAAATGTTCACTTAGTGGGTATTTATCACGAAAAAACAAAATGATTAATTAATCAGTTAATTAGAGTCATTAATAAGCGTCATTTTCGGAAGGCAAACTTTCTCAAACCAAGTCATAGGAAAGAAAACATCTGATATTTAAGATTTAATAAATTGGAATTGGAATCGCTCTTGCGTCACCTTGGTTACCAAGTATATTTGTTACAATTGCGTTCTTCTGAAAGGGGGATGTATTACAGGTGGATCGTATAATCCGCTACTATTTCAAAGATGTCCAACTGTTATTTTTTTGGGCGCAAGTTGGACGGAATCTATTTTTTTTAAATTCTTTGATAAAGCTAGCTGCAGCCCTAATTGCCTTAAGGTCAAACTGTTAATTTTTCCATGACACCATTTTTAAAGATTTTAAAAGTTAGATTTCTATCAATTAGATATTTATCTTCCAGGAGCGTCATAAATTTGGAACTGTTATTATTGTAATCAAAATAAAATTACTTTTTAAAATTAAAAATATTTTATATGATGTAGTGTATAATTTTAATTAAATAATCGAGGTTCATTGGGCACAGAGACGCAACTCACAGGGTTCTATGTTTCGGTAAGGTAACAAGCGCAATTATTACGGATTGGAGTGAAACCGTCGCGCAGCAAACGTGTGTGTTAAAACACCTGAATATCCTGATTATTTCTTAATGCCCTTGATAGAGTAAGCAAACAGTCGGGATCTTTTAGCAGGAAATGGGTGACCTCGCTAAAGAGATTCTAAAAGGCAGTGGGAGATCGAAACATACGAGAAAACGCTCTATAGGTCAGCGCCTTAACGTGCTTCGAGAATTTGTGTGATTAATTCCCTAATCCTTAGGTGCCCTCAGGGCCGCAGGTTTGGTCGCCAGAGCTACTTGTGTGGAAGAGGGGGGGGGAAATCCTTGGCCTTCGCTGATTGAAATATGACATGCCACAAAAGGAGAGAGAAAGAGATCATATCGATAGGTTGGGAGGGGGGGGGAGAGGAAGAGGGGAAGGAGGGGAGCGAGTACGGGGGGCAGTAAATTCGAAAGCTAGGGGAAAAAAACCGCGGAGGAGCGGCAAAGTACTGGGTCTGTCCGAAAGGAATTATGATTGCCGAGGAGAAATCAGCGTGTTCGGGGGAGGGGGGTGGGGCTCGCAAATGAAAATCTACGGCTACCTGACCGTGTAGTTTGGAGGGATATAGTATGAAATGACCACGAGGAGAGAGAGAGGACGGGGGAGGGGGTGGAAGATGTCCCGTGGAAGGTCGACCGGGGGGGGGGGAGGAGGGTGGAATGTGGCAGGGGCGTCATGGCACGTGAGGGGTGGGGGTGAGCATGGAAATAAGTCATAACTCCGGGGGAGCGCCAGTAAAAAAAACGCTTACGCAGAAGAAAAAGGTAAGAGTCACGCGAAGTTTGTCATTAGGCATCGACGTTGCTATATCGCTGCCATTAGCGTGTGGCGTGCACTTTCTTTGTCAGAACGGGCATTTGACACCGGCCCAGGCAAATATTGTCAGAAATAGGTGTATTGATTTGAGTGGTCAAATTAATCCACGGGACGGTCGAGTATGCAAAGAAGCCGAGTCAAGCGGAAAAACAGAAATAACGAAGGAGTTGAAGAAGAAACGGAATAAGACCATTTTTATGTTATCTGCTACCATTGTTGAAACGATAATCTTAATGTTGTCGAATGTACAAAGAATTACGATCAGAAGTTAAAAGTTTCCCATAAGAAGCGCATTATCATTGAAAGAAAGCGTCAGATAATTTTTAGGGTGAATATTTATCGTAATGGGTAGTAATAAGTAGAGCTTTGTGAATCGTGGCAATAAAAAATATTCCTCTTAAAAATCAACCTGGGAGGATCTGTTTTCATTTAGCCCTGTCCAAATATTTACTCATCTCACGTATTTGCGTATTTTATCGTGGATTTTCATGAGTTTTCAGAAATTTAATGCAGTTTATTTTCAAAAGGCTGTAAATTCTAGATTAGAGTGCGCTGATAAATACGCTAACGAGAAGCCGTCAGAGGGTCATGGAAATCCGACGCAGTTTTTCTCGCTAATGAGAAATGAGTCTGGAGCTACATGAGAGTAGAATTATTTTATTGCTTATGAGTTTTAATTCAGAGAACCCTAGGGATCAGCGTTCTGGAACAGTATCTGTTAATATTCATTGCATTTTATTGTATTTGCTAATTTATTGGTCCATAGCTGTGTTAATGATCGACTTAAAAAACAAATATTTTTCAAAAATCACGGAGATGTATGTTAATATCGAAATTACCCTAAATATTTGGGCTCTGTTAGATGATAAACATGTTGGATTTGGTTTATTATTGTATCATTATCCTTTTTAATGATATATCTGACAGGTTCAAGTATGCAATTTGCCAAGGATTAAATTTGATTGTAATAGAATGTAAATTGTTCTTTGTAGAGAGTGGAGGTTTTAGAAAGACCTAAAATTTTATTTTAAATGTCTAATCCCCTAATAAATACGTGAATATAATAATAACTTATTTAAACATCGAATTCGGCAGATAATAAATATATTTTTTACTTAAAAATGGCAAATGGCCCTAATTAACTAGTGCACAGCGCACGGTGTAATTGGTTAATTGGTGTATCGCATGATTTTTAGTCAGAAAATCTCTTGGAATTGTAATGATGTAATTAATCACATGTTAGCATTACTATAAATATAATACTATTATTTTGTGCGAAAAAGGCGAAGGGAATATATGGAACAGGTTGCCTACTCAATAAAGTTTCTCCGATAGGAGTGAGTGTGGTCATGAATCAATCGCCTATGGTTGAATTATAAGATGACAACGCGTGGTAATTACGACACGACTTGGAAAACAAGATTTAGCGACTCCAATGTCAATCACGTGCCTCAATCAAGTTGCTACCCACCATTTCTTCATTTTCTGTCTCGCTTTGATGTGAAAACTACTAGATTTTTTATGTCAATTAAGTAAAATGTAAAACAAAGTATTTAATAGTACGGACAATTATCTTATATCGAGATTGCATTGTACTAGCGTAATCTGTATTGAAATGCCTTAAGCACTGGGAGATAACATATTGATATTTAAAATCACTTAAAATGTGCCGTGAACTTCTTCTATGAAACCAATATGTTATGCATTGTATTTAAATTAATAGAATTTTCAAGTGAAGAGAGAGAATTTAAAGCATATAGATTTCATCAACGATAAAATTGAACTGATTAAAATATGGTTTAAATGAATAGATTTCGTTATTTTTGCGCATTTTTTAAGCTGATTAAAATGTAACGATATAGGTTTCTAAGAAAAGTTGTAGAACTTAAATCTTGTTCTGTTAAATAAATAATGTAATGTAAATGACTGTGTTCGTATTGACTTTCGCAAGCAACTAATTTCGATGATGCCTTCGTGTGATGAAATGAGCCTCGATTTAAGATATTTTAGAAGACTGTAGTCAGTTTGGCACTGATTACAAGGATACGATCCAAGCTGAATTACTAAATGCAAATTTCTGGAAGTTTCAACAGCGCTGAAAAAAATTGAAATCCGATTGAAATTCAGTTAAAGCAATATCTTCAATTAAGAAGTGTCAATTTGAGATTAAAGTTATCGGATGTCACGAACCTAAAGTCGAAGGCAAGGTGTCATGCAGTTTCAAGTGGAGTAATTCAATATTTAAAAGTAAATGCAATTAATAGGCATTAATGTGAGATAAGCGCGATGAAACGCTCAAAGAAGAAGAAGAAAAAGAAGTGTATGCAAAACTCAGAAGAGGATACGAAGTGATGTACTTTAGAAAGGTGACCGAAGAAGAAAATATTTACGAAATGGCGAGTGAGGAAAATAAATTCTTATAAAAATAAAAATAATGTTATTGGGGCGGGGAATCCACATGAGAATGGAGTCAAGACGGGAGCATTGATGACGACAGGGGGTTCACGAGGAGGAAACTGGTGGGAGGGGGGGGGGGGAAATGGGTGTTTGTGGATGGTGCGGGAGAAAGTCTGGGTGAAAAATGATGAGCATCGATAGAGCTCACGACCGAGGCCGTGCAGACTACGGCGCCATTTTTGTGTCTGCGTCAGTTTTATGAAGGCAGTGTAGCATCAGGGGGATGGAGGCCATTGGAGGAGGAGGGCCTGCACTTGATGTGCATACGGCGAGGAGATATGGAGCGCGGGTATAGAGCGAGCGGAATATCAAGACGGGGATGGCTGTGATGGAAGACGGAGACGGGGCGATGGCATGGGGTGGGGGATCCAGAAGGGGCGGAGACGCGTGGAGGTTTCGTCTCCGGGAGGAAGGGGGGCGCCGTGGGGTTTCGGGAAGGAGCCGAATGAACAACGGCATATATACAGTTAATGCCGGAACGGTGCGGGTTTAGTGCTAGGTTGGGGAACGACTGTGAGGCGGTAGTTGTTTTTAACGGAGGTTGCCAAGGGGGCCATCTCTGCCTCTCGGGCGGGGGGGAGGGGGGAGGGTAATGGCGTGAAAATGAGGCCCGGCAGTTAGTTTAGGTGGCAGGGTGAGTGGATGCATGGAGGGCATGGAAAGTAATGGTGCGTGGGGGCGTATGGAGGTGGGTGCGCACGTAGGGAGATATATTTTCGGAATGAGATTGGATGACGGGGTTAAGTGAGTGGGTGACCGAAAGGAATCCGAGTGAAGAAGCATGGCTCCCGCGCCGCGTCGGAATGGCGCACGGAGGAGATGAGGGCGCGGGAGTTAGATTGGCCGAGAGTGCGCAAGGAGTGAAGCGGGAAAGGGGAGTGCGTGATTTGGGGAGAGGAGGCCGGCCCTCTCTCGCTCGGCCCTTCGTGGAGGGAGCACCTCTCGTGTCTGAGGGGTGTGGTGCCAATGCACGCGCGTGCAATGCGAGCGAGCGTGGGTGCCAGTGAAATGCACGGGCGAATACTTGCTTAGAAGTGCTCCAAATATGCATGCTCGAAGGGTTTGTATTAGGAACTCCACTTTCCGAAATGTTCAGCTCACACTATGCGGATAACTCACTAGACGCAGGTAATAAATTTGGAAAATTTGAAACACTGGCCGAAATGTTCATCATTTGAGTATTGAATGAGGGATGAGTAATTGTCGATTTAACGAAAAGTATTTCTCATTTATTATGATAAATGTACCGGTCAAGTTGACGGGATTAACACCAGTTAGTGTAAGTGGACTGTGAGGCGGTAGTTGTTTATAACTTTTTGAAAGATTTAAAACTACTAGATCTGTTAAATTTCTAAACTTCTAATATGGCAATAAATATGTTAAAAGTGTTCAAAAGATTTATAGCTATCATATTTATGCGAAATTTCGAAAAATAAGTGTTCAAAAGATTTATAGCTATCATATTTATGCGAAATTTCGAAAAATATCATTTAATTCAAGAGCGTGAAATGTATGGAAGATGAACTTAAAATTAAGAAATGCATCTCTTCGAAAATATATCCACAGAATATATTTTAAGCGAGTGAGCATAAAAGTTCAAAAACTCAAGTAATGTACATTTGCAATAATACTCTCCACTATAAATTCCTGCTTGAAAAGTTTTCTGTCGTGGTTCTTTTGTATATAAGAACCACTGTAAGTGGACACTGGTCGTGTTGAGCTGTAAATATTGTTTTATAACGTGAAATGTGCAGGTGATTTCCTGATAGCAGATATGAATGGGTGCATCAATGAATATTAATTCCAGTTTCAAAGAAACTTCGGGAGATGCCGCAACAGTAACTTTTAACGGAGTCATCTGCTAATGTGCATTCCAAATTTTGCATTTGAATTCATGAAGTTGTTTTCGAATGTCTTTCGTCAGTACATTAAACTTTAAGTTCATTGAAAAAAAAGTCGAGCGGCGAACACCACATTAAAATTGGTTTTTACAGCGTGATTATCGGGTTATTTATTCCTAATCCAAATAATGCCTTTTTTCATCCATACTTTTATAATGAAGTAAATCTTTTGAAAATGCAACATACATTTACAAATATTTATTTGATAAACGCAAAATTTTAATGTTATTGTTCTAATGGTAGATAATGGGTCATGTCTTGTGTTTCGACGACTCTTCTTGTCTCGTCAAAAAAGTTGTTTTTCCAAGGTTGAAAATTATATCACGATGCGTAACATCATATCTTTCTTATATTAAATTAAAAATTGTTTAACTAATTTTGAGTTATTGCAGATTATTCTGAAAGGTGGGTTTATTCACTTGGACCTTGCATTGAGTAAAAGTAATATTATTCACCAAGAGGTTTATCTCTGAAATTAGTTCTTCATGTCATCATGTTTACTCCTCCTTTCCTCGTACTCTGTATTTGACTTCTCGAATTCTTTGATTCTTTTGAATTTAAATTTAAATATTTGCTTCTTTGGCTTTCTTTTCTGTTCGTATTAAATTTATTTCTCTTGATATTTGTGCAATATCGGTAGTTGAGTTGGTTCAGGTGTAATCACCCGTGGTGTTTTCGGAATAATTAATAAATTCCCAAATGTCCGCTGAATATTATTTTATATAATTATTAAATACCTGGTTGGTAAAAGCGGATGCTGTGACTTATTAAAGTCCGGAGGCAATCTCGCCCCGTCAGAGGACTGAAAATCAATCAATCAATTACTCAATTGTGCTTTGACTTCTGCGCCTTATTGATTGACAATACGAGCAGTTATCGGTGAAATCTGGGCAAGAGGAATTTCGAAAATCAACGCTACGGCCGACTCTTGGTTACTAAATAAGAAAATCGTCGCCGGGCCCACAATTTCCCCCTGCCCGCCCCGCCCGCCCTTCCGCCTCACCCGCCCTTCCGCCTCACCGCTCCATTCCTCTGTCCAATCGGCCTCCCGTCATCTCTTTTTACCTCGACACCGCTGCCGAAGCCGGTTCATTTCCCGTTGCCGCCACCCGGGCGTGAATCGTCGCCTAGTCAGAGACGGCGCCTGGGGAACCATTGACGAAGCTGCCATTCAAAACCCACGTCCGCGCGCCCGAATTCCTCCGTTCCCGCCACTTCCACCACTCCCTCCTGGCCGTGCATTCACCAAATTCACCGCCCCATCGCATATCTTCGCCACCCAGCCTCTCTCCCCCCCCCGGCGACCTCCTCTTCCGACGACGCTCACCCGCTTCCGCCCGGAGCGCAAAGACGACGGGGCAATAGTGGGGCAATACTTTCCCATTCCAGGGCACGCAAAATGGGTAGGAAAGATTGAGAAAGTGAGTGGAAAAGGGAGATGTAGGGGGAGAGGAAGGCGAGAGTCTTAGGGTTGGCGAGACTAATCCGCTCCAACTCACTTATTTCGGGGTGACTTCCCGCGAGACCAAGCAATTTTAAAAGGGAAGGAATGGGAGGGAAGGAATGCTCTTTTCTTCCCTTGACCACCTCTCACTGAGTTAAGTCCATTCGAAGGTTTTTGGAAAGGTTTTCATTGTTCTCTGTATTCCATCGTATGCATACGTCGGCATTTCAAACAGTCTTCAGATTATAATATCACCGAAAGGGAAATTCTTGAGCAACGAAAGAACCGTTTGAGTTCAGATGGAGGCATTCGAGGATTTGCATGTTTCTTTTCAATTTTTGGGGGCTTATTAGCCCATGAGAATCAAATAAAATACATATTGAGCGTATTGTGGCGTCAACATATCCCACAGGCATATCAATGAGAATGTCTTGCTAATTCAGTCTTTTTAATGCCTGCATAATCTTCAATCTTGATGTTACTCATAATGATTTATTATTATGTGTCATCTAGAATTTTCAAATCTGTTAAAAGTTACAATATCTGTCTTGTTAATAACATTAGGATGATTTGTATGTGACTGCTTTTTGTATGGAATAAATTTGAATCCCACATTTCGTTTCTTCACTTATATTACTTAGGATTTCGTTAACGGTCTTTATTAACTTGTGGTAGTGCATGGTCAATAGGAATCCAAAGAATAAAATCTATGGGCAATATTAACAAAGATTTTGTCTTACAAGGTCCCTTTCAAAAGTAGTGGGACTTATATTTTCCCTGATAGACGGACGACGGATGGGCGACGGTTTCTATGGCTGGATTCGAGGGAGGGGAGTCTCAGGAACGGCTGGAGGCCGGTAGCAGTTGGTTCACAGCCGATGGAGAGTGAGGATTATTCGTTTGCGAAACCTCCATAACGGAAACTCGTTACGCTCCGTCATGAACCGGTTATTTTGGAATTGCGCTACGCCATCAAATTTTGGGTAAAACAGGGCAATACTGGCAAAGAGATTCATGACATGCTCAAGGCAGCTTATGGTGATAACGCCATGAAGTTGATCGGGTGTTATTGAGTGGCACAAGTTGTTTCGGGAGGGGAGTGAAGATGTTAAATACCGCGAGCATTCAGGACGCCCTTCGACCCCAAAAAGTGACAATAATCCTGCAAGAGCGAAGACTTTAGCAGACAGGGATCGCAGATTAAGTGTTCTCATCGTTCCTGATGAACTTCGCATCCCTAAAAGTGATGTGCATCCACTTGTGACCGAAAACATGGGCATGAGAAAGGTGTGTGCGAAATTGGTACCGCGAAAGCTCTCGGACGAACGAAAGGAAACTCGCACGCGGATATACCAAGAGCTTGCCAACCATGAAATGCATAAAATAAAAATTATGGATAAAAAGCTACGGAGAGGAGCATTCAACGTATCATAAAAAAGCAGAGTATTATATGGCTTTCAAGGCTCCTTTAAATCCTAAATTACATATTTAGTATATATTCTACTGGTTAAGGCTTCACTTCGTGGAAGTCATTCATATCCATATTAAAGGACTTGGTACTTTTCCACAGATTTTTATTACAGGGTACAACGCTTTTCACCGACTTGCGGCATCATCAGGCAAAAATATATTTAACAATAGTGCGGGAATATATACGCTGAGGACAGAGAGGGGGGCGGCGAGGGGGTTGGAAGGGCTTGAGAGGGAAGGGGGCGACCGGGTGCGTTTAGGGGTTGGTTCGACCAATTCCAGGCTAGTTTCTCAGAAAGGAGTGGGGAGGGGGACGGGAACACTTACTCGTTCATACGAGGGTCATCCGGAAAGTAGTACCCGTTCGTGCCGCATGAAGTGCTGACGACGCGAGTAGCCGCTGGACGAGGTCAGATAGCTTCAGTGGCTTGTCTGCCTTCTCTGAGCCAAGTTGCGTGACGCTAGCATTGCCTGTGTTGTTTCTGTGATTGTTTACAATGTTTAAAAAAATTGAGAACGCCGCCAGTTGTGAAGTGAGGGCAGTGATTAAATTCCTCAATGCAAGAAACGTTCGCCCATGTGATATTCATCGCCAATTAAAGGAGGTGTATGGAGACAATGTAATGGACGAGTCGTCTGTTCGGCGGTGGTGTCGCAACTTCAACATGGGGAGGGGGAACACACACGACGATGAGCGTTCGGAGAGACCGTCTGTCATTACAGACCAACTGGTGAGCTCAGTTGACGAATTCGTGAGGAACGATCGGCGCGTCACAATTGATGACATCTGTGAGCATTTTCCCAATGTTTCTCGAACAATTGTTCATGAAATTGTTAAACACCATCTGCATTATGCAAAAATTTGTGCAAGATGGGTCCCTCGCGTATCTCAATGAGCTGGCGGCGAAGGACTATGCAGCAGGAATACAGAAACTTGTCACACGTTATGACAAATGCCTTAATAGGCTTGGAGATTATGTTGAGAAGTAGTTTAAAGTATCCTCTTTCAAATAAAATTTTTTATGTTTGTTAATATTTACTTTTGTGTCTTTATTTCACGAACGGGTACTACTTTCCGGATGACCCTCGTATAAAGTCCATACTTTCCCCGCGGCATAATTTACTTTCAGCAGATTCGTGAGACAGGTGAGCCGATCCGACCACTCCGCCCCTAAGGTTGAGCCGCTACTACACTTTGTATTGGATGCTTCCCATTAGGTTTGTACCCTCCCATGCACCGCCGCTATCGCTACCAAATTTGTGATAATAAACTGAGTAGGGCACACACAATTGAAAGAAGGGCTAGGTTGGAAATCGCTCACGGAGCGATTTAATCTTTTGCATAAATTGGAAGGATATCTCTTAAGCAATGATGCTGAAAATTTATTATTAGGCCCATCTTACTTCGATTGCAAAAGATCATGTAAATAAAGTTAGGGAGTTCCAAAGAAACTGCGGGAGATGCCGCAACATTAACTTGTAACGGAGTCATCCGCAAATGTGCATTTCAATGCAACAATGTCAGAGTGTAAAATTCATTCGCCTTGACCGGGATCCCGGTCAAGACGAATGATTTTTACACTTTGCATTTGCTGCAATGAAAGTTGGTAAGATTGAAGATGCCATTTCCCCAAGGAACGATAAGGGTTAAGAATAACATTTTCCTACCACACTAGAGGTAAAACCTTTTGGGTGAAAATTAGTGGCGTGTACACTGGAGTGGGTGGATTAACCCCCTGCCATATACCCTGGTGGTAGATTGCTGGGTATATATATATATATATATATATATATATATATATATATATATATATATATATATATATATATTCTTCCCCCCCTCCTGGGACTACAACCTTGACGTGGTGGAAGGGCTTGTGCGTTCCGATGACCCCTAGAGCTGTGCTGGCGGGAGTAATAAAAATTGCTCCTGGTAGGGTCACCCATGCCAGATAGGTCGAAGGTTAGGAGCCAGACGAAAGGTAGTCCACGCAGCGTCTGTTCATCAGTGAGGCGGCTGCAATGGCGTCTGACCCCAGTGGGGCGGCCAGTAAGTGATGGTATCACGTTAAAAACACTATTGAGGAAGGCAACGGGAAACCACCTCAATTATCATTCCCAAGATTTACATGATGGACTATACAGAGATTTTGAGTCCTGGACACTACGGGGCTCGGCCCAATCGGCCGTGTATCGTGAAGGCAGCGGGGTAGGCAAGGCTTCCGCGATCGTCATCCCACGAAACCCTTGCAAGGGAAAACTGGCAGCAGCAGGACAGAAGACGCAGGAGAAGAAGAACAAATTAGTTAGAATATGAACGTGGAATGTTAAGACAATGATGAGGACAGGGAAATTGAAGAATGTTAAGCGAGAGATGGAAAGTGGAAAAATAGATATTTTAGGTCTCTGCGAGGCGAGATGGAAGGATAGCGGGGATTACTGGAGTGATAATTATAGAATAATATACAGTGGCGAGGACGAAAGCCAACGAAGGGTTGCCAAAGTATTAAATGAAGAAGAAGGAAGAAGCGTATTCAACATAGAGCAGGTAACAGATAGATTATTACTAGTAGAGATAAAAGCAGAACCGATAAACTTGGTTATTATTCAGGCATACATACCACCGAGCAACCATACAGAGGATGAGGTCGATAGGATATACGATCAATTAGAGGATATAATCGCGTGTGTTCCCGCAGGGAAACATTTGATAGTGATGGGGGATTGGAATGCGACGGTAGGCGAAGGAAGAGATGGTGACGAGGTCGGGGACTACGGTGTAGGCACGAGGAATGACCGCGGGGAGAAAGCAGTTGAGTTCTGCAGGAGACAGGGGTTAATCATCACCAACACTTGGTTTAGACACCACAAAAGACGCAGGTATACATGGAAAATGCCAGGTGACTCAGAAAGATATCAGCTAGATTATATCCTGGTTAAACATAGGTTTCGGAACAGTGTGATAAATTCGCACAGCTTCCCGGGAATGGATGCGGACTCTGACCACAATTTAGTGGTTATGAAATGTAGCGTCCGTTTCAAGAAGATAAGGCAGGGGCGGCGAGTCAGAAAATGGAATGTAGAAGCATTAAATGGTTTGAAAAGGAAGAAATACAAACAGGCGGTAGAGGAAATCATGGAGGATGATAAAGAGCTAAGTACTATCGAAGAAAAATGGGAAAGTATCAAGAAAGAGTTGTCTAAAGCCGCAAAAGACACTATTGGAACCGTTAACGCTAAAAGGACTGGGAAACCATGGATAACGGATGAGATGATTGCAAAGATGGATGTTCGGCGAAAATGGAGGAATGTAAATACAGAATTACGCCAAATGAAGTACAAAGAATTAAACAATAAATTGAGGCGGGAAACCAATAAAGCAAAAGAAGCATGGTGGAAGACCCAGTCCGAGGATATGGAAAGTCTGCAGAGGAAGGTTCAAATCGGTGCGCTGTACAGCAAAGTTAAATCTTTATCGGGTAGTAAAAAAGGGAGACCTATGCCAACAGTTAGAGATAAGGCGGGTAAGGTATTAGTTGACGCAGGAAAGATCCAAGAGAGATGGAAGTAATATACAGAAGAACTGTATACTAAAGAACTGAGACCAACAAAGTTAGACATAGAAAAGGAACGAGATGTAGAGGAAGATAGCTTAGGTCCAGGCATACTAGACAATGAGATAGAAAGGGCATTAAGGGAGATGAAACTAAATAAGGCCGTGGGGTTGGATAACATTCCCGCGGAACTTCTAAAATGCTTAGGAAAATGTGGGAGGAAGAGGCTATATGGGCGGATCCGTAGAATTTATGAGGACGGAATCTGGCCGGAAGACTTTGTGAGGGGATCGAGATGGTGCGGGGGCTAACGTACTGGCTTCCCACCCTGAGGGCGCGGGTTCAAATCCCGGCGGTGTTGAATATTTTACAGAGGTATCTCGATCCCTACTTGAGGTGCTTTGTGGAGGGCACTTTGAGTGAGTACGCCGTCCGTCGGATGGGACGTTAAGCCGCGGACCCCTTGCGCCTTTCGTAAAGAGTAGGCTAATGCCGACGCCGGGTTTCTCTCCACCCTTCATCCTTTCCTGTCCTTCCCCTATGGCGCAAATGACCTTAGCTGTCGGTCGCCTCCCCTCAAAACTACTACTACGACTTTGTGAGATCAGTTTTAGTTCCTATTCCGAAAAACGCACAGGCTACATCATGTGAGGACTACAGGACGATAAGTTTGATATCCCACGCAGGTAAAGTTGTTCTCAGGATCATACACTAAAGGATAGAGAGTATGGTAAATGTTTACTTTGGGGATGATCAGTTTGGGTTTAGGAAGGGGAGAGGTACGCGTGATGCCATTGCAGTAATGAGATTATTAATCGAGAGGAATATAGAACACAACCAGGAGGTATTTGCCTGTTTCGTAGATTGCGAAAAAGCATTTGATAAAGTGAATTGGGAAAAACTAATGAGTATATTGCAGAAAAAAGGAATACATTGGAGGGAAAGGAGGCTAATCCGCAACCTGTCCATGTCTCAGACTGCTCAGGTGCGAGTGGGGAACGGGGAGTCCGGATGGGCAGTGTTAGCAAGAGGTGTATGGCAGGGTTGCCCATTATCACCGTTACTATTCAACCTATATGTAGAGAAAATGATTAAAGAGGCATGGGAAGAACTGGAGGTAGGAATAAAGGTGGGCGGGGAATTCGTAAAATCAGTCAGGTTTGCTGATGATCAAGCTTTAGTTTGTCAGTCAGCGAAGGGGTTGCAAGCATTGCTGATTGAATTGGAAATTCAGCTCGACAAGTATGGGATAAGAACCAATATTTATAAAACAAAGGTTATGCGATTTTCTAGAAAGAAAAAGGCTAAGCTTAACATTAGAATAGGAGGGCAAAAACTAGAGCAGGTAGAACAGTTTACGTATCTCGGCAGTGTTTTGGACCAACACGGTCAAAATAGTAAGGACGTAAGGAGAAGAATTGCGCTAGGCAAAGAGGCTTTCACAAGGAAGATGGAGTTGTATACAGGGACGCTGAGTAAGGATATTAAGAAAAGACTCGTAAAAACTTTGATATGGATCGTAGCTATGTGCGATGCGGAAACGCGGGCATTGAAACAGTAGGATAGACGTAGATTGGAGGCTTTTGAAATGTGGGTGTGGAGAAGAATGGCGAAGATGAAATGAACAGAGAACAAAACAGATGAGGAAGTACTTGGTATGGTGGGCGAAGAGAGGGGTTTGTTGGGAGCAATCCCATTGAGGCAGGAAAAGTGGATGAAGGGGGTGTTGACGGGCGTTGGGATGTTGAAGACTGTGATAGAGGGGAGAATGTTCGGCATACGAGGAAAGGGAAGGAACAGGATAGGGATTTAGGACGGGATGAAGGGAGGAAGTACTCAGAGATGAAGAGGGACCTGAAATAGAGTAGGATGCTGGATGTTGTGTTTATTTACGAGCTGTGTCCATCCAAAAAAATCACTTAACCGGGAGATTACCTAAATAATAATTATATATATCTGTATATATATATACAAATGCATCTATATATGCAAAATGTATATATATACATATATGTATCAAAATATATATATATATATATTTTCATATATATATATTATATATATATAAATATATATATAAATATATATATAAATATAAATATATATATATGTATATGTATATATGTATATGTATATATGTATATATGTATATATGTATATATGTATATATGTATATATATATATATATATATATATATATATATATATATATATATATATATATATATATATATATATATATGGGTCATGGTAGTCCAGGGCGTAGAGCGTCATCGAAAAAGACACTACTGGAACCGATAACGCTCAAAGGACTAGGAAACCATGGATCACGGATGAGATGATTACAAAGATGGATGAGAGGAGAATATGGAAAAATGTAAATAAAGAGTTAGGCAAAAAATTAAACGATAAATTGAGGCGGGAAACAAATAAAGCAAAAGAAGCATGGTGGAAGACGCAGTGTGAGGATATGGAAAGTTTGCCGAGGAAGGGTGAAATCGGTGCGCTGTACAGCAAAGTAAAATGTCTATCGGGAAATAAGAAAGGGATATCCATGCTAACAGTTAGAGATAAGGCGGGTAGGATCCAAGAGATATGGAAGGAATATATAGAAGGACTGTATAGTAAAGAACTTAGACTAACAAAGTTAGACGTAGAAAAGGAACAAGACGTAGTGGAAGATAGCTCAGGCCCAGGCATACTCGATGATGAGATAGGAAGGGCATTAAGGGAGATGGAAGTAATGAATCGGGGAAAACTAATAAGTATATTGAAGAAAAAAGGAATAGATTGGGGGGTAAGGAGGCTAATCCGGAGCCTGCACATGTCTCAGACTGTTCAAGCACGATTGCGGAGCGGGGAGTCCGAATGGGCAGTGTTTGGAAGAGGTGCAAGGCAGGGTTTTCTATTATCACCGTTGCTCTTCTACCTGTATGCAGAGGAAATGATTAAAGAGACATGGGAAGAACTGGAGGTAGGAATGAAAGTGGGTGGGGAATCCGTAAAATCAGTTAGGTTCGCTGATGACCAAGCTTTAGTTTGTCAGTCAGCCAAGGGGCTGCAAGCATTGCTTAGTGAATTGGAAATTCAGCTCGACAAGTATGGGATGAGAATCAATATTAATAAAACAAAGGTTATCTAGATTTTCAACAACAAAGGTTAAAGATTTTCTAGAAAGAAAAAGGCTAATCTCAACATTAAAATCGGAGGGCTATATATACTTATACATATATTTATACATATACATATATTTATACATATATGCATATATATATATTCATGCGTATATTCGTATATACGTATATACAGGTATGCATTCAAATAGGAACACCCGCCATATCGCGAATAAATATCCATTCACATGGAAATGGAAGCAAGGAAAAGGGATGGAATCACGTATCAAGGACGAATACAGGAGAGGTGGGGAAGGTAGAATCGAGCAAATCACAACCGCAAAAATATTTTCTTGACCGGGACTTGAACATGGAATCTCTCCACTTGCTGGGCCGATACTCTAACCACCCTTTAAGTGTGTCTGGCATCACTGTGCAGGGATTGATTCTCCCCGTAAATTACCACAACATTTTCAATTTTTTCCTCCTTGTTCGATTTTACAGTGGTGCAAAAATCCTTAGCGGCTTAAGGAAATATTATTGAATATAGCTAGTCCAAAAAGAGGCCGTAGGGAGCTCAATTTTTCCTTCCAATGTAGTTCTGATGATAAGTATTAAAATCCCAAGGAATCATGCCCTAAATTTTTTCATGCTTTAACAATTTCATTTTAATTTATTAATACATTAATGGTACGCTACAATATTGCTTCTTCCATTATTCGATGCAACTTACAGCTGAGAAGGTGTTGAAGGAAAAATAATGCCAGTATAATGAAGTGGATTACAATTAGGCATGATTGAAATCACTAGATAACACAAAATTCAGATGAAAATATAAATATTTTTAAACTGGCATTTTAATTATATCGGTCGTTACATTATTTCCAAGTTATTTTATCATAATGATAGTTTATTAAACCTTTTATTAAAAATACGATCTCTCCTATTCCACATTAAGGTAATGTCTTCATTTTTCACTTTTCCCTGAAAAAGCGACGCTGTCGTATCTTACCTTGTCCCATAAAAAAGCCAATATATTCGAATTTCCTCTCCGCACTCGCCAAATCCCGAGCGCCATTCCATTTTCTCTGCGAGGCGACGCTTTTCGAAATTCCTTGATTTACGTTTCATTCAGCAACTGGCGAGTAAACATAGATCACGCGTAGATGTCGGGACTGCAGAATATTGATGCTCGTTTGTCACAGCTGAATCTACGTCATTGTCAAAAAGCTAAAGAGAAGTAAAACCTTGAGGGACTCACACCGCTGCATGTCGATAGATATATTCCTCGATCGCGACCCACATGATCTCGCAGCCAGAGGAACATTGAGAAGTTCTTTCCCCTGCCCCCAATTGTGAGGAAGCTCACCTAGTTTAAAAAAGAAGAAACTATTCCGCCCCCCACGGGTTCCGTCCCGCGCCTCAGTGGAGCCACCATCACTGCCGTAACTCGAGAGCGTCTTCCCGTGCTCGGTCGTCCACTCAGCTCCGCCCGCCATTTCCCCAGTGCATCGTGATTTCTCGTTCCCACGTCGCCCAGGCGATCGACCATGGGTTCGCCCACTCTTCCTTTTCACCATTCTCCCTTTCTTCGAATAAAATATACCAAATTATCTGTGCTGTGACCTCTCCCACCATACAGGATTGATGTTGTCATTAAGTAAGAGCGACTGCTTTCAAATGCCTTCACTTAAGATCAACCCTAATAAATATGCGTCTCTTTGCCCAAAGATATCTTTTTATTATATGCGAGTAACGGTCTTCTTAGCCTTAAAATAAAAAATGGCATTCAATCGCATTAGTATTTGTTAGTTTGCTATTTGCATCTGCCGAGTGGACATTTCATTAATTGTCCTCCAATCAAATGGTAAATTTCCATCGCTGGAAGGGATGTATTTGTAAATTATGAGTTTTTAGTGACAATAGTTTGTGTACAGTTGGGATTAAGAAAGCCATAAGATCGTCCGTTTGCGTCAGTTAAAAAAAATTGATTAGATACGACTCGGGCATTTGCGACGTCACGTGCTAGACAGTCATAGTGCCAGAAAAAGCCCTATAGGGCAGTGGAGTGCTCATGGCCTCTGAAACGTTCGCATTCCTTGGAATCCAAGTTATGATTTGTAATTTCAATACACTTTCTTTTGGGCGTCAAAAATTCCGAATCCTCGAAAACATTTTACCTTAAATCACTCGATAAGAAATCTCTGAGAGTATTACTTCGGAACGAACTTAACAAGTTGTAATTATTATTATTAAAAATCCACTTGTGCTGATAGAATGTGTCAGGTGGCGCACAAGTGCCAAATAATCACTAAGGTAAAATCAGTCATTAAAAATAAGTACACTTAAAGGGAACTTCAAAACCCAAATCTCTTTCACAAAACAAGAAAATCCCCATCTCAATAACATCGATCAATCAGCAACAAAAAAGAGATGAATTAAAAGAAGGAGATGTTTCTAAACGAAGGAATGAATCATATAGCACGGTTCAGTAATATTAAGCGCTATTATATATGAATCAAACAGCTATGGATAAGCTGTCCTTCTATTTCACGCCCATAGGACTGGAGCAACAAAATTTACAGCTGGTGTACTCGAATTCGTTTTCCTCTCTTTCTATCCATGGGATCATATGTTTGTAATATTCTCGTATTTAACATAAAACATTAAATTTACCCGGTATCCTAAGCAGAGAAATCATTTGGGCATGTGGTACTAATTTACTTTCTGAAAAGTTGAGAGTTTTAAAATTTTCTCCATATGGAAGAAAAAATTTCAAACGGGAATGTATATAAACTTCTTCTATTGAAGGTAAAGCAACGAATGACTCACGAAGAAATTTTTGGGAAAGAATGGAGAACTTGGAATTGAAATTGAAAAAAGCAATGAGAAAGCAATTTGATTGGTGGGAAGTGTGAACTGGAAGTTATGAAGGGATAAACTTTCGAGGGCGCGACCCTCAGTGGTATGGAAAGGGTTTAATCAGCAACAGGAGATTTATATTTCTTCATTTTAAATTTTCAATTATCCCTGAGGATCGATTTTCTGAGAGAAGCGGAAGAAGAGCTGTCCGTGGCTGGGAGCGGTTTCATGGACGGCCAAAAAGAAATAACTGAAAAACAAAGTCGGTTTCATCTAAATAAACTATGCAGTTACTACTGCAACCAGCTATTCATTTGGCATATGTGTACAAAGGGCTAGAAATTATTTTGAATATAAATTACAAATACAGGTGTGATGTGGTGAAACTTCCATAATAACAGAGACAAAGATTGCAACACTTTTCCACAAAATAAATATTTATTCGCGACCAGTTTCGATGCCCTGCATCATTTTCATGTGAAACTCTCAGCCCAATATACAAATTATTATTATTAGGTAATCTATCGGTTAAGGTAGATGTTTGGATGGACATAACTACAAAATAAATATTTTATTGCTCCTAACAAAACAAAACACAATCCAGCAACCTACTCTAAATCAAGTCCTTCTTCATCTTTGTGTACTTTCTTCCTCCCTTCATCCCGTCCAAAATCCCTATCCTGTTCCTTCCCTTTCCTCGTTTGCCTATGGGGAAGTACCAAACAAATGAGGAAGTACTTGGTATGGTGGGCGAAGAGAGGCGTTTGTTGGGAGAAATCCTATGGAGGCAGGAAAAGTGGATGAAGGGGGTATTGACCGCCAGCGGGATTTTGAAGGCAATGATGGAGGGGAGACTGTTAGGCAAACGAGGAAAGCGCAGGAACAGAATAGATAGGGATGTTGGACGGAATAAAAGGGGAAAGAAGGTACATATATATGAAGAGCAACTTGATGTAAAGTAGGTCACTGGATTATTTTTTGTTACATCTACATCTACTAAATACCCCGCAAGCCACCGCAAGGGCGTGTGGAGGGGGGTGTTAGGACACCACCCGTAATTTTAAAAAAAGAAAGAAAACCGCATGAAAAAACCACAAATTCATACATCCACAAAAAAACATGCCATACATTCATGCAAGAACATTTACACACCACACACATGCAAATACTCAAACTACCAACTAATATACTCATACACCTGAAAGTATACCTAATATCTTTGCAATATTTAATTTTGTTCCGACTTGTAAATTCAAGTTTTCAATATTTCTAAGGGGACTTCGGATTCTTGCTATTATGATTTCTGATTGTTCGGGGAAAGCTCGAGTATTTGTATCTATCTGTACTGGACTCTATCTCCCTTATTTTATCTTTGTGATCTGATCTACCTAAGTAGTAGGGGTCATAATAATTCCTTCAGTATCATAGTTAAACTCGTTTGTTCTGAACCTTTCTAAAAGCCTAAGCCTGGCTTTTCTTTCCACACTTCAAGTGGTTCCCAGCCTAAATCCCCTAAGAGACCTGTTACACCTGTGTTCTAATCATAACCATTTTTAACGAATCTGGCGGATTTTCTCTGGAATTCATCTAATTCTTTTTGCCAAATTTTCTCCCACGGATCCCAAATACTTGCGGCATATTCAAAATGAGGGCTGACTAGAGCAAAATAACACCTCTCTTCAACTTTCTCATTACATTTCCCCACCACCCGTTTTATGAAGCCAAGTTTCTTTAAAGCCGATCCGCATATTGTCCTGATATGTGCTCCCCATGAAAGGCGTGGTGTTAGAACAACCCGCAAATATTTAACTTGATAGGCCGTAGTCAATACTGAACCCTCTATTTTGTAGTTTATGTCCTGTTCCTCGCTTCCTTTATTCCAAAATTTCAAAATTGCACATTTATCTATATTAAGTGTTAATCCCCATTTATTGCGCCATTCTGAGATGTTGTCTAAGTCTCTAGAGAGTAGCTCGCGATCTAGTTGGCTCCTTTTTTCCCTGTATACCACCGCGTCGTCAGCAAATAACCTGAGATTGCTACTAACCTGTGCGCTTAAGTCATTAATTTTTATTAAGAATAGAAGAGGCCCTATTACACTTCCCTGGGGGACGCCCGAAGTTACATCTCTCTCCGTTGAGTACAACCCATTGATGACTACTATTTGTTTGCAACTTGACTAGAAGTCTCGTATGTTAGGAGTCGCAAAAGTTTATATGGTAGTTGGGTCCACACAAAACCTACCTTAACCGTTGGTTCATCTTATAATAATAATATTCGAGATGACCATGCTCGAAATAAGAAGTCTTCAGTTTGAGGGAAATCATGTCTATAAATAATTTGAATAAGTGACCACTTCATCCTTTTTTATGCGTAAAAGATAAGCGTGAAAAGTGTGATAAGAAGTATTATGGGGAAGCGTGCCTATATTTTCATTTCCTTTAATGGTTTTCTCCTGTTGTATTTAATTGGTAATTACAGTACGAAGTGGATAAATTTAATGTTTCCAAACCCAGGGATAGTGTGACAAAACTCGCGATACTTCTCGAGAAGTCCAGTGTGGTATCAACTTGAGAATGCGTTTATTGGTTTGCAATCTAAGTTCCTGATATAAATGAATGGCATATGATAAATATTTCAAAAATAGAAAGCATTCCATGTGAATTTGGACATTTTTTGAAAGTACAATTTTAGTTCCTTATGTTTCATGAAATGGTTAAGTTTTAAACACTCTATGATGCGATGTTATTACTTCCTTGCTGTTTTTGTCGCTTTTTCCAACCACCAAATTAGAAAACAAGGGCTGCAATTACATTAGTAATGGGTAAAGAAGTATTCATATTTATTCTTAAAGGAAACTTTTATTACGAAGAAATATTTCCATTATAAATTAACATCTATGGACACATATCCATTCTTATCGATGCTAACCTATTCCATTTTTGTTCAATTCTCCACGTTTCATTGGGGTAATCTATGCCTCCAAAAATAGCACCACCTGAGAATTTAATTACTTGCCTGTTCGTAAAAAAGTAATCCCTAGTTCTTTGGCATCAAATATGCAATTCCTATTGCAGGGATTGCATTAATAAAATGTTTAGCCCATTTCATTTATTTATTAAAAAATTGGCATAAAACACTCATGAATTCATGGATTACTATATCACCATTTTCTTCTTTCTGTTTATAGTACTATTACTTAATCAGTTAATTAGGGCTCTTGGTATTATTCCTTAAATGTGTCCCATCAGCTCGTATTTTTCATCATGATAAAGCTTAAAAAACCAAGAACTCTGTAACTATGGTGACTTACGTACCGACGTGCGACCACTGATTTATACTACTCATGTTATGGAAACATTTACAACACAGGGGTATTAATCAAATCGGCTGAATACGAATAATCCTTTGTCTAAATTTGTTTACTTACAACGGCGATTTGTCAACATCAAAACTCCATTTCTCCACCTAATATTATCCTCAACTGCTGAAAATACTTGGAACTTTTTCATTAGGAGCAAATTTGGATATTTCCAATCAAAGCAATTACTTATATTTCTGCAAATTGAAATTAATATGAATGTATGTTTATTGTGGTACTATATATATGTGTGTATATATATATACACATATATATAATTATATATATACATATACATACACTTTTTATAAATATATACATACACTTTTTGAAAGTCTCACGGACGTGAATAATAATGTGCAACACTTAGCTGTGTTGCTGTAACTGTGTTTTTGTCTGTGTCCACTAGTTCTACGTGTTATACATTAAATATATATATATATATATATATATATATATATATATATATATATATATATATATATATATTTTTTTTTAAGGTAATCTACCGGTTAAGGTAGGTTTTTGGATGGACACAACTACCAAACAAACATTATTCCTATAAAAAAAAAATCATCCTACTCTATATCAGGTCCCTCTTCATCTCTGAGTACTTTCTTCCTCCCTTCATCCCGTCCAACATCCCTATCCTGTTCCTTCCCTTTCCTCGTTTGCCTAACATTCTCCCCTCAATTGCAGTCTTTAACATCCCGCTGCCGGTCAATACCCCCTTCAGCCACTTTTCCTGCCTCCATAGGATTGCTCCCAACAAACCCCTCTCTTCGCCCACCATACCAAGTACTTCCTCGTTTGTTTTCTTCTCTGTCCATTTCACCTTCTCCATTCTTCTCCACACCCACATTTCAAAAGCCTCCAGTCTACGTCTATCCTCCTGCTTCAATGACCACGTTTCCGCGCCGTACATAGCTACGCTCCATATCAAAGTTTTTACCAGTCTTTTCTTAACATCCTTACTCAACGTCCCTGTCATTAACTCCCTCCTCCTTGTGAAAGCCTCTTTGCCTAGTGCAATTCTTCTCCATAGGTCCCTACTACTTTGACCGTGTTGGTTCAAAACACTACCGAGATACGTAAACTGTTCTACCTGCTCTAGTTTTTGCCCTCCTACTTTAATGTTAAGCTTAGCCTTTTTCTTTCTAGGAAATCGCATAACCTTTGTTTTATTAATATTGATTCTCACCCCATACCTGTCGCACTGAATTTCCAATTCAATAAGCAATCCTTGGCTGACTGACAAACTAAAGCTTGGTCATCAGCGAACCTAACTGATTTTACGGATTCCCCACCCACTTTCATTCCTACCTCCAGTTCTTCCCATGCCTCTTTAATCATTTCCTTTGCATACAGGTTGAACAGCTACGGTGATAATGGGCAACCCTGCCTTACACCTCTTCCTAACACTGCCCATTCGGACTCCCCGCTCCGCAATCGTGCTTGAGCAGTCTGAGACATGTGCAGGTTCCGGATTAGCCTCCTTACCCCCCAATCTATTCCTTTCTTCTTCAATATACTTATTAGTTTTCCCCGATTCATTACTTCCATCTCCCTTAATGCCCTTCCTATCTCATCATCAAGTATGCCTGGGCCTAAGCTATCTTCCTCTACGTCTTGTTCCTTTTCTATGTCTAACTTTGTTAGTCTAAGTTCTTTACTATACAGTCCTATATATTCCTTCCATATCTCTTGGATCTTTCCTGAGTCAACTATAATCCTACCCGCCTTATCTCTAAATGTTAGCGTGGATCTCCCTTTCTTATTTCCCGATAGAGATTTTACTTTGCTGCACAGCGCACCGATTTCACCCTTCCTCGGCAAACTTTCCATATCCTCACACTGCGTCTTCCACCATGCTTCTTTTGCTTTATTTGTTTCCCGCCTCAATTTATCGTTTAATTTTTTGCCTAACTCTTTATTTACATTTTTCCATATTCTCCTCTCATCCATCTTTGTAATCATCTCATCCGTGATCCATGGTTTCCTAGTCCTTTGAGCGTTATCGGTTCCAGTAGTGTCTTTTTCGATAACGCTGTACGCCCTGGACTACCATGACCCATATATATATATAATATACATATACATATATGAAAATATATATATATATATATATTTTGATACATATATGTATATATATACATTTTGCATATATAGATGCATTTGTATATATATATATATATATATATATACAGATATATATAATTATTATTTAGGTAATCTCCCGGTTAAGTTATCTTTTTGGATGGACACAGCTCGTGAATAAACACAACATCCAGCAGCCTACTCTATTTCAGGTCCCTCTTCATCTCTGAGTACTTCCTTACTCTTAATCTATTCCTATTTTCTGCAATATACTCATTAGTTTTTCCCAATTCACTCTATCAAACGCTTTTTCGAAATCTACGAAACAGGCATATACCTCCTGGTTGTGTTCTATAGTCCTCTCGATTAATAATCTCATTACTGCAATGGCATCACGCGTACCTCTCCCCTTCCTAAACCCAAACTGATCATCCCCTAAGTAATCATTTGCCCTACTGTCTATCCTTTTGTTTATGATCCTAAGAACAACTTTAGCTGCGTGAGATATCAAAATTATTGTCCTATAGTCCTCACATGACGTGGCCTTTACCTTTTTCGGAATAGGAACTAAAACTGATCTCACAAAGTCTTCCGGCCAGATTCCATCCTCATAAATACTACGGATCAGCCCATATATACTCTTCCTCCCACACTTTCCTAGGCATTTTAAAAGTTCCACGGGAATGTTATCAACCCCCACGGCCTTATTTAGTTTCATCTCCCTTAATGCCCTTTCTATCTCATTGTCTAGTATGTCTGGACCTAGCTGTCTTCCTCTACGTCATTTCCTTTTTAATGTCTAACTTTGTTGGTCTAAGCTCCTTACTATACAGTTCTTCTATATACTCCTTCCATCTCTTTTGGATCTTTCTTGCGTCAACTATTACCTTACCCGCCTTATCCCATATATAAATATATATATATATATATATATATATATATATATATATATATATATATATATATATACATATATATATATACAGAAACACACACACATATATAAATGTATATATTATTTCGTCGAAGTAACACTGAGGTGTTGGACAGCAACAAACAATGTAAAAACCCATAAAAAGCTCAAGAAAAAGTAATGAATTACTTCCATTTCTTCCGATGAAGACGGAGCTGAATTCCGTAGAAATTATCCCGAACTAACGTATAAGTAATCTTTTTATGTGTTCTTACATTTTTTGTTGCTGTTCAAGTTTTATATATATAGCTTTCGTAGACGTAACACGGAAGTGCCGAATAATACAATACACAGTTACACACAATATAGAAACACAAAAAAAGAAGAACACTCACACGTTATTTCTTGATATTTCGGCGGAAACAATCCGTCTTCATCTGAAGATATAGAATTAATCAATGATTATGATATAGAAGTAATCAAAATGATTACTTCTATATCTTCAGATGAAGACGGATTGTTTCCCTCGAAATATCAAGAAATAACGTGTGAGTGTTCTTCTTTTTTGTGTTTCTATATTGTGTGTTACCGTGTATTGTATATATATATGTATATGTATATATATATATATATGTATATATGTATGTATATATGTATATATGTATATATATATGTATATATGTATATATATATGTATATATGTATATATATATGTATATATGTATATATATATGTATATATGTATATATATATGTATATATGTATATATATATGTATATATGTATATATATATGTATATATGTATATATATATGTATATATGTATATATATATGTATATATGTATATATATATGTATATATGTATATATATATGTATATATGTATATATATATATGTATATATGTATATATATATGTATATATGTATATATATATGTATATATGTATATATATATGTATATATGTATATATATATATGTATATATGTATATATATATGTATATATGTATATATATATGTATATATGTATATATATATGTATATATGTATATATATGTATATATGTATATATATATGTATATATGTATATATATATGTATATATGTATATATATATATATATGTATATATGTATATGTATGTGTATATATCTTATCTTATGATCCGTAAATAATTTACTAATTATTTATTCGGTAAATATTTCTAAATTAATTTATTTGCCCAATAACATTTCTTGTAGCCGCTTTTCATAGCCGCTTTTCTTTTACTTGTGCAAAATAGAGAAAATTAATAAAAGGAAAATTTCTCTACTCTTCCACGACCTCACGTTCCAATAAAATTCTTTAATTTTTTTAAATATCTGGTGACTGATACGGATCTGGAGTATATTTTCAGCGTCGTTATGTTTGGTGTACCTGGTGCTTTGGTTATACGACAAAAATTTTATTTTTAGGGTCCAAGTCCACATTGGTATTTAATTTGTACTCTCTGAATGCCTTTGAAATAAATTGTTAGCCTTCCACCTCGTCTCTTGAAGTCGCTTTCCCTTGAAAGTTACTGCTCCTCCGTCGAAAACTCAATTAAAAGGACGTTTTCCGAGTGTCTCGGAAGAGATAGCTCTGGCTCTATAAGCAAAAACAGATCTGTAAGCGTAGCTAGTGTATGCCATGGGATGAATATAGACCTTTTTCCAATACATTTTTATATTAACCCTGCAGATGAGTAGGCGAATAACTTTCAGAAACATACCCGTTTGGCAGTATAACAGGAAGGATATTAAATTTTTAAAATGCTTTCAATATCTGGATATATATCTTAATCCTAATTCTAATTATAATTTGTCTGATAATTGATTGGTTTACTTAGGGAAAAGTCATATAAAGAGTTTACGGATTATTGAGTTCTCATTTTGTTGCATTAGCAGGGTAATAATACATAATGTAACGTAGACTAGGTTCGATTTGGATTTATTTTCTGGAAATTTTTGATATTAAAAATAAACTATTTTGGGAAGGGACCGATAGCTGAGACATCTGCGCCATTAGGGATGGACAGGAGAGATTGCAGGGGGAGAGAAACCCGGCGTCGGCTTTTGCCTACTCTTTACGAAAGGCACCAAGGGGTTCGAAGCTCCAAGATCCCATCCGACGGTCGGCGTACTCACTCAAAGTGGTCGCCACAAAGCATCTCACGTAGGTATCGGGATACCACTGAAAAATACAGGTATTTGTCGCCGCCGGGATTTAAGCCCGAGCCCTTTGGATGTGAAGCCAGCACGTTAGCCACTACCCCAAACCCGTTCCCCTCCGCTACCAAAGGTGGTCGGAACACCGAAATATTACATACCCGATACTGTGAGTGTTTCTTTATTTTGTGCTGATGTGCCTTATATGTACACGAGAATCAATACACTTTTGCATGCGCTCAAACCAATTTTCGCAAAAAGTTTCCCACTCCGATTCAGGTATCTCCAAAACATGGTTTTTGAATGCATCAACGGCTTCTTCAGGTGCCGAAACACGTTAGCCACGCAATTTTTTCTTGATAAACAAGAATAAAAAGAAGTAATTTGGTGTTAAATCAGGGCTTTAAGTAGGATGACCCATCGATTCGACGTTTTGGCCAGCCAAATAGGTAGTTGTTTCGGCTGGCCTGTGAGAGCTTGCATTGTCATGATGAAGAATGATCCTTCGTTGCCGCTTCTTTTTCCTTATTTCACCAAACACTTTTGGCAAAAAATTACTCGAATACCATTCAGAATTCACGGTTCTACTTTGCCCTAACGGTACGGTTGCCACATGTCCAGTTATTCTGAAGAAACAGGCGATCATTTGCTTCGTTGGGTTTCGTGCACGAATCACTTCTATCAAATTTGGCTCGTCTTGGAGGTCCCATACAGTGGATTGCTGTTTTGTTTCAGGCTCATACGCATTGATCCAAGATTCGTCACCTGTGTAGATGTTATACACAGATCTTGATGCACCACGATTGTTTGTCTTGAGCATTTCTTTGTACCAATTGACACGTGTATCTTTTTAAGCTTTTGTCAAATTATGCGGGATCCAACTCGATCAAATTTTTTTTCGCTGCTAAATGTTCGTGCAATATCATATTGATGCTCGTCCTTCTAATCCCCAAGGATGCCTCAATCTCGCGATAAGTCACATGACGATCTTCCTTCAATAGTTCTTGTACAGCATCAATGTATTCTGACACAACAACCGATTTTGGACGACCTTCACGACTTTCGTCGCTTAGCGAACGGCGGCCACGATGGGATACAATATACCAGCGTTTCACAATGGCAAAAGATGGGGCTTCATCGCCAAAAGTGGAAGTAAGTTGATCAATGCACTCCTGTCTTCATAATCCACGTCGAAATTCGCAAAAAATATTCGCACGAAAGTGTTCACGAGTGAACTCCATTTTTTTGTTGAGGCAATATTTTCGCGTCACTATAAACAGCACAAATTATTATCAAACGACAAAATGTGTTGAAGACATTTAACGCCAAAAAGGTTAAACTTTCTTATGGAAACGTCAGATGGCGCCTAAAGCACTTATGGTTGTCAAGGCTCAAAATATAAATAGTAGTCGTCATAGATATTAAGAAAAGGGATAGGAATACATATAAGAAATACAAACACAGGAATGGCGAGAAAGTTGGCATCGATCAGATCACCAGCGCAAAAAAGTGTCCTGTATACACTATTGGCTATAGCGTGTGGTAGTGTGTGTGTGAAAACGTAGCGAAAGTTCCCCACACCTTGAAAATTGTGAAGGCTAATTGCTGCTGCTTGCAGACTTTACTGCATGTGTGTGTCTTAAATAAATGAGTATCATATTAACAAAAACTTTTATGTAAATTTAATAATCTTACAATATTTATTAAACTAAATAACAATAAACTACGCGTAAATGCTAACACCTTTTGGAAGTATTAACGCTTTTTTCGGTAATAGTAAACTATAGACAATAAATTTTATAAATGTACTACTTATAACAACATTTAAAAGCAACCAAAATGAATGATAAAATAGGCAAAGAATATATTATAAATAAATAAATAAATAAATAAAGAGTATTAAATCCCCAACAATTATGATAGTAAAATCATAAAATGCTATTTTCCCCTTAAACTTGTTATCGGTGCTCCTATGTTAAATTTCTACCTGGCTACGTTCGCATCTTACGGTGCCGCAAACAGCTTTTATTTTCACCGTCGCTGCGGACTTACGTTGAGGTCCTTGTAATAGAATTGGTTCTCGGGAACGGAGAGAGTCAGCGGAGCGAGATTTGGTGGAAACAGTAGATTTATGTTAAACTCCTCATCGCCAAAATCAACTTGCAGTCAATTGGGCGTTTTGTGCCACAGTGGTAACTTAAGACATTATGGTGCCAGTCAGCTTCCTCATTTAAAGGATTTACAAACCTCTAGGGGATTATTTCGGTTGACAGTCTATGCTTTAAAGGTTCAATTGATGTCAAAATTCCTTGGAAATCGAAATATAATCGATTATTATGTCTGTGATTATGGCCTTGTGCATCTGTTCTTCTCATCTCGTTAAGTGGCACTTTTCCTTAGAGTAATATTCTGCTCATTTCTATTTATTTGGATGATTTTTTGTGTTTAAAAAGAGACTGGCACATTCAAGCATTCGAAACTCCTTTTGCACTGGACTGTGAAGGGTTTTGTCGTCGTCGTCAAATAATCTCCCGTACTGGGGTCGTCATGTATAATATCCATTTCTGTAATCTGTTTCGATTTTAAAGTATTTTGAAGTATTTAATTGAATACTCTGGAGGTCAACCTCCCTGAAAAATGTTCACCACTTTCGTTGTTGGTTTTTGTCGAGAGAGGGCAGGGCGTGGTTTATCTCCGTTGTTTTATTTCTCCTCATTCTTTTTTTTGCTATTATTATATCTACTCAAAAGTTAGGTCTGTGGAAACATTTTGCAAGCTGTCTTAAACGATTCCTACTTTTTAATAGAAAATTCCAAAGCAATGTCTTACGGTGAATATCACGTTCAAACGTTGCACATGACATAATTCCGATATGAGCGTATATGAACGCGCTCCACGTAAAAACAAAAGTTACTGACGAGGCGTTCAACATACGCACACTGACGGTGAAAAATCAAGTCAGAGCAGGAAAAAACATAATTTAATGAAAATTATTCTCAAGGCTACATAAAATTTGTTAAAAGTTGCTTTTTTCACATGCACGAGGTTGAAAGCTGTTACAAAACGCGAAATTTGGCATTGAAGCTCATGCTCACATGTTGGACTTAAGGCTCTCCCGTTGGCACTGATATTGAAGTATTGGTCCTGTCCGTCCTCTCATAAATGATTAGCATGGTTGGTGAAAATCGAACGAGATAGTTACATGGATGCCATTTTGACAGTTTTAAAGAGTGTTCCATCATGTTATCCTAATGCTCCTGTTTCTTATTTTTCTTATCTTTTATTCTTTCTTTGCGTTAACATCATCAATTCCTTAGTCACTTGTAAGATTGGTTTATTTACCTACGATGGAGTGGTTAACCGTGTTTTCCATAATCCTGAGGAAAGAGTACCTTTATCAGAATGTCCTTAATGCTATACAACGCTGGTTCGACACTTGGCAATTAGAATCAAACTTAAAAAATTGCGTGGTTATGAATTTTGGGCCAAACAGCAATTCCCACCCGAACGTCTACTGCATCGGGAACACCCAAACAGAATGTGTAGACTCGATTAAATACTTAGGCTTCAACCTCACATACGATCTCTCCTGGGCAGAACATATAGTATACGGAGAATATGTGCACATGCTAACAAAAAATTAGGATTTATTAGAAGAGTAGGGGGTAAATGTGATGAAAACATTAAATCGAAATGTTGTCTTTCGCTGGTTAGGCCTCATTTAGAGTATCCTGCTAGTGTATGGAATCCTCAAGAAGTTGGATTCATTGCCGAACAGGTCGCGAGAAGCGTAGATAGATAGATACCTCTACAAAATATCCCGCAAGCTACCTCAAGGGTGTGTGACGGGGAGTGTAGGTGACCACCCGTAAAAGGGAACAAAACCACATTCAAAACCAACACATCCATGCACACCTATACCCACAGTGGCGTATACATTCATAGTAAGAAATTAATCCAATAACGGGAGAACTAGAATTTGAAAAGTAATTAGGCGAAATTCCACCACCACAAGGACATGCAACATACAAAGGTCTCCTCCCCCAAGGACGCAGGTAGGCAATGTGACCCAACGCTGCAGTTAGCGGGAGGGTCCCCCCCACAAAGAGAGCCGAGTGATGGAAGGGTTATCTTGGAAACAGAAAAGGGATAGCAAGCAATACTGTAAAGAGCACTACATTATTCAATAGCATTCTAATGCGGACATGCAGAATGAAAGGGTTTTGACAACAAAACACACGAGTGTAGTGAAAGAGCACGCAATTGAGTTACTTAGTTGTTATCCCGTATTGTCCGTGGGAAGGATTCCTCAAGTCTGTTAGTTCTGGCATCTATTGCTCGAATTTTACATTCGTGATCCAAGCGACCAATGTCGGATATTTTGCGGTGCGGATATTTGGTGTGCGGATAATTTGCGAAACCTTGGTGCTGAAATATGCGGATCTGAATTTATTTAGTAATTTCAATCTTGCATTGCATCGTCTCTCTTCTAATGATTCCCACCCCAACTCTATAAGTATTGCAGCGACCCTTTTCGTTTTATCGTGAAGTGTTTTTAACAGAACGGGCTGCCCGGCGTTGAACCTTCTCAATTTCCCGAATGAGACCTTTTTCACTCGGATCCCACACACTGCGTGCGTATTCTAAATGAGGCCTTACAAGAGCGTGGTAACAACGTGCCCTGACCTTCGAGTCACTCCTGCTAAAAATGCCTCTAATGAATCCCAATTTTTTATATGCTTCCCCGCAGATTTAACGTATGCAGATTCCCCAAGTTAAGACTTTAATGAATGTGAAACCTAGGTATTTTACCGTATCAACTACTTCTAGGTCAACTCCAGCTAATTTGTAAACAAATCCCGTCGATCTTTTAAAGAAATTGACCACCAAACATTTATTAAGATGTAATGACGATCCCCATTTTGGACACCATTTAGTATTGCAGTGCGGATTCTGCACTAGAATTAGACGTCATCAGCAGATATCTCCCGATAAATCACCTTGTCATCCGCGAGCATCCTAATCTTACTTTTCACTACGTGGTTCAAATCGTTAACAAAAAGCAAAGGCTCGGTCACACTTCTCTGAGGAACCCCCCACTCACTCGTACGCTGTCGAACCTATTACCATCAAGGACTACCCTCAGTTTCCGTTGTGAAAGGAAGTCTTCAACCCAATTTATTGCGCACTTGTTTATACCTGCCGCATTTAATTTATGAATACTTTCGCCATGGGGAACTTTATCAAATGCCTTTTGAAAATCTAAAAAGATCGCATCCACCTATTGAGCTCTTACGGCTAGTATCATTTTATAAATGAAAGACTCCAATAGCCGTAAACAGTGTAATTTTGAAAACAAAATACAAATGAGATTATTTGGCCAACGCCACAAGTCAAAGGATGAGGTAAATGGTAAAATGGTAAATGACATCCACTTGGCTACCACGTCCACCCGATAAAAGTAAGTCATGTGTGAATAATCCTAACTGGGTCTCGTAGGAGCGGGTTTTCCTGAATCGGTACGTTGCCTGCTTTCCAAAATACTTTTCACAACCACGAAAACTCCTCCGGATCTTGTACCTCTATCGTGTCGGTAAATTGTGAAATCTATTGGGAAAATTTTTTGGTCGTTTATATCATGAAACAGCCAACTCTCTATCTCTAAGACTATATCAGCGGAATAAATTTGGATTATGTGCTCGAGATCTGCTTTTTTATTTTTGAGGCTCCTGCAATTAAGTATGAGGATAGATGGATTATTTTTATTCTGATTGACGCCCGTATTTGTTTATAACTGTAATTAAGACGCGTTTGTGGAGAAGTTAGTGTCAATTGTCTTTCTACATCAATGCCAGTGTTAGATATTTTTTCTAATTTAGTACCCTGTAAGCCACCGCTAGGGTGTTTTGCAGGGAGTGTATGCGAGCACAACAGAATAATTTTGACCCAAATATGACCCTACCGTGGTCGAACAATGTTATTCTGATCCCTCATCGTTCGTGGAAAAAATGACATCTTAAATCTATCTGCTCTACACTAAATCTCTCTAATTTTATCGACATTATCTCTCCAACCATAGAACGATTTGGGTAATTACACATTTCCAACATCACTGCTAAAGAGACATCCTTCATAATTTAGATTTAGATAGATAGATACATAAAAGAGATTTAATCTAAAATTTAACCTTCGCTCCGAGAGTGGATTCCCAGCGTAACGCATGTAATATTTTGGATACGCCACTAAGTTTATCATAACAACGGTTTTTTTTACAAATCTAGCTCCTCTACTCTGCACGCTATCCAATTCATTCCATAGCTCTCTTCCAAATCCGTGAGGATCCCATATACTTGCAGCATATTCTAAATAACGCCTATCAAGCGAAATATATCATTAATTTTTGACAATTTATCACATTTACCCATTCCTCCTCTAAAAGATACTAATTTTTGTTAGTTGGGCACATATTTCCCGTCTGTATTTCCCCCAGTAGAGGTCGCGAGGAGTGAGGGTAACGCCCAAGTATTTACTCGAGTCTACACTTTCATGATACCGCAGGCGCTCGGGAAGGAATTGCTGCTGTTCATCACTACGCACTCTTTTAGGTTTAATTCTTATTGCTAAGTGTTGCGCAAGCGTTGTGTAGCATTTAATTTATCTGATAAAGCTATTGTATCCTCAGGATTACGTGTAATACCTGTGTAAACCACTGCATCGTGGACTAGTAAACGTATCTTACTAGTGACTACGGAGTCAATTTCATTAACGTTAAGTAGGAATAAAATAGGCCCGATAACATTTCCCTGGGGAATGTCTAAAGTACCTTCAACTGCATTTGAGCTAACTCCATCTAACACTAACTACTCTTTATACCGACCATTTAAAAAGTCTTTAATCCATTCACGGATATTTTTATTGATGCCATATGCATCTCTGGGAACCTTGTGATCTACCAGCGACTTCTTAAATACTATTTCTAGATATGGCGCAATTTCCGAAGCTAGATATGTATATATACGCGCGGGTATTTCATCGGGCCCGGAAGATTTATTATGCTTGATATTTTTCAGCCAACGTTCTATACCATTATGTGAGATTTCAATTTTGGGCATTTGTTGACCGGTAGGCGATTTGGTAGGCTATTCGTGGGTATTCTGTGGTGCTGGTTACTGTTTTGTCTCTATCATTTTTAAGTTACCTGTTTTTTTAACAGTTTTTAAGTTAACATTTTTAAATTAACTGTTGGCTTATTTCTCTGTACCTCTCTGAAGTACGACCAAATTTCCTACGGATTCTCTTTCAAATATTCCTCTAATCTTTTCCTTTGGAATTTCCTAAAGGCTTTTCAAAATACCTTCTTAGCATTTGCCCTAGGTATCTTCTAATCGTGTGTGTTCTCATGTCTACTGTTGCTAGAGATATCATCCCTAATATTTTTCATCTTGGTGTGACATAGCCTTTAGACGTCGCAAGCCTTTTCTAGCATCCGGATTGTACCATCTACGAGGGTCATCCGGAAAGTAGTACCCGTTCGTGCCGCATGAAGTGCTGACGACGCGAGTAGCCGCTGGACGAGGTCAGATAGCTTCAGTGGCTTGTCTGCCTTCTCTGAGCCAAGTTGCGTGACGCTAGCATTGCCTGTGTTGTTTCTGTGATTGTTTACAATGTTTAAAAAAATTGAGAACGCCGCCAGTTGTGAAGTGAGGGCAGTGATTAAATTCCTCAATGCAAGAAACGTTCGCCCATGTGATATTCATCGCCAATTAAAGGAGGTGTATGGAGACAATGTAATGGACGAGTCGTCTGTTCGGCGGTGGTGTCGCAACTTCAACATGGGGAGGGGGAACACACACGACGATGAGCGTTCGGGGAGACCGTCTGTCATTACAGACCAACTGGTGAGCTCAGTTGACGAATTCGTGAGGAACGATCGGCGCGTCACAATTGATGACATCTGTGAGCATTTTCCCAATGTTTCTCGAACAATTGTTCATGAAATTGTTAAACACCATCTGCATTATGCAAAAATTTGTGCAAGATGGGTCCCTCGCGTATCTCAATGAGCTGGCGGCGAAGGACTATGCAGCAGGAATACAGAAACTAGTCACACGTTATGACAAATGCCTTAATTTGTTTGGAGATTATGTTGAGAAGTTGTTTAAAGTATCCTCTTTCAAATAAAATTTTTTATGTTTGTTAATATTTACTTTTGTGTCTTTAATTCACGAACGGGTACTACTTTCCGGATGACCCTCGTATATTTATTTCATGGAATCGTTTTTGAATTTACTGGGAATGAACTTGTTCGCAGCTGAGTGCGTGATCTCAAAGTGATTCCACGTATACTAAGATTCTACCTTTCTTAAAATTTGCAAATTGATGTTCTAAAATGCGTGCTTCAGAGTCAGTCTTTTTTTAAACAAGAAAAATTTTTCCCCTAGGGCTTCTTATTTCTGACCCAATGTGGTGCAGACTTAGAATTTAGTGCACAGTGGTCGCTAATACCTCTTATGTTTTATACAGTTAAGACTTTTTCGGGTATGTTTGTTATTATCAGGTCAAGAATATTATCACCCCCAGTTGGTGAAAACACAAGATGATGCAAGGAGTTCAATTTTAAAGAATTCAATAGCGACTCGGGGGCATCGTTGTCCTTTGCCCCCGTTCTACAACTGGCTGTGCACCAATCAATAGATTGTACATTGTAATCGACACCGATTATAACGACGCTATTATTGCATCTACATCTACTTGATACCCCGCAAGCCGCCACAAGGGCGTGTGGCGGGGGGTGTTAGGACACCACCATTAATTAAGAAAAGAAAAAACCGCATGCATAAGCCACAAATTTATACCATCCGCCAACAGAAATGGCATACACTCATGCAAGAACACACACACCCAACACCCATGCAAACACTCAAACCACCTATTAACATACACATGCACCTACAAATACACCTAATATCCTTGCAATGTTTAATTTTTTCCGACTAGTAAATTCAATGTTTTCAATATTTCTAAGGGGACTTCGGTTTCTTACAATTATGATTTCTGATTGTTCGGGGAAAGCTCGAGTATTTGTATCTATCTGTACTGGAATCTATCTCCCTTATTTTATCTTTGTGGTCTGATCTACCTAAGTAGTGTGGGGCCATTATAGTTCCTTCAGTGTTATAGTTAAACTCGTTTGTTCTGAACCTTTCTAAAAGTCTAAGAATCGCTTCTTGTCTCCGTGCTTAAAGTGGTTCCCAGCCTAAATCCCCTAAGAGACCTGTCATACTTGTGTTCTTATCATTACAATTTTTAACGAATCTAGCGGATTTTCTCTGGAATTCATCTAATTCATTTTGCCAAATTTTCTTCCAAGGATCCCAAATACTTGCGCATATTCCAAATGATGTATAACTAGAGCAAAATAACACCTCTCTTTAACTTTTTCATTACATTTCCCCACCACCCGTTTTATGAAGCCAAGTTTCTTTAAAGCTGTTCCGCATATTGTCCTGATATGTGCTCCCCATGAAAGGCGTGGTGTTAGAACAATACCCAAATATTTAACTTGATTTGCCGTAGTCAATACTGAACCCTCTATTTTGTAGTTTACATCCTGTTCCTCGCTTCCTTTGTTCCAAAATTTCAAAACTGTGCATTTATCTATATTTTGTGTTAATCCCCAATTATTGCGCCATTCTGAGATGTTGTCTAAGTCTCTGGGGGTAGCTCGCGATCTAGTTGGCTCCTTATTTCCCTGTATACCACCGTGTCGTCAGCAAATAACCTCAGATTGCTGCCAACGTGTATGCATAAGTCATTAATGTATATTAAGAACAGAAGATGATAATAGCTTCAGCTAATTCCTTTAATATTCTAGCAGGTATTTCTTCCGGACCAGGTGCCTTGTGGGCTTTGACACTACGGAGCTGATGTACTATTCCCTGCTTGATCATTGTTATGTCGCTCATGTGTTCCCCGGGTGGGTGTGGAGGATCGTTTGGTGCCTTTGTGTCTTTATTGTAGACAGCCTGGAAAAAAATGTTTAAAATATTTGCCTTTTTCACGCTCTCTGTAATAATTTCTCCGTTTTCCGTCTTCAAAGAATGAACAGTTGGACGTTTGCCCTGTATTTCCCTAACATAGGATCAGAATGACTCGGGATTTTCCTCAAGATATTCGCTTAGCATTTTAGATTTACAATAGTGCAGTGCTGGGCCAATAATACTTTTCTTCTTACAACGAAATTCTTTTAGTTTCTGTTTGGATGCATTCACATAAACTATATCGTCACTTTTTAAACTCTTTTAGAAATTCGACTGTAGTTTTCTTTGCCTTCTTATTGCCGATCTGACTTCCCCGTTATACCATCTAGGTTCCTTACCTTCGCATTTGAGTTTGGACTGGATTTACGTGAAAAAGAAACACTTTGTTCCAATCCACCACTTTATTACAGGTACGACTAGTTTCGACGCTACGGCGTCATCCTCAGGTACAAAGTTTAAAGTCACAATCATTGTATATATACCCTCTTCTGGAAAGGGTGGGGGAGTTGTGGGAAGAGGGTACGGGGAGGGGAGTACGGGGGTAGGTACGAAAGAATGTGGGAGAGTAGTCTAATAGTATTAAGTAGTCTATTCAGTAGGAAGTGAAGTAATATTCCCCTCTCGATAGGAAAATTTAACGAGGAATTGGTGACAATCAAATCTATAGCAACTACAAATGGCTACAGTGAAAAAATGGTGGACAAAATGCTCGGCAAGAAACGCTCCATAAGAGCCCAACGGCTACTTTACAATTCAGGGAAAACTATTAAGGAAAAACTTAAGTGGGTAAAATTGCCCTATTATGGTGTCCCGTCCGAAAAAATTAGCAAATTGTTCCCGAAAGACAAATTCAGAATTGCTTTCTACAACAAACAAAATTTAAAAATGTTCATAAATAAAACTAAAGACAAAGTTGAGCCACTGGAAAATAGTGGGATATATGAAATGGTTTGCGGGGATTGCAGTGCGAGGTACATCGGGCAGAGTGGTCGAGCGGTGCGGACAAGAGCGGAGGAACACAAGAGGTGCTACAAGAAGTGTAACCTAGCCCAATCCCACTTTGCCAAACACCTGTGGGAGGAAAATCACACCAGTGATTTCATCCCCAAATTCTACATCGTGAAGAAAAAGGGAGGAGGATGGACAAGAAGGAAGAGTTGGAGATCCGGAGAACAATGAAGAAACATCCTTTACTCAATGACATTCTGTTTGAGAACGTATCACCTTTCCTGGAAGCCTCCCTAGCAATAACAGAAAAACAGAACCTCATTTCGACGCCGTAGCGTCGAAACTAGTCGTACCTGAAATAAAGTGGTGGATTGGAACAAAGTGTTTCTTTTTCATTTATTAAAATGAACTTCCACAAAGTTGAGGCTGAAACTATTGAACTGGATGTACGTCTTCATTCCCTCGCGTAAAATAATTAAGAAATATTTCCAAGTGTTGCCTATATCGGCTACCAGTGTTTTTGTCTTATGTACTGGTAATTCTTTTTTTTATATTCTCGTAGTAAAAATTTAATTTTCGTTTGCCTTGTTGTATTAGTATATTTTACGCTTTTTTGTTTATTTTGATGAACTTAGTTTTTAACTCTACAGGAATAGCCTTATGGTCACTGATTTCGTCTATTATTTCAATGTTAGTAATGATTTCGGGCGTAGAAGTCGCAAAGATGTCTAATATGCTTTGGCCCCGTGTTGGTGATTTAACAATTTGTTCTAAGGAGTGTTTTGTGAATATATGAAGGAGTTCTTGGCATGAATCTCGGTTTTTGGCAGATTTTCCTACGCAGTACGTGTCCCAGTCAATTGACGGTAGATTTGTGTCACCAGCGATTATAATAATACTGTTGCTTTGTCTGCTGCTGATAGTGGATATTTGTTCGTCGAGCTTGTGTAGGACATCTTTGTTAGAATCTGGGAGTCTATAAAATGAACACACGTATAGGCTTCTGCCGTTGTAGTCCTTAATGTTGCACCAAACGCTTTCTATGTCATCTACGTCGCACTCGTATCGTTGGCTACTAAGATGTGACTCTACAGCAATGAGTACTCCCCATCCCATTCTATTTGGTCTGTCCCTTCTATAAATTGTGAAACCGTTTGGAAAAACCTCATCGTTTGCTAGAACCTCACTGTTCTCCCGTGAGCCAACTTTCCGTTCCAACTACTATGTCTGCGTTTGTAGTGACAAAAATATGTGCAATATCCGATATTTTGATTCTAATGCTACGGCAATTCAATATCATAATTTTAAATTGGTCAATTACTTTTTGTTTTTCGGTTTTATGTATGCTCGCAAAACTGTTTCGAGACGATTCATGGTTAACAGAGGCAAAAGTATTAAATTCACTCGTATTACTATCTTTTATGTATTTAGAGGTACCAATTTTATTAACTTTATGTGAGTTATATGTTGTTTTAACGCATATGTTTGTTTGTTCTATTATTTTTGGGATCTGAGAGGCATAACCTGATCTGTTTGCATTGGGATAACAAACCTTTGATTTGCTGATAGATTTAAGGAAGTCAGAAGTTGGACAGTGGAGGCGCGCCTAAATAATGGATGGAGCAGACTGAAATATCAAAATTCAAGAAAAAATTGATCACGATTGTTACAAAGAGTCAAGGATGCGGAGAATTCATTTTCTGATGCAGAAGGGAATGAAAAAAATTTGAATTGGAGGGAGCATATTGCATAATTTTTGCAAGGAGATAGTTATGTGTATGTCATGGTGTGTAGTTTAGATGTATGTATATTAGAGCAGCGGAGGAGAGAGGGAGGGTGTGTGTGTGTGGACGAAAGAGGGTTTGACTGGCATCGTGGGCTATGATAAGGGTGTGCAGAAGGCAGGAGGGGGGTGGGTGTGAGGGAGAGGGCGTGTGGTTTGTCCTGATGATTTTTGGCAAAATATATGTCTTTTAACAAATGGGAACGGCGGAATGGGGTTCGTTAAACAGGAATGGAGATGATAGGTCAAAGGCAGTTATAAATGCAAATTGTAGGGTACCAATCTTCTCTACTCATGAGTGTTATTTGTTGTGAATCTGATTGGATTTTTAGAGTTAAATGGGACATCTTCAGTGCGCCATGAGATAAGAAATTCGGTCGAGCGAATTTTGTGTAGAAATTGTTAGGATGACCGCGTTTGATGGAGCTTTTTTGTGGTTGAGGAGATATAGATTTGGTTGCCTGCTGTTCCTGCAAGTAGAATAAATCTTTTTGTGAGGCGTGGTGGCTGTTTAAATATGCTTACATTTGTTGGCATTAATTTGGTGGATGTAATAATTTGTCTCAAGATTAATATTTGTGTTACCATATCAAAAACACTTGGAACAGGTGGTACAGTCCAATGCTAAGCTGGAAAAAGAAGAGTAAGTATTTACCGAGTAATTACGCATTATTAATGATTTAATGACGCATTATCTTTGTTTTTCAATGGAGAATTGAACGAAAGACTCATTCCATTGTAAGCCGGCGTAGTGACTTGCATCCATTTGGTGACCTAAACCAGTGACCTTTCGAACGGCAAGACAATGTGCATTACCGATCTGACTAAATATTTGAAAAAAAACTGTCCCATCAAATACTAACCGTGTGCCTAGTGCAAGATCATGCTCTTACAATCATTTCACCAAGAACATCTATAATTTTCTTATTCATAGGGTTTTTTACTCAAAATGCTTTTAATTGTAACTTTGAAACATATACCTTTGTTCAAAATTAGATATTGGATAATACTGACGTGGTAAGCCAAAGACTAGTAAATCTTATTACTAATAGTTGTAATATGTAGGGATTCTCATAACTTTATCTAGAAGTATTTTTTCTCTGCTAGTCTGTTAGTAAATACTCACTATAAGCACCTAGTCCACGGTATTCCGTATATTTTAGTAATGGAAAGTAATATTCAAAATTATTTCCCTAATATTTTGTTAACAGTCTTCATTCGAGGATATACGAGTAAAACCTCTGCTCGTATGCACCCTTACTTTACCATGTGGCTTGTGGTCTCAAAGGGTCAAAATCTGTGCCTATTTATTTTATTTATTTATTTAGTAAAAATTGTGCACATACAGCAGGATTGCCAATTTACAGTGACACGTATAACAGCAACATATAAGGACACAAACATACAAACATCAACAAGACTATACTATTGAGGGAGGTGTGAGAGATGTGTCAGAGAAAGGTTTATAAATGTGCTGGCTGGGAGTGAGAGGGGGTCAATACTTAGGCATAGTTTTGGCCCTTTATAAAGATTGTTCCATGCATACATATTGGCCTTCATACCAGTTGCGTTTCTTTCGACTCCGCTTCAAATGCGACCCACCATGTACATCACATTCTGTTGGAATTTTCACTATTTTGATCGGAAAGGAATTGAAATCGTAGAAATGATTTTTCTTATCATTAAATCATCCCTCAATGAGTAGTTTAATTATTACTTCCATTGTATTTTGGTGGATAATCCCCCTGATTGGCGAGATGAAGGAAGATAAAGTTGACACGGCAATCAGTGAACGGAGGAAACTCAATTGTTGACCGAAATAAATAGAATAATCTAGGCGGTATGGGGTGATAATAAAAATCACTGTGAGACCCTGCGGAAGTAAATTATCATATGTATCTAAGAAATAGATCCTATTGGGGTAGGGTAAAAAACATTTTGCAGAAATGGCGAAATTTCATTTGGTGTTTGAGTGGTCCAGGTTACCGCAGCCTCTCTGTTGGCGTTGATTCTTTGCTACCTTTAGTGTGTTGAGGTGCGTTAAAAGTGTGTTTTGTTGCATTAAAGTGTCGGAAATCCGTCCGCATATTTTGAAATTCGTACCTGGTCGACTACTTTTCGAACCAGTTTTCGGAAATATTAATGGGGCAAGTCGCCATGAATTCTTTTCCTCTCTTATTCATTCTTGAAGCAGTTCCGTCATTCGTCTTCTTTGCGAGTGGGGGAGTGATAAGGGCTGGAGGAGGGAAGGAGATGGAGAAGAGGCTCAAGCGAGCTCGTGCGAAGAAATATCCCGGGAGATGCGATTGGGTGGAGGGGAGGTGAAGGGCTGGCCTCGCCGGAAGAATGGGCGAAGGAGGGTTCAGGGAAAGCAGTGGTCGGGAAGGGATTGCTGGGGAGGGAGAGACCTGACCGAACAAAGAAGGGAAACGTCTCTTTTTTCAGCTCTCATGGGCCAGGCCAAGGCATTGTGGATGCAGAACGATGAAAGTTACACTATAACAAAAAGCATCGTTAGCTTAAAGTTAATTTTATAAGAATAACAAAATTATTAAAACTCTAAAACCGTAATGAATTGCAGGCATTGTTTATTTGAGGAATAATGAAGCAAACATGAATGGCGATTGTTCATGAATGTAATTTAGAGAAAGTATATGAAAGTTATACTTAAAGATACTAATAATGACATATTAAGCATCGTGTCGTTAGAAGATATGGATAGTCATGAAAGGGTTGTCGTTAAACGCGAAGAGAAAATATTTTGGCGATTACCTCAAACGTGGAGCTTTCAATGTTAAAAACTGTACAATGAAGCAATTATAAAACATTAGCTGCAAGAAGGAATTTACTGAGTTTCTCAATAATATTGGTAGAGTATTTTTATCGTGGATATCCTATTTTATGTCATCGTAACATGATTAATATGATTAATGTCCTTTGATATCCACTTCTATTTACGTACGATTATATGATGTGACATTAGAATTCATTAAAAATACCTGTATCTTTCAATCAAAACATCGTTGAAAAAGCGAGAATTTAAAAAATGATAATTGTAGTTTCAATTATCAAAGCCCTCTTACCCAATTTCAGTTTGAGGAAAAATCTCCGCCACCAGGAATCGGATTTGCAAGATGCCCAATCTGAAATTTTGATAAAATTGGCAGTTTTCAATTTTTAATGCTCTCTTTAAAAAGGCTATTTTCTATAAATAGTTACGATGGAACTACAATAATGAAAAAAATACATGTTTATTACCATTTCCAAAACAGACCCCACGAACATGATTCATATTTATTCACTTTTCCATGAGTCTACTTATTTTGTCGTATGCCTCTTACTTTTCATAAGACCACGGAGCACTCTTTTGGAATAAAATTGTATCCTGAGAAAACACTCTACTTAACATGGTGAAGAAATACAAGAGTGAACTAATCGAAGGCACAGAAACATTTAACATTGGAATATCTGAATCAGCAGACTGAGCGCAGCAGAACCTGTTTCGCCATTGTATTTTAAACATTTTGGAAAATCTAAGACATCGATTTTTCTGAAAATTACGGCCTCTACGGCTTCAAGATAACAGCTTATAAAAATTTAGTACTCTAGTTGCAGAAATCAATTAAAATATTTAACATAAAGGATAAAAAGAAAAATCAATAAACCACTAGTCGGAAAAATTTAGGCCAAATTAATTTGACGATTTTTACTATTGGTCGATTTATGTATTTTGCATTTTTCGCCTCTGCCTTTAAACCACCCTTGTAAAACCTTTCCGTAATATTTTGGAGCAAGAATTATCTTATTCGTTCAAAAAGACCAATCAAAATATTCATTTTAAAAAAGTCAATTTGAATTGAATGTTGATTAATTAAATTATTAGTAAAATAATTTCCGTTTAAATAATGATGGGAGTTCGTTATAATATTTTTGCTGCACTTACGACAAATTTCACATGGGAATATATATCGATCCACCATGAAGGGAAATTATTACTAATTACTCATAAAAGGAGTTGTATGAAGGAAAAACCCGAATATAAATACGTTAGAATCATTCAATAATTTCAAGGTGACTAAATTGATCCCGGAGACTATATTATTTGCAAAAAATATCCACTAAACAATTATAGGTCGAGTAATTAGAGGATAGTAGCTTTTGTGCATGGATTAGGGAATAAATTTACCTGCTGTTCGGCGTTGGAAACATTTCTTAAACCTTAAAAAAGAAAAACTTTGATGACAATCAACAATTGTGGAGACTGTAAAAACAGTCCATTACGATTAGTGTTGCATTTAACCTTTATAAGCTGGAATAAAAAACGCATTACATGGAGAAACCAAAAGAAACGTCGACACGTCTGTCGCATTTTTACAAACATTGCACGCATATCAAGGGCCATAAAAAAATATTTTCAAGAAGATGACAGTTAGATGACGCGAGGAGGCAGTACACCCTCCCTATGCATGGTGGAAGCTTAAAAAGGGGAAAATGAACCTAGTGAAACGAGAAAACAAGAGTTGCGAAAATCGCATGTCCTATGGTGTGAGAGGGAGGGAACGTGCTGGGTTTAGCAGTGTATTCAGCCATCAGTTGTGTGTGATTGAGTGAGTGTGTAGGAGGAGGGTGGCAGGTGGTTTTTTTCGGGGATGGATCCCAGGAGAGAGTGAAGGGATGGGGTGGGGAGAGGACGTCGTCCTGGGGATGTAGGACAAGGACCGCCCGCACTGCGCCGAGAGGAGGGAGGTGTGCGCGCGTGGATTTAAAGGGCTCGCTCGCCTCTTCTTCCTCCCGCAACCCTTCTCCTCTCTTGGCTGCACCTCTGGCTCTTCTCCTGTCTGGCGGCACCCCGATCTCCTCTACCGCTGGCACCCGAGGACCCCTCCCCCCACCTGCCGTCGCTTGCTCTTTGTCCCTCCACTCCCCGTTTCTCTCCTCCTCTCTGTCTCTATCTCCGCTACTTCCTCTCTCAGGAGGATATCAAGGGCCTTCTGATCTCGCAGATCCCCATTCAGTTTTACATTTAAATCTCCTCGGCGGAACGGTGACCACGAACGCTCCGTTCCCTTCATTGGGGTACTCTCTCGCCAACTCTCTCTCCTTTCCCTCCCTCCTTCCTTCTTACTCTCTCTCTCTCTCTCTCTCTCTCTCTCCTCTGAGTTTGGCGCTACTCTTTCCTCCCCCTCCTTTGGTTTGAAATATGTTGCATTCTCCATCATTTAACTCTCACTGACCATAGTTGGGAGAAATACTTCATGGTTTCATATAAAACGTGTTGATGATGTGAAAAATAATAGGTGGAGGTGAATATTTGTTGTTGTATTTTGATGAAATTCTCTCTTATATGCAGCTTATATAGGCTGCGACTGCATGCTTTCATTCCGATGGATGTTTAGAACTTCATTTGGTTTTCTTTAGATTGCCGCTGAATAATTTGCTTTAAAAAGTTGAATACCTGTTATTGCTTCACTGCCTTATGGGAAACGAATATATTAGCGTTCGGAAACGATATTTCATAAATATATCAGAAGAAGAGTAAATTCTACATTTTATTCTCAATACCTTAGGATTACATTTCGATAGATTCGTCTGAAAAACTATTTCAAATTACAACCGCAGGTTGAAACATCCACTATTATTTATGGGTGGAAAACCTTTGGAGTCACTGGAATGCACGGCAATCGGTGGTTTAAGAAATCGAAGTGCACGGTCATATATTTCGACTGAGTCACTTAAAGCTATGCTTCATTTGACACCTTTAAGGCGACAATAAGGATGTTTTCTTTGGTCAGTTATTTCGCATATAATTTAAAAATCAATTCTATTTATCTCAAAACATTATTACTTCCAAAATATATAGAATCCACATAGAGCGCTGGACTACTGACTGTAGGGGCCCGGGTTCGATTCCCGGCCAAGCCTCTCTGGGCACCTGCAGCTCAACCAAAGTCATGTAATTTTTCGGGTGACAGATCTTCCTGGGAAACCATAACCGGCACATGGAAAGGCACTGGCCCCCCTTAATACCCTGATGTGTGAATTTCACACGCAGTCGGGCTTAGTACTGGCTGAACTCTACCATCGCCTACCAAACCGACCTTCGGGTTGATTACATTGTTTATGGTTTTTTATGGTACATATATAAGGCTAATTATCTTAAAATTTTTAGTAATTTTACAATCCGTCATTGAAAGGGGAAGCAATATTTAATTGATGAAATATTGTTTACAAATATTAAGTTTCCCATATTTCGTTGAATTTTATAATACCCATCGATTCGTTGAACAAGGTTGACTTATGCTTAAGTAATTCGTTTGAAAATTGGTAACTATGGATTTAAATATGTACAAAATAATAAAATTACGAGTACTCGTGATATAATACTTGGTGGCGTATTGGCCTCTGATAGGGCATTTAGATTTATACTCACCTGAGAAGCCAGGATTTAAAACCCAGTCATGCGAAGGGATGCAAATGGTTGGAAAACGGTAATATTAGATATGGATACTGTATTAGAAATCATTTCTCTAAAAGCTTTAGTCACGCACGCGAAAACAGTAAATTTTTAAAGAGTGCATATGTTTCACAACAGTCATGTACGAGTCAGGTATCTTCACCTGTGTGCGTGCGTGCGTGCTTTTTCCTTTATTTATAATTATAGCCTTGTAGAAGGTGTTTAGAAGTAATGTATTATAAGACCTTTCATCAATTTTTCGCCACCTGATAAAATTTTACAACTGCTATCAGGATGCACGGGCACGATTCGCATTTAAAACTCCATTTGAATAAAGCGGGTGTATAACTATGGAAAACTGAAAATTCATGCAGATGTCGAGTTGGGCGGTAAAAATGCTTTGCAAAAGATTTAATGTTCCCTGAACGTCAATGGTCCAATCTGATCCAGTTGAATAAAACTATTTACCAACTTTTCGTCCCTACCGCTTCGGAAACAATCTGATTAAAATGCCCCCAGACATAATTCTTCAACCTTCTTGAAATATTTTCCATCGCATTCATTCTCTTGTGCTCCAACATTGCTGGCATGAGCTAGGGAGTTAAGCCCAAAACGTTACCTCTCACCCAGAGAACGGTTATTTAACTCCCCAGTTTCCTGGCATAATCTTGAAAAAGGCGGAATATATATTTGCGTCGCGCGCACTCCACCGCCCCCTCCCCAAAACATTTCCCGGGCTTTCTAATCACGGCCTCACGTCACCCAAATCTCCGGAAGTCTTTCTACCCCGCCCCCTTCCCCCATCCTCTCCGCTCCCCCCTTTCCACCCACCACCACCGCCGCCTCCAACCGCCAGCCAGCCCCCTTATTAATTGTTCCCAGAGGCACCGTTCGTCTTTGCCAGCCAACGTCTGCTCCAACCTACCCCCCTTTCCCCCCCTCCTCTCCCCTCTTCCCCCCTCCATTCCTTTTCCACCCCTCCCACTCCCACGTCCTCTCCTCTCGCCCTTTTCGCGTCGCCTCTTCATGGCTTCCGTCTTATTCCTTTTTTTCCCACGCGTCAATATCAAGATCCATTTCCACTCGCTCGCTTCCATTACACTGCGCCGATTTTCCTCCGTCAAATCTTTTTTCTCCTGTTCCTCATTCCATCTCCAGTCTCGAAACACGTCTTTTTGATCGTAATTTTTGATCACTGTGATTTAAAATTTTTTCCAATATAGATTTTTATAATTCCATCGGCCAGCTGAAACCTTTAGGAGAATGAAGATGTCGCGGTTGAATGAGGAGAACCTAATCTTCAATAAATATATTCTGTTCCAAATTGGACAGAATTATTCTATTGGCGTTTTGACTGATATTTCTAGGGATATGTACGATGCATTAGGATGTATTGATCAACTTTACTGTGACTGTTTTTTTTTCTCTCTATAACTTCTCCAAAATTAAAGGCGATTTATTCCAGCCGTGAACTAAACGTGGCACACAATATCAGAACATTACACCATTTCAAGCTCCTAATTACAGCTTTTATGGTTTTTATTTGAATTATTCATTCTTAATATACTTTTTCGTCTAGATGACGGTTAGTAAAATTTGGAATTTAAAAGTTAGTACTCTATAAAAACCCCGTGTAAGCCGCATGCAGCTAGATACAGGGTTCGTCCGGAAAATAAGTGTACTGACTCCTGGGCTGGGCGCGCCGCTCCAGGCGCGCCCAGCACCGCTCTGACGGGCTGCGATTGGAGGGGGGTATGTTGGTAAGCGACGCTGAAAAAGGCAGTCGGCTCTGAGCTGTGGTGTAGTGAGGAGCTCTGTTAACGCGAACCTCCACGCTCGACCCACGTCACGGAACGCGATGCCGAAGTTTTTGGAGCAGCGTTATTCCATCAAATTTGCTGTAAAGCTTGGGAAATCGTCTACCGAAACTGTCGGTATGATTAACCAGGCTTATGGGGAGTCAGCCATGTTCAGAAACATGATCTTTCGGTGGCACAAGATGTTCGTGGACGCCGTCAAAGAGGCCGTGACGACGTGTCTTCGAGAGGTTCCCGATGATGCCTTCGCGGGAGCGTTCCAGGAATGGGAACGCCGCTGGAACAAGTGTATCGACTCACAAGGGTCCTATTTTCAGGAATATTAGCTTAAGATATGTAAAAGTGTAATAAATTTTTTTTCCTGAGCTCAGTACACTTATTTTCCGGACGAACACTGTATTACTGCATACTCAAAGCCGGTTTTAGAACAGGTATCTGTGCTGCAGGTTTTTGGAGTTTTCACCTCGGCCAAGAAGATGATTAAGTCGCAATTTAAATGTTTTCTAAGGCCTCTATTTAAAAATTAATTGTCAATAATATATTTGCTTACAATACTTTGATCTTTGGCGGTATCGCCGGTCAATTCTCACTCTCAGAACGGTATCCGTTTAATGATTTTCCAACCAGGTGTAAGGCTCAATTTGTGATGGCAATAGATTTTTATCCATGCGGAAAACCTTTTCCAAGTATCATATTCAGCTGGTATATACTTTAATACTTGAGCGTAGCATACTTACCGAAATTCAAATCTTTGGTTTTCGCCCTATTTTCCTGCTAAGAAAACCTTTAGCTCTGGTCAAGTCATTGATGGTTCTGCCACCAATTTATGTTGGAAGCTTTAATCCTGCTGACCAAATTCAATTTTTCATATTAAATTTCTACTTCGGATCAGCTCTGTTTCAGAAAATGAAGTTATTTTAAATCTCTACAAAAATTCTATTACAGGTCCCTTGTAACCGCGGACACATCTTCCTGCTGCAGAGTATCTAATTTCAGTCGTAACTTATTTGATGAGGAGAGGTTGATAGTTATGAGCCTCCAAGTACTTACTTGCTAGATGCCGACTTCATATTTATTTACAATCAATTGGTCTTTATGCTTGCTATTTGTGAACTTTCTCTTTTTATGAAACAACAACTTTTTTTCAAAACTATTCTTCAGCCAACATTTTGGAATATTTTACCGTAGCTGCGAATTGAAAAATTATAATTGTGATTTTTCTCTTCTTGGAAAATGGTACTTCGTAAAATATTTGCCTTTTCTGTCATGTTTTCAAATCTTCAAAATTGATCATTATCAAGGGTTTTACTTATTCGAAAGAATGGGCTTCCATATACGAGGGTCATCCGGAAAGTAGTACCCGTTCGTGAAATAAAGACACAAAAGTAAATATTAACAAACATAAAAAATTTTATTTGAAAGAGGATACTTTAAACTACTTCTCAACATAATCTCCAAGCAAATTAAGGCATTTGTCATAACGTGTGACAAGTTTCTGTATTCCTGCTGCATAGTCCTTCGCCGCCAGCTCATTGAGATACGCGAGGGACCCATCTTGCACAAATTTTTGCATAATGCAGATGGTGTTTAACAATTTCATGAACAATTGTTCGAGAAACATTGGGAAAATGCTCACAGATGTCATCAATTGTGACGCGCCGATCGTTCCTCACGAATTCGTCAACTGAGCTCACCAGTTGGTCTGTAATGACAGACGGTCTCTCCGAACGCTCATCGTCGTGTGTGTTCCCCCTCCCCATGTTGAAGTTGCGACACCACCGCCGAACAGACGACTCGTCCATTACATTGTCTCCATACACCTCCTTTAATTGGCGATGAATATCACATGGGCGAACGTTTCTTGCATTGAGGAATTTAATCACTGCCCTCACTTCACAACTGGCGGCGTTCTCAATTTTTTTAAACATTGTAAACAATCACAGAAACAACACAGGCAATGCTAGCGTCACGCAACTTGGCTCAGAGAAGGCAGACAAGCCACTGAAGCTATCTGACCTCGTCCAGCGGCTACTCGCGTCGTCAGCACTTCATGCGGCACGAACGGGTACTACTTTCCGGATGACCCTCGTACTGTTGGTGGATAGACTCGTTCAATATTTTCCAATACTCAACTCGTTCAATATTGCTTTTGAACTCGAAATAGGCTGTTTCAACTTCTTCTAGAAGTTAATTGGACTAAAGAGTTTGAGTTTTCGAAAATTACTATATATATTTTGGATTCTCCTACTTTTTTATATGGCTCAAGATGAGCTGAAATCTGATGTTTTCCTGCGTCCTAGTTTACGTAAAAACACTAAATTTTAGTGCAAAATGATGTCAAATCAATGGATTGCTTAGTGCTTACTACTCATACTCAATGCTTCAGTTATTTTATTTCCATAAAAGTGATGTTGCAAGCGCTCTTTCCTCCTCTCCTCGTTAGAGTCATTCATCTTCAATCAGAATGAAAATCCCTTATTTAGTATTGTAAAGCATTTTCTCATAAAAAATTCGCTTTTCTCATGGGAATTTGACAATGATTCGTAAAATAATTTTCGAATATGTTTGCATTACTACAATTGATTTCATTTTTGGATTTCTTGTCAATCTCACCAGATTTTTAAAATTCCACTTCGCATTCGAGGGTTTTCTATTAACGGATTTTTTCAAGCAGTAATTTTTTCACAACATTCTCTCCGCACCTTCTTCCCTCTCAGCCTGCCATATCGTTTATCTCATTATTCTATGCATTTGTCCAGTTCCCTCTGCAGTGCCACTAATGGCTTTGGCTGATTCTAATTGGGTAGTGGTTTAATGGTAATTCTGGGAATTTTTCAATGGTATATGATATAGCGAGTAAAATTCTAGTAATATTTTTCTTTCTCATAATTTTATATTTTCCGAAAATAAAACTTCCAATTGATTTAACTATTGGTCTTCAAAATAGGTTTTGAATATACGATATCTTTTACATTTTTTTCTTATTCTACCTTCCTCTTACGTCGTCTTCACATTGTTATTCTACATTTTTCGTGTTAGCATGATATACTGCGATAGGAATTTATTGATGAAGTATTTTTGGACTAACCGACAGAATATGCCATCTTTTCACCAGATACTGATGGCGGACGCTCAGGGGAAAATCCTAACAACACGTATAACAACTACTTTGGAAATAAATTAATCTTCGGCAATTTTATAGCACTTTCAAGGCACTTTCATGATATATCCGCCAACTTCTTTTCATGGCTGGTTTTCTAACCGCCATTAGCCATTCTGGTTTTCTAACCGCCATTAGCCATTATTAGCCCCCTAAGAATACTTTCATAGCTCTTTCTGGGGATTTTATTTTACATGATATACTTAATTGAACAGAAATAATCCTTGTTGTTCCTGCTATCCGTATTGAAGGTTCTTCACCCATTGTGGTCCCTAAGTTATGAATAGGTTTGTGATTTTCTTTCATCTTTGATCATTGACTTTACTCTTCAATCCTTTTATAGTTTGTCTTACTGTCTATTTGCCACTCTTTTTATGTCCTGAAGAGAGAGAGATAGACCCGTATTGAAATCGTTTTGCCTTAGCGGCCCTCTTCACTTGATTCAGAGACCCACTCCGCCTCTTTCGTGGACTCACTGAATCGCCCTATCAATAGACAGACCGGCGACCCGCCTCTTTCCCGCTCTTCGAGAGCCTCCTTCATTCGACCTCGCCTCCGTCCCTTCCTCCAATCCCCCCTCTTTCCTCCTCGCTTCCTCACAAACTCCTCCAAGGGCCGCCTCCTTCTGCCAATTTCCTCTCTCTCCACCCCCCACCCCACCCCCGTCACCGGCACTGGAATTGTGGTCCTCCTCCTTCAGTGATCTCCCGCCGTCTTATCCTTTTCCTCGCACCCATGCCTTGCCGACTTCACCCCGCCCCACCCCATCTGAACTCCCGCCGCTTTCCCTCATCCGTTCTCGCGAATCCCGTCCGACCATCCCCGGAGCACAATAGTCTGACCGGGTACCTCCTTCCCATCCCCTCCGCCCGCCTCTTCACCCTCCGACCCCCTCCAAACACCCTCTTCCATCGCCTCCCTATCTCAAATCTTCCCCTTCTTTCCTCCATCCCTCCCTTTTCCCCTATAATGGGCCCTATTCCCAGACATGTCCTTCTGCTGCGGGGCTCTTCATCATTTGGCCGCACCCTAAGGGTTCTCAAAGCCACCCCTGCCACGCTCGACCCCCACCCCTCGTCTCCTCCTCTCCTCCCGAAGCACAATAGTGTCTGACCACCGCACCTCCCCTCCTCTTCCTCCATATGTGAGTCCATTTTACGCTGTACTGGGTACCAAATATCTCTCCTGACGGTTTTCCCGTCAATTTTGCTCTCATTATCTATCGCAACTCGCCATATTTTTGCCATTTAATACTACCAATATCCATTTCATGGAATTTTACGCAACTAAATCTCGAACTACCCAAGTTTTCTGAGGTTTATCAAATTTTTGCGATTACTGACTGAATTTAAAGACAAGTTTTACCTACCCCTACCCGCAGTTGATTTTATTCTCACAGTCCTTAATTCCAAAACAAATCATATGATATTTTCTTGAAGGCACTTGTCCATTCTGTTTACTTATATTTGAATAAATCTGCGAAAATACGCGAGAGTGGACGGGCTTATTGAGTTTTGCAAGGCAAAATAAAGTATAAAATAATTCTAGAAAGTTGATTTGTGAATGATATTGCATGACCACGCAATTTCATGAAAAGTATTAATCACATGCTCTGACATCAAAATATTGATTCACATTTGACCCATATTTTGCTTAAATATTAAGCAATTTCTTATTTGCACCTTGTTGAAAAAGGTGCAAAAATACCAACTGTGTAGGCTATAGGAAAGTAAAGCAATTTCAGTTTTCTCGCAACTATTGGTAATAAATTTTATAACTTTAATTTGGACCATGGATTTGGTTTAAATATTTAATCATTGGTTTTCTTATTCCCTGCAAGTTCCAGATAAATGAAGAAAGTCAATAAAAGAAAAGTATGGCCTTTAAATTTTGATATAGGAAGAAAAATCATATTTATGAACTAAAATCCCAATTGTATAGAGGATTTCTGTAATTTTTTTAACATTAGAGTATACGCTTATGTAATATGCAAGAAATTGATATTCTGCGTACCTCCAAAAAGGCAGGGAAATAATAAGTTCGACGCACACCGCACAGTTTTTTCCAATAGCCTTAGTGAATACATTATTCAATCATGATACTAGTTTTTGTCCATGACTTGTAAACACATTAATACACGCTCTGCATTTTTCTAAGGATAATCTTATTTTTTCACATTTTCTCCATACAATTTCTCCTCCTGAGATGCAGAGAGAACAGTCTTATTCCGTAAAATTCTATCAAGTTTTAGCACACATTCGCCAGAGTTGCAGAGTTTATTTAACCTTAAAATACCCGCTCTAGTCTTCTTATTCTCTCAGTTTAGATTCGATCAGCTTCCGGAGATTTCCTTTACATTATCTGACGATACTTCGTCTTATCCCTGCTTGTTTTATTCACCACTTATTTCCGAGTCTTTTCCCCCGACTTGTTGCTATCCCCACTCCTCCTCGGACATCCCTCCCGACTTGGCCCCGCTCTACCCACTTTTGAACGCCCACTTTAATTTTTGGACCACTTCCAGTCGTCCCATTTCCATCCCTTTTATTATCTGCTTTCTGACTCTTCGCCATCGCCCTGCAGTTCCTTTGGCGGCGAGTTTAACGACTCCGAATTATCTTGTTTCCCTTCGCCTCTTCTCCTCCTCCTCAAGTCGCCAGCGGTAGTAAAATGAACGCGCCCTTTGCCCCTCCCTCCTTCCTTTCCTCGTGTCTCCTCTTCCTTCCGCTTCTCCCTCTAGCTCTCCAAAGAGTCCAGTTTCCTCTCCGGAAGCTCCTTATCTCGCTCCACTCCTTTCCCCACTCCCTCTTCACAAATCTTTTTTGGTCGCTCTCGTTCCCAGCCAGTCCCTCTGCCCAGTGCCTCCCCCCTTTGCCTGCCGTCCCCGCACACCCCCTTCCATCTCCCCAACCCTCCCTCCACGCCGGAACCTTCCCTTACCAACCACTCGGGCTGGCTCCGTCCACCGCCTTGCATTTTTCTAATCTCCGTCCGTGCCCTCTCCACACCCTTCCTCTCCATCTTCCACCCCATTCCCCACTCTTCTCCGCTACCATCGGCGTTTTCTGCATGCAAAAAATGACTCATGGCCTTCTAATTCAAGTCCACTTGTTGGTGGCCGACGATGAAAATCTTTCATTCATTTAGTTAATTACATTCCGATGTATTTACAATTTTATGATGTAGTTATGGCATCCAACATATTCCTTGCAGAGAACATTAAAAATCTGTGGAATACGTTTTTGTAACCCATCTGCGTTCATTCCTTTTGGTGCGTGATAAATCATTCCGTTTTTATGCATTCTTACTTATATTAAAGTAGATGTATTGTATGAAGTCTGTTTGTGCGTACACAACGATTCAATGGTTGATAAGTTTAAACGAGGAGTAAAACTGCAAATAATGTAGCGTATGCTACATTTGGTTGGATTAAAAGTACTACTAATTATTTATAACAATTAGATTTTCATCACTGCCAAAAGAAACAGTTGAATCTCAACGAAAAGATTCATGCATATATACATATACGAGTATACTTATATATAAATATATATATATATATATATATATATATATATATATATATAGGTATACACATATATATGTATGCATAAATGTATATGCACGTATATATATATATTGAAGAAATAACGAGAGTATAGATTTGCCAAAGATGTTGTTGTCTAAGTGCTCATGGAAACAGAAATCACTGAAACCATGGCTTCAATAAACTTTATTTTGCATTATTTCTGTTGAAATTTTATTTTACCAATCCTGTACAATGTTTTCGCCAAATTTAGTCATTTATAAATATAGGCGTATCAGTATTCTATAAAAAATCAAACGTAATTAAAACGATTTGTTTCATATTGCCCTTAAAAACAGCTTGCAAAAAAATACCCAATCTTCCTACTGAAACTGATGTCACTGCGTTTCCGGCAGTCTTTTGCCATTCTTTTCACCGCGCGAGACTTGTTTTTGTTTTCTTTTACCACCAGCAGTTTTGCGTCCCACCTTGGCTCTTCATTGGTATTCTTAATTTTCTTGTTGCGAGTTGGCTCACCATGATTACTAGGTTGTGATCGCTATTTATGTCTGCACCGGGGTAGCTCTTGGACTGCTTCTCCTGGCTCTTGTATCTCCTTCTTGCTAGTAGTATGCAGTCTATTTGGTATTTTGCGATAGCCCGATGTGTACCCCCTTCGTCGATGTTGTTTGAAGAGGGTGCTAGCTAATGCCATGTTCATCTCATTACAAAACTCGACCAGTCTTTCTCCTCTGGTGTTCCGTTTTCCCAGCCCGAAATTGCCGACGCTTCTTCCTTCTTTCCCTTCTCCTACGAATGCATTGGAAACTCATCATAAGATTTAAACCGCTGGTAATTATTTTCCGACAAAATAACCAGAAAAAACTTCTCCGTGCTCTTTGTCTCGAATCTCTTGCGGATGTCTCGAACCTGCGACCCTCGGTAAGAGAGTCAAACACGCCACCACTTTTCCACCCCGGTCCTCCACAAATGTTGCCGTGTATTGGCTTCCTCCATTCATCGAGCGTGGATGGCTGCTGGTAAATGAAAACAGCTAAGGAACATTTTTCCTTGGTTCACTAGAGTATCGAGATGGCACGGTGGCTATCGTACTGGCGTCCCACCCAGTCGGCCCGGGTTCGAATCCCGGCGTCTTCGAATATTTATCAGTGACACCTCGATTCCTTTTCCCTCTAGTCGAATGGGATGTTGAGCTTCGGACCCCTTGCCACCTTTCGACAAGAATGGGCGAATGTTGACGCTGGGTTTCTCTCCATCTTTCATCTTTCCCTGTCCATCTCTTACGGCGCAAATGACCCCAGCTGTCGGTCGCCCCCTCTAAGTAGTACTACTATTGATTCACTGCATAGCGTGAAAAACTCTCATGTAAGAATAGGAGGAAATTAGTATTTAAATAAAATTGTGAATGTTTTTACATTTGTGTTTAAGAAATAGTCCATAATACCATGAAGTATCGGTAAATCTTTAAAAAAAATAATTTTGAATTTTTTATTTTTGCTTCGTACACCAGACCACACCTCTCAGTACATGTGTAAATAATTAATATCAGTGAAATTATTGTCATCATAGTTTTTTCATCGACTGCCCTCCCGAATTCTCCCGTTTCCAGGACCTTTTGCTTTCACTTTTGAAGAACGTTTATTATATAGGCCTGAGGCAGAGATGAACATGACGAACGACCATCAAACTGCTCGGTAACACTGGAAACTTCGAGAACTTTCTGTTTTATGATTTTCGGCTACAAATACTCGTTGGGAGAGGGTATTCACAATTCCCTATTCTTTCCGCACTTCTAACGCAAACATCAAAATCATATTGTTTTGCATCAAATCTCATAATCTTATTTTTTTATTTAAAGACAATTCGATTATTAATAATAAAGATACTTAATAACTTCAATTTCATCTAAATGTAGCGGAAAATGACCATCTCCTCTAACGTTTGGAAAGATCTATTCAAATATATTAATTATAAGAATCTTTTCCTAATGAGGTTTTCCCCTTTCAGCATTGTAAAAATAAATCTATTCAACAGTTAGTTATTAACGCATCATCAGTTCATTATACGTTATGATAAACATGACATAAGCACGTCATTTTATTGTATATAAGATAAAAAATGTAATTCAAAACTTATATTGTGGTATACTTCACAGGTAGCATTAAGAATAACAGCAAATGTTATTAGTATCGTTCACATAACTTATTGTCTCTTTAATTCCACTTGGCTATATATTTAAAAAAATGCTGTTGGGATAAATTGAAGGAATTACGTTTTTTATGGCTTCTGGCTCAACTTCGTGGAAGTTCACGTTCATGAAATGAAGCACACAATGTATTTTTCCACTATTCTTTATTTTGGTACTTGTTCTTTAATTAAATGAAAAACAAGTACTAAAAGAACTAAATTAGTCAAATAATTGACCAATTTTGCGAAAAGAATGTATTAATCGGAGGATGAACTAGTTCAGAAAGTATTCAAAGCTGAAGAGTGGGCTATTGTAGCTTAGGCTGCATCAGTGATTAGTGATGTGTCAGGAGAGACTTGGAAGTGTATCAGGGGTTAGTCTATGATTTCATAAATCTCTACCTGTTATTTATCTCGGAAGTTTAAATAATTGGCAATTATTCTGTTTATATTCTATAAAATATCGAATGGTAAACAATATTCAGTTTTCCTCGTGGAGTTGGAATTCTGTTGGATAAAGTGTAACCATCTAACATTTATTCAAGTAATTTGGTTTATTTGAAAGAGTTTTTTTGTTATATTATTATCGTAATGTGTATCGTTTATAAGTTAAAATTGTTCATTGATTTGGCCCCCAGCATTGTGCCTGCGGTGGACGTTGAAAGTTGAAACAGCCTAGTTTAGAGCCATGGAAGTAACACGTGACGGGCAATACCCCACATTAAAATTTGACTTACACCCGCCAGCCGAGATCACTGCAAAATGACAAGGGGCTTATGGAGAGTCTATTCCTCCCTAGGGTAGAAGGGTAGGGTAAGGGTAGAAGATAGTTTAAAATATTTAGAGATGAGAGGCAATAAATTCGATAGTAGGGTTGACAAGGAGCACCTATTACAGCTCTACAGCGATCTTCTCTCAAAATGACACCGTCTTGGAAAGCGTTTTCCATCGGAAGGTGGCGACGGTGAACTGATCATTTTTCAAATGACAGCACTGGTCCTACCTCAGTATTTGAATAAAAGTTAAAATTGTGCGAGTGCGTATTGCACAGGAAGATAATAATGCAGCATGAATTAAAAAATGCGCGCAATAATTCACACATCACAAAATGATGAATCTCGGTTAACAAATAGCCTTCGTAGCGTAAAAATGGCGTTTTAATAAAATTTTTCAAATGGAACATGATCACGGGATTAGAATACCGACTTCAAACAGGAAGCAAAAATGGGGCAAATAATTGGAGTGCTAGTACTGATGTGAACAATTAGCGTTGGTTGTTATTAAGTTGTAAGGATACGCGTACACAAAATACCTGATTTCAAAAATGCATTTTTGGTTAACCTTTTTGTTTTTGCCACATAAATTGTCCGTTTTTTTTCTTCAAACAAAGTCGAAAAACTTTGGTTGTTTACAAGAATATCCATCGGGTTTTCAAACCAAAATAATCCCGTCGGCATGCAAAAAAAGAGGGGGACGTAATCTGGAAAATGGCTGAAATGTTCTTGTCGGATCTGAAAAATGTGCATTTCCGCCGGAAGATTTATTATATTCACGAATGGAGCGAATCCCTCACATTTATTTGAAGGGGACTATTAGGATGTAGGTTTTTAAAAATAAACGTAATAAATAAATATCAGCCGAAACATATCCACGGTTGCATCCACGTCAATGATACAGCTGGAATCATCAAATTAGAAGTCACATTGCAACTGGCCAAGAGAGAAGTCCCTTCAACATAAATGATGCCACTTAGGAATATCAAGACATTTTTTTTTTTTAGCTTTTGAAAATATTTCTTGAATTGTTTATTATAAAATACTTGAATTTATATATTTCGCTTGTTATAAATTCCATTTTCTATCATTTTAAATTTATGAGGTAGCATCGTCATTATTTACGAGCGTAAGAGCTTGACGCATTTCCAGACACCTATCCCATCTGATTATTATTATTTAATGACTAGGAAACTTACCTATACTCATATTGTGGACACTTATTTTATTTTTCATTTATATATTATCATTATACATCGCTGCAAATGCTCCTAACTAAAATGCTATGAATGTGGAAAAATATTTTGATGGAATAGTTAAATGTTTTCACCACTTTTTGTCTGTTTTGGAATTTTATGTTATTGATTTGAGTACTGCATGGAAAGATTCGTTAGATATCATTATGTTTCAATTATTTCTCAACTAAATATCGGACAGGATTTGATTCGGCGTGGTGCGATGCACAACGGAATCTTTTATGTAGCTTATTTTATTGCAATGCGTTTCATCTATTAAAGAAGAGCGATCCAGTGCAATGCGTCCTGTGACCGTATGATCTTTGGATGAACTAGATTTGTGAAAGAAGTGGTACAAGCGAGACATCCAAAGGAGAACGCAAAGGCAATCATCAAAGGGAAAAAAGCGTTTGTCACATCCAGAGGGAGGGTCGCCCTGTTGCGCGAGGTCTGGGAACATAATTATCTTAAGTGAGGACATTGTGCGGTGAGGCCCCGGCGAAAAAACTAACTACTTTTGCCAACCAGGCAAAATCCAATGCGACACTTTGAAATGATGTGAGCAAAAAAGGAAGCAGGGAGAAAAAAAAAGAGCAAACTGCCATGCTTACATCAAAAGGGCGGCATTGGGATTACCGGCACTGATGGCCGCCCGGCATCTGTCCAAAAAAAGTGACGTAGTCCGCTCCGCTAATGCAAGCTGCGCTTTTATGGCAATGCAATAAACCACACGTCCAAGTTAAGCGGAACTCATTTTATATTTTTTCTCGCAGACTCTCCCGGTAAAACAACGCAAAAATAATCACGGGACTTAGGTAGGAAGCGTTCTCCGAAATATCACTGAAAATGCCGCCGCGCGTTGTGGGATGAAAGGGTGAGATGACGGAGAAGATGTGAGAGTATACATTTTATTTTGATCGCCCACTTTATGATGGCGGGTTGAATGAAGTGAAATACAGTAAAAATGTAGCTCTCTCTCTGAGGATGTGCTCAATGCGCCTTTCTCTGGTATCGCTGGGAGGGATGGAGATTTCCTGGGAAGGAAATTACCCCTTTTTTTAAGTGATGCACGTAAAAGTGAATGGCTTGACAATTCTCACTACCGGATGTCAATTTAATCTAAGCTCTATTACGAAAGATTGATGCATTGGATTTATGATACTTATATTTTTATGAATCAGTATTGCATGCAAGGTGAACATTTTTAGCCTTCGATGAATTACCCTTTGACTTCTTCCTCTTTTTGACTTATTTGAAGACTGTCTTATTCCTTATTTACCCCGAAAGGTTTTTGATAATATATAACTGGTGTTATTAACATGGCAATAGACATTTTTCTTCAATATTGCCTAGGTCTTTGGTGGGATGTTTTTAGAAGATGGCCGTGTGCGAAGGCTTTCAGAATCTGCTCTCAGTTAGTCTTCCATATGTGCAATGGAGCACGGCTAATGGATTTTTTTTCATGTATTTATTGTCTATTTAAAGTTCAGTAAATGTGTAGCGGAACAAATCTGGTCATCCAAAGGGTATGCGTTTGTTTATATTTCTTCACGGAGATGCGATATTAAATGCACCCCCCATCGTTGTACTTGTGACAATCATTGTGTCCGATTCAGAAATAAAATTGGCAAACTGCCTGGTCGGGCAGGATGCTTCACCCCATTTATATTTTCGTTGTAGTGGAATTACCAGTTAACCAATTTAGTATGCTCGGTGAACAGAAAGACTTACCATGACTGAAAAATTAATTGCTGTTTTCTACTAAGTTTATTTATTTTGACACCGGCTTTACAGCATCATTGCCGGAAATGTATGGATGCTAATACTATTAGCCGGCCTCGGTGGCGGCGGGGTAACGTCCTCGCCTACTAACCCAGAGGTCGTGGGTTCGATTCCCACCTAGGTGGATATCCCTCCATCTAGGGCTTGGTTGTATGTGATTGTCGTCAAATGTCTGTAATGTAGGGTTAGGTGGAAGAAGGGACTATTAGTCCCAACCTCGCCCAATTAAGTCGATAATAAAAAATATAAAAAAAATATTATGCTGTTATAATGTAACTTTTAGTTGAAGGCTCAAATTATATTGTATTTCATTTTGATTCGACCTGGCGCCTGAATCTTTACCTTTGCAATGCTTCTAGCTGCACAAGACGTAGGATTAAAATTGTGCAGGTGAGTAGGCATCAGTGCCAGCGGACATTCGAAGGAAGAAAGTGGTAAGGCAGGGTTAAAGGCTGTTCAGCGACGAAAGAGGGGGAGGGTGGGTTGCGCAGTTGAATATATACGGCGCACAGAGGCTGGGAGTGCAGGAATCGCGTGGATAGCAATACGTTGAACGCGACGTGCGTGAGGGGGACTGTGTTTGGAAAATAAACTTAATAGTTTCCCGCCTCGGGGAGGAAGACGAAAGGCCGACGGTAAACAGCTTCCGGAGGCGTAGCGAGTGTGGAGAAATATAGTCCCATCGAAAAAGGGAAGATGAATGGGGGGCCGAGGTGAGGAAAGCGAGAGGAAGTGCGCTGGCTGGAGGTGCGGGTGAGGGGGGAGGATTCGCACGGGAGACAGGGTGAGTCGGTGATGAGGATGAATGTGGGAAGGGCGAAGAGGAAGGAGCCACGGATGCTGGAGGGAATGCGGTGGGATCCACACGAAATGAAACTCCTGCTATCCCGTGGGTATGCTAATGGCGCCCCGTGATGAAATTGATTCGAAGGACGTAATCGTGCTGTTATTTACGCACTTGAACCAAGTTTTCTCTGATCTGATAATGTGCTAAGTGCCTTATCTCTTAATTATTTAATGTTTTCAGTTGGTTTAAAGCCATGATTTCTTGGAAATAATAATAACCTGAAAAGGCAACAAGTCCGTCACTTAGTTCAATCATTTGGGAATCTGAGCTGAGGAAATAGTGATAGAAATTAGAAGCCATATAAAAATACTTTGAACCTTTCCTCACAATTCTAAGTCTAAGGTAAAGCACAATGTCATTCAGTATTTAATAAATACCTTTGCGAAGTGAAGACTGAAATCGTAGAGTATAGAAATTTCAATTTAAATCAAATTCATCAATTTATCGGTAAACAAGAAGTAGTAACTCGATAGTCAATTTAGAAACAGATCAAAGAAATACAATGTGCGAGTAAGAACTCTTAAAAATAAAAGCATTTGGAGGTCTTTTAAAAATTCGATAAAATACTTTCCTTAATTTTAAATTTAAATGGGGAACATTACCAAGTTATGTAAGGAAGATTATCATGTTGTTTCTCTAATAGATATTGTGGTAAAACCAGAGTCATTCAATACTGGCAGTCGTGGATAAATACGGTAACTAACCATTTTAAATATTTTATATTATTTTCACTGCATTTTAAATTGAAGTGTTTGTATTTTACCTAAATGGAAGGAACTAGACTCAGCAGAGTGTTTCTTTTGTTTACCTAGAAATTATTATATTTTGTTGACCCGTTTTGAAATCAAAGCAACATATACAATCCTCTGAAAATAAAGGTTCTTTAAGAAACATCATTAACTTATCAAATATTTTACCAAAATTCAACTACTTCTTTGCAGCATGTTGGAATAAAAATTGGTAATGATGAAGTAAATTTTGATACAGCAATATATGAAAGAGTAAGATGCTTAAAAAAGGAAGCGGGTATTCTTCGTGTTATTATTTAACTGGAATATCATGCGGCAAATTTATAGGATCCATTATATTCAAATTAGTATTGACCTTTTACTTAATTCTTCGGGTCATATTAAATTTTAACTTTGAAAACTTATTCTCCCTTAAAATTAAGATGGAAAAAGTGTGAGGAAGTTTGAGTTTCAAATAAAAGAATATGAAAGATGTTCTTTTTGAAGAAGGGAAGACTAAAACTCAATTTGAATGAATCAAGATTAAAAGAATAATTAGTCCGTTTTAACTGCCATCCGGTGCTTGTTTAATAATTCACATTACTTAAATATACATATATTCCCAATAATGGTATCTATTTGTGATAAAGGTATCTATTTGAAATTAACATAATAACTGCGGGACTTTCTCGCAACGGTTTAACTTGATCCATGGTAAAAAATAAATTGTTTTTAGCTTCCTTGGCTCTGGGGAAATTGTTTAAGTTTCGACTAGAGATTAATATTAGACTAATTAAAAATGAACTGTAATTGAATTAGTTTAATATACTTTTTAATTAGATTAATGATGCAGTCATATATTTTATGGCAATTATAGTTTTATTTGACAAAACCAAACCAAAATGAGAGGTTAATAGTTTTCCTCAGAAAAACACCGAGAGGAAGTAACCATTGAATAAACTTTTCAACCAAGTATTACGTGAATTTATTATTAGTTTATCGTTAACTATTAAAAGTTTCAGACGAACATAAATTTGCCCTTTTGACGCTGCAATACCATATTCCATAAAATTGTGAATGTCTGTTTCAAAACTTGTGGCAAAGCCGCGGAGAGACCGGGTGTCAATCCTCATTTTTTTTCTCTACGAAGCAAAATCTGTGGCGGAAGTAATTGGCGAGGAAGTCAAATGACGGTAAAGTTAGAAGCAATGGACATCAAGACCTGATCCGCTTTGAGGTGGAGGTAGAAAAGGGCAAATGTGTATAAAATGGAGAAAAGTTTCCCCACCGTCACTCTCGAAGCGGCGGCGACGTGACGGAATACCGGGTGGCATGCAGTCGGTGGTTCTCTGCGGCGGCGCATCGTCATCGAGGGCGAGGCTCTGTATCGCCGGCGACCCCCGACGCTCGTCGACCCCCCCCCCCCACCTCCCAATGCAATCACTTGGCCCTTAATAAAAGTAAAAACCCCGAGTGTCGCAGGCTACGTCAACAAAATCGGAAGAAGGTGGTGGAGAGAGGGGTTGGAGTAAAAACGGCGAGATTTAGAGTTTGCGCGGGAATATCTAAAGCCAGTGGGTGAGTGGGAAAGGGGGAGATTGGGGAGATTAGTGGGAGAGCAAAGAAGAAGACGACCCAGAATTGGTGGGCGGCTTTCGACGGAAGGGTGAGTCCGCCTCGGCGATCATTCGCCTCCCTAGCCTCGGCGTTCCCCCCCGCCTGACCCAGCAGACCCCCCCCCAACTGCTGACAATCTCCCACCCTCTGCTTCCTCCCCCGAACTCCCACCCTCTCTCCCAACTTTTTTCTCACTCGCTTTCCGCTGCAGCCAACCAAACTATTGCCCATCTTTTCGCCTCCCATAAAACACTGGATTTCGCATGTGGACCACGTCGACCCATTTGCATGTGAATGTTCCACCCGATTCTTTTCCCTCTCACCCTGCATTTTCATCCTCCTCCTCCGTCCATTTCACCTTTTCCTCCCAACCCATCTCTCTCTTCTCCCTTCGCTACCCACCCAATCCGTCCCTTTCTTCCTCTGCGCTCGGCTTTCCCATTAAAAAAATGTATCTCTATCGGTATTATTTTTTCCCCGGAGGTTTTTCCCCATGGTCCATTTTGCCTCCAGCATTCCTCTCTCTACTCCATCTCCTCCCAACTATCTCCGCCTCCCCCACCCCCCGCTCGCATCTTTCTCTCCCTTTCTCCCTCCCCTCCAGTCACCCTCGATAATGTCCTACGGAGCCGTCGAGCCCTTTTCTTCCCCGCCCATTCCATTTTGTCCCCGCATACCTGTCCCGTCGTCCGCGGGGAGGGGCGGAAGTAGGCTGGGGCGTGGCGGAGGAGAGGTGGCGGAGGACAGGGTTGGGGTGTGTGGGAGGTTGGGATCGGGCGATGGTCGTGATGTTGGTTGTGAGGGGGTGGGGCGGGCGGCGGTGGCAGGGGGCTATTTTTTTATTTGGAGAGGAGAAAATATGAAAATCATTGCCCGCTATGTTTGGAGCGTTTTTCTGCGGGAAGCCATGTCGGTTGCCGTTCTCGGGAAGAGTTTTTGCCCGTCTGCGTGTGGCCAGGATAGGTGGCGATATGTGAGTGGGTGTTAAAAGGATATTTCAATACCTTTTTCACTTTTTTCACCCCATATGGAATTTCCGATACCTCTTCCCCGGCTGTCCTCCTCCGGCTCCTCCCTTCTCGGCCTCCTCCTCCTCCGGGGACGACCTTCCATTCCCCCGTTTCTGCCCCATCCACTACTTTGGGAGTCTCCCACCCATTCCCCTCCATCTGCATTCATCCGTTCGTCCCTGGGGGAAATAGGGGCGGGAGAAGGGAGGGGGACCGCTACCTCATGCAACTCTCCCTTGGGGGCGAGAGTGGAGGTGGGGGGGAGGAAAATGGAGTGAGAGTGGACGAGAGGGGTGTAGGGTTGAGCGTGGGACGGCAAGAGGGGCCGCCCCTAAACCCCTGCGCTTTGATTTTCGCTCGTGTCCTCCTCTCCTGCCGAAAACTCTCCACATTTCCATTCTTTTTTCTCACCTCTCCGGTCGTCTCCCCCTTGCTCCTTCCTCCTTGTTCTCCCTTTCTCTGCATTCCCCCTCCGCCCACGTCTCTCCCCCATTCTCCTTTAGTGCTCCATATCCTATGGCAACTCTTCCTCTGCTTGCCTTCAGAACGAAGATCACGTCCCAAATTGAGATCTCCCGGTACCGCAGAGAAATGTTGGAAATAGCGTGGGACGAGGATGCTAGATGAGCGAAAGTCGCACTCATCGCCTTCAAGGGAGGTTTCCATTCAGTACGAATGGATTTTCTTGCTCTTAAAATTATCCGACTATTATTTACGGCTCACTTATTCATACTCAATATATACTGGAACGTGTACACGTGTATATACGTGTATACACGTGTCACAAGTTTTATTTTGTGGCAATGAGTATCTTTTTCAGTGAATGACTCATCTGTATGTACCTACGCACTTTGCCAAGTTCATTCCTAATGTTTAATTTGAAACGTTAAAGATTCATGAATAATGACAAACTATTCTGAGCACCTGGATAAGATTAAGTCATAGCTCTCAAAAATATATCAATGCATATTTTACGACGTTTTCAAGGAAAATTATGTTCTCTAAATGTTTTTTTCCACATCCGTTATTTTTTGTAATGCGTCATATCTATACTCTTTATGTTTTGTCTCTGATGTATGATTTCAATAATTATTCAAAACCTCTGCAACCCATGCCACGCAGTAACCTAACACTAACTAATTTCGGACCGGCGTGAAAAAATTATAATTGCAATGAATAAATGAAATATACATATTACACTTGAAATACGTACTCCGCTGTGGTGATTATATTTGGAAAATGGAAAGTTTGTGCTTAATTATTATTTCTGTTGATAATTTTTAGCATATACATAAGAAATGAAATCATTTCATAATTTATTACGACATAATAACCTAGTATATATGACACGTGATATCTTCAAATCATAGTACACCAAATACTCGCATTATTATCCATATGGTCTGTTATAAATGAAGCTGGCAGTATTCCGCAGTAAAATTTCCTCATTTTCTTCATGGAATTATCTCAATTTGACGCGTATAGAAATATTATAATGTATAATGTCCCCATTTTTTTATGAATATATCTTAATTTGAAGCTTTTAACACTTGACAACGTCAAGATATTCAGAACATCATTGAATCATTGTACATACGCCCAACGTTGAGCAGTTACAAGACTGGAAAATTTCATACCGTTATACAAAATTGTGCTCTCAAAGCGGAGTAAAATCACATGCCCTCGCGGCGTCATTCCCAAGCATAGAAATGGCCAATTAAAACGCCATCATGGGAGGGAGTGAGAACTAACTCCCTTGTGTACACGCCACCTTCTTGATACAAGTGTATTAAGAGTTGCGGAATGCCACGGGGCTTCGTGGTAGCCATGTCCCCGATTTGACCAAACTCTTGATCTTAAATCAGTACTTCCCACTTACTAAGTTTAATATATGGAGTGCTCACCTGATCCATATACCACGACTCACACCACCCACCTTCTGCCTTTGCACGGTACGACCTGATCAGCCAACTCGAGGGTATTATAATGTTGGTTTTCTCGCTCGCCCATCTCTCTCCTGTTTTCTTTCTAGCCTCTTCTTTCCTTCAAGCACCCTGCTTCCTCGATCATCTTACCATCCTCAACACTCCTCTTTTTAATTTCCTTTCCTTCATTGTGCCTCTCGAATTCTATATATTCATTGACTGGAATTACGAGCGAGAAAAAGATGGCATTGTAATTTTCCACGTCATTTCTCATAAGATCGATTACTTCATATGAGTATCAGATTTTAAACATAATCAATAAAAAAGTTAATATTTCATGTTACTGTTGTTTAGAAATGAGTTTTAGTTTCATTTATATTTTTGAAATTTTTAAGGTTTACGGTTTCACATATATTTATAAGTGAATCCGCCGTTTGGAGCTAAAAATGTCCATTTCAGTGAATATGAAACAGTTTAGCGTGTAAACATCAAAAAGATGACTTTATTCAATGGCTAATCAAGCCGCTTTGGACCATTTTCGTGGAACTTAGTTTTGGTTGATCATACTGTATAATTTATTAATTCAATTCATTTTTACCTCCAGACGTTACACCAAATGATATTTTAAAAATAACAAACGTTTTATTTGATCGAAAAACTGAAAAAGACTAGATGAAAAGCAACAAATAGGACGATACTTGGTGTGAATAATATCAATATAAAGTTCAAAATCCTCTTACAAATAGGAACATGAGTACTAACCTTTGTAATTGATATATTTTCTTGCGTCTTAATTAGCCAATAATAATGGCTCGAGGTAATCTCTAATCATGGCGGTAAATGCCCAATGAGCGGCATAGCTTTAGGCCAAAACAAATGACTGAATAATAAAACTTCACCTATATTTCTGGTATTGTATAATACGGTACCAGAAACTAAACGACGCCATTCCTCACGTGTACTTAATTTCTTGTATTTCCATTTCATCTCAGCTATACTTAAACCTTTGAAGGATGTCATTGATATTCTCGGGGTTGTAACCCGTCATTTTCGTAATATTTTTCGCTGAATTCGGCAGTATTCATAACAGAGGTGGAGGACCAGAGCGAAGAGTGGTCTTTGAGGAGGGGAGTGCAGTGGAAGGGGGTTCGAAGAAAGTGACCTCGAGTGAGTGATTTGAAGGAGCGGCGTGTGTCACTCGTTCACGCCTCGACCAAACCGGGTGACCTTTTTCCCGAGGTCCAGCCGGAGATACCACCATCGCCTCTGCCGTTTCCACAAAGAGCCCGTCTATTTTCGTATTCATCATGGGGGTGGGCGCACAATCTAAAGCAGGGGACGAAGCCTGCCTTATTTGCCGCTCAGCCGAGTTAACGCAAGGTTTTGATTTGTCGAGCGGAAGTACCGCCCGTATGGGTGCTTTCCCTGGTGATCCGCGCATGCGCACTCGAACATCCTGACCAGTGTGCAGTAAGTAATGCAGTTGTGCTCTTTCTCTTTTGATACGCTTGGACTCTCACGGAAGGTGTACCACATAGTGTACACTTTTCTCAATGAGGTGCTCTTAGGTGATATTTTCGTCGGCTGGTCCAATTTACTGCAGTCTGTTATGCGCCGCTAGAATATATATATATATATATGTCTATATATATATAATTATATATATATAATTATATATATATATATATATATGTCTATATATATAATTATATATATATAATTATATAGACATATATATATATAATTATATAGACATATATATATATATAGACATATATATATATATATACATATACATATATATATATACATATACATATATATATATACATATACATATACATATATATATATACATATACATATATATATATATATATATATATATATATATGAGTCTCTCTTGAAGAAGGCCCCTAAGAGGGCCGAAAGCTCGAACAATTTACCGTGTAAGTGTTCTTTTATATGTGTCTATTCTTTTCTATTTGTGTTATGTTGTGTCAGCCCATTATTGTGCCGCTCGTATGAGTGTTTCCGTACAATCGTTATATATATATATATATATATATATATATATATATATATATATATATATATATTTCTTTGGGGGTACATTTTTAAAACGGAGGGACAAGCTAAAATTGTCAGCATCGTGAAAAAGATTTTAAACTAATTTAACCAAGTAGCACTCACTTTAGCCAACATCGATTGACGAGGCTTTTATCTCACTTTTACGACTCCTATTATATATCTCCATGACCAACTGTGAGAGACAACATATAATTTTCATAGTATTTAATTAGGAAACGGTGCTGTGTCTAAAATAATAAAAAACAGTATAATGCCATAGTACAAATGTGACCAATGCCGTGCACGCCAGGAAAAAATAGTGATAAAATTGCATCTGGTCATCATATGAGCTATTGTAAGCTGATGCTACTGCAGAGTAATTTACCCTTATATAATCTTTTATCATTCGTCTTTGTATTTTGCGTACCATTACATATATAGTATTGATGATTCCTCTATGTAAGTGAGAGGTCTTAAATAACGTTAATAACAGGAAATCTCCTCCATTAGTGTGGGAAAAGCCGTGATTGAAAATAAGCATTTAAAAAAATTAGGTCTCCGTAACATATGGAAAATTATTGAGGATTATTCTTCATAGGAAATCAAGAAATCAGCAGCGGATGTTAATCATATGATTTTACCAGGCAAGTTCGTCGCCTGATATCTATTGCAGCGTGCGTAGCTTCCACTCGCGGCATCCCGTGGCCGTACTCAAGGAATCAAAAACGGAGAGGAATTGTGACCAGAATGCTGTTTAAGGCAGAATAACTAAAGGGAATGTGCATTGAGTGAACAAGTTTCAATCAGCATGTATTGTAGGAATGGGTACTGGAATTTTACTGCGGGTCATTTGCGAGTTTCAAATAGTAGCAGCTATCTCGTCTCAACAGAAAGAGCAGAAAAAAGTGCAATATTTGTGTCATATCGCAACCCCTATTTCCGTAGAGTGGGTGAGGATAGGTTACAAACAGTGGAATGGACAATAAACATTCCGTGTTAGGTGAAATGCCGACCATTTATATCCTAACTAAATTAAACCGTAATGGCTCTTTGATTTGCATGAGGGACATAAAGGTAACAAAATACAATGTATTTGCAATGCAGTTTCATACTTATTAAAATAACACCAATGCCTTTTATCAACACAATTTGATGACGCAGTTCATAATTATGGTCGATTCGATTTGCTAAAATACTTGCGTTATGAGCCCCGGCATTACTCAGTAAGTAAGCAATGTGAAGGAAAATATACCGATAAGCGTACATTTTTTAATCGTGGCTAATATAACCAATGGTCAATTTACACGGGAGATGAAAATTTCGTCTATTCAATTTAACTTTTATGAACGTAATAAATGTATTAAACGCTATTTTGAACTTTCAATATTCTATTGATTCCCAGTTATTTATATATATTAATCTCTGTTTTCCCTATGTCACATATTAATAACCCTAATAGGCAGCTGAATGGTGTCTGGTTTAGGATTTACATCATAAGAATGAACATGCTAGACAATTTTGGCGAATTGATTAGCCACCCAATTGGTTGTTATTTACGTTTTGATCATTAAAAAAAAATAATGTGAATGCAATACATAATAAATACATTTGCGTATTTAATGATAAACCTGTATGTACGTATGTTTATATATATATATATATTTATATATTATATATATATATATATGCATATATATAATATATATATATATATGCATATATATATATATTTATATATTATATATATATATGCATATATATATATATATGCATATATATATATATATGCATATATATATATATATATATATATATATATATATATATATATATATATATATATATAACGATTGTACGGAAAAACTCATACGAGCGGCACAATAATGGGCTGACACAACATAACACAAATAGAAAAGAATAGACATATATAAATGAACACTTACACGGTAAATTGTTCGAGCTTTCGGCCCTCTCAGGGGCCTTCTTCAAGAGAGTCTCTCTTGAAGAAGGCCCCTGAGAGGGCCGAAAGCTCGAACAATTTACCGTGTAAGTGTTCTTTTATATGTGTCTATTCTTTTCTATTTGTTTTATGTTGTGTCAGCCCATTATATATATATATATATATATATATATATATATATATATATATATATATATATATATATGCATACATATTACTTAGTCTGAAGTTTGCAGAACTATGCCAGATTAATTTAAGGACTGAATTAATTTATTAGTGTATACGATTAAGTTTGTGCTCGAACTTTTGAAACCTAAATATATTAGATTTAGTATTCCTTGTAATGTAAAAATTGCATTCTTTTAACCTTGTGTGGTCCGGAATTTAAAGGGAAATAATAATCACTTAAAGGAGTATAGATCAATTGAAATGATAACGATCTGATGAAATGATAAATTCAATTCAAATTAAATGTCAGAATAACGGCTGACTGATTTTTTTCACATCGTTTACCTCTACAATCAATGGATAGTTCCCCAATTTAAAGAAAGATTGCGTTATACTTTGGGAATGTGATTGATTTTTCTGAGAATAGGTCACCTTTAAGAAAATGTGGATTATTTTCATTTAATTTAATTTACCGCTAAGTATTAAAATTTTTAGTTGCGAAAGTTATGTCAACATTTGAAAAAATCCCTGTCTGTATGATTCTTTGAGCTATGTGACGATTTTATATTAAATATTTGTACTTATATTCATAAAATACTGACAATTGAAATCGAAGTCCCGAATATTATGTGGAGAGAAAATTGATAGGGTATTATTTTATTATTTGATAGCATACATTCATTTGTCTGGTAAATAAAATTAATGGAAAATAAAACCGTGTAGCTATTAATAATATTTTTCTCTCGCCAATCGAATATTTTACCGCTATATCATAAAATAATATAAAATAAATGAACTCCGTAGATAAGGATTGTAAACTAGGAGGTCTCAGGAATTGAAGAGGTTCCAGTAGTAAAATTAACACTGGGAGAGTAAGCGCATACTATCATAGATGAAACCGTCTTACCAAACTGTGACACAAATGCATTTCCCTGAAGGTATATAACATTTATTAATACCATAAATTTGTCTAAATCCACATACAGGGATTTATTTTTGCTCTTCGACACTTTACATTGCACAGATCAAGAAATGGAGTGCAATAAAATAAAATTCTTAAACTTTTAAATGAATGTATTTCTTCTCTTACTATCTTTAGTATGCCACTTAAAACACTAGTTTTAGGCGTGAATGATAATTTATACTTATCAACCGCTATGTAACTAACGCTTCCTAAATTTAACTTCAGTAGTTTTCTCTTGGTCATTTAAGACCTCATTTTGAATAGTTTATACCTTAGAGTAAACGGTTTGTGCGCACGTGTGGTTCCCACAAAAAATCAATAACATTTATTTGCTAATGGATTGAGTAAAATGCCATGCTTATAAAATAAAAAACGGAAAATTTGAATTTAGGTAGGAAACAAATTTCATCTATTGACAAACACTTTTAAATTAGCTGTAATTGAAAAATCCTTCCCATTACTGGTTTAGTTCTTCCTATATTATGCCTGTTGAGGCTCATTCTTTCGATCGAATCCTAATAAAATAATTATTAAAAAATATTATAATTCTTACAAATCAAAAGTAAGCAATAAAATGTCGAACCGAATGGCATCAGCCAACGTGTTTGCTGGGGTAAATAAAAAGAGCTTATTTTATTTCAACCTTTACATTGGTTGAAATCCATCCCCATGCACTACAAACTTGACGTAGTGGAAGGCTCTTACAATGAGATGACCCCCAGAGTATAGTATTGCTATTCACTCATTGTTTGGGCCAACCATGCCAGATAGGCCGAAGGATCCAGATGAAATGTCCTCGCAGTGTCTGTTCCTCAATGAGGCGGCTGCTAAAATGTCTCTTCCTAATCTCTCAGGGATATGGCTTCGCATCAAAGAATGAAGTAAAATAAAGTGTATTGACAGATACAAGAGGAAAAATATGGAAAATTATGAGAAAGTAGAATTTATAGACATAATTTTTTGGGGATAAAATAAATAAGTACCAGTATAGTATAGGAAAAGTTACAAGTGAGGAAAACGATATGGATTCAGTAGAAGTATGCTTCATACAAAAAAGGGATATTGAAATCCACGAGCACAACTTTACGAAAGTAACTAAGAAAAGAGCCGCACATTACAAAGGAGATCCTTATAAAAATAGAAAAGTGAACTATGTGGAAGAATACAAAAACACACTTAGTCATACCGAACTAAGGCGAAAAAAATGGTGAAAAAGAAGCTTGGTACACATGGAAAGCGCAGTACGAGGGCATTGAAAATTTACAGAGGCCAGGTATGCGCTCTATAGGATGATAAAATCATTATCAGTAATTAAAAAGAGAAAATGCGTGCGCACTAGTAGTCAGTCAGAAGTCAGGAAAGATATTAAATGAATCAGGAAAAAAGAATTGGAAAAAGTACAAAGAGGTGGTTAACTTGTAAAGCCATCATATGTACAGGTGTACGTGAAGGAAATGGTTAAAGAAGTGAAGAACTGGAGATAAGATTGAAAGTTGACTGGGGGATCATTGAAAGGGTTAGGTTTACGAACGATAATGATTTAGATACCCAATATGGCAAAGGGTTGCAATTTTTACTGAGTGCATTAGAATATGGGTAATAATAAATATGAGTGAGGTTATGGTCATGGTATTTCGAGAGAGAGTGAGCCTAATTTAAACATTTAAATTGATGGCTAAAAACTAAATTAGATGGTGCATTCTACCTATCATGAGAGGGTTTTGAATGGAGATGGCAAAAGTATTAGTGACATGAAAATAAAGATCGTATACGTGATGGAAGCTTTTTAAGAGGACGATAGAAATGATAGGTGGGGGCCTTAGGATGGGACTAGTTAAAACTTTGATATTGAACATGGTTTTGCTCAGTAAATAAGGATTATCGTTAATACTGAATAATTAGCGTAGATGTTTGACTTTTGAAATGTGAGTGTGAAGAGAAATGAAAAGGGAGAAGTGGAACCAGGCAAATTGACACCGGGCATGGTTGAGGAGGAGAGGGGGGATTGTTGGTGGAAATTGAAAGGAGGCAGGAATGGTCAATGCGGAACATTTTCCTTGGAGATGGGATGCTGCAGACTGTTATAGAGGACAAAACATTAGACTATCAAGGAAAGCGTAAGAGTTGAATGGATAAAGAGGTCTCGCTTATGTTGGATAGAAGGGAGGGAAGGAAGAAGAATGCACAATTATAGGGTTTATATTCGTGTCAGTTTGAGTTTTGTTAGGAACAGAAAGGAAATTTATCGCTCTTAAGGTCCATTTAATACCGATATTTTAGGCTGCAAAATGCCAAGAACAATAGTAGGTTACAAGAACATGATACCCAGTTTTCTACACAAAATATCTAACTTTTGACAATTGTTATTGAGGTGTTTGTTTAAAAAACTAAAATTAGTATTTGCTTTTGAGTCCACAATCTGAAATAGCAAATCGCTCACGCAGTGACTGAAATATTAATGAAGAGGCAGTTTGGCATAAACATGTTGCGGAACACTCGTTCGACCGCAGAGTCTAAACATTTCAAAGTGGTCTGAAATAGCCCCATGGGTAAAGAAACAGATGCTCAGGTGATATCCCAAAGAGACCTGAATGACTGAATGTATTTGTGACGTGGTCACGGGACAGAATTCACACAATGTTTACCGTCGTACTCTTTTTCGTATTCGTAGGAAGTGAGTATTAATATGAATGAAAATAGCATTTTAGGGAAGCTATAATGAAGATCAATTATTACCGCCAATTGAAACAGTTTTTTTTCCTGATTTTCACTATTTTTAGCCATTTAATATAGCTCAAGATTAAATGTTGTATTAATAGAATGGTTTGAGGCGTCACGTTGTGAAAGCGATTCATATCGGAAAAGAAAATAATTTGTTCTTCTACTTATATTTTAGTAAACACGACTTAGGTTCCGACTTACAAAGTCATCATCAGGGTTGTATTAAGAGTTTTCAAATCGACTCTAGTAAATCATTAATGAAAAACCCAAAGAACAAAAGGGGACTTAATCCTGGCAATGGCAAATTCAGAACGTTGTGCGACAATACTAGGTGGTATTTTGAGCCAGACTCTGATCCGCAGTGTGAAAAATAGCGCTTTCATAGAAGCCTACAATATTTGTAAAAATTATTATTGAAGTGATGTAGTGGGCATCCTTCTTTCCATCCTTATTTACATTATTATTGTCTTTTAGTCTTGTTTGCCGTAGCTGTGTGAACAAAATGCTGGGTGAACAAAGTCACGATACCGTGAAAGTGTCACAATAAACACTTCATAAACCTTACCAAATTTTCACTTTATCGCGAGTGTTAAAAGTAGATGTGTACAAGGGAGTGACATTTTCCTCCCCAGTGAAATAATAAAAGTTACAAAACAATGATCGAACGTGATACGGTGAAGTTTTTTTAATGCTTTTTTTATAGCAAACGAATTCACTAGCTGAAGATAAATACTCCTGTGTAGCCATCTAAAAACTCGGGAAATTTTTATTCCATAAATTGACATCGAACGATAAATTAACAATTAAAAATATAAGCAAGTATTGTTAATTTTTTTTTCGAATGTTTTTGAAGTGAGAGTTGAATACTTTCGTATGTTAAATTTTTTTTACATCACTTGTTTTCGTATTCTGAAACTTTGATGCGTTCCTCGTGATGTTTTCATTTCTTAATTATTATACTCAATTATTTAGGCTTATGTGACAATTTTGTTAATATATTTGTCTGTTCAGTACAAACTAACTTAATATTTCTTGATAGCATCATCCAATTCACCGATAACATAAATTGCGAGCTCTTTTTCCTCCGAGGGTGTCTCAAAGTACCTGTTCATCACCCTGCACAGCAAATGGTCCAGTGTTTTCCTTCTTTTATTTTTTTTCTGATATTATCTTTTCAGAAAGGCACTCTTTTGATCAAATTTTTTGAAATGCAGCTTCCAAAATCCTCATTTGAAATATAAAATTTGAATGTTATATCCACAAAAGTCAAAAGCTTTAGAAATTCAGGAGCGTGACGAAAAAAGCGTTTTTTATTTTCCTTAAAACTATTTAAAATAATTGTCCATCATGTGACTGGATTGATTCTATGGTAAGTTTAGCAAAATACAGATTGTACTTTTGATGCAAGCATTTCAATAGGTTAGTTTGACAACTGCTTATATATACGAGTAAACCCGAGTAATTTTATCGTGAGATTTTTCTTCAAAGAGCGTTAAATAGAATATAAAAACGACCCTTGGAATCACTCTAAAAAGTGTAATCCGTCCTTGCTTTACAGCCACTCAAGTATTTTCCATATCAAAATTTATGAGAAACTTATGAGAAAATTACAAAACGCGATTTCCCTCCTTTCCAAATCACACTGCTTGAGCTAGCTTGAGGTTTTTTGTTCATATGAAATAAATTATTAAATTCCTACGGTCCTTGTTTAAATCCAATCGTATTTTTTCAAAGACGAGATTATATCCAAGTATTTCTTTGGCAGTATTCACTAGAACCCGCCAAGTGACCAAACTTGCACAGTTCATCACTGGATGGCATTCACGTGTAAATTTTTATTTCAAAAAGTTACTATAAATATTGAGCAATTGTTATCCATTGAGTGTTATGGAAATATATTTATGTTAATGTCTACAAAATGGGATCTGGATGTAGGTAACTTTATTTACCACGAACCTCTTATGTTAAAATATGTATCAGTTTCTGTTTTACGATAATGTATCTACCCCTGTCTTTTTCAACTATCCTACACAGAAAATCGTCTACAGCTGCGGTCAATCCTCATGTGATGGTTTTCCTACCGAATAAAATATTTCCGTATTATTTTGGTGTTTAAGAAAAAACGATAGTTACGTAGGTACGGAAGGAAAAAATCATCAAAAACCACGCCACTGATGCATAGAAAACATCACAATCGATATGCCAAACTCATGCAAAAGTGCCAATATCAGAGGCACGAATAAATCCTTTAAATGCTGGCCGCCTATCTTCTGGTTACTGTTTTATTCTTGTTTTGCACAAGCAATTGATACAACCTGCAGTCAGTTTTATATATATATATATATATATATATATATATATATATATATATTAAATGCTCTGTGCATAGCTCCCCCGTTGTTCCCAAAAACAGTTCTATTGTGTTTCTAGAGAAGCAAGATGCGGAACTTATTGAACGGGCAAAGTCTATTTTCTTGGCCATTATTCCCGCCGCGAACCTCTGACGCGGCTACCTTAAGAATTCGTATATACACCCTCTCAAATCGGAAAAAACGACTCGTGTGTGAATACAATAGCTAATCACTTTAAGAGATAACCACATCCTGCAATCTAAGGAAAGATAAAAGGTGAATGAGGATAGACACGTACGGAGGATTATCTTAAAAAATGCGCTGTTTTCCAAAATTGTATTTTTTTACCTTGAGACAGTTTTTTTTTAAATCCTGACTTTTCTCCGACGCAAAAAAGCTATGTAATTAGCCTAGGAAAATTTTATGTTGTTCATAATTGCCTCTGAACAGTGCTATTGAGCCTAATTCCCCCCTAGATCCTTAATGATTAACGTTGAACTAAATATAATTGTATCTTTCCTGATTGTGCTAAGAATTGGTCTGATGTTTGAAAGTGATTTTCATTTCCCTTAATACCATTAATTTATTAATTTCCCAAATAGTTAACCATATTCTCTCTAATAGAACTCTTAAATTTTAACTGTCAATGATGTCCAAACAATGGATTCTGTTATTGTTCAGCCATTTAATAATTTTTCTCTTAAAGGTTTAACCCTTCCTGTATCGAAAATTAATACATTCTATTAATTGAATAGTGTATATTAGTGTTTTTCTGATGCTTAATTCACGGAAAATCTCCATTTTGGCCGCACTAATGGGTATATGTTTCATTAAATTTGATACTAGTGTGTGGAGTAGGATTTATTTGCTGAGCCACATTTCCTTCCTTTACGTCCGCTGTCAATGGGAAGTTTTTCAAGGGAAGAATGATGGCCCTAATGCCTATGACACCACAAATGAAGAAAAGTAGACTATCATTATAAAATATTTACAAAGGTAACAGCATAAGTAATGGAATAGCAACCATCACATAAAATGATTTCCACAAGGAAAAATGTTTACTTTTATTGTAATTCGGTCGTCAAGAGAATAGGTACAATTATTAATATAAAAGCAATTTCATCCTTGGCAATTAATTTCATAGAATTGCCGATTGGATTTTAATGATGCGCAGTAAACAGTTTCGATGGGCAGCGTGTATTGACGAGAAACGCAAATGTAATATTTGACCAAACTGTTTGTTTTCGAATATGAATTTCAAAAGTTAAAACTCGCTCCAGTCTTTTACGTTTTTTACGATACCGTTCTCATAGCGCCTTCATAAACGAGAATTCCCTAAATGTCACAGCCAAAAATAGAACCATTCCGATCTTTGGGTATTTGATTATATCAATGTCAAGAATATTTGGAGTTAATGTGTATTTAATTTAACAATAAATTAAAAGTATAATTATTTTGAGGAGTAAATAGTCATCGGATAACGTTTCCATGGCTATGTGAAATTTTGCATTACTAATGCTGTGAATTACTAATGGAATTCCAACGCCCACTTAAAAATTTGTTTAATGGAATGCCTACGAAAGCGTCCATATTTGATGACTGATTGAGGCAAAGGGTCACGTGTATAAATAACCTCAAATATTAAATGAATATCTTTTTTTTTGGAGTAGGAACTAGGGTTTCCGAATAGTATGATGGAATAGTATATCAAGGAGAGACCTTTTTAAGGTTCGGATCCACAGGGGAAGGAATAAATATCTGTTTAGAATTTGAGTTGTGGTAGTTGTAGAAGAGTTATTTGTGCAGATGTGAGACTTGTGAGCTGACAAAAGCCTTCTCCTACATATTGCAGCAACACTCCCACTTTAAACATGCACTTCAAAACATATTATCCACGCTAGTTTATCGTGGATACTCGGCAAATCTAAAAAAAAATTCTCTCTCCCTGCCGCCAACTGAACACCACACCCCATATATACAACACCCATCACATCGATGTCAGTAGCACCTTCTTCCTGGAAACATATAAACTAAGGTACACTCTTACATATTGGAAAAAGTAGTGGGGCCACCTCCTCTCCCCATTCCCATAATGCCCCACTGGGTTCGTCAAACCTGACAAGTACCACCAACCCGTGGACAGTTCCTCTTGTCACCGTCCTCCATCGACTATGGTTGAAACCCACCCCCCTCTAAGACGGGCCATTTTTCATCCATCACACTTCCTTCGTCCTCTTTCCCTCATACACTCACGTCACCTGTTAACTTCTCATTTCGAATGTGTTATCTTATATTCGTGCAATTCTATTTATCGTTAATCCATACATGCTTCAACTCTCTGACCATAGCAAATACATAATTAGTATTAATTTTAGACGTAAAGTGCGTATATTTATAATATTATTTACAATAATCATATTCATAAGTAACAATTTATTTAGATTAAACTCAGATAGAATTAAAAAAGACAAAAAATGTGTTTTAATGCGTTGGAGTTCCTGATGCTTTCGTCGGGCAGGGAAAAGTTGAACCCGTGAATCAGTGCTCCGTAGGCGGGGGCGACGAGGGCAGGCGGTGTGAGAAATGGGACTAATGAGGGGAGAGGAGGGGGAGGTGAGGCATGGAGGAAGAAAAAGTGAGAGAGGAGAAGGTGACGACGCTTTGTCCTGCTGCTTTTCCGTGGAGGGCGGGCTGCCCAATCTGAGAATCCAACAGTACGCCATCTAGCGAGTTCTTGCCTCGATGATGTCGCAGATTGTCGAAGAATTTCGATAATTGAGACGGAGAATCGGTTTTAAAAAAGTGTATGCCTTGGGTGGGGTAATTAAGAAAAGTGGTAGTTGGGTTTTCATCCGGGAGGTAAGAATATGGCGAATCTTCGTGTTAAAAAGAAACCGGAAAGAAGATTGATTATACTGCATTTAGCATGTGCCAATGTATAGGCAGATAAGACCTCTTAAAGGGATCGAGTCATCTGTGTGATGTAAGAGAAGTTAGCACTCGAGCGGTGAGAGGTTACGAGGTACAAAGTGGAGTTCTGCGATGGCATAAGGTGAAGTGATGTAAGGGGCGTCGTAGATTTATTAAAGATTATGGCTTCCAGCGTAACTTTATGGAGCTTGCTGCTATTGCTACAAATACAAGTTTGTGAGGTACTTGCATGCAAAAAAGAGCTGAGGGATTGGAGGAAAGGGCTGCACAGGTGCGGAGGGAAGGATGAGAGGGAGGGGCGTAGGGGTGCCGTGGGTGCCTCAAGGGGGGAGGGGGAGCCATGAGTCTGAACTGTGGGAAGCAGAGGCGGGAGGGCGGTAGAGCTTCAGCGCTGAATGCCTGCGGCAATGGCGAGCTTTTCAAAGAGGGGCATATACTATTTAAAAAATAGTTGGTGCAGGTTTACCTTTCAAGGAAAGGTTCATTATGAAAGGGAAATTACTTGTGACAATTGTCGGGTTCTTTGGGAGCTGGGAAAGCATGTGAGAGTTACATTTTAATTTTACAAATTATTTCATCTGTTTTGATAGAATTGAGCTCTTACGGCTGGTAGAATTAAATAAATGAAAAACTCCAATAGCCGTTAACAGTTTATCTTTCTAAACAAAGTGCAAAGGAGATTAGTTGGCTAACACCACAAGTCGGAGGATGGGGTAAGTGGTAAATAAGGAAAGGGAAAAGAAAGGTGAATACGAATACGCGTATTTCGGCCACAGAGTAGCCCTCATCAGGGTACTGAAGGTTAATCGTCACCACAACACTAGTCAAAGTGCGCTAATATAACAAGGTACTCTTGGGCATTATACTGGAACAGAGGCAGTTATTTTAGCTTCGCATCGTGTTGGTCTGGAGAGACCGTAGGAAGAAGTTAAGGTATACTGACGACAAAATAAGCCGGCGCTTGGTGATTTCTTGTTCTTTCGTGCATTTGGAAAACGAGACTATACATTGGGCGTTATAAATTAACATAGTGTGGGATTCCGACGTTCACCAATCCCACGATGACTGGTGACCAAGGACCCTCTGACAAACGCCCTCTTGGCGATTTATAGAATAATGTTAGATGTGGACAAAAGCGGTTGCTGGAGTCTTTGGTCGCTATAGGACGAATGTGGAACGTAAGACGGTGACATAACCGAAAAGAGGGCCTTTTTTGAAGTCCCTGGATACGTTGCTGGTGAGACGTTAGTTTGCAGAATGTTCTGCATTAATAATTAATAAGCAAACAGAAACAATATTTAATAATGGTTTCCACTGGTCTACGATAATTTAATATTTTTTAAAACTAATAAATTTTCTTTGATACTAATCCTTTGTAAACATTCGTTGTTTCAAAACGCCCGAAATGATAATGAAAATATTCTAATCGGAGATGAGGACATTGGAAGGACATTTAACTCATAGATTAAATAGCTCTAGTATCAAGGATATGAAACACTTGGAGGACGCCTTAATCTAGGAAGAAATCGTGACAGAAGAAGGAAAAAGGCGCCCTGAACCTCTCACGCATTGAAAATACTTTCTCAGATTATTAGCTTAAGAATAAAAGAACAGATAGAAGAAAGTCTCACGTAAAAATCAAACTTATGCAAAACACGTAAGCAATCAAATCAATCGAATACCGATGAACATGGGAGGCAATGCTGAGCTTAAGGTTTGTTGCACAAAAAATGATACCTTTAAACAAGGCCTTATATGCGGAAGTCGTGGACTTTTAGAAGGACATCGACCAAACCAGGGGAAGATGTTCAAGATACTTGAAGCGCTTCATCTGGACTACGACGACAGAATAACACATAACCTCCGTAAGCATCGGGTAACAAACATAGGAATGAAAATTAGAGGAGCATAGAAACCAAAATGAAAAACGGAGTTAGACAAGGGTTTAAATCTCTAGACTGTATTCTTTCAAGAAAATCTAGCAGAGGCAATAAAAGGGGCACAAAAATTAGGCCAGGCTTCAAGGAGGCAGAGTGAATGTTGAAAAAACTAACATGTTCCAGTTTGAGATGACATCACAGTAGTCACAGAAATGCGAAAGGATCTGTGAGCGACTCGGAATGTTATCGCCCCAGTGCTTAGGGAATAGCATAGTATGGCCATCACCGAGAAGAAAATTAGAATCCTTCTAAGAATTAAAATACTGATATTGATGATAAAAATATATATTTTTTAATATTGCACGTTTTTAAAATCACTTCCGATTACTTTTAATTACTAGAAACTTCTGGAGACGCCGCTAAAGTAACTTTTAACGGAGTCATTATGCATTTCAATGCAACAATTTCAGAGTTGATCCCTTGATGTCCGGCCGAGTGCTTTGGCTAGTTTAATTTCCGAGTTCTCTAGAGGACGCCTCGTTAGCTCAATTGGCTAAAGCACTCGGCCGAACATCGAGGGATCAGGGTTTGAATCCCGGCCAAGGCGAATGATTTTCACACTCTGAAATTGTTACGTTGAAATTTTTAATTGTCATTATATTTCCTTAAATCTGTCCACTTGAGACCCCTGGGTATTCGTTCTTGATATAATTGGTCTCATTGCAAAGCTTTTGCCAACTAGTTTATCCAAGGAAAATCATTACAGCAGCTTTCGCATTAAATATATGTAGTTTTATTTCGAGCAATATATGTCGTTCAAAGATTTTCTCATCCTCAAATGCCATGTTAATGTCATGACTGAAGCATTACAATGACACAGTACATCGCATAAGAGAATAAATATAAAAATACTTCAAAACCTATTGTACAAACGAACTTAAAGAGAAAAAAAAACGAGGAAAGATCTAAGACAAGAAAGCCACTACGTCGAAATGCGATTTGCTTTTGTGATGAAGTAGTGATTTGAGACTGTTTGCTTTCCTCGTTCCCACCTCATGCCATCCATTTCTTCATTCCTTCTATGCCCTCATAGGTTTTCTCCCTATTCTTACTATATGCGCTCTTTTCCCATAATTCCACGGCAACTTTTCATTTTTCATCCAAGCATCGTCACCTATCTGTGCGACCATGATACTCATTCTATTCCCCCCCCCCTCCCAACTCCCGTGGGACCACCCCCTCTGACATCCCTCTTTTCCGCGTGGGGGGAGTAGAGGGGGCGGAGTTTTTGAGGCGAGGCGTGAACAACACCCCCCGAGCCACTATCCGATTGTCGAGAGAATTGAGAGATTGACGGTTGACACCACGAGCTGTGACGAAAATTGGAATTTTTTTCATTCTTGTTCACCCCTCCTCCAAACCTGGTGAGCCTCTTATTCCCTCTCTAGTGCTGACCCCACCCCCTCCCCACTCTCTCTCTCTCTCTCCAAAGGTAAAAGGAATACTTCTTCCTTCACGCGCGACGTAAGTTCTCGGTTCAATTTCATCAGCACCGGCGCTTTTGCTATATCAAAGGAATGTCTTCATGACAGCAAAATTGAGTCGGAGTTAAATTTGGAAATTCCATCGGCTTAGCCCATAGAATAATTTTTGAAGCAGGGAAAAAAGCCTTTTGTTGCTATCAACTATTTTTTAAATTAAAAACGCAGATAATTTTCGGAAATAAAAATAAAGCAATGTCAATTCCACTTGATGCTTTAATTTTTATACCGGGTTACATTACACATTGTAATCATCAGTCACTTAATCGAGCTTTGACTTCCATATAAGGTCGTAAAATAAAAATATTCAGTGGAGTTAAAGTAGCAATTTCCTCCTCTTCTTTTCGTAATGAATAAGTTCCACAAAGTCAAGTCGGACACTACGAAGCTTATTCAACTGCATTTATTAGATTATCCTTTCTGATGACATTCCTCTCTTAGATTGGCTCTATTTTTAAGCCGTTTTTTCCGATGAATTCATCCCCTTGAACATTGCTTTCATTGAATTTAGTTTAAACCAAATACCTACTCATTTCTAAAAAGTGTTGATTATTAAATCACATGGAATATGATTTCCAACCTAATTTATTGAATAACCATTTTAACAGGTTAATAAATAATTCTGCCTTAAATTTTACCAATGTGAGAGGAAGCATAAATCAAGTAATGGAAGTATATAAAAGGTAAAGGAACAGTATTCTAGTTTGACAGAAATTAAAAATATGATTTTATGTAAACAATTAAAAAATTAAAAAAAATATAAGTATACCTACCATGAAGGTATCATACCGGACTGACATCGCTCATGAAAAAACTGCGTCCATTTCCACAAATTGAATGGATTTATGTGAGCATGCGATGGCTGTTCAACAAGAAATAATCATAATGTTTTCAACGGCACACCTTTAATAAACCGCGATATTTCGACGAATTTTCTCATTTAATGCAATGCACTTGTCACATTTACTTTTCCAGTTTTTGAAGAGATACTAAAAACCATTTCACTAAAGTCCTTCAAATTTGCCTCTGGAACTTTCGCTTCTAATGATGAAAAAGGCTATCTATGAAGTTATTTCTTTAATTTTGGGTGAAGATAAAAGTAACATGGGCTATGTCTAGGATATAAAGATGTAAATACTTGACATTGATTTTTGCGAAGAATTTGGTAACCAAATTTGTGATGTACGGTCGTGAATTATCGTGGTGTACACCATCAAGCCTGATGGTTTGAAATGTGGTCTCAGTGGATGAATGGAATCTTGCAGAATACACAGTATATCAGTGTAGAATGCTCAATTTAAAGTTGCGCGCGCTGGTCCGATGTGCTTCTAAACCATTCCCATTATATCAGAAAATGATATGACCATAACATTCCCAGTAGAGGTGCCGCTTTGGTGTTTTTTTCGTGTTGGCCAATATTTCCGCATGGAACATTACTGTTTGCTCTCAGAATCAAAATGATACAGTCAAATTCAATCAACAGTGAAAACTATTGGCAATAAAATCTCATATCTTTTTAGAATTAACTTTGACTGGTAGAAAAACCTGCACGCGAACGTCCAGTTGCTCGAGAATAAGCAGTGCCGGCATCCACCGCGCAAAAACACGTCTAATGTGAAACTTTTCTTTGGCCAACGTGAGATTCTTGATGGTACTATCAGTGATATTGTCCCTCAATGACGCGAGTGGTGTTAATGCGTACTTGTGCTCATGAAAATGAAAATCTCTGTTATACTTCTCATTTTAATTGTTAGCCTTCCGTCCTTGAAGATTTAAAACCAGCTGCCAGCTATGTTATATAAAAAATCACTCCATAAGACTTCTCTAGTTTTCATTCCTCCATTTCATCGGCCTCAGCTGACAATTCATTCACTCATTTTTACCTTCATCGGTACTGTTGAATTAATTTTCTGTTGGCGAATTAAATGTGTTTCAACTTGGAACGTACCACTGACGTAACACTAAAATAAAATCAAAATTTGGGCCAAATATATATTATAGTAACAAAATGACATAAAATTGAATTATAAAAAAAGAATTGAAGGGATATAAATGCGTGGTCAAATGTTAAATGACTAGTGCTGTTAATATAAAATTACGCTCTCTTACATTTGGCCTGTGATTTTTTTACTATATACTAGTGATCCATGGATTAGGAAATGATAAAAGGATAAAGAGAAATGCCAAGGAGAGGAAAGGGTCGTCCACAGATGGAGAATATGACGATAGTACTGTACTTTTACGGCCCATAAAATACATGGTAAAATTCCTTGCAATACTCATCAATTTGAAAGTACAGTGTCTTTATTCTTCATGATAGATACTCATTGTTATATTATATGAGTACAGTTTAAGGACAACTGAATTTATTACACGAGGGTAGGCTGAAAAGTAATGCACACATACTTTCATACCACACACAAAATGGCCTTCAGAAGTCTTCCTGGTGGAACATGGAAGTAACATTCCCCTCAACATGAATGCGCAGGTTTGAGGCCGTTTCATTCATCCAGTGTATCTTAAGAGGCAGAGGTATGGAGGCGTGTTCTAATGCTATGTCAATGCCAGTTAAACAGCGTGCTGTTATCGAATTTTCAACTGCTGAAAAAGTGACTCCTACTGAGATTCATTATTGTTTAAAGGCTGTTTATGGCAACGATACTGTTGATAGGTCTACTTTAAATCGACGGGTAGTAAATTTTCGTGGTTAAGAGCCTGGAAAAGATGCAATTGTTGATGAAACACGCAGCGGACGTCCGATCACTGCCACAAACGATAAACAGCGCAAACTCGTCTAATATTTGATTCAAAATGACCGGAGAATCACTCAAAATCGTATCGCAAACCATATTGGAATACCCAAGGAAGAAATTTGACGTGTTCAAGGCAGCCTGGCGCCAATAATCTATGACATGTATGACAACGCTCGTCCACGCACCTCGCGTGTAACTGGAGAGGCTCTGCGAAACGTGAAATTTGAACCGATTCCAAACCCTCCTTATTCCCTCGATCTTACGTCTTGTGATTTTTATTTTTCCTCAACTCAAGTGACATCTCAAGGCCAATTATTACACCTCGGACGATGAGGTGAAGGCCGCTGGCAAGTCCTCGATTCGAGAAAAGTCAGAAGAGTTTTTCAATGACGGAATGGAAAAGCTTGTTACACGTTGGATGAAATGTGCTAGCCTTAACGGAGTCTATGTTGGAAAATTAATATATCATTTTTAAAATTAAGATTTGTACTTGAATGTACTTTTTGCTCAATCTTGCTATTTGTTTTTGTTCGCGCTCCACAAGCATGTGTGCATTACTTTTCAGCCTACCCTCGTATTTGAAGTTACTATATACGGTGAAATTTTAAGGGAATGTTTTTACATAAAATTGATTTGGATACAGTTTGTAGGCAACGCATCTTGAATACTTAAGAAATTATGAAGGGGCTACGTAAAATGAAATTCTTTTTTCATGGAAATTTTGCAATGGGAGAGTGTCTCAGGATCATAAAAATACCAGACGGAATGGTGCCAAGATAAAAATACCAGACTTTTCGAATGATATAGAATACGTGTAAAATTTGAATGATATAGAATACATGTAAAATTTGAATGATATAGAATACATGTAAAATCATGCGATGCATTCCAATCTCACGTTTCACTAAAAGATTGGAAATATTAAAAAATATGTTGAGTATAGATTTCCAAAATGACGGATTTACAAATCTGAGCGCATATTTTTGAGCTCATTAATTGAATATTTGTGTATTTGCTTACTTCTTGCAATATCGACACACATCGTTTCCATAATCTCAATTCGTATTTAATACTTATTAAAATAAAAAAAATTAAGGATTAAAATTTTATTGGAAATACTAGGGAATGATGCATATGGGGTTCTAAAAATGTATGAGCTCTATTACAGCGTAAAATTGTTGAATGGCATTATGATCTTGTAAACATAATTTCATGAAATAATAATTTTATTCTATAGAACTAAAATTGTAATTAGAATATTTGAATAGGACTCGGCAAGGGAAATAATCTGTTTCGTTTGAACCCTTTTAATTTTGTACGAGATGATGCTGGAGGGTATTGTTGCCGTTGTATTTTGCTGACTTTTTATGAGTATAAATAAGAATGGGGAAGAAACTCCAATGGCCGTAATAATTAGTCGCAACTCTCTCGTCAGACCAATTGTTGTGTAGGTTTAACTGGAACCACGTCAGGGACCAACCACGACTTCTCGACCAGAATGCCCTCTGTGGTGGTTAACGGAAATTAATCCGTGTCAGGGACCACACACAGCCAAATGCATACTATCCTGACTGGAATCCTTCACGAGGCTGTGAGACCCTGTTAAAGAATTTCAAATGGAGATTGAATCCTTCACGAGGCTGTAGAGTAGACACCGTTAAAGATTCCAGGATATCCTGGAATTCCAGGATTCCAGGATTCCAGGACACACTTTGTGACTGGCACAGACCAATCACACACACAAGCACTTAAAAGGGCCCAACTTCTGGCAGAATCTGGACACAGGTAAAGAGCGCAACCGAGGATATAATTATTACGGCCATTTGAGTTTTTCCCCCATTCTTCTTTAACTGAGAGGCCGTAGAGCTCATTATTTCTTGCTATTTTATGAGTGTGATTAATTTTAGCTTTTTTATATAAGCAGATAATCATATACAGGCAAGCACTCTTGAAGATGTTTTCCTTGAAGCGCAATTTACGCACATTATACATTTAGGAAATATCATGGGGGTCGAAACATTTTGATAGTTAAATTGCCCAAATAGAACACTGAGAATAACATTTTCTGAGTGACGGAAAATATTTTTCGATGGATTTCCGAATCATGTGTTTTTATCGCAGTAGAAATTAAACGAATGGGTTAAAATAATGATGGAGCTAAAGATATTGTTGAGATGATCAATCCTTAGGTATTTCCGAATGCAAATGAAGAATGACATCTGAATACGAGAGAGTGAGTTGTTTGCGTGAGAAGAGATAGCGCTTTTAGCGCCATCGTCTCCCGTTCCCATTCGCCACTAGCGTTCTGCAAGGAGTTATGCCGTGGACGTGATTTTGCCGCCATCTAGAAATCCTACTTGTTGAGTTATATACCAATGCAGAAGAGGTATCTTAATGAGAGCAGGCGGGAACCAGGGGCGGCATTAATAACGCAAATGGGACCGATAAAGGAGGACGTTCGTGACGCGGTGGCCCCACAACTCAACGTCACAATTTGCGGGCAAACTGGCAGTAAATCCCACGGATTGCCTTCCCTCCTACGTCAGAGTGGGAACGAAACAAGATGTGAAGAGGGAAACTTATGTCGGGAGATAGGTAAAGAGGGAATGCGGGAGGCCTATTATTTCGAAACGTAATCCTCCGCCTTCCTCCTCTCCCGGCTTCCTTCCTCGCAACCACTCACGCCATTGGCGGCGATGGGCCAATTATAATCGGGGAGTGGTGGAATTTTCGCCCCCGAACATGCACCCCACCCCCATCGGGCCGACCGGCCACCTGATCGCTCCATCCCCAAAGCCACTCCAATCCACTCCCACACCCGAAGCCATGCCCAAACACACACACACACCCTCACACACACATACCCTACAGATCCGTCTCCATAACGACGTGATGTACACTTTCGATTCGTGTTACCGATCCTCTGTGTCCACTATCTCTCTCCTTTCTCTCTCTTTTATTCACTGGGCGACTGAGGCTAATTTTCTTTCTTCGTGGTTGTCCCCTTTCAGTAACTGTATCGATTAAAAAAAATATGTAGAGGGGTAACTTATCCTAAGATGAACTTAAAATATTCTTAAATTCTTCCTTCGCTTTATTTTTCCTTATCTTACTTTGTTGGGTAAGTTTTGTAAGTTTGAGTAAGAATTTGACTGGTCCATAAGGTGTGCAAAAGGTTTATTTACCCTTTTCCTGTTTGGTGTCGTTTTTCTTTCCTTGTCTTCCATGATTTAACCCATTCAGAACTTGTTGAATAATATAGCAAAACTAATGTTTATTTCTTTTGCGAAAACCTTCTCTTTCTGTGTAATGCTTTCATTGCTCAAGATTCGAAATTTTCTATTATCCAAAGCCTGCTTTTTACAGTACGGTTTGCTCTATCGTTCGAATTTTCTGCGCGTAATATGTCTATTTGTGGTTTTTTTTGGATCTTCGTCCTCCCTATCGTGCGTATCGCTCTACAACAATAAAATGTACTCGAATAAAATCTCTCTCTTTCTCTTCAATTCCAAAATGTTTTCCCTCGGCGTGCTCTGACACCTCCCTTCCCATCCAAAGAAGCGGACCACGCACTGGGGACACGCGATCAAACTACAGCGGAGAAACAAAAGTATAACGCAGCCCGCGTTGGGCGCCACCGGGGAATGGCGCCCGCACGCTATGTTATTCGCTATGTTATTCCGCCCACCACAGGGCCTCCCGACGATGAACCCGCTGGGCCCCTCTGCCCATCGCCCTCCCTCCCTCCCTCTCCGATGACACTCCGGGAGGAAGGGGTGGGGGGGATGAACACGAATGCGCAACGTGCGCACCTTCCGCCGCGAGCTTCGCACCTCCGCTGTCTCTCGCGATCCCCCGCGCCCCCCTCGCCCCGTGCCGATTACTTTAACTGCATTGATGCTGGAGGGATTTGTGGCCCGGCCTACACATCCAAGAAAAGTGGCACCCCGTGCAGAGGAAAATAATGGGCACGTGCTTGATGGTTTCTTTTGGACCATAATAACCGAGTCCATTACCATTGCCTGACGTTAAATTATTACGCGCGGAATTAAAGTTAAAAATTACTATCCAATCCAGATTATGCCGAATGGGAAAAGTAAGTCCTCAGAAGAAGAAAAAGTTTTCTTCGCTCGTAAAAGATGTAATTTATGGGGAGTACGTCGTTAGACCCCTTTCTTGAAACCAAATTTTTAGCCGATTCATTGGGGTTACACTAGGTGTCAGTATTTTTAGAATCCATGTTGCATTATTTCCCAGCAATCTAATTTTACGCGCTGAATTTTTAGTATTCTTTGTTTCTCAAAGGTTTGGTACTCATCGCCTCTTTTATATCATGGCATTTCAATTGACAAAAGAACCACGAAATGCACATGTAAGCATTGAAATTGGGATTTACCTTTATTCATGAAACATTTGGATTAACTAATATTGCATCACCCGATACGAAATATTATTTTTTGATGGAAAAATGATCTTTGGAGTCAAAAAAGAGTTTTCCTAAAATTTCGATGAAACAAATCGAGATCATTAATTGACCGTGATACTATGGTCTGGAGGCAGACTTCTCTTCAGTTATTATGTAGTTTTTCATGGAGACGGTGGGGGAAGGAAACGGAAGTTCCGATTACTTCCACCAAAGTCTCGCAATTGATGCAAGTGGTGTGCGTATTTTGGCCCAATTGCGAGAGGATGGGGAGAGGGGTGTTAGATCATATTTCACGCTCTCACAAATTTCAACTTTCTTTCATATTCCAGCCTCCCTTCCATCCCGGCCAATATGGGACGCTGGACTTTCGGAAACCATTTCTCTTTCCTTCGCCATTTTGATCGAATTACTAAGGTGCAACCCTTTTCCGGTGAAACGAGCTTCGGGCTCTGACTGAAATAGAAGGATTGGTAGTTTATATCCGCACAAAGGAAATGAATTTTGGTGGATATTCGCGGAGGCATTCGCCATTAAACCTATTAAATGAAGGCCGTACTCGCGCTGTTCCCGTACTATTTCTTTCGCAAAGAAATTCTAAAAAAAAAAGAAAAAGTCGCGACAGTTTTTTCGGTGGGTGGCATACATTGTGTCATTTTTATTTTTTTCCCAACAAAAGGAAAGGGTGTCGTTTCTCACCTGTAGAAAACGAAACGACCGCGAAAGACACGGGCGTTGTTCACTCCGGCGTTTCCTGCTGGACGGAACATCTCCGATTTAGATTTTTGCCAATTCCCACGCGTCAGTTTCATTGTTCTGTGCTCTATCTCAGTGTCGGTGGCGCTTTAACGAACATCCGACGAAGTGGTGCTGGGAGCGGCGGCGTATCTCGCGAGCCGCTTAATTTGCCTGTCAATTTGCCCTGCCCTGGTCCTAAGGCCCCATATGCTGCTGCTGCACTAGCGCCCGAGTGCAACGTTGTTGTTCTGACACATCCGGAGACTGAGGATTTTCATTTGGCAACTTAAAATAAGATGGTCATTTTAAAATGTACGAATGCATGTGGCTACATGCAGTTCTATGTTTTTAAGTTCCTAATTGGTTTCAAAGTGCTTTACTAAACAAATCACTAATGTGTGGTATAAATTACGGGAACTCATTTTAAGTAGTACAGCATTCAGGCAAGTTGGCAGTGAATGTTACTCCGAGTAGTTTATTTTAATACCAGTGTATATTGGTATATTTTTTATTGCGTTCAAAAAACCCGGTCTTTTAAATAAATATTGTGGGGAATATTAACCATTACCATAAGAAGGTATTCGCTTAAACTACGATAGAGCCTAAAAATGGAAAAATCATTCAATGAGAATAGGTAGCAATTTCATTGTCTGGATAAATATATTTTTAAGTGGTTACTACCAAGTTATAACCGAATTATCATTATTATTATCGCCATACGACTGATAAACTATGCGGGTAATGTTTTCGGGTAGGTATTGAAATCTCACAAGAAATTTTATGCATTTTTATTTCTGATAAAACTCCTGATTCTTTAATTATTTCACATAGGGAAAATGAAGATGTTAAAGAATAATTTTTTTGCAAATATATTTCAAACTTGTTCATTTTGTCATCAATATGCTTTAACTGAAGGTGAAATGATAAATCCGAACGCTGTCATACATGTCAGGTATGAGATTAAATAATTGTATCGTAGAAATTTGAGAATAACAGTCCAGAGTGGTCTACTAAATACTAGTTCTCAATTCTTTCAAGGTCACCACGCTCCCGAAGGAGGTAGATTTATAAAAAAAGGATAAAGTTACTTGAATTGTGTTGATAACACTTCATGGACCCTTGATTTTAATGGAATATCATTTTCAATGGAAGATTTAAAACGCAGAGACCCTTCCGTCAGGAGTTAACCTAACGTTAACATCATGTTTCCCTCCACCATCCTACACCAACCTATCCATAATCTGACCGCTGTCGAATCACCAAAGCTCTCAAATATTAAACGCAAAATGATGAAATGCACACAGTAATGTTCAAAGAAAATAAGAATAGTCAGAAGTAACATAATTTTAAACCAATAAAAGACATATCGCTTTTCTATAAAAAAATAGATCATTAAAGATTAAAATGATAATAACAGGAATTTCCTTGAGAACAGTAAAATTTCGGCAAGATATTCCATAAAATTTGAATCAGGAGTAATATTTCAGTGCAACCCAACTTTGTGCATCTGTGTCCTTTAAAATCACAAAACGCCTTAAATCTTCAAAGCGATTTCCCTCTGTATTGTTCGGATGTGGAATTTAACATGTAATTTAAATTTAACTAGATGATAGGTACTTCTCTATGCCCCAAAGTTAACTCTGCATTATTTCGGGGAAATGTTTTAGTCAATATATCAGAAACAGCGGCCTCGGAAAATATGACCTCAAACCCTGTAACTCGCCAAGTACTTGGTTGGACGCATTTTCCGTTTTCGATGCACATAACTTTGACGTCAAATATCTATGTTTAATCGAGTGACCCTCTCAACCTCGGTGATGTTAAATTAAAGAAGACCATGGACTCGAGCAGAATATGTTCTCACCAAAGACGCACGGAGTGATTGTTATTCATTGCTTCCCGGTGATCTTACTATACAAGCTCTCAACCCTCTTCTTTTGCGCTTTTACGGCTCAATGGAGAGCCTATCTTTTAAGGAAAAGAATCCCATTCTTCCTCTTCGCCCACCCGGTTTGTCTCTCGCTCCCCCATAAACCCTCTCTCATCTCTCCCTCCTCTCATCCCTGAATATCTCTCACTTTCCCTCGCTCACCCTCCGATCGCCGCGTCCTTCGCCTCCCACTCCGACCCCCAACACCCTCCAATGCCCGAAGGCTTCTTTGTTGCAGTAACATCCCCCTCCCCGCCTTCGAAGACTCCATAATAATAAGGATCTGAAGACCGCGGGGGAAAGAGGTTGTTAAAGACGGTTTTTTGAAAGACAAGGAAAAAATGTGTTTGAAGAGGGCGGATGATGAAAAAATGAAACAATGCGGCCGAAAGTTTAGCCTTACTTTCTGGGCCAGTGTTGGAGGAAAAATGGGGGTGGTGTTGGGTGGTGGAGGAATCATGAGGGTTTGGATGGGGGGAGAGAATGGCGCAGAGTGAAGGCTGAAAAGGGGGAGGGAGGAGTGAGAAGGGAAATGGGGTGAGAAGGGCGCTTGGTGAGGGAAGGGGGTTGGGACAGATAGCATACGTGGGGGCGAGCGGAAGGGGCTAAGGGGGAAAAGGGCGGAGTTTGGATGGAAAAGGTCATGGTGATAATTTAGGGCTGAGTTAGATCCCCCTTAGGACAGAGAGAGGGTGTGGGGTGTTCGGGATGAAGGGTGGGAGAAACTTTATTATTATGTGCGAGAGGGAGTAGGAAATGTAAGAGAAGGGGAAGGGCGCGGGGGCGTGGCGGCGGGGAGGGGAGTGTGAATCGGCGAAAAGTAGAGTGAAGTGCCTTGAAGGCCCTTAACTTCTCGCAAGTCGCGGAACTATGAGAATAGGACATGCGCATCGGGAATCTAAATATATTCCTACAATTATATTTATATATATATATATATATATATATATATATGTATATTGTATATCTATATATATATATATATATATATATATATATATATATATATATATATATATATATATATATATATATATATCTGTGTGTGTGTGTGTGTGTGTGTGTGTGTGTGTGTGTGTGTGTGTTCCTGGGAAACAATAACCAGCACAGGGAAAGGAACTGGCCCCCCTACCCTGATGTGTGAATTTTCACATGCCGTTTAGGGCTTAGTAATAGGGTGATCTCTACCATCACTTACCAAACCGACCTGTGTGTATATGTATGTGTGTGTATATATAGGTATATAAATATGTGTGTATATACATGTATATATATATATGTGTGTACATATTTATATATATATATGTGTATATATATGTATATATATTTATATATATGTGTGTATATATGTGTGTGTATGTGTGTGTATATATATATATAAATATATATATATATATATATTCATTTATAATGAAACAGATATAAGGAAAAGGGATAGGAACACACATAAAGGACGAACACAGGAGAGGTGGGGAAGGCGGAATCAAGCAGATCACGACTGTAAAAATATTTCCTAGACCGGTATTTGAACTCCGGATCTTTCCTTTTGGCGGGCGGAGGCTCTTAACTCTTGTGTTCGTCTTTTGTGTGTTAATATCCCTTTTCCTTACATCTATTTCTATATAGATGTAAGGATTCCCGCCGTTTGGCGGGATTACGTGTTTGAATGTATGCATACATATATATAGATATATATATATATATATATATATATATATATATATATATATATATATATATATATATATATATATGTATATAATGTGTGTGTGTATGTATATGTATGTATGTGTGCATATGTGTGTTTCTATAAAATGTGTGCGTGTTTTCATGCACCCAGAGATACATTAATATATTCATTTATAAGAGTGTGTGTATACATAGCGAGATAAATCCAAGGTTAGGACAAAATGGGCAGGAAGAGTTAGGGAAATGAGAGCGAAGGAGAATTGGAGTGGTAGTGGAGGAGAGTTACGAGGCGTGTGGTGCGAGGAGGGGGAGAGTGCGGGGATGTTCGGTGGGGGGGGGGGGACGCGCGCGGTCGGCGGAACAAGAAGTGAGATGGGAGCGCAAAGGGAAACTAGGTGAAAGTCCAAAAGGGACCGGGTTTGTGCGTCCATAGTGGGACTTCGAGAACGTGAAGCAAGGGAAATGCAAATTAGAACTCTTCTGAGGAAAATGAAACTGCTCACCGAGTTGGATTATAACTTTTACCTTCAGTTTCATGACGCTAGCTTATGAGATCATCATATTTGGTGGTATACCTAGTTAGGATCGAATTGTCTTTAATAACTATAACATATCGAGTCTACTTCCCCAACTTAAACCCTCGTATCGTCTACGGTATATTTTTATTAATTTTTACTCTTTAAATTTTATTTATTCTGCAATACTCCGTCTAGACCTAGAAAATCTCCATTCTTTTTCTCTTTAACCTTTTTTTAATCATTTCCACTTCAGTTTCGGCCATTTATATCATAAATATTGATACCATTGTCTCTTTCTCAATTCCGTTTTTCTGTATTAATCGAATGAAACAAAACATCTTCCTCTCTCTGTCGCCATCACGTGCGTAATTTCATAAATATTATTCTTATATATGGAACCTATTTTTACAACTTCTTTGCGAAACTTCATTTCAAAATCCTCATACTTTTTCCGTTTATTCTTCCATCGCCTTCCGCACAGGGACTGGATTATGGAGCCACGTGGGGCGCTACGCTCCATGTTGTAGACTTAAAAAAATCTCTCCTTTACGGCTTCGCGTAGAATGTCTGTCAACTCTCGCTCCTCTCTGGAAATTCTCTCTTTTTCCTCGATTGTTTTTCTCTTAGGTCTCCACTTTGCTCATTCCCGTGAACACGTGAATTGTTCCACCGAGTAATTAAATTATGGATCCCAAAAACTTGTCAAAAATCTTATCACAAAGGATGTAGAACTGATGCATAGATAACGGGGACTAGGACAAAGAACTATCATTTATAAATCTAAACAAATGAACTGATTCACACTTCACAGGCTGTACACTTAAAGCATGATCCACCCTAATTACTTATGTTTTATCCAACGGAAAGTAAAAAAAAAGTGACTGCGGATAGCTAGTAGAAACATCTATAACCAGTGTATGTGTATATGTATGTATGCATATTTATATATACATGAGGTCTGATAAAAAAGTATCGCGACTTTTGTGTTCTTTTAAATTATTTATTTATTCATGAATATCTATTTTGCCCCCTTCAAAGTAATCCCAATCAGATATCTTACACTTGTGTCAATGCTTATTCCAATCCTCAAAGCACTTCAAAATATCATTTTTTGTGATCTTGTTCAGCTCCTCCTTCGATACAGTCTTGATCTCGTCAACCGTAGCGGAGTGTCTTCCTTACATGAGCCTCTTCAATTCCGGGAACAAAAAAGAGTCACTGGGGGCTACTGCGCCTGTGGAATACGCTGGCTGCGGTATCATTAGTGTGTTCTTTTTGGCGCACAAATTACGATCTGTGAGCAGGGGCGTTGTCATGGTGCAAAACCCAATTGTTGTTCTTCCACCAATCCGGGCGTTTGTGGCGCATTGCTTTGCGCAAATTGAGCATAACTTGTTGGTAATATTCCTTATTTACCGTTCTACCCTGCGGTAAGAACTGATAATGCACCACACCCCAGAAATTGAAGAAAACTGGAAGCAAAACTTTCACATTCGACCAAACTCGGCGCGCTTTTTTCGATCTTGGCTCGTGCTGGAGCTTCCATTGAGATGATTGAACTTTCGTTTCCACGTCAAAACCACGATTCCTCACCAGTTATGGCCCTCTGGAGCAAATTTGAGTCGTCGCGGGCAGAGTTCAACACCTATTTAATAATATTAATGCGTTTCCATTTTTGGTCGAAAATGAGCAATTTTGGTACGAATTTCGCGGCGACCCGGGTTATGCCCAAATCATTGGTAAAAAATGAATGGTAATCGATATGTTTAGGTTCTCAGCAACGTCTCTAACGGTGATTCGACGATTGGCCAATGCTAGTTTCTACACTTCATCAATGTTTTCGTCTGTCGTTGACGTGCTCGGTCGTCCGGCACGCTCTTCGTCGTTCGCATCTTCTCGGCCCTCTGAGAACATTATGTACCACCGACAAACGCTACTTTAGTCCAAGGTGGCCTCTCCATATACCACAGTGAACATTCGGAATGCATCCGCGCACTTAATTTCGTTTTTCACACAAAATTTGAAACATTCTTTGATCCATTTTTTACAACGGGCAAAATCGAAGGCAAGCCAAAACACGTCCAAGCAAAACAGCTGTCAACAATTAACTGAACATTTAAAAAATGGCCGAACTTTTCGGCATAAGTGAGAGACATATGTACCAACATAACGCTACAAAAAAATTGAAAATCAAATATACGCAACCCGCGGAAATTCAAATTTTGCGATACGTTTTGAACCGACCTAGCACATATATTTGAAAATATGAATGTTATTATCTGTTAATAATGCATTGTAGAAAACTTGCCATTCGGCAGTTACTTCCGTCTTTCCGAAATGAAGGTATTTCTTTAGGTATTGATTTAATAGATTCACATGCCATTATTTTAGTCTTGGTTTTTTTTTCTCGATGAGTGGCCTGTATTAGCGCGGGTCTTAAGTTGTTGTTTGATGAACTTCTATTTGGTTCCTTTATACCGCATCGAGTGCCAGTCCGTTCGCTGTTGAAATACGTTGGCTATTTTACGTTGTTTAATTAGAATTAAAATTATGTCAAACGTCAAATGTTTTCATTATATTTGTCTATTTCAGTGATTCTCACTGTTTTTTGTTACTCATGAACTTCATTTGAAGGTTAAACTCTCTATGATATACAATTTATTTTATTTTTTACCGCGTTTGATGACAAATTTTGGGTTTATATGGAATAGTTTATAACATATTTTGTGCTTATATTTTGGTGGACATTTTAAAAAATCACTCTTATTTGTGTATTATTCCATCAGAAATAAAATTTATAAGTGTGCAAGTAATAATAGGGCAACGCTTTTAAAACGCTCTGAGAGGGATAACATTGCCATCCATTGAAATGTCTGAATTTTAATACTAATCATTGGTAATAAATTAATGTTACAGATAGCGTGATGAAGGGTAGAAAATATAAAATGCCCTGAAATTAAAATTTTTATATTGTTTAATGAAATAATTTTTGGACTACATCCAGATGAAAAAGTTTGACATCGTATTACATCAGTGTTAAAAATAAATTTAAAATACTTTTTATGATATAATGCATATTTATTCACAAAATTTTGCAATAAGAGAAGTATGACATCACTAGAAATAGGAATCATCCTTTCATTCGACTCATATGCACCCGTCTTTAATAACGGAGGTAAATCCTAAAATGTAAGTCTTCAATTATTTCAGAAATCAACAAAAACTTTTATTTTGAATTAATTATTTCATTTGTTTCAAGCTTCAACATTCCCCTATAATTTCATATGCAATATACATTTCGATGAAGACATTTTTGTAGGCATTGGGGCAGTTTTTGCACGCCCTTGCCATCAATACTAGCTCTCCGCCATGTCGTCGGAGAAGCGTTGGCCTTCATCTTTCACGTCGCCTTCTTCGCTTGTTACGCGTGACGAAACCCGGGCGCTCCCCTTCACACCTGAGACCAAACAGCAATCACGTGAGTGGCGGCATTCCCCTTCACCCAAGCCGCGAATATTCAAACAGACTTAGACTACCGGCGAAATCATGGCAACTGTCTTTTGGGAACGAAATGGGGTGATGCTAGCCTACTTAATGTCTCCTGGGACCACAATAAACGCAGACAGGTCTAGTGAGACACTTATTGAACAACGTAGACGGACGATTCAGGACATTCAGGGGATGGGGGATGATGTGCAAGGGTTCTCTGCAATAACGCTCGTCCCCACGTCGCCCGTCGCTCTCCTCCCATTTGGTTTCGATGGGACATCATCACCCGCCATTCCCAAGTAGGCCAAAGACTTGCCACTCATTGACTGCGACTTGTTTTCTAAGTTGAAAGAACATTTGGCCGGAAGGCACTCCAGCGACGATGGCGGGGGAGGGGGGGGAATGGCGCGGACCACCGCTTCCTTAACATGACGACGACGAGCTGGTATGACAAGGGAACACAATAAGTGCTCCAACGCCTACAGAAATGTACTAGCCAAAATATCGGTTAAATTAAATAAGCTTTAAAATAACTTTTAATTTGTAAAAAAATAAACGTTTATTTCTTTTACTAAAAGAATGGATGCCTCAAATTTGAGATTATCCTCCTATATAAATTCATAGCTTCAACTCGGTTTCAAACACTATGTAAATAATGCATCAGTTGATCTTTTTGTCAGAGAACTAAGAGTGTGAACTGAAAAGTTCTCGCTCTGGTGTTAAAAATAACAATTAATGTTTTTAAGAAATTTCTATTTTGGTCTTAACTGATTAATTTTATCAAATACAATTCACCGATGATGAGGAAATAAAGCGTTTCGTTTCTACACGTCAGCACTTTTAAAAATTCTGTAAAAGTAGACAGAACATGCCATTTGCGATACACCTTTTTAAAAATTCAACAAAAAGAAAATCTGTGAGAAAATGACTGAGACGGAATTAATTTTAATAATTATTTCCTGAAATTTCATCCAAATAATATGTTTTTGTGAAATATTAAGCTTTTATTCATCATATACAAAAAGCATTTCAATACATAACACATTAACAGACAATTTTCATCATACATAATAGTGGTATAAATTGAATATTATAAATGGAATACTGACTCTGGTCCGGCTACATCTGTCAGGTCTGACTTGGCTATAGATGCGACGTTAAACAAAAAAACAGATAGCTATCAAATTTTGCTATTATAAAACTACATGTATTCTGTTCAAGTTTTGCTCCAAGCCTTAAATGTGAAAATTAATCATTGTTTGTTTGGGGCCAAATGCGCTCAGGAGGCTTAGAGTAAGAGCTTTTTAATTTTTTACATGCACAGGGTAAAAGTTCATTCACAGAGTTAAATAGGCTAGGTCCGATTTGTAGATACTGTTCTGGAAATTTATTAGATCAAAAAGTCAATTTAAAAAAGTTTCTATTTTCACACACGGGAGAGAGCACGTTTCATTCAGTATTTAAATTTCAATTAATTCCCTTCAATGAGCAGCATCGATTAAACTGTGACATTGCTCATCTTTCTATCGTATAACTTATGTCCCCTTAAGTACTGGAGGGGTTGCGAAATGCCGTTCAAATCTCATTCTTTAATGAAGGGAAATATCCAACCACACCACCTCGTGGTGGGGAATGGGATGTGGCTAACGTGGAACTGGAAAGACCGAAAGAAGCCTTCTTCTCTTCCATCTAAGGCATAAGCCTTCTCTTCCATCAACCGATGGAGACAGGGACCCTCTCGTCCCAGGGACTGGAAACAGCCCCTAAAGACGGAGGAGCCACGAAGATGCCAAAGGCATGGCATGGAGAAGGCAAGGAAAAACCATTAAATTAAGGATACTCATGGATGTATAGTGTTTATGCAGCTATGGTCAATGGAATATGGATTGTACACAGAGAAAAGTTACGGATTATTGGCTTAAAAAATAAAATCCAACCACAGTTACCCAGGTCTGGATGTTGACAGTGATAATGACTTACCTGTGGCAAATAGCATTCTAAAGCTTAGGAAAACTAGAAAAGTTATGAAAGAATAAATCCCCACTGGAAAATTGAAGGAGGAAGACACAAGGGGAAAGGTTGAAGAGAAGGCAAATGAGATGGGAAGAAAGAGTAGATTGGAATGAAATGAAACAGGGAATAGTACGAGGGTCATCCGGAAAGTAGTACCCGTTCGTGCCGCATGAAGTGCTGACGACGCGAGTAGCCGCTGGACGAGGTCAGATAGCTTCAGTGGCTTGTCTGCCTTCTCTGAGCCAAGTTGCGTGACGCTAGCATTGCCTGTGTTGTTTCTGTGATTGTTTACAATGTTTAAAAAAATTGAGAACGCCGCCAGTTGTGAAGTGAGGGCAGTGATTAAATTCCTCAATGCAAGAAACGTTCGCCCATGTGATATTCATCGCCAATTAAAGGAGGTGTATGGAGACAATGTAATGGACGAGTCGTCTGTTCGGCGGTGGTGTCGCAACTTCAACATGGGGAGGGGGAACACACACGACGATGAGCGTTCGGAGAGACCGTCTGTCATTACAGACCAACTGGTGAGCTCAGTTGACGAATTCGTGAGGAACGATCGGCGCGTCACAATTGATGACATCTGTGAGCATTTTCCCAATGTTTCTCGAACAATTGTTCATGAAATTGTTAAACACCATCTGCATTATGCAAAAATTTGTGCAAGATGGGTCCCTCGCGTATCTCAATGAGCTGGCGGCGAAGGACTATGCAGCAGGAATACAGAAACTTGTCACACGTTATGACAAATGCCTTAATTTGCTTGGAGATTATGTTGAGAAGTAGTTTAAAGTATCCTCTTTCAAATAAAATTTTTTATGTTTGTTAATATTTACTTTTGTGTCTTTATTTCACGAACGGGTACTACTTTCCGGATGACCCTCGTAGAAGTGGCAGATAAAATCCCGAGTACGATGAAACTTGAAGCTCGAAAACCCTGAATGACAGAGGAAAATATAAACCTGATTGAGAAGGTAAATAAGCTGAGAACAAAGAAAGATATGGAAGAATATAAGTAGTAAAGAATAAGATGTAGAAAAGAAAATGAGAGGTGGACAAATCTATGGGTGAAGGAACATATCAAAGTAGGAAAACAAGATCTAACCTAAAGGAAAATTAAAGCTCGACATTGTCCACTGAGAATAAGGTCAACAGTGATTAATAACAAAAAGGGAAGGATGTTGGTAGATAATGAATAAGTGTGTGAACGATGGAAAGAATAAATGGAGGTATTGCCAGGACCTGTACATGGAGGAGCTATGCCATATTGCTACAAGAGAAAATAATATTGAAAGTAGAGACAAAGCAGGAACAGTAATTGGACTCCTGATCACAAAGGGAATTTGAGTATGCCCTTCAAAAGCAAACTCCTGAAAAAAACGACGGGTGTGGGTAATGTGCCGGCTGAGATATTAAAAAACCTTGGAAATAAAATAAAAGAAATACTCTTTAAAATAGTGTCCGAATGTTATGAAAATGTGGCAAGACCTGAAGATTTTGGTACCTAAATATACCATGCCAAAATCAGGGAAAGCAATTAAATACGTGAATTACAGAACAATTGCTTTTCTATCTCATGCGTTCAAGGTTCTTTTACATAAAATAAAAAAAATAGATTAAGTGTTGGAGATGATCAATTTGGCTCTCGGGAAGGTGCGAGAGGCGCAAGCTGGCGCTGCACTTGGATGTTTGGGAGAATGCTAGAAATTAACAAGGAAGTTTTCCTTGCCTTCATTGATTTGCAAATAGCCTTTGATTCTGTAGATTGGAAAACTTTTTGGAACCATTAGGAGAAGAGGAATGGACTACAAAGACAGGAAGTTTATATTTTTCATATGCACCAGAACCAGAGCTTTTCTATTGCAGGGATGTGTGAGAAAGAAGCAAAGATTAGAAAAGGGGTAAGACAAGGATGTCCTTTTTCGCCATGTCTACTTAACTTACATATTGAGGAGGATATACAGGGTTCGTCCGGAAAATAAGTGTACTGATTTTTTCCCGCCGCTCCAGGCGCGCCCAGCACCGCTCTGACGGGCTGCGATTGGAGGGGGGTATGTTGGCAAGCGACGCTGAAAAAGGCAGTCGGCTCTGAGCTGTGGTGTAGTGAGGAGCTCTGTTAACGCGAACCTCCACGCTCGACCCACGTCACGGAACGCGATGCCGAAGTTTTTGGAGCAGCGTTATTCCATCAAATTTGCTGTAAAGCTTGGGAAATCGTCTACCGAAACTGTCGGTATGATTAACCAGGCTTATGGGGAGTCAGCCATGTTCAGAAACATGATCTTTCGGTGGCACAAGATGTTCGTGGACGCCGTCAAAGAGGCCGTGACGACGTGTCTTCGAGAGGTTCCCGATGATGCCTTCGCGGGAGCGTTCCAGGAATGGGAACGCCGCTGGAACAAGTGTATCGACTCACAAGGGTCCTATTTTGAAGAATATTAGCTTAAGATATGTAAAAGTGTAATAATTTTTTTTCCTGAACTCAGTACACTTATTTTCCGGACGAACCCTGTAGAGTCAATGAAGGAAAAGACAAATGGTATAAAGATGGATGGAAGAAAGTATTAGAATTACAGATGATATTGTAACCCTGACAGAATCAGCCAAAGATATGGATAGAATGCTCAACGCCTTGTCGACACCTTTGAAAAAATAGAAACTGAAAATAAATGTAAAGAAAACCAATAACATGATAGTTTCTAGAAACAGGGAAGAAACCCCAATAAATTTAGTGATAGAAAAATCAAGTCTAAGCCAAGTGGAAGAGTTCTGCTAACTTGAAAATGTAATAAGAGACAACAGCTGTACAGGGTCCGTACAATAAGTATCGGGACTTGTTCCAAAAATCAAAATTTATTGCAGTTATCATTACAATTACTCAAAATTCTTCAAAATACATTTCTCGTGTATCGACATATGCTTCGTTTGGTGCGCCTGCCACTCGGCAAAAGACCGCTGGATGTCGGTTTCCGGAATACTGTTGAGAGCCTTTGTCGTCGCCACTTGAACCGCCTCGATGGAGTCGAACCGATATCCTATTAGCTCCCTTTTTATTCGCAGAAACAAGCAAAAGTTAGGTTTTCTTAAAGTAAAGTAATTTTCATCTTCCTGGATGCAGTCCAAAATTTCTTGCGAAATTTCCACCCGCAGTAGTTTTTGTTCCTCGCTCAAGACTTTCGACACCAGCTTCGCGCACACTTTCCTCATCGCAAGATCCTCTGTTACAATGATGTGGACGGTTCCGATTGAAAGCCCGGTCTCCTCACTGATAAGGGCAATGGTTAAACGCCTGTCAGTGTCCAAAACGTTTTTCACTTTGGCCACCTGAGCATCGGTTCGAGCGGTCGTCGGGCGTCCGACGCGGTGCTCGTCTTCGACGAGGTCCCGGCCTTCCTTAAACATTTTGTGCCACTCAAAAACTCTTGTGCGGCTTTAGGCATTATTCCCATAAGCCTGTTTAATCAGTTCAAGGGTCTACGACGCGGATTTACCGAGTTTAACGCCAAACTTCACAGTGTAGCGTTGCTCGACGGTGCGCTCAATGCTGGCACGACGATACCACAAACAATCACGCGTCACAAAAATCCTGCTCTGCAGTGAAAATAAGAATAGCCTTGGCAAAGAAGAAGTATGTAAATAAAAAGAATCGTTTAAGAAAAAAACATATGACATTAGAAATTAGAATATCCTTTGCAAAAACGTTTATTTGGAGTAAATTCTAATATGGATGTGAAACTAGGCTATTGAGAAAAAGGGAAAAGGCTTGGTTGGAAGCGATGTAAAATGCGGATTTGAAGAAGAATAGCCAGAACAAGATGGACGGACAAGAAAAGCAACGTAGGAGTATTGAGAGGAAGTAAATTGAAAGGAAATTAATGACAGCGATGGAGGAAAGGAAAATGAAATTCTGTTGGACATTGTTCTCAGAGATAACAATTTCCTGAAAAAAATAATGCGGGCGAAAATAATAGGAAAAAGAGGAAGAGGACGGCCAAACAGGAAAATTAGAGATACTTTAAAAAGTATTAACTTACGAAATAAGCTGAAAAGTCCGTCAATGGAGAGATACCAAAGGCTGATACGGCAAGGCCTTTGAAAGATTCTGATGACATAACTAAAACCCGTATATTATGATTAATGCCGACAACTGAGCAGGCGCTTCGTACACTGTGAACAGATGCTGTGAAATACCATAGTTTCCCATTATATTTTTAAGATTTACCTTTTAAATAGCATCAGATCCTTTTTTTATAATTCTTTGATTTTGCCTGGCAAGAATGATTCATTTATCTAACTAGTACAAGCAAGCTACCGCTGGGGTGTGTGGCAGGAGGTGGTAACACACCAGACATACAATATCAAAATTAAGTTTTTCTTAACTTTGATAACAGTATAGTTTGGGAAAATAATTCAAATAATATGGATAGTTAAAACTGAACGTACATGCATATCTCAAGGTACATGTTTTGCCAATAATATATAATATAATTAGTAATTCAAAACCTGTAGAATCCATGTCATGCAGTAACGAAAACTTTTTTGGACAGGTGAAGAATTTGTGAATATATTAGGCCCGGGAATCAAACCCGAGCCCTTCGGTCAGTAGTCCAACGCTCTACGCCTAGAATACTATGGCTCTGATATTTAGTGCATGCACAATTAATGAAAATGAAGTTATTACGAATTATTAACGTAAGATATACGACCCGTTAGATCATAAAATCTTGGTGCACTTACCACTCTCTCGTTACACAAAATTGTGCTCTCAAAGCGGAGTAAAATCATATGCCACCGCGGCGTCATTCCCAAGCATAGAAATGGCCAATTAAAACGCCATCATGGGAGGGAGTGAGAACTAACTCCCTTGTGTACACGCCACCTTCTTGATACAAATGTATTAAGAGTTGCGGAATGCCACGGGGCTTCGTGGTAGCCATGTCCCCGATTTGGCCAAACTCTTGATCTTAAATCAGTACTTCCCACTTATTAAGTTTAATATATGGAGTGCTCACCCGATCCATATACCACCACTCACACCACCTTTGCACGGTACGACCTGATCAGCCAACTCAAGGGTATTATAATGTTGGTTTTCTCGCTCGCCCATCTCTCTCATGTTTTCTTTCTAGCCTCTTCTTTCCTTCAAGCACCCTGCTTCCTCGATTCTCTTACCATCCTCAACACTCCTCTTTTTAATTTCCCTTCCTTCACTAAGTCTCTCGAATTCTACTTATGCGTTGACTGGAATAAACGAGCAGAAGTAGTAGACTATGACTCTAGATATCTCCAGACAGGACTTTTGCAAAGAGTTTTATTCGAGTATCACAACGACAACCTTGATGAATTCTTCCATATCTGCCTTTAACACATGTGTTGGTTTTATTTCTACCGATCAAAATGTTTTCAGCTAACTTGTGCATACTTTCGATTCGTTGAATATTTATCCTTTTGAGATGCAAGAAATCCTAGAAACATATCTCTCTAAAGTAGCCACAATTTACTTGCAATGGTCATAACTCTTCCTTTGTAATATCTCCTCACAACATTATTACACTATCTTTCATTCAAACTATCATTCGCATTGTTTTAACGTGATAGGGGATCGAGATGTTGGGGTGGCTATCGTACTTGAGGCCCGGGTTCAAATCCCGGCGGTGTTGAATATTCTTCAGTAGTATCTCGATCCCAACTTAAGGTGCTATGTGGAGGGCACTTTGAGTGAGTGCGCCGTCCGTCGGATGGGACGTTAAGCTGCGGACCCCTTGGCGCCTTTCGTAAAGAGTAGGCCAATGCCGACGCCGGGTTTCTCTCCACCCTTCATCCTTTCCCATCGATCCCTAATTGCGCAAATGACCTCAGCTGTCGTCCGTCTCCCCTAAATACTACTACTACTACGAGCGGACAAAAGATTAACTTTCCTTCTTATTTCTCCTAAGATCGACGACGAGTTACCTTGTAGTCGCTCGTACTATCGATTTGTTTCGAAGTTAAGAGCACAGAACTGCATGGGTCAAGAAGCGGACTAGCTCCATAACGCTTTAGCTTTAACTCCATTAGCTAGACCCTCCATTACGTCAGGGTCGTAGCCCATTTGGAGTAGCAGGCAATTTAACTTGGTAATTTATATTTCTACCATCCATTTCCCAAAAACAATTTTATTATTGACGCCATTAAGATAACTTTCGGCAAAACAACCTTTAAAGTTTAACTTAGGACAGATTAATGCGAAATAAAAGGATGTAAATAAAAAAAGAGTTAAGATTGGTATCGTATAAATTGTTTCAAGAATTACCCAAACTTTAGTATGCAATACACTAATGGGGTAAAATGCGTTTCGGATGATGAGACTATCGATGTTCTACCCATATGCACGAGTTTATTTATAATAATTTATGCACGCCATTAAATCAATAGTCAAATTTTTGATGTCGGTGGATATGAGCCAATGTCCTAAGTGGAAAATTGCTGCAGAAAATTCTCATTGTCGTAAATTCTCATGCGCAATAATAACTTTGGAAATAATGCCTCAATTCCTAGGCGCAGTTGTCGAAAGGGTGGACCTATCGGCTGCTGACTGAATAACCTGGGTTTAGTGCCGGATGGTGCCTCTGGTTTGCTTTAAATGGTAACTACCCACCACCGCTAGGGTGTGTGGCAGTGATGATTATACACTTTGCATGCGACATCAAAACATTTATCCCTAATTTTTATTTACAATATATTTCCGTAAAACTAATTGTTTAACATGTAAAGCATACAAAATGGTATTTAAAACAGAAAGATAGGTGTCAATTGGAGGCTGTTGATTGAAATGTGGGGGTGGAGAAGGATGGAAAAGGTGAGGTGGAGAGAAAGAAAAACAGATGAGGAAGTGCTCGGCCGGGTGGGAGGGGAGCAAAGGGGGATTGCTGGCGAGATCCCAAGGAGACCGTAAAGGTGATGATGAATCGCAGATATACGCTTTAAAATTGCTTTCAACCAAAGCATATGCTAAATTGCGTGCTCACAGACGACACCATGACAAAGAAACTGCCCCGTAAATAAAAAGGCCGATATTACGAATTAAATCCGGTTACAGCTGCACGGCTGAATTGGTCCGACGATTGCGGCGATACATACTATATTTCCCTACCAAAATAAAGTGTAACAAACTAACACGGTCTTTTGATACTTCAGATAATTTAATGAAGAAAACATTATGGCCATATTAGTCATTCTGCGTTGATTTTTTTTAAGGAAGGCCAATTTGAAATGAATAAATGTCAAAGTTTTCCGTTTTATCTACCTCTATCCCCTATTTCAGAAGAATTTATGGGCGAGTAGGTTGCCGACCTTTAAAATTGCAAGGTGGTTTCAAAGTTGTACCCAAGATGTTACAATTAATACATGTTACGTATAAAGAAAATTTTTGACCGATGCACCATTTTGATGTTTCATATTGATATAGTACGTGCGGCTAGGAAATTTGCTTGAATTTAATATTTTATAGTTTATGTCAATATTTGTAGATAACACTTTAATTATTAATTTAAAAGAAAATAACTATTTGCATAACTATTAATAGTTGACATTTTATGTCAACTCCCTTCTATGCTTCACACGTTCGTAAAAGTACTCAGAGGAAGATTTATAAACATGGAATCCTCATAAAATGTATACCCCAAATATCAACAACGTTTATAAATAATGAGGTTGGAGAATACTGCATTTTGGATAAAACCAACTTAATTAAACGCCTTTGTAACGTTAGACTTTGAAAGTAGAGTTACAAAAAATTTTTAAGTTAATCGGGGTAATTATCAAGGAAACAATAAATTAAGTGAACTTTCACATACTTTCGGGTGCAATAAAGTTTTCCCATACGAAAAGAAACTTTAAGGTACAAGAAAAGGGTAAAACTTCCAGTATCCTTGCCATATGTAGATGCTGAATAATTGCCAATTACAGCCTGATGCCAGCCAATTTCGTGGGTTATATGCCCCTCAGTGATTACTGCATGGTGAGGGTAAACCAATTTCCTGAAGCTCCAATGCATCAGCTGGAATAATTAAGTGGGTAATGGATCCGGGTAAATTAATTCAATTGATCACTTGCTCAGAATAAATTTCCACCCGAGATCATCGCCTCTATTGGTGTGCAATGTTTGCGTTTGAGTTTCTTTCGAGCTTTTTGCTTTTACCGCGTGACGTTTTCCATCTTCCGTTTCCCTCCCACGGCTCTGCATAGCACCTAGCCCAAGGGAAATGCCATTCAGGGACTTTGACGGACTTTGCCCTCACCGGAGCGCAGATGAAGGTGGTGCCGCTCTGATTATTGATTAAAATTACTAACTAACCTACACTCGTCTACAATGAATCTCAAATTTTCGGCTCTTTGGCTTTTTGTCCAAGAGAACGGAGGGAGAGTACATGCTAAGAATAAGGCCTCTTGTTCCAAAGGTAAAAAAGTACTACTTGCTTACTACTCCTAAAGTAGTTAAGTGTTACATTCCAGCTGACTTAAATATTGCCTTCTGGTTATTAATTTATTAACAAAATAATTGCCAAATGTGCTGATTAGTTACATTTTGTTATGCAACACGTGTTTGTAACTATACTTATATTTTATATAAAAATTCATTGACAAAGTTATTCGATTTTTTGATGATTCACCTATTTATTAGGTACACAATGGTATTTTATTAATATCACATTAGTGTGTCTTTTTCGTCAAACTATTTCCAGGTGTATTTTATTTTAACATTTTGGTCATCTCAATATCCTATCTAGATATTGTTTTTTGGCATTAGGTTTGAGAATCTACGTAGTCGTCCTTCATATTCGCTTTTCATCCGTTGAAACTTTGTGGATCTGCTTCGTAGTAAAATATATTTTAACGCCAAAGTCAATAAAATAATTATAGAAAAGCAATATTAAAAGAAGTAATACAGATAGTATTATACGTAGAAGTACAAGTAAGTAGTAAATATTTCATAAGGAGAGGAAAGACTCAAACGAACCAAAAGACACCGTATGAAAATAAAAAATAGGGAAGCCATGAGGATAGGGAAGCCAACACAACCAGGAGGTATTTGCCTGTTTCATAGATTTTAAAAAAGCGTTTGATAGAGTGAATTGGGAAAATATAATGAGTATATTGCAGAAAATAGGAATAGATCGGAGGGAAAGGAGGCTAATCCGCAACCTGTACATGTCTCAGGCTGCTCAGGTGCGGGTGGGAAACCGGGAGTCCGGATGGGCCGTGTTAGGAAGAGGTGTAAGACAGGGTTGCCCATTATCACCGTTGCTGTTCAACCTGTATGCAGAGGAAATGGTTAAAGAGGCATGGGAAGAACTGGAGGTAGGAATGAAATTGGGCGGGGAATTCGTAAAATCAGTTAGGTTTGCTGATGACCAAGCTTTAGTTTGTCAGTCAGCCAAGGGGCTGCAAGCATTGCTGAGTGAATTGGAAATTTAGTACGACAGGTATGGGATGAGAATCAATATTAATAAAACAAAGGTTATGCGATTTTCTAGACAGAAAAAGGCTAAGCTTAACATTAGAATAGGAGGACAAAAACTAGAGCTGGTAGAACAGTTTACGTATCTCGGAATTGTTTTGGACCAACACGGTCAAAGTAGTAGGGACGTAAGGACAAGAATTGCGCTAGGCAAAGAGGCTTTCACAAGGCGGAGGGAGTTGATGACAGGGACGTTGAGTAAGGATATTAAGAAAAAACTCGTAAAAACTTTGATATGGAGCGTAGCTATGTACGGTGCTGAAACGTGGTCATTGAAGCAGGAGGATAGACGTAGACTGGAGGCGTTTGAAATGTGGGTGTGGAGAAGAATGGAGAAAGTGAAATGGACCGAGAAGAAAACAAATGAGGAAGTTCTTGGTATGGTGGGCGAAGATAGGGGTTTGTTGGGAGAAATACTATGGAGGCAGGAAAAGTGGATGAAGGGGGTGTTGACCGGCAGTGGGATGTTGAAGACTGTGATTGAGGGGAGAATGTTGGGAAAACGAGGAAAGGGAAGGAACAGGATGTTGGACGGGTAGAAGGGAGGAAGAAAGTACTCAGAGATGAAGAGGGACCTGATGTAGAGTGGGATGTTGTATTTTGCTAGGGGTCATAAATTATTTTATTAGTTATTATGTCCAACCAAAAACCTACCTTAACCGGTAGATTATCTAATAATATATATATATATATATATATATATATATATATATTTATATATATATATATATATATATATTTATATATATATGAAGTTCAGATTGCGTTTAAAAATTCATGGAGAGTAATGAATTCAGTTGTAGAGAAAAGTACTCATAGAGTCTCAAAGAGTCATGAACTCACCCAAAAACACCTATGATCTAAAATGGATGTGCAGAGGAAATGGTGAAAAAGGTAGGGAGAAAGAAGCAAGGGCTGGGGGAAGGAATCAATTTAGGGGGGAAATAGATAGGCAGACGAAAAGAAATCGTCGATTTATAAACTAGAAAAGACACTTATATACATATAACTTGAAAAAATCCTGGGGTTAAACGTGATCAACGGAATGAGTCACCCCCCGAGTTCATTACCAATAATATTAAGATTCAACTTTGAAAAATTACCGTGGTTTGGTAACTGTTGATTGGGCTTATGTAGAAGGATTGTGTGGTTGAGGTAATCAAATCGTTTTGCGAAAACGGAAAAGATGCAATGCACTTGTATCGCCCACTGAACGGATAAAGTTGTGCTTAAAGTCAATTTAGCGTGGAATGAACTTTCATCAATTTCTTTGAAGGGATAATCCCATATTTTTATTCTGTGCCTTTTCATTAATTACTACTTCGCTCTAAGAGGCGGGATACTTGATCAAATTATTTATATTTTAATGTTCAATAATAAATTCTCACCTTTTCATCTTTTCTGTATTCAAATTCAGCAGCGAAGTTTAAAAAAATATTTCGATATTTCATAACTTGCTGATTACTTTACGAATATATGTAATACGGCATAAGCACTAATAATACACGCGGCATATGCACTAAAGTTTCTCTCGGAAACGCCCGGGCAAAGTGAGCGAGGAGATGTCAAATACAAAATCCATCGTGCGGGACTGGGCACTCCCATCTCATGTATTTACTTCAAACGCCGAAGGAAACATGGCGTATGCGCATCAGATTCGATTTGTTCTCCAAATTTGCCTTTCTTGTGAGAAAGAAATAATAAATTCTCCCAAGTATTTGGTTTCATAGACATCTAGGTTAAAAAACCTTTGGTCTCCATAGTCTGGGGGAGAATATTGTTTCGTGTGAATCGGGACCTGCTTTATTTACGACTACGACGAAATGAAATAGGAGGGAATGTGAATCTGTCTCATCTGCATTAAAGTAGTAGCACGGAAACTATGTGAAATGTACCTATGCACCTACTTAAACCTTAGTATTCATGATCGTTCATTGCTGCAAAAACATTGGATTTCACATCAAATGGCTCTTTTGAATGACGTAATGTGCGCTATTTTTTTTAGCTATGGTCTTTTAATTTCGATGAATGTATCATTTCAAGTACCTTCGAAATTCATAGTCGTATATATTTTCTTCAGAAGAAGTCGTTTGGAAGGAGATGTTTTTGTTAACTAGTTTACGCGTATAATTTGCAAAAATCCCTAAGTATATATATATATAAAATTTTCAAATTGATGAGAAATCAGATTAATTTTTTCCCCATGAATGTTGATTGAGTAGAAACGGAAACGAAGCAAGTCGGATCATCGACTTTTTAGATTAAAAAGATATAAATGTTCACGAAACGTCGACCCTGCCAATATATATTAGATTATGTATATTCCATTAATATGGTGTTACGAAACTGTATCAACAATTGCTCATTTGATCTTATTCAGAAATATAGAGGCTTCATTTATTTATTAGCAATTTTCAAGTAGGTGCACTCCCAAAGTAAAAATAAACTCTGCCTCAGGACTGAAATTGCATTTTTTTCATTACTACTAGTTTCATCGGTGAGTGTAAGTAGTACAAAAATATTTAAAGGCAAACATTTGATAATATTTGTGCTCCATAATAAAATTCATGCATTAAATATTTAGGAACTTATGCCACTGCGTTTTACGTTGAATTACGTTTCAGTCATTTAGCTACCATCATGCACGCATTTCTCCCGGTTACAAATAAATATATTTTTTTTTGTTTCAAATCAAATTCCTTCTCAAATATTCACTCGCGTCGTATGTAGCGCGAAGATATTCCCCCAAAACCTATATCCTTCGCCATCTTTTCCAATCTTCTCCACTCCACTCGTATTTCTCACCTGCCTTCCCAACGTCGCTCCCTTTTCTCTTGCTCCACTCCCCACCAATACCTCTTCGTGACGTTTTATATTTTTTTTATTTCTCTATAAACTCGTTCCGCATATATCTGCACCAGAAATCCATCTCCGCCACCGCTCCACGGCCCTTCCGCGCCGCGCCGCTCTCTCTTGGGAGGGAGGGAGAGGGAGGGAGAAAGGAGAGTTTCGCTTCCCCTCCAGGACGTCGCGACGCCGGCGACTCGCCCCTCGGTCTCGGCTTCGACGCGTGGGGCCCGGCCCTTTTCAGCTTCGCGCCTAAAGATGCATGAGCGGCGGAAAGAATGCCTCCGGGTCGGTCGGGGCGTCGCCGATGCCAATGACGGGGCCGCATTTCGGCGGCCTTTCTTGCCGCGAATGTGTGGGCGGGGACAGCGTCAAAATGGGGGAGGGGGGGGAGGAAATGACGCCCCTTGCCGTGCCGATAGCGGAGCGCTCGTGCTGCGACTCGGAAAAAAATGACGATCGAGAAGGAAATCTCGGCGAGGAAAAGCGAGGCGCCCGTCTTATCAAGTTCCTCGCCTTACTCTGCCTCGCCCGCAATCCCCTCTTCACTCGCAAAAAGGTGTTCCGTTTCCCGAGATTTCCGGTGAAGAAAGAGTCACGTGTGTACGTTCGCGTCTGTGTGTGCTTTGCTATTATGCACTCGTCCCTTAATGGACGTGGGTCCATCTGAGAACATATTCTTTTCTCTAAGACTACAAGAACGTGAAATTTCTTTGAACATGTTAAAAAATATTTGTTTTTGATTATCGAAAAATTAATGACACTAGTGGTCAAACCAACCTTTGTAGGGTTGACAGTGATCGATCGAATAAATCGGTATTTCTATCGACATTTTTCATGCGATCATTATAGCTTGTGCCTTGCAAAATATATCAAATTGAAAACAAAATATTCCTCCAATTTCAATGCTAATATTGAAGCAGAATTTTGATTTAATTTTCCAAATTTTGAAGCACCTTATAGTTAAATATAAAAATCATAAATGTAATGTTTTAATATATTTCATCAGATATACGAGGATAATCCCAGAAGTACCAGACCCAACAAAGAAAACCAAAATTTTGGAATAAAATGTATTTACTTGTCAACATAATCATAAATGTGGTGAATATAATGCATCAAGTAGCAATTAAAGCTTAAATTCATGAATTTTGGCCATTGCAATAATGGATTTGCGAGTTGGAGCATTGCCTTGATTAACAAACACTTTCTTCTTAGCTAAATGCGGCCTCTTTTGCTTGATTTCTTTGCTCAAACGTTTCAATAAGTTTGCATAATACTCGCCGCGTGTAGTTTTTCCTTTTTCTAGATAGTCAATGGAAATTATTCCACGCGCATCCCAAAAAACCGACGCCATGACTTTGCCTGCAGATGAAACGGTCTTCGCCTTCTTTGGAGCCGGTTCTCCCTTTTGAATCCATTGTTTTGATTGTTCTTTTGTCTCTGGTGTGAAGTAATGGACCCATGATTCATCGATGGTTACGAAACGGCGCAAAAATTCTGCTTTGTTGCTGTGAAACTTTGCTTAACACTCTAAATTGAAACATCTTCATGAGACTGATTTTACTCGAGTATGAGCAACCGCGGCACCCATCTTGCACAGAGCTTTCTCATGTCCAAAATTTCAGTTAATATGCGATGTACCGCACTGTTTGAAATGCCTTCTATATCTGCTACCTCGCGCACTTTCAGTCGACGATCTTTTAGTATCTCTTTGTTCTATTAAAGCTTGAAACGTATGCTTTATAGATTGCATACTATCTAGTGCAGTGATATTTTTCAAACAACCACCGCCATCTCTAGGTCAGGCAGAGTACTCATGAGACTATCCTCGTATAGTTTCTTAAACTCTAAAAATTTTCTTCACGTTGAAATTAGATTTTTGAAACCCATGGCAAAGCTATATCAAAGTAATTGAACCGATGTTTGTGTTTATTGTTGAAATCTCTTGATGAGGTGGATTGCACCACGTACTAAGTCTTTGATATCGTGTAAAATACTACCTTGATCAAAAATTTCCCGGAATTTATTCAGCAAATTAAAAATACAAGTTTATTCATCTAAATCTATATTGTCCCCTTCAAAGTAATCCCCATCGACTGCAACACACTTATGCCAGCGCTTGATCCAATCCTCGAAACATTTTTTATATTCGGTTTTCGGTATGTCCATCAGTGCTTCCTGCGATTTTTCCATTACTTCCTCTCGGCTGCTAAAACGCGTTCCCCGTAATGGTTTTTTAACTCGATTGAACAGAAAGAAGTCACAGGGAGCCAAATCAGGTGAATTCGGTGGCTGTTGGATGGTATTTGTTGCATTTTTCGTCAAAAAATTACGAATAATGATAGCACTGTGCGACGGTGCGTTATCATGGTGCAAAATCCACGAGTTTTCTGCCCACATTTCTGGTCTCTTTCGGCGAATTGCTTCACGCAAACGTCTCATAACGCTAGTACATACAGCTAGGTACGCGGGTAGTTATTTTCCCTGTGCCGCCTGTGGTTTCCCATGAAAGCAAAATACATGAATAATTCCAAGTTAAGGTGATGCTGAGGAGGATTATGAAACATTGCTCGTCATCGAACTCGGCCCCTCCGTGCAAGAGTCAAGGGTTATACCAAACTTAACTACAAGGGCTATAAGCTGCAGTTAAATATTATTTTTGATATGCTTTTCACTCATTATTCGATGTCCGTCAACATGTATTCATATGGCTGCTGTCATATTTCTCAAAATAAAAGGAAGAAAGTGTTGGAAAAATTGTTATTAATAGTTAGTTAATTAAAGTCAAGGAAAATATATTTGAAGATACATGAATATTATTCCCGCAAATAGATTATACACATACAAACTATTAAACTATGGATTTGGTTAGGGTTACTTAAACAGCCATACATTTGAATAACTGGAAATAATCACGATATTGAATTCCAAGGAGTACCAGGCCGAATATTGCCGAATCAGAAAGGTTGCAAGGTTACCGAATCAGCTTTTGAAACTCTCAATTATGACGTTTTCCATTTTCAACCACTCGCTCATTTAAAAAATGCATCGAATATTAATAAATCTGAAAAAAATGATAATCTAATAATAGGCTTTGTCAGACAATTAAAATCTTCGCACTCCGAGGACAATTCGATTGCAGTTCGGCTATTAGCTTCAAACGATCTCTAAAAATTATTCTTTAATATTTTAACCATAATTGTTTCCGATGAATATTAGCGCAGGATTCTCATGAATGATACTTTCATTTTTGATAACCTGAATCTATGCTGCTGCACCTTTCTTCACAAAGTATTTAAAATACCCAAGGTTACTTTATCCTCTTCTTTTTTGCCTAAAGTGTTTGTGATTCACTTTTCCCTGTTTTCATTCCTCTCCCTTTCAAGAGACAATCATTAGTTAATTCATAACAGTAGGATTTATTTATTAAAATATAGCTGTTTAAATATCCAACCAATAAAAAGTCATGTCATCTTCCTTTAAAATGTTCAAACCTTTCTTATACAACCGTGTTTAAAGGCTCGTTTTTATTTTACTTTTAAGTAAACATGACCAATTAATTGGCCATAGATAATTTCGGGGGGTTAAATTTTTTGAAAACTGGACTAAATATTTAATCAAAATTTGCACAGTTTCAAGTTTCGATTTTAAGCAGGTACAAAAAGAAAAGGAGTAAAAGAAATATCATGTAAAAAAAATATGCATATAAAGTCAGCACGCAAGTTTTTTTATTAAGATGTTTGCACATTCTTGCCGAAGTTAAATATATATATATATATAATATATATATAATATATATAATATATATATATTATATATATTATATATATATTATGTATATATATTATATATATATAATATATATTATATATATTATATATATATATATTATATATTATATATATTATATATATTATATATATTATATATATTATATATATTATATATATTATATATATATATATACATACACGTGTATATATATATATATGTATACGTATCAGCTTTTCGTTCTCTTTTATCCAAAAGTGCCTCTTAAAGCAGATGAGGCTTCGTTCTCATCTTTATAGCATTGATTTTTTGGTGGCTCAGCTTGAATTAACAAGAGTCGACGAGAGTCGTCTTGTGTCTTCGTGCCTTTTATTGCATCCCTTCCTTTCAATTCCTCCTTCCCCCCTCCGCTTTGCAATAGTCGACACGGCGCTCTTTCTCTGGAGTGGATTTTACGATTTTTCGTCGTTCTAGCGAAGGACTGCAATGTAACACGCTCATGATTGGAATGTAATGAAAGATTTGGCTCCCTCCGGCTGCTTGCTAATATCGTTCCCCGAAAGAAAAGACCTCGATATGAGACGTATATACCTTCTCAATGTTACCGACCTTGCACATATTAGCCGAAAATATTTGCTTGGCCTATTGTAAGCTTTTTCCTGAGTGCACATCTTCCTTTAGTTAAGGGTCGCATCGGAAGGAGATTAGCATATAATTAGAGTGAAGTGGCAGAAATAAATTAAGAATTTGTTTGTCAGACTTGTCTGCATAATTCCAATAGATTATTTTTATACAATGTTATAACTATTTAAATGATTTAATTTATAGAAATATTTAATTAGAAAAAAATCCGACCCCTAGTATGCGATGCTCGAAGTTTAAAACTCTTCTCAGAATTAGTACTGCAAGTAATGTCCAAATGTTAAAACATTACTTTCCAAAAAATGTTTAATTATTTTATTTGGCCCCTTCCGAAAGAGTAAAGTAGGAAAGTGCAAAGAAAACGCGCGTCAATGAAGAGGACAAGTAAGTTTAACGATTCTAATCTGCGTATGATTGGTTTGGATTGAAGCGCAAAGTAAATCCTATTTTTCTATACATGCCAAAAATATATGCAGGCGTATTCATGCATTCCACATAACGATCTAAAACTACCAAGTTTTAAGGATATGAAATTTTTACAGTTAATAATATTTTTTAATTTGTATTGATGAAACCTATGCTTTCTTGGTTAAACTTGGTTTATTTGTTTTATAGCGACATCTTTAGTTCACTATATTAAAGAATTAAGTATGAAATGCCTGTTAAATACAGTAAGTGCTATAACACTAATAATTTTCTTTTTTTATAAAATTTTCAGGAGGTGCCTCTTAATTATTTGTTATTCGTGTTCCTACTTAAATTGTTTAAGTCAAAAGAAATTATTGATATTTTTGAAAAGTAATCTATTTCTTTTGTTCATCATTACAAAATGAAGGCATTTTCTTCTATTTGAACCTTTAATTGCGTTTATACGTCCAATTTTGTGATCAAATGGCTTCAATACGGTTAATATTTATCCCTTAATTGCCACCTCTATAAATATGGAACGGATACCAAATGAGGCGAATTAAGGCCTCTCTCTACATATCTATGAATAAATTAAGATTCGCGATTTGTGGAAGTTTTTCAATGACCTGCTCAGCCCTGCAGCGAGCCTCGCGACGAATTTCCAGGGATTAAATGGCTTGAGGAGCTAAAAAAAACTCATTTATAGGGACATAAAAGGCACTTTCTCAAACAAAAGTTTTGATACCATTTATTTTCAAAGCCCCACGGAAACAGCGCACGCACAAGGATACGCACCAAGAATACGCACCAAGCATACGCCCTTCTTTCCCACTTTAAAACTTCCTTCCTTGCTTCCTCCTCCCCACCCGCACCTACTTTCCACTCTCCTTGGTCTCATTCCTACTACCTATCCTGCCTAATTCCAGCACTCCACCATTGGGGAGGCCATTTTCGTTAATTTAACCGTATTCCCTCCTCCCTCCCGCCGCCCCTTCCCTCACGGCTGTGGCATGGGGCGGCTGCCTCCTCCCTGATCTCGCTCACTTCCCTTCCCACCTTACCCTCTTCCCTCCACCTCCACTCACACATGGCTCCATTTTATTCCTTCCCTCAAGTCTGAGCGGATAATGAAAAGAGTAAGGACAGTCGTGGATCCGATACTTCCGTAACGGCGGTGTAAATGCTAGTCTACAAGAATTATTAGCCACCCCCGTATAGAGTATGCAGTAAGAACTTTCTTGCTAGTTTACCAAACTAGTAATGAGAGGTGTATTTTAGAATGCAAGTATCATTTGCATGTTTTAGCCTGGACGTAAAATTTCAATGGTAAATGATTCGTTAATTATTACAGGGGAAACATTTCCGAAATAGCTTATACTTGGTTTTAGTTTTAATTTATAATATTATTTAAGTGTTTTATATCAATGAATAAGTGAATGCTAATCTTTAACTTTCCCGCAGGAAATCTATGTAATCTTTAGCTATGTTACTTAAATCTATAACTAGATGAAAGAAAGTTATAAATTAACTAGTAGTTTAAAAGGGATAAACTAATTTCAAACATATTAGTGATTGAATAAAGCCTGGTGTTTTAAGATTCCCAATTAATTGGAAACGGAATGTCTCAATATCCAGCCAAAAGACTGGAAAAAATACGAGACGGAGAGCACAGTTAGGAAAACAATCACACCATCACGAGCTTATATTTCCATTATTTGGAACGTAACTCATTCTTGTATTATTTGAGCTTCTTTTCATTTTTTTACTTCAATTCCAAATTATTTATTTCAGTAATGCTCAGTTGAATACTTTGAATGATATTCATTAAAGACCAGCATAAGGTCGCCTGTTTTCTTCCTAGTAATTCTGCTGGAGATATCTCATCTTTGCGGATACGAAGATTATTAATCTCGGCCTATGATCGAATTCGAATATTATTTGTTTCACGTATCATTCAACACCGCTTCATTTATTTGAAATCTGAGATAGTAATATTTTTTTAATTTCTGATACCGTCCACATAAAAAAACGATTATAGTGATATTATCACACAAATATTTCAAGGGTTACCTAATTTTTCTCTAAACAAATCAAATTAAGAATTTCATAACCACTAACTCTGCCATCACCTACTAAACCGACCTTCGGGTTGATTACTGTGTTTATGGTTTTTTTTATTAATATTTGCTCACATAAGCATTATTTTAATCATTTCCTCGCTTCTCACTTCCAGTCTCTTGTCATGTATTTTCAGTTTAATAAGATAAATTAGATTAATTGGCCATTTCTCTGCTAGTATTTTTCTGGCACAGCAAATTAATCTTCATTTTTAATATTATGCCAAAAACTTATTGAAATGAACCCTAAACACATTTTATATGTATTACAGGTATATATACATATGTATGCATAATTTCTGTAATATATAAACTACATAATATATAAATATGATATATATGCCCTGTGCCGGTTATGGTTTCCCAGAAAGACCTAGTACCCGAAAAATCACATAGCTTAGGTGGAGCTTCAAGTGCCTAGAGCCTTGCCCCGGACCCTCCGGTCAGTAGTCCATCGCTCTACCCCCTGGACTACCGTGACCCTTATTTGTATATAAAAATATGTATATATATGTATATATATGTGTATATATATATATATATTTATGTATATATATATGTATATATTTATGTATATATATATATATATATGTATATATATAGTGTATATATTTATGTATATATATATATATATGTATATATTTATGTATATATATATATGTATATATATATGTATATATTTATGTATATATATATATATATGTATATTATTATGTATATATTTATGTATATATGTATATATTTATGTATATATGTATATATATATATATATTTATATATTTATGTATATATTTATGTATATGTATATTTATGTATATATTTATGTATATGTATATTTATGTATATATTTATGTATATATATATATGTATATATTTATGTATATATTTATGTATACATTTATATATATATATATACATATACACATATATGTATATATATATGTATATGTATGATATTTCAAACAATAGCCCTATCTCATTGCTTTCAATCCTGTATTCCGTTTGTGAACGTATTATTCTCACCACGATTTATTATTTCACCGCTCCCTTTTTATCTTCCCAGCTGCATGGTTTCCTCCCAGGCAAATCATGCTATCTTTCAGCACCTGGTCGTCATGGCAATAGACAAATCAAGTCAACTTGATGCCATATACCTTGACTTCTCCAAGGCTTTCGACGCCCTGCGTCATCAACTCCTCGTTCATAAACTCAGCCAACAGTTCGGCATACATGGTATATTCATTCCTAAGACTTCTTTCTAGCTTTCTCACCCACCGAACTCAGCGAGTGATACTCTCGGATGCCTCTGCCTCTTGGTCTCCTGTGACGTCTGGATTTCCCCAGGGCGGTGTTCTTGGGTCATATCTTTTCAATTTATTCGTTAATGATCTTACTTCCCGATTCCTTTCCTCCCAGGTCCATACCCTTCTCTATGCTGACAGTTGCAAGATCTACAAGCAAATTAATAATACATCTGTCTGTAGTCACCTTCAACTTGGCCTAAATCAAATTTCCCTATGTTGTGATGCCTAGAAGCTTAACTTAAACTCTGGAAAATGCAACATCATGAATCTTGCCCTGAAAAAAACCCTGATATTGAACTACTCAATTTACTCAAATCCCTTAAATAGAGTAACAAGCATGATAGAAGTTGGCGTTTTAACTGACCATTAACTAAATTACTCCGACCACATACAGACTGTAAAAAATAAAGCCATGTCCCTACTAGGCCTTCTTTACCGCTTCACAGAAATTAAAGATCCAGTAGCATTCTATGCGTACTTTTCAACAATTGCCCTTCCCATGGTATCATATTGCTCCCCAATTTGGTCCACATCATCCCCAACTAATCTAAAATCCCTCGATTGCATCTCTCACATCTTCACCAAAATTGTCAAACACCGAGTCCCTCATTTCCGCAATATGTTTTCAAATGCTGTTCTGCCTTCTTTATCCATTTCTAGTCCCCAAAACCGCAGACATAAAGCTGATTTAAAACTCCTCCACAACACTCTAAACTCGACTATTGATTGCCCTGAACTGCTCTCTCTCTCTCTCCCTTCAACTTCAGGATACCAACTCGATCCACCGGCATCCACTCCCTACTCCATCTCTTCATATTCCTAGGATATCTCTCACCAAGCGCTCACCTTTACTATTTCGTCTCTCCTCCCTTCTAAATTCACTCCCCCTCACACTCTCCATTCTTTTAATTTATAATACAACAATTTCACCTCCCAAGCTTTATCCCATCTTTCAGCAAATTAAATATTTCCCCTGTCCACGTTTCGGTTCTCGTTGTTTATTGTTATTTTGTCATTGTATTTTGTTCTCTTACATGTTTTTGTTATATTTTTCACGGTAAAATGGCGCTACTGCTGTATGTGAATAATGTTTTAAAATAAATAAATAAATAAATAAATATATATATATATATATACATATATACATAATCCAAGATATTCGTTTTTAGCTGAAAAGAGTTTTTGCGTCATTCATCTTCAATAAATTTATTTTACTGTACCTACAAATTATTCCTATTTTTTTGTAAATAAAATATTTGAGTTTAGGTGATACCCTAAAATTGCCAAGTCCTTGTTTCTCTCGAGTGATTTATCATTCACGTAGGTTAATGCCCAATAAGTACCCGAATGAGATGAGCGATATGAACTGCGGATCGATCCCGGAAGCGTGTTGAAATAATCACGACTAAACATTTGACGGAGATGAAACCAAAGGTATAGATTCACTGTCTCGAAATGGAGCAGTAATGACGTAACTGGTTCTCTGGGGTCCATGTCTCCTGAAACGATATTTTTCCCACTTCCCGCCCCCCCTTGCCCCCTCCTTTCTCCGTTGCTCATCCCCGCTCTCGTCCGATCTTCATCCGACCGCAAACGAATCGCCCATCTCCCTCCCCTCTCTCCGTCCGCCTTTGCAGCACCTGCCCCTCCCTCTTTCTTCCTCTTTCCTCTCCCTTTGCCTTTCTTCCCCCCTGCACCGAAAATGCCTCTTCCACGTGACCCCTATCTGTCTTACGACCCATTCACCACCCCTCTTCCATTCCACGCCACCCCCGCAGCACTTCATCCCGCCCTTCGCCTCGAATTTACCTCCGCAAATGGAATTAGCCCCTGTTGTCGCCTCTTCTTCCTGCCAGCCTACCGCTTTTCTTCCTCCTCCCCTTCCGCCCACCCCTTCACTCCGTGTTTCCCCCTCCCCTACCGCCAGTTTCCTTTGTTCCCACCCCTATCCATTCTCCTCTTCCCCTCTTCCACTCTCCCCCCTGTGGTTCCTCTCTTGGAAAACAATGGGGTTCGCTTCGCTCCATGTCTTCTGCTGTAATATTTATCTTTAATCTCTTAAGATTTTTCTCCGAGGATATTTTCCGAAGCGGGATGCCCTTAAAAGAAAAATGGTTTCTTCTCTCTCTCCCTCCCTCCCCCTCTGCCCCCCGTCTCACCCCACTCATTCTGCACGAAAGAGTATCCCCAATCAAAGATCGCGGTCGCTCCTTTCCATTCGTGGGTGTCGTCCTCTTCTCTGTTTTACTGGGACTTGCACCACATCTTTCCCCAATTCGATATCTCTGGGGATTATTCATAACCTCTGTTTGCACCAAGAATGCCACGGAATGTTTGAAGGATGCTAATTGCCCATATAAAGCCATCATAAAGGCTCCAGAAATGTATGAATGCGTTATTTTCGAACGCCAAATTTAATCGGCTCACGGAAACTGACTGTTTCAAGGTTTCCTACTTGTTAATTCTAATACTATACCAATTTAATTTTCTGTTACTTACTTTCAGCGTATGGTCACTCTTGCCTACGCAAATTATCTCAGAAAAAGCTTTTGGTGCTGAAGTCCCATGGTGGTGGCCTTCGAGGGAGGGAGGATTTCACTTTTGGGAATAGGAAATAGTTTGCTGGTGCCAAGTTGAGACTGTAAGGGAGTTGGGGCATCGTGCGATGTCTATGCAGAAGGCCTTCGCAAGCAGGCACATGACTTCTACCCTTGGTCGTCCGTCCAAAGACCTTCAGAACATGCGTTTAGCACAGATATTTCGCATTTGCCAAAATGTCACTGATAATAGTGTGTGCACAGTCATCATATCAATGCTGACGATCTTTTATTATACTTAACCGACGGTCTGAAATCAGCACTTCAAGCACACGTCAGTAAAACATGTTACCGATGCTTTTCGTAAAAACCTTGTGTATGGGAGTCGACTCATTTTAGTAAATTTCGCAATTCGTATTGATTAATTGACGCGGACAATTAATGAACGTATATGCTCTAGAGAGATAACGAAAATATGACGGCTAGCTTTCTTACCTCCTCTTCTGGTCCTGAGTGGCGCGAAATTAATTAAAGCTCCCTTGTTTTTTTAACACCGATATTCAATAGTTCACGGGTCTCGCGTCATGATTTTATTCGAAAAGAGTCGATGCACTGAGTTTGTAATCCTTCTACTCCGTTTTTGTGTTGCTGGTGGTAGGAACGTTTTAACCCATTAGAGGCCATTAAAGTAAAGATTAAGCTAAGTGGACGTTGGGATTGATTGGAGGGCATAAAAATTCGTTTCGGCGGACTAAGATTTATCTTTCCTGTAGACGTCTGCCGTTCTAATTCTAACACATCAAGAACGTAAAAAGAGTGACTTCGCGCGGGAGGGAGCGCCTCTCCCACTCTCTGCTTGAGCGAACCGCTGTCCTGCAAACCCGCCCGCTCCGACGGTATTGGCGAAACCACTTGATGTTCCGAGTGTGCACTTACTCATAAATCTCTTACGCTAAGCAAAATGGCATTAGTTATTCAGTCAGAATTAGTCAGTAATCAATCGCACAGTGGTTAACGGCTGTTTCGAGAATAGCGGAATTGCATAATGTTGTCAAGTTTTTACAATGCGACGAGCGTGCTTGATTGTCCACGATGGATAGTAGTCTCAAAGTATGTTCTATAAAAGAGAGTTTTCTCTGCTCACTGGGAGGTACTCCTAAGTGTGACATCCTCAGCAGCAGCAGCTCAACATGACGTCGTCCTCAGCACGATTTTGAAAATATACTAGCAGGGCCTTCACATCATAGCAGGAAAATCCGTCGCGGAAAATAGCAGTCGGGGAAAATGCATGCACTAGCAGGGCCTACATATACAGTCTTCTTGAATAGATAGATGGATAACATTCGACCCCATAGAATTTCGATGAATCATACCTACACAAATCAAGATACTTTGAGTCCAGGTTTTATGACCATTATTTGCAATGTGAAGCTCCTCTATCTGTGTATAAAATCTTTTCGCCGTGAATAATTTGATATTATTTTCTTTGACCTGGGTTGACATTTCGATGAATTCCATAGGCAATTATGTACTCAAAATGTTGAACAAGGTACATTTAAATTCTAAGGTCCCCAAATGATTTTGAAACCTACTTCAAAAAGATGAAAATTCCGTTACTGCTCTACGTATTCTCCCTGGAGACATAATAAATGTTCAAAATGCCGTATCCATGATTTCATGGCCGCTGAGAAAGACTTTGTTTTGTTTTGCACATTTAATTTTATTCACAGGAAAAACGCTGATGCCAGTGCTCTAATCTTGTGGAATAAATGCTCTAAATAAAATGTTATCTGAGGCCAATATTTTATTTGCTCTTATAAATTTTTCATACATTCACAATACCTAACCACGATAGTCTTTTTGCGTAGACATTGCGTTTCTCCAATCAAATTCATTGAATGTTTTTTCCCACCTTTAAAATTTCAACCCCTGCACTTTTTTCCCAAATTTTGATGGGGCTATTCCTCAATTTAACTCTGTATGTAACATTCTACCCTCCAAGCTATCCTCTTTCCATGTAGCTAATTACTCCCTAGTTGTCAGGTATTAGTGACGATAATTTTTTAAATTTATTTTTTCTTATGCCTAGATGAGGGTAAATATATCTGGCCATGCCTAAACCTGGCTAGGCTGATAAAATGACCACAACATTTAATGTTCAATGATAACTTGCCTGGAATATGCTTGCCTCACTGGTCATTCTTGTTCCAGTGACAACATAATGTAGATTTGTCACCGATGATTGTGAGAGAATTCTTGGTATATCTATTCTTTCACCTTTTCTAAATTAAGGCATTGGTGTACATTGCAACGCAATTCCATCCGTCAACAGTCTAGAACCGTTGCACAGGACATATTTATTGTTTAAATTTCTTAACTGAGCGACAATTTCACCAACTCGTGAGAGAAAGACAGCGTGGTGTCATCCCAGAGGGTGTAAACCTGAGGAGAAATTCTATGAGGTGGTAAACATTTTCCTTATGTTGATCACACGCGTTGGAGGCCGCTCTTCTATACCAGAGCTTTTGGAATCACCATTTAATCGCTTGATCTCATTAATAACATTTACGTCTTCATTTGATTGCACTAACACAGCACCATTTCAATGGCTTCCATATACCGAAGTGAAGAGTATTAGGTGGACATTTATTTAGCCAAATGATTGCTTGGCAATAAATAATTTGGTATCATCCACAGTCCATTCCAAACCCAAGGTCTTCTTTAAATTTATCCATTCTCCTGGTTTGAATCGCTATTGGGAATATCCATTCACGTATTTTGGTAGTTCGTCATTACTGGTGAACTTCCTACCGGATAATGGCGTGCCCATTGCGCGCTACCTTCGACGTATTGTTCAAGAAACTGCCCTTTTGACCCGTGTCTACTGGCTGGTGAAATTGCTGGAAATCTCCACCAAGTACGAGAACTTTGTCTTCAAGTCGTCTTTTAAATATTTTGGAATTTTTGTTAGTTTCTTAAGCACAACATGGTTCCATTGGGGCTTCATCTCGGATAATAAGGTCCACCTCTTTTTATTTTTTGTGCCTGAGATGAGCTTAAATTAAGGTAATATGTAATTGGTTCAATGAGAGGCAGGGGAAATTTAAGTATGAATTGCATTATACGAATTTATTTAATAAATATATGATGTTTTTCCATTATAATGGACGTAGTAGTAGTTATTATTAGAGGAGGCGACCGACATCTGAGGTCATTTGTACCATTAGAGATGGATGGGAAAGGGTTGAGGGTGAAGAGAAACCCGGTGTCGGCATTAAACTACTCTAAACGAAAGTCGCCAACGGGTCCGCAGCTTAACGTCCCATCCGACGGACGGCGTACTCACCCAAAGTGCCCACCACAGAACACCACCCCAAGTAGGGGTTGGGATACCACCGAAAAATATCTGCCGCCGCTGGAGAGAACGGGGAGGCCTTTGTTTGGAGGGGGGCATGGAGGGAGGGAACTAGTGGTTATAGGGAGACTCCGGCGCAAGAGGGGGATTGGGAAAAGTGAATCTTGGCATGGAACACTGAGGAAGAAATCCAATGAATTCTTTGCAATGTAATCTTTCGTACTTCTAAGGAAAAGCAGAGGGTGCAAAGCGCTCTAGTTTTTTACGTACAGCAAAACTATGAAAATTTTAAATAGTGGATTCAATTTGTTTGCTTGCTTTGGAGTAATAGGTACGAGTTGATGTTATAATCTCGATAAATAGCTGATTAGAAAGATGTTACGGTAGATATGTTAATTGCAAATTGTTTCTTTCGGAGAGAACTCCGTCCGAGACCGATGGAACTCTTGTCATGATTTTGATTTTAGAGTCACAGCTCCGATTGGGAAAATGTACTCTCTATGATTTCGTTTTCCTGGACGAAGCATCCCAAGGTGAGCGTATTTAAAGCATTGTGGCACATCCAGTCAATATTTCACTTGAGTAAAAACAGTGCCAAGTTGGTTGACTATAGCAAAGACGTAAAGTTAATGAATGTAAACCTTTTTCGGTCACGAAGAGTTCCCATCTAAAAAAAAAAAAAACTCTACTTCACGGAATATCAAACTCGAGATTCTCGGAAAGGGTCGTTTTTTTTCTTTTATAGTAATCCGAACCAAAATTTGAAAAAAATGTGGGTTAATTTCATCAAACAATTAATTTCCCAAGATTTCTCTGGATCTCCGTGTTTGATCCGTAACTATCCCCCCCCCTTCCCGAGTTAGAAGTTCCTCGGTAATTTTATTCGAGGAAACTGTTGCGTCAAATATCTTCCTCCAGGTACTCGAGGACGCCGCGAATGACGCTGCGGAGAGGCCACGAGAGCGAGGGGGGGGGGGGTGAGGATCACAAGGATTGAATGCGAGGGCGGTGCAGGGGGGAGGAGGGTGGGTATCCCTCCTTAACGGATGGCTTAACTCCCTGGAAACAGCCTCGTACGACTCGCAGGGTCACTGTCATGGCAACTACTCTCATGACGTCAATTTGTTTGAATCTTGAGGACATTTCCCAGAATGTCTCTTGATTTCAGCTCCCAATTCCCCGTCTGATAGGCAAGCCCTTTCCTTTTATAAGAGGGAATTCATTGCCCTCCTCTTATTATTATAATTATGTAAATCTCGTTGCAATGAGGCAATTGCTCTGGTGGCAACGGTCAAGTCTGGTCAACGGTCACTCTTACAATGCACATACATTCATACACAAGAAGAACAGATATGAGACGAGATGGTCTTATTTAAAATGACACTTAATGATTACCAACCGCACCTTAACCAACATATATGAACTACGTTCATACCATACATACAACGCGTCGTCCATCGCCACACTCCGTGCATAATCACGCACTCTTCAATGTCATATACCGTTCAAAATCTCGCACCGTTAACACATAATTCACTTTTTGCAATGCGACTTGTCAAGCCATCCACATCACGACTAGGTCTATATTTTTAATAAGTTCAATATTTCAAAAATTACTGATCAATTACGTTTTTCACCCAGTGGCTGCTTAACACTTAATAAGAATAAACTCCTGAAATTGGATGGAAAGATCTCAAACATAATATATTATATATATTACCATATTCATCATTGTTTCATATTATCTCCTCCTGGCAGCTGGTTCCATTCAACAATAGTTCTGTTTAAAAAAGAGTATATTTTCTCATTTGTATTTGTTCGTATTTTTATTAAAAAACTGTGGTCATTTTTTCCCTTGAAGTTAGGTTTTTGTATCCCTTGCCATAAATCTTCCCACGCTTCGTCATTTTTAACAATTCTCTATACATCGCTCTCAACCTCTCCTCTCTCAATCTACTCCTTTTCCTTATATTTCTCAAACTCTCCCATTTCAGTATGTTTAACATTTCCGTAACACTATCTGTTCTTTTGTACCTTCCGAGTACATTTATTGCTACCTTTCTTTGATTTTTTCTATCTTTCTAATATGTCCAAATGGATCCCATACTATGGACGAGTATTCTAGGATAGGGCTAATCAGTATCTAATATACTTTTTCTTTTCTGGCTACGCTGCTTCCTTTTAAATTTATCATTACCCAATGAAGTACTTTAACTGCCTTCCGTTTCATAATATCTACTTGGACTCCCCACCCAAGATCCCTCGTTAAGTAAATGCCTAAATATTTACAATGACTGCCGTATTGGCTTTTCTCACCAAAGAGGGTGCAAATATCCTTTTGTGCGTTCTTTTTCTTTGAAATAGTTATATGCTCACTCCTACTTACACGAATGCCCATATTATTATTTGTCACTAAGGCCATCGATGACATTTTGAAGTATTCCTCAGTCATTTCTATTTTTCTACCAGTCTGTATAAAATGCAATCATCAGCAAAGAGTCTTACTTGGGAATAAAATTATTCGGTAGATCGTTTACATAATTAGGAAGAGAAGCGGCCCTAGAACGCTGCCTTGAGGAACTCTGGCAATAAAGTTCGCCTCTTTTGGAAATGCATCCTCTATTTTTACTTTTTGAATTCTGTCTGTAAGAAAATTTTTGAAGTAAAAACATCTTATGCGAGGTCCGCTTCTCCGGCTTTTCTAGTAGGGGAGTGATTTGGTGAGAGCTGCGTGATGTAACGTGATGCCCCGTTACACGGCTGTTTATTATTGTTGCGCATGGCTTGTTTTCGATTTTTGCCTGTTCCCAAAAATGGATCTAAGAATCTGTGTCAAATTTTGTAGGAAAAACGAAATTAAGTGCGCGAATGCATTCCAAATATTGACTGTGGCATGTGGAGAACCTACCTAGCAACGTATGTTGGTGGTACAAATTGTTCTCTGAGGGCCGAGAAGATGTGAACGACGAAGAGCGTGCCGGACGCCCGAGCACGTAAACAACAGACGAAAACATTGATAAAGTGAAGGAAATAGTAATAGCCAATCGTTAAATCACCGTTAGAGAAGTTACTGAGGACCTAAACATATCGATTGGCTCGTGCCATTCGATTTTTACCAATTATTTTGGTATGACACGGGTCGGTCGTGAAATTCGTACCTCAATTCGTGCTCAATTTCGCATTTACATTGCTAATGAGGCGCTGGACTCTGTCCACGAGGACCCAAATTTCCTTATAACTGGTGACAAATCATGGGCTTATAGTTATGACGTGAAAACTAAATCTCAATCATCCTAATGGAAGCTGCAGTACGAGTCAAGGTCGAAAAAAGCGCGCCAAGTTCGGTCGAATGTGAAAGTTTTGCTTACAGTTTTCTTCGATTTCTGGGGTGTGGTGCACCATGAGTTCTTGCCACAGGGTAGAACGGTAAATAAGGAATATTACCAACAAGTTATGCTCAATTTGCGCAAAGCAATGCGCCACAAACGCCCGGATTGGTGGAAGAACAACAATTGGGTTTTGCACCATGACAACGCCCCTGCTCACAGATCGTAATTTGTGCGCCAAAAAGAACACACTAATGATACCGCAGCCAGCGTATTCCACAGGCGCAGTAGCCCCCAGTGACTCTTTCTTGTTTCCGAAACTGAAGAGGCCCATGTAAGGACGACGCTACGCTACGATTGACGAGATGAAGACTGCATCGAAGGAGGAGCTGAACAAGATCACAAAAAATGATATTTTGAAGTGCTTCGAGGATTGGAAAAAACGTTGTCACAAGTGTATGATATCTAATAGGGATTACTCTGAAGCGGACGAAATAGATATTCATGAATAAATGAATAATTTTCGAAAAAGACAAAAGTCGCGATACTTTTTGAACAGGCCTCGTGTATATACACACACACAAAATTAGTTCATATACAGTTTTTAAATAAATAAATAGTTTGGTATATTATGGCATGACAGGCGGGGATTTCAAGGCTGCGTCCCAGCGCAACTACAGCGGCGACGACCCCCCCCCCTCTCCTACGCTTTTTCTCCAGGTTTCGCGCGTAATATACGCTGCTGCCCATGCGACCGCAGTCGCACATATGCCTGTGTGTCTGAATATATATAATTTTCCGCAATCTTGAGAAATCGTTTGAAAAGGTCAACTGTTACAGGGGTGGGGGCTGATGGAATGGTCGGGAGAATCGAATTTAAATCTAAATATCAATTCAACACCAAAGTAGTTTGGTCATATATCCAGATCATGTTTTAATTTCTGTCGGCAGTAACCGAGACTGCCAAGTTTTTTTTATCCATAGTTCCACCCTCAAATCCAATGGTGACGACTCGAAATTGAACAATAGTCTATCGTGAGGCACTCGGTCGAAAGCTGCCGAAAAATCAACGATTACCGCATCAACACCCTTTCCTTCATCTATCACTCTATTGACTTAATCCTAAAAGCTGCGTTTCGCACGAGTACCCCGTTCTAAACCCATGCTGGTGTTTGAACAGCCATCTATTTCTTGTCCGCTATTCCCATTCCCACAATTAGAGCACGTGTCTCTTGAAACATATCGTGAACTATTTCTCCGCAAAGTTATTTCCCAAAATTTCGACAGCATGAAAAGAAGCCATTAAGGGATACACTAGCATAGGGTTTCATGCAAACGAGTACATGGATTTGTTTGGATTTGATTTAGATGGATGGATTTGGTTTGAGAACATCTAGTCTCAGTTGATTTAGTTGATGATAGGTAGTAGGTTGAAGAGTAATTGAAAATACTACCTTGAACAAAAAGTTCCCGGAATAACCACCGTGTGGCGCTCCCATCGTTCCGATTTGAGTTCTGTTTTTTTATGTTAAATTGGTACATCTGTTGTTGATATTCCCTTTAAATCTTAGTGTCATAACTTGACATTTGCAAAAGTTACGTAGCCAAGAGTACATCCAGCTCTGTGTGTGTTGGCGATTTTTTACAATTTCAGAAATGGATTTAAATTTGCAACAACGAACTTGTATTAAATTTTGCGTAAAAAACGGATTTAGTGGCGCACGGACGTTGGAAATGTTGGAAAAGTGTTTCGGCAACGATTCTCTAAAAAAAACGGTCGTTTACCAGTGGCACGAGCGGTTCAGAAGTGGTCGTGAGTCAATCGAAGATGATGAACGCAGTGGCAGACCATCGACATCGAAAGTCGGTGAAAAAATTGATAAAGTAAAAGAAATGTTGGTCAATAACCGCAAATTAACCATCAGAGAAATAGCGGAGGACTTGAACATTGCCTATGGATCCGCCCAAGACATTGTGGTTAATGATTTGGGTTTCCGTCGTGTAGCAGCAAAGTTGGTGCCAAAAGACCTCAATTTCATGCAAAAAAGAGACCGTGTTGATGTCGCAAAAGACATGATTTGCGAGGCTGAATCCGATCCCACATTCATCAAAAGGATCATTACTGGAGACGAGACGTGGGTTTATGAGTACGACACGCAATCCAGACATCAGGCAAGTGAATGGCGTTCACCAAATGAGCCGAGACCAAAAAAACCACGTCGTTTTCAGTCAAAAAAGAAGGCAATGCTGACGGTTTTCATGGATTACAACGGTGTAGTGCATCATGAATTTTTGCCAGAAGGCCAGACAGTAAACAAAGAGTATTATTTGGGCGTTATGAGACGTTTGCGTGAAGCAATTCGCCGAGAGAGACCAGAAATGTGGGCAGAAAACTCGTGGATTTTGCACCAATGATAACGCACCGTCGCACAGTGCTATCATTATTCGTAATTTTTTGACGAAAAATGCAACAAATACCATCCAACAGCCACCGAATTCACCTGATTTGGCTCCCTGTGACTTCTTTCTGTTCAATCGAGTTAAAAAACCATTACGGGGAACGCGTTTTAGCAGCCGAGAGGAAGTAATGGAAAAATCGCAGGAAGCACTGATGGACATACCGAAAACCGACCGTAACTTTTGCAAATGTCAAGTTATGACACTAAGATTTAAAGGGAATATCAACAACAGATGTACCAATTTAACAAAAAAAACAGAACTCAAATCGGAACGATGGGAGCGCCACACGGTGGTTATTCCGGGAACTTTTTGATCAAGGTAGTATTAAGGTGTGCCATCAAAAAACTTTAAATGAGAAGAGTTGATTTAAAAACTAATTTTGTACCTATAAACTAGTTTTGTATAATTTTAAGTCATCAATGGTTCTTATCGTTTAAACAATAAAAAACAAGGATATTTTCAAGTACTTATTTGAATAGGCGTACAAAAAATCAGATGTAATGGGGATGATCTAACACTTCTTTGGGAAGTTTCTGTCGAAAATTCATAATGAAGATCGCAGCATTCATCAACTAAAACCTGCGGAAGCCTCCAGGAAATGAAAGAAGATAAATTTATGGAATCGTATAACATAGTGCTTTTAAGATCGACGATAGACGACAATAATATGTTAAATACCTTATGGATGTAATTTTACTTGTTTTTCATGATATAATATTTATTATTTATTCGGTAATATAAATACAACCCGAGCGTTAATATAAAAATGCATGAAATAGTTATATTTTTAGGTATCACAATTATTAGTATACTGAAGCAGGTTGAGTATTCCACGCCTCTAGATTCGTGAGAGAGTTCCTTCATATAAAATAAGAAAGCGTTATATTGTCGTATAAAAAAATGATAGAATAGAACTAGCGAAGCACATAAATGAGGCGTAATTTCAACTAGTATTAATTAAATAGTTCATTGTAATTTCCTTTTCAGAAATAGCACCAGGTAATTCCGATATCACTTAAATTAAATTAGGAACGCTTAACTTCTTCCAGTAAGTGGGCCAAAGAGTCGATCTCCTTGTGATGGGAATTAAGGTCCAGATGGTGTGTAATTTATTTACGTTCCCATTAGGGCAATCGAAGAAAGAATGTCCAAAGAAATTAACGAGTTAACTTAACAAGGACATTGCATGCGCAGATGTATAGAATGCCACCAAATGTTGAATCTTTTCCGTCAATGGCCTTTTTTTCCGTTGGTGATGCGTGTTAGCGTGCATTTTTCTCGGTGAAATATTGCCTCGGCGACGAGGTCTGCCGATTCCATTTATAGCGAGGTTTTCCACTGGAGTGTGCGCCTTCACAGTCGTCCGGTGTGTGTCGCCATACTTTATTTCTCCGTCTATTCAATGTCCTGATACCTTTGCCCCAGACATCCAATATCGGAGCGATATTCTTGCGACCTTCCTTTGTAAGCATGCTCCCGCTCCAGAAAGGAGTCCCAAAAACACGCTCGCTATTCCTCCGTCGCGAGAGAGCGGATAATGCTGGAGACATCAGTCTTTTCGAAGGGACACGGACGTAAAGCCACGCCCATACCATGTAGCATTTGAAGCAGCGGGATCAGAATTCCACGGGAGAGGTTAGCTTAAGCATCAAGATCTCCCGGATGGAGAGGCTTCGCTATTTTGCCAATAGTCTTGGCATGCTCTTTATTCCAGCCCTTCGCCTTTTAGATGTCTACCCAAGGTCTTGGATTTTACCATCTCCTTGTCTTGGCATCATAAAATATTTCGTTTTTCTTCCCAATTCTTCTCAAATGTTGTGACTTGGTTACGGTTTAATGTTCGATGCCACTTCTTTGAAGAGGTATACGTACACGTTTTCATCATTTGTGAAGCAACCTCTTTGACTTCGAACGGCCGGTTTTTTGACACCTAAATCGTTTACGTGTTTTCATTGTACTTTTTCTGTTTTTTTTCTACCAAATTTGGACAATAATAGAGAATAATAAATGGCGTCGTTTGACGTTGTTTAAAATTATAAATAAAGTAGTAGGATTGTGAAAATCTAAATTTTGGATCGTTGTTTTATCATTCAAGGAAGTTATTGAGTTTAGATACCTAGTATTATGATTTGGCTGCCCTGGCTAAATTGAATATAGCCATCAAAAAACCCAAACGACTCACATGTCGCGGGTTTGAATACAATGAATTTAATTTTGGATCCCCTTAGAAATAGCAGTTTTGAAGAATCCTTAAAGTGTTAATTCCTCGCCCCATTTGACGTATTTGAATCGCATTTTACTCAGACTGAAATTGTATTTCGGGTATTCTATCTGTTAGAAATTTGACTACAATATTTCATTCTTAGTCCATACATGTTTGAAGTTCCTGCGCCCGCCCATTCACGTAAGAAACGTAGGCATCTGCAGAGGAAAGTACGTCAACGTACGTATGTCAACGCGGGTGCAGGGAGGGAGGGTCATTAAAGGTCGCGCACAACCGATAGTATTCCATGGATTCGTCGAAACCGTACCGTTGTCACCTAATTTTTTGCCGAGACAGTCCTTATCTAAATCACTTCCGAAAATGCTACGCTACATGTGAGAAAACCCTGGAGCTCCAGCAAGGAGGATAAAAGGACGGAACCGAAGATCTTGGGAGCTCGGGGGTGGGGAAGATGAGATCCACTCGTGAAGAGGTTTTTACGGACTCGTAAAACAGGATGGGGTTGATGGAGTGGTGCGGGAGAAGAAGTGAGGGGGGCGGTTCAAGGGGGAAAAGGGGAGAAGTACCGCGGCACAATTGGCTCCGCTTCTCCCTCCCCCCCCCGCCCCTTCCGAAACCTGGGTGGCATGAGGTTTGTCTGGATTGGCTCGAGGTTTTTATTCCGCGAGTCCGAAAGACTTGAAGGGACGCACACAATTCGCCCTCGGCCGAAGGGCGGTCGTTTCGGCGGCACGAAGGGGAGAGAGGTGGTTCCTACCCCGCCACCACTACCCCCCCAACCCACCGCCGCACCCTCTCTGCTGGGACGACGCTCGCAGGCAGGGGGCCGGGCTGAGGAAGACTCTACCCTCGACCTAATCTTTTATTTCCGTTTTCGCATGCGACTCCGCTCTGAAGTGGTAACGCGAGCTGCGGCGAGGGCCGGGCATGACCCCTCTCACTTTTGGGGCCGCTCCATCGTCATGGGGCCGCCGCCCTTGGTCTCTTCCGGCCGGAACGACTTTAAAGCTGAAATTGTCCCCCGCGATTATATGGCGCAGGGGGAAAGGACGTGGCTGGGGGTTGGCGGTTGATAAGCATCCTGGGTTTGTGCTTTATGTTTGTTTTTGCGTCGTTAACTCACGGGGACACCACGTGCCCAGCTCGGAGAATTTGGAGACCCGCCGCAGCGGGATCCCGACCCCCCCCCCACTTTCACCCCCCGCCGACCCCTCCTTGGCGCCCGTCAGTATACGTGGATGTGGAGCGACGGACGCTTCATCGCTGCGGAGACGAGGAGTCGGTTCCTTCTTTGGTTTCCGCGAAAATAGAAAGTTATGTTCGGACTCCCGTGGTCTATGAGGCCCTTCCTACCTCTTCCATGAAGACCTCAACGATCCGTATCGTTTTTATGGTCTCTTAGGGACCGAGGATGAAGTCGATTTTTAGGTGTTTTTTGGGAGAAGTAACAGATGCAATTAACGCTATCATTTTCGTTATGAAATTCCGTTGAAAAATGGTATATGTCAATGGTAAGGCCAGTAAAGTCTTTTAGAAATATCTCACATTTCATTTAAATTAATTGACGCTTGCATCTTCAAAAAGGATGCTTGGGAATCAATTTACGGGAAAATAGTTTTGAGGACTAAGTACCTAAAATCCAATAAATAATTACCAAAATATACTGTTTCTCTAGAGATTGATACTTCAACCTAAACCATGGAGATTAAAAAGAATTATGGTGGGGCTTCAGCTCAAAAGGTAATTAGGATTTAAATTTGACAATGTCTTTTCCACAAAAAGCTTTATCTAATTTAAAATGGGCGCCAAAAAAATACCATTAGGTTAGCAATTGTTCAGTAGCTCCTTTAGATGCTTGAATTTTAAATTCTCATATTAAGTTTATCGTGGAGCAGAGGAACATTTCCATAAGAGTTAAGCCCTTCATAAACTCTGTCATTTGCATTCATCCCCAGGGAAATCTTAAAGGGTATCTGGAATATAGATTAGTTTAACGTTTTTAGCTTCGGGCTTATATTGGGGACATGTCAGGGTGTGAAAATAGAAAAAGTAGCAGGGCACCATGTTCTGAGTAATGGAGTTACTATTCCGTCTTCGCCAATGCGATGCTTCACCTTTGAGCGTGACCGTTGCATTGCTAGGGAATAGTTATTTTAACTTCATCAACTTAATGGACATTTAGAGCCTGACTCCGGGAACGGAGAGAGTCATAAAAGAGCAGCATTTGAGGGGAAGCGACGCATGTACAGCCGCTGCAAGGGGTGACCCCTTTTCATTTGTTCCGCACCTATTGCTGGACACGCCATGGCCGAGTCTTTCGCTTTCATCCCATCACCCCTTTGGGTTTTATTGTCTCACGCCCTACCCATCTCCACAGTCGTCTCTCTCCTCTCATATATATCTCAAACCTCCTTACCGGGTTGCATTGTGACCTTAAACTCTACGATCTATCCCCGCTTTCTGTGCAGTAGCTTATGAAGAAGCATTCGTATTCACTCACCACCGGCGATAGAGCATCAATGCATTCTTGCTCGTTCTATTGACTGAGCGAAAAGCAATTGGTATTTACTTCCATTAATTTTTTTCTATGAAAAATATATCCATCATACGGCACTGTACTGTTTATTATTGGCTCTCTTTTAGAAATATTGAAAATGCAACCTGATTCGTGAAAGATAATCAATAATTTCTTAATAGCCTATGCTCCAATTCTTTCTCATATGCAATACCCTTTCGGTGTGATTACCGAGAAATGTTTCTTATTTTGTTGTTGGCAAACTCATTGACCACTTGGCAAGTATTATTTATATCCGTGACGTATCAAGTGAGCATTTTTATCGTCATACTTAATTAACTGTAATTCTACTTGTTAGTTGAATCTTGATGGATATTTATGTGGTGATACGTTTGTTAAATGGTGATTCTTATATATTTATTTCTAAACGGGATCACAGATTGTGCCTGATTTAAGTAGGTTTCATACAGATAAAAATAACATTCCTTTCCAAAAGTTATCAATTTAGTTACTCATAAAGGAAACAGTTTCTGGCGTCACTTGGTGGAAATTCTTCATATTGAAATAAAATTTAAAATACTTCGCCTTTCCACATAAACCTGTTTATGTGGAAAGGCGAAGTATTTTAAATTTTATTTATTACTCATAAAGAGCAACCGGATATATGAACTGTTCGCATACATTACAACGGAATGCAATACAGCAATTTTCATGTGAATACATTAAGATGATTGGTCCTTTCGGAATCACTGGCATTGAACTGAACAACGGTTTCACTCTATCGGAGCAGAAAATAATTCTTCATTAGTTTCACGGCCAGTGGGTATGACCAGTCACCCACAAATGAATGTTATCGGAAAACTCTTTGACATGCACTAAAATCAATACGCAAGAGAAAAAAATTCAATGACCCATTTAAAAAGTTAAATTTCCATAATATATGAAATGAGGTCGAATGAATGAAGAATTGAATTGACGTGAAGAGAAATGAATGAGTTCCAAGATGATTAAATAGAATAATAATATGCAGTTTCCTACCTGGTTAGGCTTGGTTTCTGATGGGTATTGACTCAGTTCAGTGTTTTATTTCTAAAATCTAACTAACTTCACGAAAAAATTATCCTTAAATCGAACATTTCATGCTTCAATGATCCAGTTTATAGCAATCTATCTCCTTTTATTCTTCGTCCATTTCTTTAATTTCCTCCAACATTTTTCTCCCTCCACGTCGCTTTCTCAGTTTTGTCCCCTCTCTTACAATCTTTAGCATCTCATTACCTCTCCGATCCACTTGTCCTGCCGCCTTCAAATTTCTCCGAACAGTTTTTCTTCCGTACCGTCCTCAGAAGAACACATTTGTATTTTTCTTTCTCCAAATTTCATTTTTTTCCGTTCTTCTCCTTATCCACATCAAAAAAGCCTCCAATCTACGCTTACAATCTTGCCTCAACAGACAAGGTTTTCACCAGTCTTTTCCTTATGTCTTGGCACCAGGTGACGATCATGGGTCCGGGCCCCTTGGCAAACGCATCTTCACGGAACGCTATATTTCTTTTAATATCCTAGTTCTCTGGCCACCTTTCCCCCAAGTATTTCCTTACTAGGGGTGA